>NW_019028993.1:0-600000 GCF_002105155.1 Lobosporangium transversale
CACTTGCGCGCTCGTACCTCTGTATCCAGTCACATCAAACTGAGTCTGAGCGTTTGTTCAGTAAGGCAGGGCTAGTCCTCTCTCCACTTAGGACCAACCTCAGTGATCGAAATGTGCGCAACATCATTTTTAGTCACAGCTTTGAGAAGATTCGGACTTTGTTAGACTTACAATGAAATAAATTAAGCGTTTTTATCTACACTGCGCGTCAACAGTGTTGTATTTTGTCCACTACTTGTGAAAGTAGTATAAAGTGATTGGCAATATTAAGTTTTAGCTTTATTCTGAAAGATGCGTCTATATTTTGGACTCCATCAATGAAACTCGCTATATTTTAATGCTCAGACGGAGGCCCAGGCCGTTGTGATGACATAAGGACATCTTCCTTTGACTTTGCAGCTTTTTTTCTGATTACTCATCGTAATGTGGTAATTCTTCATCTATTAATTCTCGAAGCTAATATCTAGAGGATTTACAAACCACTCATCAATTTCAAAGAATGTATTGATCAAGCAGATGTCGGGCGCGTTTCACCCCTTTCTTTATGAGAGCGTTCTTGAGAGAAGACAAGTCAACTAATAGGACATTGGATAGGCCAGAGAGCAACTTTAACATGGCATTATGTTTAAATTTTACTTTGATATCCCGATGAGAATATGCTGTATCGCCATGCCGGTTGAAGAAATAAATGATAAAAAGCTTTTTCTCATACCATTTTTAATGACTTACACTTAACATCTGCCTCAAGAATAAAGTATATATTCCACGGAGTGACAACCATGGTGCCTGAGGGATAGGGACTTCAGCATTGCTAAGCCAGGGCAAGACTTCTTTTACTAAGCCCAAAAAGAGTGGCAAGAGAAGAATCTAGTACAATTGTATCAGTGTTACTTGGCGTCACAGACGATGATTATTGGTCTTTAAGATCTTTGAGATATAGAGATATAGAAGCCTAGCTATGGAAGTAGAAGTTGGCTTTGACTATATATAGTCAACATTAGTAATAAAGAGAAAGCAGAGGCAGAGATGCCGAGCATTTACTGAATTATTAAAGTACATGGCCGCTTTGTGAGACAAGATCAGACAAATAAAGTTAATCTGTCAACTGTTCGTGGTATTAAGCGTGTTTATAGGGATGATGCAGAAGGTTCTCTGAGAATTGAATGAGAATGAGAATGACAATGGCAATGGTAATGGTAATGGCAATGGTAATGGTAATGGCAATGGTAATGGTAGTGCGAAAAGAGAAGAAGCCTGTTATGCATGCAAATGATTGTGGATTTTTTTAAGCCTGTATGCTTTTTCTTCAGGTTAGCGCTGTTTGTGCAATAGGTTTGTGCTGTTTTCAGAACAGGTTCGCGCTGTTTTAGAAAAGGTTTGTGCTGTTTCAGAACAGGTTCATGCTGTTTCAGAACAGGTTCGCGCTGTTTGGGCAATCAGCTTGTGCTGTATGGGCAATCAGCTTGTGCTGTATGGGCAATAGGTTTGTGCTCGTTTTCTTCCAGCACGTGCTGGAAACCAAAACATCACGCCCTTTCTCTTCAGGCTCAGATCTCTGACATGAACTTCGTCCTGAACTACACAAAAACTTCCCATTTCATATTTCATTTCATTCTTAAATCAACAATGGTCGTCCCAAGGAAACATCGTACAGTTGTTGAAAACATCTATCCTTGTGGAATGTAAGTCATTTATAAAAGTGCTATTACGTTATTATATAAAATAAAAAGTGTAAAGATAATCAACAGGTTATTCTACTTTTTTTTTTTTTTTGTCTTGCCTCGGAATTTGACATTGAAGGCTGACTAAAAAAAAAAATAAAAAAAAATACTAGCTGCAAAGTCAACCCCTACAAATACATCTGTCCAAGATGTAATCTACGATACTGCTCTGTGATATGTTATAAGGATCAGGTAAATTAAAAAAATATTAATTTGTTTTATTATATTTCCATTTTTTTTTTTTTTTTTTTTTTTTTTTTTAAAAAAAAAAAAAATCCTTACAAAAAAGCTTTGATTTCTATAATGATATACCTAGTCTCACACTCAGTGCACAGAGTCATTCTACAAAGATTCTGTAATGAGTGAGCTGCAGTCAAATCCTACGATTCAAACAGAGGATCGAAAAAATATGCTTAGGATCTTGGATCGGTTCGAGAAACAGGCAATAGAGGAGGAACAAAGGATGGACATGTCAGAGGAAGAGCTGATGGAAAATTTGCAGAATCAATATCATCATCATCAACAACAAAATCAACAAAAACAAGGGCAAGATCATGATAAACAGAGCAGTGCCCCTACTACTACTGGTACTACTGCTACTACCTTGCGGAGGAAACTGACGCAACAGGAGCGAGATGCGCTAATCCGCAAGGCAATTGAGGAAGAGCAGATCGAAGAACGACGGAAATGGTCATTAAAAGAACATGAACTAGAAGGCGTGGATACACCAGCCCATCTCACTGAACATGAAGAAGAGATTAAACGAATGTTGGAGAAAGAACATCAAGATTTGATCGATAGGTTTCGTGGCGTAGATCTAGATAAAGAATCGTTCGTGAATATATGGGCGCGATTAAGTTTGGAGGAGCAACAAGAATTTCAGGAGATGTTCATGATCACAGAACTAAATAAAGGCGGTACATCCAATGAAAGCATTGGTGAAGAAGGCGATGGCGAAATCAACAACGATACTGGCCAAGAAGAAGAGCAAGAGGCAAGGGAACTGTTGCAAGAGATGGGAGAGACGCTGCGCAGAGGAGATGAGAGCCTCAAGAAACGTGATCGTAGCAGCAACGACAATAACAACAACAACCCCGCTATACTAGCAGAGCTAGACGTAGAGGATTTGCGGGCCATTCGCGATGCAGAGATATCAGAGTTGATCCCAATCTGGCGGCCGTGGTGGGAAATTGAAGCAGAAAATACCGGTCATTTAAAAAAATCGACAGTTCCGGATACAGAAGAGATTACAAACAAAGAAGAGTTTAAACGATTGAATGCTGGATCCATTCATGCTACTGCTTCATCTGAACCTAGTAATCTATCCAATCGGGCGACAAATATTCTCACTACCTCAGGAAGATTTCTGGAGAAGTGGGTGTTGGATGAAGAAGCCCTTCTGCGTCCTCATCGTTCCCTTATTCAAGATGCTTCCGAACAACAAGACCTAATGGCCGTCAAGGCAGGATTACCAAGCTTGATAAAACCACCTCATCCTTCATTGATTTATCACATCAGTGCGCTCATATTTGCTTACGCTGCTACCAGTCGAGTGCTGAATGGTGATCTCTTAGAAGAACCAGAGCAAACACTTGCATATATTTTTGACCTTTGTCCCTTCTATTCACCCACCTCAACTATCCCTACTTCTTCATCGCTCAAAAAGCGTGCATCCGTTTCTGTACAACCAACGATTACGTCAAACGGTGATTCCTCAGCAAAATCTGCAGCTGCAGATGCAGCTGTAGCGCCTTCCACCGAAGCCGCAGCGACAAGGTTGACTACGCCTCAACAAGCGCTGGAGGTGTATGATTTTGAAACTACTCTTGCAGTCGTTCAGACATCTAGTCTTGATTCGAAGCTTTGGAAAGGCGATACTCTGCGACTCGATATGCTTTCGCTTTTGCTTCAAGACTTGGCATTACTCCTTACTCAGCCTTCTAGATGTTTAAGGAGTATCCGAGAGATAAAACAGACCTTCGATCCTATCATACAACTAGAGACACAGATCGAGTCAAAACCAAAGATATCGAGGCAACATCAGCGTGCTGTTAATGCTGACACGGGTGTCTCAGGTGCACGAACTCCTAAAATGTTTTCGAAATCATGGCTGTTACGTCTGTATAAGAAACTAGAGTTTTATGAATCATATTTGCTGTCAGAGGAGTGGTTCCTGAAGACGGACAGGCTTGATCGGGTGAGGGCGGAAGTGCTTATGACACAGCTTCGGATACGACAAGAGATGGTTGGCTGGACCAAGGAGCTAGAGAGTATCAGGAAAATGATGGAACAACAAAGGATTGAGATCCCTAGTCAGGTCAGTCAAGCCAATAGAGAATCTAAAACGCTTCTGAGCAGAGAGCATTTTGGGGACCTTGGCCAAGAGATCCCCAATCATGCATCGAGTAATAAGCCGTTGATTCAGGAACTTCCTTGATCTGGGCGTAAAAAAAAAGATAATAACTAATAAAGTTTGCGCTAAACAGTGGAACCTCATCATGTCTGCCTCAAATAGTAATGGGATATTGCTGCGGTTTCCAAAAAGAAAATGCCAAGAAGCAAAAAAAAAGCGGCGTGAGTATTCTGTGTTACCCATTGCCAAACATTACAAGTGCATAATTGCCCTTTTCATCCCTCCCCCTATTTCTGCCCTCAAAAAAAAAAAAAAAAAAAAAAACTATAAAAGCACTCTATCCGCTCCAGTTCTGTTTTTCTCTTTTCATATAATTTCTGTATCCATTAATCATCTTTTTAATACAATGCAACTCAGCAACTCAAAAGTGCCCGCTACTCACGGCAATAGAGAGCAGCAGCAGCAACAAGATTCTACAATAATTCCAGTGACTTCAGGTCCTGAAGGCAACCCACCACCATCATACTCTCAAGACTCAGATTCGTTATACCCATCAATTCCTAATGATGAAACTGAGCCCTTGATGAGACGCAGTGATCCAACAACCAGAAGTGTCCCCTTGCGAGATCGTACAGAACCAAGCTTTGGTCGTAAGCTTGGGGATACTTTCCGTGAGAAAGGACGCAGTGAGTTTTTTTTTTTTTTTTTTTTTTTTTTTAATACTGTTTTATTATTTTATTTTTGTGAGTGCTTTTGGCCACATGGACTTGATTGTCTCGTTTTATAATAGACTAACGTTACCAATGTTCTATCTACTTCCCACTTTCCATTTTTTTTTTTTTTTTTTTTTTTTTTTGGTAATTGTGTGCGTATTGAAGGGATAAAGCATTTGATGAAAGAATTACGATATTTGTGTTCTCCATACAGTTGTACCATCTTTGGAATCATTGCCATTGTTGTGATTGCAGTACTCGTTGTAAGAAATGGATTTTTATTTATTTGTTTTTTAATGAACGAAAAAAAAAAAAAAAAAAAAAAAAAAAGACGCTGGTTAACTCATACTTCATTGTAATATTCACTACCAAAATAAACATAGGTACTTGGTGTCACCAAGGCTGTAATCTCTAAAGGCAAAGAAACAGTTGGAACTCAACAGGAGTTCGACCCAGTGAAATACCCGAATTTTGTGCTCAAGCTTGGTCATGGAATTGTAAGTGTTTATTTTATTTCTACAGCCTTTAGATCAGGAAAAGTCCCCCCTCCCCCTCTTTTTTTTTTTTTTTTTTTTTTTGTTTTTATAACTAATCTTTATTTTTTTTAAAAAAAAAAAAAAAAAATACAGACTGGGGATATTGTCATCACTCAAGCCAAGAGTAGCTCACAAAGAAACGTTCTTGTTAGTTCGTCCTCTTATGTCTCCACATTGGAGCTATCAAACCAGCTGAGCACATCTTCGGGACTTGACTCTGCGGCATTACGTGCCGAATTCAAGGTTGCTTTTCAAATGTCTGATGCTGATATTGATAGAGCTCTTCAATCTGGAACAGAGGCACAGGTCAAAGTTAAGGTTGAGATCCCATACCATAGGCTTCAATACCAGAGTATTGAGATCGACAATGCATACGACGGCAAAATCTATGTTGACTTGGACAAGACAGCTCTACAAGGAGACTTGATTATCAGATCCAAACTTGGGGATGTGCTGGTTAAGAATGCTAAAGTTAATCATGAGCTACGATTGGACGCACCTCATGGGCACCTGAAGGTCTCTAGCGCTACAGTGGAGGGTGTGGTCAAAGCTAGAGCATTGAGAGATATTGATATGCAATTGAGTACATCATGGAATCCCTCGTTGGACGTTCAAGTCACCTCCGAAACCGGTCAAGCACTTCTTGATTTGGTAAGTTCCTTTAATAACTTGAATTATTTTTGGCTCATCAGGAACGATTTAATCAACTTCTTAATTTTATATCTTCCACTCCATAAAAAATTAGCCGAATCAATTTTATGGGCACTTCTCGGTTGTAGCGACGTCTAGTGTTAGACCAGTGATGGATGCTCCAGAAAAGTTCACCATTTTCCAAACTTCCAATGATCATAAAATTGAAGGATTTGTATCCTTAAATGGTATAGAACCAGCACCTCTGCCGCGAGTCGAGATCAAGGGTAGCGCAGCTATGCTAAAGCTTCGAGGATGGGATTAATCTGTTTTTTTTTTTTTTTTTTTTTTTTTTTTGCGGAAGAGAATCTTTTTTTCTTACTTCGTAGCTCTATTGCTTTGTCAAATAAACGGTCATGTGATGAAAATAAGCTTTGTCTTGTGTGACAAAGCCGCCTGCATTGCTAAGCCCAGGACTGCTTCTTAGTGAACCATAAGACCCTCGTCTTCCCTTTTGACCCCCTTTCTCTTTTTTGTTTATATTTTCATTTCTCCTTCCTTCTTCCTCGGAGCTTTCAATATACTCACCTTCCTCCATCCTGTAAAATATTTCATCGAATGGATAATCACAGCAATCAACAGGAGCCGCCAGCGTACTCTAATAACTCTCCTCCATCATATTCATCCGTTAGTCCTGCAAATAGGATCAATAACAGCAACAACAACACCAACAACAACAACAGCACTGATCCCGAGTCTTTACCGTTATTCAGGAATGCTGACCAAAGGCGAGTAAGGTTTTCAGGCCCGCCTGTTTTCGAGCAAGAACCTGGCTTCCTATACACCATTCAGGAAGCTGTTAAGAAAATGGTGTACAGTTAAGTCGAATATGTTTTTTAAAGATCTAAATTGGCAAAGAAAAACGCCTTTTTTTCTTACCTTTTGAAATGATTGTGTATCGATTATATAGTGATAAGATATGATTTTGGAGAATTTTGTGCTCGTATTGCGACCTGGTGCACCATTGCATTTATGTTGGGTCTAGTGGTAATGTATTCATAGAGACTTGTTAATGACTACAAAAGATGGAGTTTATTTATTTATTTATTTATTTGTATTATCATACCATTATTAAGATCCAATGGTGCTTCTCTGATTATTATTGCAGGCATATATTTTCTTCCATTATCTTTTCTATGAGGGTCCATACCAGTCCCTCCTAGTCATTAACTCAGAAAAGTATAAAAGCCTATCCATCAAGCTTGGTTATGGGATTGTAAGCTTTTGATGCTATTATCATTATCATTATTTTTTTTTACACCTGACTTCTTTTGGACATCTTGTCTAACGCAGCATTTTTGCTCTAAAAATTTAGTCCGGTGATATTGTCATCAGTAAAACTTATAGAGATGGTGACCGCGACAGTAACTCTAATAGCGGCAATCGCAAAGGTGAAACCGGTGGGGTTATTAAAAAAAAAAACATCCTCATTGGCGCATCCTTGAATGCTTCCACACCAGAGTTACTCGAGGGGCTAGCCACTTCCTTAGTCCTCAACCATGTACTCTCAACAGCCGAAGCAACTATCTTTCTTCAAATGTCGGATGCTGAGATCGATAAAGCTCTTCAATCCGGGGGAGAGACTTTTGTCCGGGTCGAGATCATGTTCCCTCGAATATGGACAACGTATAAAACCATTGAGATTGAAAATTCATTTAAAGGGAATGTGCAGGTCGACTTGGGCTATTTTTCTCAAATACATCTTGAGAATGATTTTATCATCAAGGCCAGAAATGGGGATGTGTCCATTACGAATGTCAAGGTAGATAGGGAGCTTCGAATTGATGCACCTTCTGGACAATTGAAGGCTGCGAGTACAGCAGTCGAAGGCGTCGTAAGAGCTAGAGCAGGGAAGGATGTGGACATGCGGTTGAATACGTCCAGGAACCGGGCGTTGGATATCCAGGTTACATCTGATACAGGGCTTGCACATCTTGATATGGTAAAGCTTCCGATTGATGAGATGAGCGTAAAATTCTAATTACATCCACCTCTGATTATCAAAGCGACTAACCATAAACCATTATGTTATACTTATACATTTTTATACATCTTTCACAACATCAATGACAACTACAACAACAACAACAACAACAACAACAACAACAACAAAAAAGCCGAATCAGTTTTATGGACACTTCTCGGTAGCCACTACATCTACAAGTCCACCAAAGCTGCAATCCCCAGAATCATACACCACACTTCAAATATCCAATGGCAGTAGGATGGAAGGTTTTGTTTCCTGGGACGGCGCGGAACCACCACCACTGCCGAGGGTTGAAGTCAAGGGCAATACAGCTTCTCTGGAACTTCGATAGCATTTTGAAGTATCATGTCTAGTAATTGAGAGAAGGAAAAAAAAAAAAAAAAAAAAAAAAAAAAAAGGAAACAGAAGATCTCACACTTCCCTTGGCTTTATTACCTTCGAAAACGTAAAACAGTGATCCATATAAAGGAAAAGAGGAAGTAGAGGTGAAGTAGGTATATAAAAGTTTCTATATATATACTCGGGTTGTTTCGTTGATACAAAAAGAGCCTAAACTCTTGGTATTTTGTTTGGTGCTCCTATCTTCGAAATAAGAGCTAGAGATGTGGATAAAGGACTTTATTCTGGTTGACTTTTATACTAGGAACAAAGAAACGTTGAGGTTGGTGATGAGTCTCTCACATGATCATAATAAATCCCACATCAATTAGCCACTTCAGCCTGAATTGACATGTTACGCTCAGGCAGTACAAGCACATCATCTGGTTAAGTAACAGTGATGGAATGAATTTAACCCTATTTAAAGTTATATACAACTACATTATTTGTGTTCGATGGTTTGACCTTGTAGGGATCAAGCTCAAGAACAGGAGCACTGATAGCAGCGGCGCCTTGAGTGAATCCACAATAATCCTGTAGTTCCAAAGACCTGGACCGGTAGGCTCCTCGATTGCATTGGACCCACGCCCCAATGCAAACTATTCAACCGAATCCAGTCTCGGAGGATAAAACGATGGCTTCAGGTTGTTCAAGGTGCTCCATTGGCATCTCCTCCTCCCATGCCCGGTCCACTCTTCCTCAGAGTTTCTAAAATTTCTAAAATGACCCCATATCCATGGATTTCCCTTTTCAAATGCGCCCACAATCTCCTTATAAAGTTGGGATCGAATGGATTGGAAGGGTATAGCAGAATTCTTCGTGACGCTTTCGTTAACCCAATGTAGGTAAAACAACCCGTGACTCTCTTGGCGGTATGCTTGGGATCGTTGACTTGTTCGGATAAAGATTGCTCCGCATCAACGCTGGTGCCAGCTGGCAATAGCTCGTCGAGGAGGATGTGGGAATACAACTCAGAGTCTAGCGTAGACTCGATCCTGGCCAAGTAATCTGGCCCACCCTAGGCCATACAGCTCCAAACCATGATTGACCTACCGTGGTTCTTGACTGTGGGCGTAACAATTTTTAGAGGTCAATATCAGTCGACTTTACCGTTGGTCCCTGAAATATGATTCGATCATGAAAGGTGACTGCAAATAGTAACAATCAGTGGTAAGTCTGGGAAAGATCAAATATTTTATTGTGCCATCTGAGTCCAGTTCAGTGCAGTAACGAGGGTCTTTTATACTAATTTATGCGAGCCAGTACTGCGCAGCAAATAAACTAGTTCAATATATTTGCAGCTATGTAGACACATGTGACGAATGTAACTACAAAACGTTCACAGTAACAAGAGCAAGGGAAAAAAGGACTCTAAGATATGATCCATAGATAACAATAAAAACTCAAGTAGAAATAACAATCAAATGCAACATGCGGACAGAATCATTGTGTATAATATGATCAGTGCTAACCTCAAACGCCATACGGATTTCTGCTCAACTTTACCACAACACATTCTGTTCAAAGAAAGGGAGGGAGAAATAAATAAATAAAATAAATAATGCGTAAACTTTTAATAGTCACCATATTCCATGGTAGGCCTATGAGGGAATATGAGATTCTATTCCCGTTGAGAAGTTGACTCGTAGCGGTTAGTGCGATATCAGGGCATTGTGTGTTGAAAATAGTATTCTTGCACCTCGTTTTGGGAATCTTTTTTTTTTTTTTTTTTTTTTTATAGCTTTTTAACTTTGCAAGCATTGGTTCCCTGAAAGTCCTTGTTATCAAAAAAAAAAGCTCTGCTGGCATTGGTACCTCTTCAAGACATAATTGATCTCAGTGATAAAAATCATGTGGCCTACTCTAAGCTCTTCACAGGAACGTCACTAGTTGGTTTTTAAGGTCAGTAAACAACTCCCTGTCCTGAGTATGTTCCTGCTAGATGTCTATGTGCATTTTGGATAGAAAGAACAGCTCTATCGACTGTAGGCACAAACGAATAAAAGGAGTATAGAATTTCCGTTTTTTTCCACGGCAGACCCTCTCGTATATACTTGATCACCATTTTCTCTTAACATACCGCCCTTTAGAGGGTAGGTCATCGAAACAAAGAATAATCTTTTTATTCTCACTATTTTTTTTTTTTTTTTTTATTTTTAAAAAAAAAAAAAAAAAAAAAAAAATGTCGCCTCCACATCACAAGTATAGGCCTGCAAAAGCCATAGAATTTTACAACAAAAACACGGTCATATTCTTGACAGGCGCCACAGGATCCGTTGGCAAGTCCATCCTGGAGAAGTTATTCCGTTCCTTCCCACAAATCACAAAGTAGATGTCTCTAGTTTTTTTATTCTCCAAGCACATCAGGCTTTTTGATTGAGAAACAGACGCTAATAGTTCCTTTTTTTTATGGAAACATCAGGATTTACTTATTGATCAGGGTATCAGAAGGCAATACTATGAAGGATCGCATTGAAGAAGTAGTTGATAGTGGAGTGTTTGATATCTTAAAGGCTCAATTCTCAAGTGCACAAGAGTTCCAAGAAAAGATTGTCAGTAAGATAGTGCCTCTTAAAGGGAACATTTCTGTCTGTCACTTGGAGCTCACAGACAAGGATATAGCCATGGTTCGGGAAGATACTACGGTTTTCTTGGACTGCGCTGGTTCTGTGAGGCTTGATGACTCGTTAAACACTGCACTTGAGGTAAAAAAAATATAAAAAAACAAAAAAAAAATACAACAGCGGAAATACTCGACAAACAACGCGCAGTAAATGACTTTTTTTTCTTTTAGGCAAATACAAAAGGCCCACTTCAAATAATTGAGATTGCCAAGGGCTGCAGAAATTTAGCTGCTGCTGTTCATATTTCGAGTTGCTCAGTCAATGCACCCATAGTTGGTCCACATAATGAAGAAACCAACTATCCTATGGTATTTGACAATGACCTAGAAAGTATTTTTGAAATGCTGTCCACTAAGATGTCCGACGAAGAGATAAGAGACTATGAAAAATCTGTTGTCCTCAAGTCCTATCCCAGCACATACATATTCGCCAAATGCTTGGTGGAAGCTTTGATTATAAAACGATACAAAGACATGGCTCTCCCTATTGTCATTGTCCATTCTTCCATAGTTTCTGCTGCTTGTCAGGTACCGGTTCCTGGTTGGGTAGAAGGCCACGTTGGAGCCAACAGAGTAATCACGGCTTACGCCCTCGGCCAAGTTCAAGAATAGATCGGTTCTGAGGTAAACAACTAGGAGACAGAAAACAAGGAGGTAATATTCACTAAACTCAAGGTCGGATATTAACGAAGGTTTCTGTCTTTGCACAATAACATCATAGACCGCTGAGTCGGACCTAATACCCGTCGATATTGTAACTAAAACGACCCTACTTTCAGCCACGACTGCTGATGGCACACTCGCAGGGCCGCCCATATATCATATTGGTATTAAGTGCATTAATCCCACCAATTGGCGTACCTTCGGTATGTATGTGACTGCGTGCTGGCGCGCGGTTAAACGGCCATGTCGACGAGTCTCAAGTGACATCCGATTCGAGCTTTGTCCTGGCGCAGAATTCAAACGTCGATTTGATGTCCACTTTGGAGACCAGCTCCAAACTTTAGTTCAACACGAAGGAGATAGAAAGCTTAAAGCCCGTATCTCCTGGGTAAAAACTCTGCCCATAGCTTTAAAAAGCATTTTCACGTTCCAGTGGCACTATGACGTGAACAATACATTGGCCCTCGACGATGCTGCTCCTGTAGAGCTCAAGAGTCATCTCAGAAGAGGCATAGATTGGCACAAGTACATGGAGGACTACAATGCAGGCGTACAAACGTTTATTTTGGGTGAGAAGGTCGACAGGTCCATTGTGATTGAATACCCAGCTGCATTGCGCTCAGAATTAGGCATAGGGAGAGAAGAAGACCCTGAATCAACAGCCAAGAAGAACGCCCCTAGGCTTTAGTATCCATTTGGATATCTATTTATTGAAACACTATGCATGCATTAAAAGTAGTTCTCTGGAAGTTGGGATTTCTTTATGCTCTTAACACTTAGTTCTCCCTAAAGGCAAGAAGATGCAAAAAAAAAAAAAAAAAAAAAAAGAATTGGCGCTATTGGAGATGTAGAATTGCGGTAAAGATTTGCTACTTGTTCTGGATACCCTGAAGTATATACCTTGGTGAAGGGCTAATCCACAATTTAATATCTACTATTAGCCTGCCATAGACACGATCTGCAACTACAAATTACCAGATGAGCCACACAGTTAACTCAATGGTTTTATTCTCAAAAGATGAAGTAATAAACTATGTTGAAAGCTGAATCTGTACAGTTGATCATGCAAAAAGCCCAAGTGACACCATCCGTATGGCACGGATTTTTTTTCTATTTTTATACAAACTTTATAAGCCTAAAGAGGGTTTGAATTGAGTAGATTGTAGATCTTCAAAAGGCCGTATTTGCTCAGCAGTTGATTGTGCTTTTGTAGGGCAAGCAAGCAAGCTATAGGAACGGATAGGCTACAATAGAAGGGGTAGAGCAAAAGCCTTGCACCCAACAACAACAACAACAGCAACAACGATAACAACAACAACAACAACAACAATAATAATAATAATAATAATAATAATAGTAATAATTTCTTAAATTAAGTGAGTGAAAAGGTACGCGAACATTTATATATACTATTCTTGAGTTATTTGGCTTCTGTTCTCACATCGATTGAATTGATTCAAGAAGAGTTTGCCGCTTTGTGTTAATTGTTGGATAAGCATGGAGTCAAGCATCCTCTGTGAGTCTGCCAATGTACAGTATACATATCTATATTCACATCTATTTTTTTTTTTTTTTTTTTTTTTTTTTTTGTTTTGATGAACTTTAAAGGACAAAGATTCTTCGCCCTGAGCTTTGTTTGGGAAATGTTGGGCTGTTGTTTTGTTTATTTGTCATATATACATGTGTACACTTGTTAATCCCTGCTGCTGGTTGTACAGCATAATGGCATTTGTACTCGAGTTCCAAAGTAAGGAAATGTATGTAAAGAATCACTGAGAATCAGTACTACTATCTACTTTTTGTATGTCTTGAAGTAAAGCTTTGTCACTTCCGACCTCTGTCTCTTCCTCGCTTAATTCCGGAAAAGCTCTGACTCCTGCCAATTCCAATGGATCCATTTTAGATGGTAACAGTGCTGGTGCTATGATATTGGTATGGGATTTCAGCTGCATCGAAGTAATCTTGAAAAAGGAACTTGTATACTTCTCGTCTAGCAACATTTCTGTCGCGGCCCACACGCACATGCATAGCCCCATGAGAGTCCCCACTGTGATCAAAAGCCATAATGGGATGTCTAGTCCTAGTTCCATATCTAATGTATCGTACAGAACATAGAGTTGACTCTGGTTGTAATCTGCATAGAAATTCTGGCCAAGTGAAGCCATGTACCCAGTTGCCGCTGCAGTGTCTACGCGTATCTGTGAAATATTAGTTGGTGCTACTGAACCATTTTCGTCAGCTATAGGAAGCTTTTGGATACGGATTGCACTAGTGGCTTTTTCAGAAAATGTAGTTCTTTTGAATCCCCCGAATGGCCGACCATTTAGTGCTGTTGCGATATCAGTGTCATTCTTCCGTGGCCTTATGATCTGTGAATTGATATTGGCAAAAATGCAACTTGGGCGTGGCCTGCTCGCACGCATAAAGAATGTACACGCGAGAATATCGAAACTGGTTCCAGAAGCCTGGACCTCCATGAGTAAAGGGTATTCTTCATACCCGTACTTCTTGATGGCCGTGCGAATATCAGTGGCCATATCTTGAAAAATACTCATTCGATCACTGAACATTGTGGCGGTCGTTGTTTCAAACTCTTCAGCCTCGGCTACTGAAAACCGAACAGTGCCGATGGACAAGACAATGACGTCCCCTGTGCTTAGTATACATTTGGTCATTTCCGTCAACAGAGAGGTATCTAGTTGGTCCACTTGGTCTGTATAATCTTGGCCGGCATAGGTTTCGCTAGCTTCACAATCACGCCCTTGAAAGCTATGCATAGCTCCCAAAAGTGACTCTTCTATATTCCATGTCCCAGGGAAGACAATGGTCCACCGATGTTGGTCTTCGGACGATTGTGTTACTGTTGCTTTTTCTACTTCAAAGTCCAAGGGGAAATTAAAAAAGTGAATGTGAAGAGCTGAGCAGCCGCCGCTCATCAGTGCAAGCTTCGGGTGTTCCCAAGAAGTCCCCGGTAGTCCTAATACTGTCAAATCAAAGAAATCGCAAAGGGAATCATACGGCGTCAAACGTGGCGTGTAGGTCCGTCCACTAACAGCATTCGGAATATTTCGAGTGCTATTGATCATCGACGCCATAATCTCTACGATGCTCTCGTCATTCCGGGCGACACCTGCCCATCCACCAAAGTGATACACTCGGCCTGGGTTGATGGCTTGTCGGGTGACAACCATTGTTGTGTTAGTCTTGCCTGGTCTCGCTGCTGGATTGATAAAATGTGCGACACCTTTATCCAACAAACTGGCTGCTAAGCTTATTAAGAGTGTCGCCACCATCACCGCCTTGACTCGATTGGGGGTCGCTCCATGAGAGTTGTATAGTGACTTGATCATTTCCAAATACCCTCCCTGTCGTGTCCATCGGATGCTGTTGGCATACTTATCGCCCAGTCTCGAATATATAGACAGTACAGACCCTACTGTGCCAATCATCAGGAACTGGAATAGGGCCAAGGTGGCATTAACTGCAAAGATTGTCCATGGCAAGAACATGGTAGAAGAGAGTATCTAATGGAAGGAGTGTATGAAATGGAAAAGAGGAGGGGGTAGTTGAGTTGAAGAGGGCAAAAAAAAAAAAAAAAAAAAAAGAAAGAAAAGGTTATATAGTCATCAGACCGTGAATCCTAAAAGAAACCTTGTTTTGATTATTTTGTTTGCCAATGTTTTGTTTATTTGTTTGCAGGAAGTATACATGTGTGCACAAACTACTACGCCCAGTCGTAATACGCAATGTTATTTTAGTCTATATGCCTGTCATGCACGTTCTTATCTCCAAATGGTCCTTCTTCCGCAAATTGTATGGAATCTAGTAAGGCTTTGCTGCTTTCGCGAGACTCCATTTCAATGTCCTTTTCAGTAGGAAAGATCCCAAACCCTACAAATTCGACAGGTTCTGCCCTGGCTGGCATAAGCGCTGGCGCCCGAGTGTTGGTTTGAGGCGCGATTTGACGCGAAATGGCACTATAGAGTGAGCATGTATACTGTTGGTCCAGGAAGTACTCTGTTGCAACCCACAAGCACAAACATGTCATCATAATCAGGATTATGAGGACCAATAGCCACAATGGGATATCGAGGCCAGGCTCTGGGACTGCAATGTTGTAAACCACATAGAGTTGATTTTGATTATAGTCTGTATAAAAGTTTTGACCGAGTGATGCCATGAGCTGGGCAACATTATGTGTTTCCTCCTGCAGTTTCAAGATACTGAATAGAGACCCAGTGCTGTTTTTTCTTAGAGGAATATGATCAATAGTAAACGCTTTGGTTGAACCAAATGTCCGATATCCTGTATCCCAACGGTAGTCATATACATCGAACGGTAGACCGTTGCGGGCTGATATAATGTCCGTGTTATTCTCTGATAACTTGGCCACAAGCATGTCGATGTTGATATATAGGCATCTTGGGCGAGGGGCGCTTTCAACATACCCAAAAGTGCAGATCAAGGCGTCTATTGAGGTCCCAGATATCTGAGTCTCCATAACTAACGGCCGACTACCTACGCCAAATTGTTTAATGATATTCTGAATCCTAGCATCCATGTTCCTAAATGGATTGCTGGTGTTATTAAAAAAGCCATCTACTGCCTTGCCAAACAATTTGATAGACCTTGTTGTGAATCGTGCTGTGGTGAGTGATATAACCGAAATATCTCCTGAAGGATGTACGCACTTGGTAGTTATTGTTGTAGGTATATGGTCCATGCCGCTCTCGTCTGGGGTAAGATCGTATGGCAATGCTAGCTCCTCTATGGAACAAGGTACGTTTTGAAATACGATGCGTAGCCTTGGAAACATCCCTGCTATGTTGTGGTCTCCAGGGAGTACAATGCTCCATTGGTTGGCTGACCTTTGAACAACAGTCGCATTAGCGATAGCCTCCCTAGAGTTCGCTACAAATCCCGATAAGATGAAGTTTACATCCAGGCATCCACCCTTTGTCAAAACCAGGTTTGGATTTATGCCTGCAGCCTCGAAGAGTACCAAGTTCATCTGCTCACATGCGACGAGGTATGGACTCAATTGTGTGGTGTATAAATACCCTGGAATAGCTCCAGGAATATTCCTTGTATTGTTGATCATTGATGCCATTGCATCAGAGACACTTTCGCCATATCGAACTGTACCTGACCACCCTAAGAACGATTGTTCCAAGCCTTGGACCCGATATTGTTCGGTAATGATGACAGTACTGTTTGGTTTGCTAAATCTTGACATTGGTACGATATAATGTGCGGCTCCTTTGTCGAGTAGAGCGGCTCCTAAGCTTACTATAATTGTCGACACCATGATCAACTTGACTCGAGTTGGAGCGTTGCGACGAGAGTTATAGAGTGTCTTGACCATCTCATAATAGCCTCCTTGTCGTGACCATCGAACGCTCTGAGAGTACTCATCACCATAACGTGCATAGATCGATAGTAGTGCACTTACAGCACATATCATTAGAAACTGAAATATGGCAAGGATGATGTTGACGATGAAGATTGTCCATGGGAAAAACATGGTGGTCAAATTTATGTGGATGAGAAAAGAAGAGCTTGAGGTTATCGGAAAAGAAGGATGGAGAGAAAGAGATCCGTTGTTTTTGCTTATACTACAGAAAAAAAAAAAAAAAAAAAAAAAAAGGCACCATCTATGTACTTGAGTTACACAGGAAATGTACACCAAAATTTTGTTTATGTGGACGATTTACTAAGGAAAACGTCCATATATTTTTAAGGTTCCAATGAATTGGGAAGTATTCTTAACTTTACAAAATATATAGGCACATGTGACATTGCATTTATGGGTTCCCATAAATGCACTTGGATCCAACCTTTTGTCCAACCTTTCGTCCGGGAATGTGCATTTATGGGAACCCTTAAATGCAATGTCACATGTACCTATATATTTTGTAAAGTTAAGAATACTTCCCAATTCATTGGAACCTTAAAAATATATGAACGTTTTCCTTAGTAAATCGTCCACATAAACAAAATTTTGGTGTACTCCGCCCCCTTCCTTTGCTCCCTTGCTTTGTGCATTTTAAACTTGAGCCCTTTGAGCAGGTGATAGGAATTAGCCACGTGACGTCAAGCCACTGTCAAAGTCAAAACATCTTCGTCGAGGTTGGTGCATGTTCGGAAATATGTAAAAGCATTCAATAAGGGCCCTCAACTTCCCATCAGCTCCGCTCTTGCAAGACCGTACTTACAATACACACATAACCTCTTTCAAATCACATTTATAATGGCTGGTGGTCGTTACCCTTATCCTAAGCACGTCTGGTACGTCTCACCTCCCATCATCGGGTCTTCATCAAACCTTGGTCGATGTTCGGACTAATTGGACTACGAAATAATAAATGTCAATGACACACTTTTTAATGCTTACCATTCATACTCCTTCTTTATCCTCTTGACTTTTAATACTTTTTTGCTCTCTTTTATTATTATCGTTATTATTTTCTCTTCCTCTACTTAGGTCACCTTCTGGTGGTTGGTGGACTCAGCCCGCTAACTGGAAGTCGAACACCGTTGTTGCTGTCGGTATCGCTGGCACCATTGTCGCTGCTGCCTGGAAGTACTCTGCTGAAAACGAGGTAATAAAATAAGTACAAGAGCAGAGACAGGAGCAGGAATAATAGCAAGAACAAGAGGCAGGGGCAGGGACAGGGACAGGAACAAGGGATAGGAGCAAGGGAACCCTTTTTCCTTTTTCTATCCTCAAACATTCATATTTTTTAAACTCGATCCAGGATACGCCAACGTTGTATCGATGCGCAGAAACAACAATGACGCTCAGAAAAATTAAAACCATACGCATACGCATACAAAGATGAACATGGACAGTTCTACAACGCCAAAGACGTTAAAAAAAAAAAAAAGAAAGAAAGAAAGAAAGAAAATTGCTCATGATCTATTTTGTTTTTATATACAAATGCATCTCTTTTGTATAAATCACCTAATCTAGGAGCGTCATTCTCGCCCAACTGGATGGATTCCTTCTCAATTGGTGAGTTTTTTATTATCAATTTCCTTTTTTCTTTTCTGTTGATCCTGCTTGACACTGTAATTGTATTATATATTACGATTTTAGTTATACTCACTTTTTTTTTTTTTTTTTTGTTTGAATAAAAAATCTAGTGGGCTAAGGAGTTCAAAGATGGCGAGGTCTACGGAAAGAAGTGAAGGAAACACCCGGAGATTTGGCACTATAAGCGAATGGAGGACAATTTGACGCACGAGCAGTAATAGCTGTATAGACACAAACGAATTAAAAAAAAAAAAAAAAAAAAAAAAAAAAAAAAAAAAAAAATAATAATAATAATCGGCAATTATATTTATCAAGTCGCCATTATTCATCTTGTTAGATTCTTATACCACTTGCTTGAATGATAATATCGTTTTTTTTTTTTTTTTTTTTTTTTTTTGTCGCTGTTTTCATTTATAAAGCTTTTAATACAGAGCAGCCAGATACATAGTTTAGTAACATTTTTTTTCATTGTTTTCTTTCTTTTTTTTTTTTTTTTTTGATTAATCACTACATCGGCTATTTCTTCTAATCGCTTATCCTTGCCAGTGAACTAGTTATTTCGCGTTCGAAAGAAAAAATTAAGAGTTATGATTTAATTAATTATCGCGAGCAAGCCTGCCATAAAATGAATACTCCAAAATAAAACAATAAAGCTTACCAGGGAGCTTATCACCAGGAATAAAGAGACGTTCAACACCCTTCTCTGTGATGACAGCCAGACGGATAACACCTCCAGAAGAACCATCACGTTCCATAGCCAGTGCCAATGCTATCAAAGAAAAAAAAAAAAAAATTAGATATATCGATGAGATATCACAAACAAACAAAAAAAAAAAAAAAAAATCATAAAAAGAACCAATGAAGATAAGAAAAAACAAAAACAAAAAACACTCGTCAACTTACAATTCTTAACAAAATCAATGCATTGTTCTCTGTTCATGCCATCCTTGAAATTGGCATCACAATAACCATAAATGTAGGTCGAACCGCTTCCTCCGATCGCGAAGGGTTGACGATGGAGCGATCCACCCAAAGGAATATTCCAGACACTGCCACCGTTTTCCTTATCCCAACCACCGACAATGATACCAGCGCTCAAGCTGTCCTTGTTCTGATAACACAACTCCTGGAACAATGATGCTGCCAAGGGCACTGTTGGAGTTCCATTCTGAACACTACGCATTCATCATTAAAAATCGGTCGTGAAAGAGGTGAAATAGATAAAAGATATAAAAAAAAATTTTAGATGATGGCCTCACGTAGAATTGTAAGTCATGAAAAATAAAATTAAATAAGAAGCCATTGTCCTTGAATCGCGTCTTTTTCTTTTCGGTTTTCAACCGACATGTAGTTGCGCGTGAACGAAAAAGAGTTTCGAACTCTTTTTTTCTTTTTCTTTTTCTTTTTTTTTTTCTTTTTTTTTCTTTTTTTTTACGTACGAATACATCTGAAGATAATAGTGAACAATGTCAGCAACAGCTTGAGTATCAGCAGCGCTTCCTGATCGGCAACAGTAGATCGTGTCATGGACCTCAGTCAACTTGTCTGTGACA
This sequence comes from Lobosporangium transversale, assembly GCF_002105155.1. Taxonomy (NCBI): domain Eukaryota; kingdom Fungi; phylum Mortierellomycota; class Mortierellomycetes; order Mortierellales; family Mortierellaceae; genus Lobosporangium; species Lobosporangium transversale. Next base: position 20,254 of record NW_019028993.1, read on the forward strand.
CGGTTGGCAATGTATGATCCTGTGGTCGTGCGAGAATCGGCTCCGATAACAACGCCTCCCGCGAACTGGACTGCCATAATTGATGTCTAAATAGTAGCGAGAATATACCGTAGAAGGTTGTTGTTTTCACATCCATCATAGGATCCGATAGCACTAAGGAGTTAGTCTCTTTAATTTTCTTTATTTTCGTTTTCTTCGGAAAGTAAAAGAAAAAAGAAAAGAAAAGAAAAGAAAAAAGGTCAAAGGTTCACTTACACCGAGATTGACCTCGCCTGGCTTAAGTCCTGCCATGATATATGTATTATGAAAGTAGGGGTGGTATTTAGGGAGAGAGTGAGAGAAACGGGAATTTGAACAAGGCTGGATGTGTGGCGCTTGAGAAAAGGTTGAGAAATGTTTACAGAGGCAGAATGAATGAATGAATGAATGGTTTTAACAATGCCTGTAACTCACTGACTTACGTGCGACAGAAGAGACGCGTGTGTGCCTCGCCTCTGGGACTGGCGTGATTTTGTTGTAAATGCGATTACCCCAATACCAATACGTATTTTTAATTTTCTTTCTTTTTTTTTTTTCCCTTTTGCAGTGTTGCACACATTTCCATTGAATAAAAATAACATTTTCTAATTCAGTCATTTCCATTCATTCACCTTGTTCATTCCTATCACTCTCCTCAAACTTCATAATTATGTCTTCACTATCAGGGTAAACACATACAGCTATATTTTCACTACATCATTTTTTTTTTGCTTACCCTACTAATTCATCATCAAAAAAGTCACAGCACTTGATTACCCTGTTACTCACTCTTTGTGACCTTCCGAATGCTCATCACTTAATAGACTATTACCCGCACCAGTGCATCAGCATCCAGGACAGGATTATGGTCAACAACAACAACACATCGACAATGTCACAGCGCTCGTAGCCAGGATACCACCATATGGGAAGCGTGCAGGATGGAAACCCAAAAAGCCAGAAGATTTTGGTGATGGAGGTGCCTTCCCAGAGATCCACTGTGCACAATATCCGCTTGACATGGGGCGAAAGAAGAAGGTAAAGCAAATAAAAAAAATTACCCCAATAAGAAGAAAGGCAGGAAAGGAAAAAAAAAAAAAAAAAAAAAAAAAGAGCTAAAGAAACCTGTAAAATACAACTGGTTTCATGGAAAGAGCTAATCGATTTGACGCTTGTCTTGTCACTTACAGATATATTCTTGTAACTTTTACTTTACTCATAATACATGTAATATTAGACTGCAACAAAAGCAGGCTCAACGATCGCATTGCAGGTTGACGCTCAAGGAAATGTTGCCTATGATGCTATTGCTAAACGTGGACACAACTCAAAGCAGATTGTACAGTCTCAATTCAAAGATCTTGTCCCTCTGCATGAACGTGCGGACGTTGGTGAGATCTCATTAAGCAGACCTAGCGAAGAAGAAGTCAAAGAGACAGCAGATCGCACCAGAGCAGCATTAGAGAAGATCTCCAAAAGTATGTCTCTTTAGTTATTATTATTATTATTATTATTTTATTTTTCTACTTTAAACGTCCCATATTCTGATCTTTATTATTTTATTATTCTTATAGCTAAAATTGCTGCTGCACAACCAAAGAACGTCGTCTCAAACAACAAACCGGGAGCGCCCACCTATATCCGTTATACAGCAGCTAATCAGAATGCGGGACCGGATGGCGTCAAACAGCGAGTAATCAAAATGGTGGAGATGCCTGTAGACCCTATGGAACCACCTAAACATAAGCACAAGAAGGTTCCTCGTGGACCACCCTCCCCCCCACCTCCAGTCTTGCATTCACCACCCCGTAAAGTCACCGCACAAGAACAGGCAAGTTGGGTAATCCCACCTTGTATTTCCAACTGGAAGAACGCAAAAGGTTTCACCATTCCTTTGGACAAGCGTCTTGCAGCGGATGGTCGTGGATTACAGGATGTTCAGATCAATGACAAGTTTGCTAAAGTTGCAGAAGCACTGGGATTAGCCGCTCGGCATGCTCAGGACGAAGTTCGACAGAGAGCTTTGATGCAGCAGAAGGTTGCAGAGAAGGAGAAAGAGGCTAAAGAGCAGAGCCTGCGTGCATTGGCTCAGCGGGCTCGCGACGAAAGAGCTGGCATTGCCCCTTCATCTCGAACCGCAGATGAGGGCGCGCAGGCTCCTCGTGATGATTCTGAGTCAGAGGCGGATTCTGATGAAGATGAGGCGAAGCAAAGAGCAGCCCGCGAGCGTGATGCTCTTCGTAAGGAGAGGCAGCAGGAGCGCGAAAAGGAGCTACGCATGTCTCGTATGGGTGCAGAGCAGAAGGCGAAGGTTATGGCCAGGTAATACTTTGGATCTACATGCGCTTGGAAACGTCAACTTTGATCTCGATCAGGCGTAGTCATGTTGCTAATTCTTTTTTTTTATTTTATTTTTATTATTATTTCTTTATTTTTTTTTATTTTTTTTATTTTTTTATATATTTATTTTTTCTTCTTGCCACTGTTGCTGTTACTGTTGTTGTTTTTTTTTTTATAGATCCGAGGGCCGAGATATCTCTGAAAAGATTGCATTGGGATTGGCCAAACCCACACAGAGCAAGGACAGTATGTACGACTCACGACTCTTCAATCAAACATCGGGGCTGGGCTCTGGATTCAAGGATGACGAGTCATACAGCGTGTACGACAAGCCCATGTTTACACACACAGGATCTAGTGTCTACAGACCTAAGCGTTCAGGAGGTGATGGCAATGACGAAGTTGGCAATGAAGATGATATTGCACGCGCATTGGCATCGGACCGATTTGGAAGCGCTGGTATCAGTGCACGAAGCTTCAAGGGTACAGAAGGTGGTCGTAATATGCAAAGGGAAGGTCCTGTGGCCTTTGAGAAGGAGGACGACTTCTTTGGACTTGATAAATTCAATAAGGCGGATTCCTCGAAGAAGAGATCTGGCCAAGATAACTCCTCAGCTCAGGATGGAAAGAGAAGAAGGGATTAATGACAGAGGAATCCTATGTCTCCAATATCACACCCTGCTCCATCCTCTTGAGAAACGTTCCTCGCCAATTTCTTTTTTTTTTTTTCCTTTTTTTCTTTTGATCAGATTTCTTTAATATCTCGGCTGTTCTTTTTGTAAAATAAAAATTGACTTCAAAAGATCCTTGACAGTATTCAGTATTCACATACGAGTGGTTAAAGAATTTGTATGACATTATTATTTAAAAGTCACTAGGGGATTGAATCAACACTTTGGGTGAGCATGACCTATTTTATGGTCGCCCTTCTTCTTTTGTCTTCTTTTATCTTTCTCACGCAGAGCGAGACTTGCTGGTATTACCAACGTGAGTCAACCCAAGGTCTTCAAACTTGATATGGAGCATTGGAATGAGCTGTTGAGCCACTGTGAACGAGAAGACGAGTTTAGGTCCAACAACCAGGATTTTGGGTAAGAGACCCTTGAAGAAGGCACCGAACCCTTCATTTCGCACCATATTCCGAATGATACTCATACCCCCCTCAGGGCTGTCAAAGTTTCTGTTTTGGATCCTGGTCTTGACCACATCCAGGGGTGCAGCAACGGTAATGGAGGCTACGGAACCACCAATGGAAGCACAAAAGTTTTGAAAGAATGTTGCCTTGTTGTAATCATCCAATCTGAAAATATATTCTTTCACAAAGGCGCTGCCGCCAAAAAGTGCAAAAGACCCAGGTGCATTGCGAGCTGCTGTCCAGGTTGCCCCTCTAGTAAAGGAAGACACGAGGGTAGAACATGAAGGAAGGGGATGAGAAAGTGTTTTTTTTTTTTTTTTTTTTTTTTTGCAGGCTTTGAGCATGTGAATTTTTTTTTTTTTTTTTTTAATCCTTGTTACCTGTAAAGGCCCATGCCTTCATCTGCAACAATCTTAAAGACCCCACGCCCACGAAAGGCGTCTGGGTTGGTCTGTCGTTTGATTTTGAGGACATCCAAAGGCAACAAAGCAATTTCACCAATCCCAACCAAGGAACCTGCGGTCGCATGCATCATTGTCTTGCCAGTTTTTTCTCCAAAGACTCGATGGAACCAAGATTTGTAGTGACTATTTAAATATTCGTTCACAAATGGTTGTCCTCCATACTTGTACACTCTCTGTGAGATCTTGTATCCTGCTGCAAACCCTAGCCCCGGAAATAAAGAGGTATATTTCTGGAGGAATGCAGCATCCGCAGCTTCCTTGAAGATCACCTTGTTGGTTGCTTTCCATACGGTGCTCAACGGTTGACCTGAACTTAACAGCTGTTACAAAATATATAGAAATTATACATGTAAAAACAAACCCATAACAAATGAGCCCACTCTTTAACTTAGTTTTTCACTAGTCTTGTAAGCACCATTTTATATCCATATGCATATGTATATACAGATCTTATGGTTGCATTTTATTATTATTATTATTTTTTACCCGAGTTTGGTTACTCATGAGTCGCTTGGCAATGGTATCAATGGGATGGAAAATCACCAGCTCGAGGATCCCAGAGGCTGCAGAACCGCATAGACGAGCAGCTGCAGACTCGGAGTGCTTGGTCTTTGAATGAACAGGAGGTGACATGGAGAGTATGAAATGTAAATGAAATGAAATGAAATGAAGCTTGTGGGAATGAATAAAGGAAAAAAGTTGAATGGCTGCCCTACAGACAAAGCACCCCCTTTTTTTTTTTTTTTTTCCTTTTTTCTTTTTCAGTGCTGATGAGATCAGTATGAATCCGTATACCAGTCGCCTCAAAAACCCTGATTGGCACTGATTAAAGTATTAAGAACGTGGGAAAGGATCTTTACTTCTACTGATATCTTTGCCTCAAGGACAGCGTCCTCCAGAGCTACAACAGCACTTTCTATTATCATTATCATTATTAATTATCTCCACCTCTGCTCAAAGATGGTTCATAACTATGCCCTGACAAAAGAAGCATCACAGACCACCTGACCTTCTCTTCTAGTATACAACTCTAGATGCCTACCGCCGAAGGCTTGAACACCGCGAAAGGCACTACTCAGAAGGGTAGGACAAACATGTGTAGTAGTGGCCAGTGCGCTAGCATCAAACTACGAAAAGACTTCAAGATAGGCAAAAGACCCTCCAAAAGCGACATTCTAAAACTTGAACGTCTGCAAATAGTAACAAGTGGTGATGACCTAGGTGAGACCAAGGATGTATGCTAACTGCATAAAGCCAGCATAGGGGCTATGGGTCACAGGAAGGCGCAGTGTTGCATGGGCTGAATACCATCCTGTTCAAGTACAGAGGAAAGCTACAGCTACACACAGCCCCAGAGCCTTTGTCTTCGGTATGGGAAAGAATGTATCAGGACGCGTCACGCTTTCATACATGTACTTGTAAATTGCAATTGCATACCCGTATGCTCAATAATTCAAGTTTTAGGGCCTTTTTCTTTTTCTGAACCAGGTTTTCCTACGGATCAGATAGGTCAATAAGGTTGGCGGTAAACCCTTTAACGTCTTTTTTTTTTTTTTTTTTTTTTCTGATACAAGTTTTCGCTGAACGTGTGCCAAATTAGTTGTAAAGTAAATCCTGTCTTGATTATAAATGAACGTATAAAAGCGTGTACAACTTATGCTTTTAACATGTGTATTTAGAAAATGTGCGATATGAAATAAAAAAAAAAAAAAGGAAATGGGTTTAGAGACTTCCACTAAGGCCAAAAGAGATTAATTGATCATTTATCGGTTTGCTTTTTAAAGGGTTCATGCTGAAGTCAGTTTGTGGATTAACCTACTGGTTTTCTGTAAATCTCAAAAGATGGACTCCCTGTATAAAGGATGTTCGTTTGTGATATTATTGCCCTATAAAAGCGCATAGGTTATTGAGTGATGTGAATGTGCACGTAATTCACTCGCGTCTGTCTTGATTAGAAAAAACAATTGAAAAAAAAAAAAAAAAAAAAAAAGAACCAATACACCGTTGTTTTCTCACAAAGATGGATTTGCTTCGCACAGGGTTCAAATCCAAAACCCACCTTGCTTTTACTTTCTATGGTCCTTATGCTATTCCTTTCGGTATCTCAACTCGTATTCATCTATTTATCTTTTCATATTATCTATCTCCATTCTACATAAATCTGGCCAAGGACTTGGAAGTATACTCATAACACACATGTGAGCGCACTGGCTAAAAAGTTTATCCAGCCCTAATTTTAGCTAGAAATCTCGAGTTCGTTGGAGACTTTTGGAGTCGTTGAAGAAAGCGGGCTGAGGAAACTGGAATTTGGGTTTGGGGGAAACTGGGCTGGGCTGAGGGTAACTGATCGTGATTTTGGTAACGGTCGGTTGTTTAATTAACCAAATTTAACTGTTTTCTGTTGTTTGGTGGCAATACAAACGTGTCAATATTTCATCAAAACCCGTGTCGAACGAAACAGGTGAGGCTTTGTTACAAGGTTCTGACGATCAGTGTTTAAAAACTCAAGAGCAACCTCTATCTGAACTCTTTATCTCTTTCTTTCTTTCTTTCTTTCTTTCTTTCCTTCTTTCTTTCTTTTTTTTCTTCTCCTTTCTTTCGTAACCGTAGTACCAGTTTTTTTTTTTTTTTTTTTAAAAAAAAAAAGAAAAAAAAAAAAAAAAAAGAGAAAGAAAGCAAAAGCAAAATGACGAGCAAAAATGAGATTGCAGCAGGACGTAAAGGATCTACATCTCAGCGTCCGTCCTTTTTTCCAAGATTGTCCTTATTTCAATGGTTCATCCGGTTCTTACCTGCCATCATCTTTGCGTTCTACACCTATTCCAGGAAGGGAGCTTTCCAACCCCCGACCTGCATCGCCTTTGGTCTCAATTGTCCTCAAGGATCTGTTTATCTGGAGGGCATTCTCGAACGTCCTGACTATTATTCGCAAGTCCTCAAATACTATCTCTCTTTGTTCTCCAACAGTGAAGATCTCGGTGGTTCCTTCGCGGTCTTTGTGGAGGGAAAGCCCGTGATTGATGTTTATGCAGGCGCAAAGGATCTGGCCAAGACTCAGATCTACAATAACAAGACTCTTCAGCAGGTCTATTCCTCTGGTAAGGTCGTCGAGGGCATTGTAATTGCTCGGTTGGTCGATCAAGGTTTATTGGACTATGAGAAACGGGTGGCGGACTACTGGCCTGAATTTGCACAGAATGACAAGGAGGATGTTCGACTTGTGGACCTAATGACTCATGAATCCGGAGTCTCTTACTTGGATGATGACGACGAAACCAACTTGATGAGCTGGGCTCGATTAAAAGATGTAGAATCATTCTCACAGAGATTGGCTCGTCAGCCTCATCATTTCAAGGGCGAGAAGATTCGTGCGTACCATGGCATGACTCGTGGCTGGTTTTTGAATGAGATTGTCCGTCGAGTCGATCCAAAGGGTCGAACCATCGGTCAGATTGCAGAACAAGACCTGATGGGAGCATACCCCGATGTCGAATTGTACTATTCTAAATTGCCAAAGGAATCAGATTGGGAGGACCGTCTGTCAGTGTGGCATGATTACCCTCTCCTAAGGACCATTGGCCGTCTATTGATCCCACGGTTCATTCAGACCAACAAATACATTGGCTACCCGTCTATGGCACCTATACATCCCGTAGCCAAGGCGCTTGCTGTTGGTGGCAAGGACTTGGTTAAAAAGTCGTTCATGCCAAAGTTCGCTAGCAGTCCCGATCTTATGCGCACCAAAGAGGCCCATGAGAGTGAGAGTCCCAGCTTTTCGCTCAAGACTAATGCTCATTCGGTAAAATTGCCCTTCTTTTATTTGCTGCTTCGACTATTGTTTTTTTTTTTTTTGCTCACACGTCTTGTTTCAACATTATCAAAAAATATGGATAGCTTGCCAGACTAATGTCCATGATGGCTAACAAGGGCGCATCCGTTAATCCTGGTCAAGAACCTGATCTGCTTAGTCAAGAAACCTATACTAAGGCCACCACCTTCCACTCTTCTCAACTCGATCAAATCCTAGATGAGACTCTCCCTATGTCTGTGGGAGGTTGGGTTAAGCTTAAGGGCTTTAGTGGAAGTAAACTATTGAAGGATATTGAGATTCAAGGTTGGAGTGGTGCTGGTGGATCCCTGACCATTTGGATTGAGGAACTTCACATTGGGTTTTCATTCGTGACCAATGCCTTTGGTCCGTTCGAGGGGATCCTGGGCGACTACCGAGGCGCTAATCTGTTGGATCGGGTCGTCTATGCTAGAAAACAAGAACTTGGCCTCTTGCAAGATGCATCAAAGGAATAGTGTGTGTTTACATGCACAGAACAGGTTTATTGATATGAACTTTTGAAGTAAAAGACAAAAATAGTGGCACCATAAACTATGCGTGTGCATGCTATACTTTTTTTCTAGACTAAAAATCGAATTTTATTGGGAAGGGATATAGAAAAAAAAAAAGCGCTGTAGCATGACGCGTTACACTTACTTTTGCATGTGTAATGGCATACATGTATAATGTTGCAAATGCATACGAATGTTCGAGAAGCAAGTCCGAGGAGAAATTTTTTTGAAAGGTTTTCTGGCAAATCAAATTTGACTTTGCAAATTTATTGTAGTCTTCTTGGAGAAGAAGAGATAACTGAACCCCAAAAAGAACAGATCAGCAAAAAAAAAAAAAAAAAAAAAAAAAAGGACGAAAAGAGGAACATCCGTCATGTTCTAAAGAGTTCAATACGATGCATGCATCCTCTGTATCTTTTGTGAATACAAAGGTCTGTTTCCTTGTGGATTTATGTCCCAATGTCAATCCTTCGACGCGTTTTTTTTTTTTTTTGTTTCCTCAGGCAGGCGACCTCCTAAATTTTTTTTTTATCAGGTGATGCTCGTCCATGCTCTGACACACGAATTTTCGCTGGACATTTGCTAATCTAATGTAGTAATCACGCCAATAACACGAATCTCACGCCTTGAGTGGTATAGAAAAAGTATGTGCAACTTGCTTCTTACCTCAAAAATAAATCTTTTTATAAACTAACCCGATGAACTCTTTTGACACACGCATTTTCTGATCAAAAAGTGAGCATACGAGTGATAAGAATAAAAAAAAAAAAATAAAAAAAATAAAAAAGAGAGAGAGAGAGGGCTTATTAAAACCCACTCCCATCAAGACCAAGAGACCAATTGATTATCTCTGCATTTGAATTATCAACTGGTTTTTACTTTTCAAAATGTGTACATGAGCATGTACATGTACATCCTAGAGTTAATTTTGTTGATTAGCAAATCATATCAATTTATGAGAAAATCCTTTGGTTTTCTGTGGTGGCTGTTTTTATATAGACCTGAACATGCGCCATTGTTCCATTGTTCCATTGTTCCTCTGCAAAAATCTTATTTGGTGATTGAAACGATCTTTGACTGGTGTGGATTTTTTCTTTCCAATCCTTCGCTCCTCCTCCCCACCCCCTTGAAGAATGCGAAAAGGGAAAAAGAAAAAAAAAAAGTCAGCCTCCTGCATGAATGGATTTTCGCTTGTCAAACGATTAAACCTGTTGTTAAAAAAGATGCGTTGCATTTTACAGAGTGGCGATGTGTATACGTGAATTTGACCAATAACGTACACCAATCTGGTCCACAGGCCATGACACGGTCCCCTACGAAAAGGAGGAACAGACCCAAAGAGAAATTATATTTTACGCGCCATTAATGGTGAATATGAACCAAAAAAAAAAAAAAAAAAAAAAAAAAGAATCACACTTTTTAGTTGTCATGTAAACATGTATGCCCTAGTCTATACTAATAACATGTACACATTATTTTAGTTCATGTGTAGTGGAAGACTATGGTTGGTACAAGAACAATTCACTCGCCCCCCATCACTTATCTTGCCCAATTGTTCCGAAACAAGTTCGTTAACTCGTTCTATTTGGTCCAAAGCAAATCAATTGAAGCTAGGTGTACGTCCTTGCAGTTTTCTCACACTGATGGGCTTTGCTTAGCAATGGTTCAAATCAAGGTCCATTCTTGCTTAACTTTCTCTGGTCCTGGCGTCATTCCCTTCACCTTCTCTCATTTCTATATAAACCCCTCCTTTCTCCATCATTTTTTTTTTTTTCTTTTTCTTTTATCAACTCGCATCCATCATACCCAATTTCTTCAAGTTATCAAACCACTCTATTCTCATCTCTTCCTTTCAACTCCAATAAACCTTTAACCAACCATGTCTCAATCTCTTCAGGTCACTATCCACCAGGCTAGCCAATTGGATGACGTTGAGGTATAGATCTTTTTCATTATCCTTCACACATTTTTGTTTTCTTTTTCTTTTTATTCACACGCGTTTTGGTTGGATTTATATCATGCAATATGAGCTGACAAGCCCTACTCTATTTTTTTGAAATGATTTTTTTTTTTTTTTTTTTAAAAAAAGGCTTTCGGAAAGAACGATCCTTATGCCCGCGTCACCTTGGATTTCGAACGGAAAGAATTATACCAAAAGACCGCTACCAAGAAAAACGCTGGAAATGATGTCGAATGGAACCAAACCGTGGTCCTCAGCGATTACGAACCCAGCCAGCACCACTACTTGTATGTTGAGGTTCTTGATGACGAGACTGGAGCTGATGCCCCCATTGGCTTCGCTGCCATCCCCTTGAGCCAGGTCCGCAGTGCCCCCAACGAGACTTTGCGCGCCAAGTACGACCTCTACACCCCTAGCGGCAAGGAGAAGGGAACCATTACCTTGACCATCCAGGCCCTCCAGCCTGGTGAGCAGGCCAGCCACAGCACCCACAGTGGTCCTGAAGTCAAGGGTCAATCCCAGATTGTCACCGAGCACCATGATAAGGTCAAATCCCAAAGGAATAAGGAGAGGGCCACTGATGCCGCTGTTGCTGCTGGTGCTGCTGGCGTCTTAGGCCTCGCTGGTGCACTCCTCGGTGGCTTGGGTGGCAATGCTGCTCCCCCATCATAAAAAATCCATTTCTCTTAATCAGAACAAAAAAATACAATTTTGTAAATAAATAAAAAAAAAAAAACACCGTTCTTGTTATCAAAAAAAAATCTGACCATGCCTTTTTTTTTTTTTTTTTCTTTTTTTCTGCTTTATTGTTTCTTTTGAAAATGAGATGAAGCGAAAAGTATATAGGTAAGGCTAAGGTGTGCGAGGAAAATGGGGAAGAAGTTCAGAAGGGGGTATACGCATATTATTGGGAAGAAGAAAAAGATTGAATGTAGAGGAAGGGGGTCATTATTCAATTGCCGTTTCCTTGTTGGTTTTGTGCATACAACTTTGCTTTCTGTTTCTTTTATAGAGGGGGTACCCGGATAACAAGAAGGGCGGAAAGACAGGTGAGTGAGATTGGGGCTCGTCTAATTGCTCTCACGGTCCATCTTACTTATTAAATGTGTGACTTTGATTTTTTTTTTTTTTATTCCAGTGTCCATTAATGCATCAATGGAATGGCAAGTTCATGCGAGATGCAAGGAAAAGGGATTCATCATGGAAAGAGAAGTGTGAAGAGTAAAAGTAAGTGTGGGCCTCGACCTGCTTTCTACCTGCTTTCTACCTGCATACTTTTTTTTTCTTTTCTTTTCTTCCACTTTTGTCCTTTGTCCTTTGTCCTTTGCACCAATAGTACAACAGCGACGACAAGTGCATGTATATGTTTATATGTATTATAACATGAAATCATGCGCATGTGTCTCAATGCGCAAATGCAAATTGGAAGCAAGGACCCCCCATGGAAAGCAAGAGGCATTTTATTGGTAAAGGATAAACGATTAAGGGAAGAGAGTAGTTTTTCATGCGTTGTCTGTTCAAGATCTCTTTCTCTCTTTTTTTTTTTTTTTATGCTAAGGAAGTGGCTAATACCAGTCGCTGACATCAATCCAGTTTTTAGCTGATTGATGGTGATGAAGAAAAATGACGGGAGTTTTACATGTACGATGGATCTTTTTTTTATTTTTTATTTTTTTTATTTTTTCACAGATATTTTCGCTGACAGACGTGTCCCAACAATGGCAGTATGGAGTCAAGGAACAAATCAGCCGACAGGAAGGATGCGAATCGAATGAGGGCAACGCGTCATTTTTTTTTTTTTTTTTTTTTTTTTTTTACAGCCCGGGTATTTCTCTTCAGACAACAGACAACAGACTAGACAGAAGTATATTTGTAGAATAAGGCGAGTATATTATTCTAAATTTAATTTTATTTTTCAATCGATGGAGTTCTGTCTGTTAATAAAGTCATCACTTCCATAAAACGGAATTGTACATGTATATGATATGATAGATATATATATATTATATATATATTTTGTACGTGATTCTTTCCATGTAAATAGATCATGGGCTATTCATACGTACATACAATAGTCCAAAAGTAAAAAAAAAATAAATAAAAGTGTTAGAAACTTTTATATTCAATTGTATAAAATGCTTTAGAATGCTTTAAAATATATCTCATATGGACCTGTCTTTGGACTGTTACATGATCGGCTTGTCCTTTTGCTCTTCTTTGCCTGAGTACTGGACCGAATGATGTGCATCAACGTTGTTCCTTCCTTGTCCTTTTAGAAAATTGGGTAATGTGTCTCTTTTTCGCAAGGACCTTGTCAAGTGACAAAAACTTCCATGTATAAATACCCTCCATCCAAACCCACTTTCCTTTTTCTTTCAACTTTTTTTTTTCTTCAATCCCAAAACTACTTCCTTTCCTTCTTTACCAATACTTTTTTTTCCCATTTACTTCACAAACATGTCTCAAGGTCCTACTTTGGTAATTGTTGCCCACGGTGCTCAGAACTTGAAGGATGTTGAGGTAAGAATTATAGCAATCATTCAAATTTTCGCTCTTTATCACCTCAGATTCATTCCCACGGTAATCCTGATTAAATAAAAAAAAAAATCGCCTTGGTTTTTCTTTTGAATGATTTTAGACCTTTGGCAAGCAAGACCCCTACTTGCAGTTCAGTCTCGACTTTAACAACCCAAAGTCATTCCAAAAGACCTTTGTCCACAAGGATGCTGGCAAGACCGCTACCTGGAACCAGACCTTTACCGTTTCTCTTGCTGGTGAGCCCGAGTTGTTCATTGAGCTCATGGATGAAGAGACCACAGCCGATGCAGTGATTGCCTTTGCAGCGATCCCCGTCAACCAAATCGTTCATGCCCCTGGTGCTACAATGCATGGCGTCTTTGATCTCTTTACTCCCGATGGCAAGCAGCAGGGCGAGGTCAACCTTACATTGACTGCCCACAATGTTCCCGGTCAAAACACCCAACCGGCCATTCAGACCTCTACACCCGTCAAGGGCACCTCTCACATCTCTGAACTCCACCACAAACGCATCAAGTCCCTAAAGAACAGAGAAACCGCTGCCGATGCTGGAGGTGCTGCCTTCGGAGGACTCTTGGCCGTAGGAGCCGGTCTCTTGGCCAACAAGCTTATGGACGATAAGAAAAAGGAGGAAGAGGCTCGCAAGGAGGCCGAGCGTCAAGCCCAATTGGAGCATAGCAAGTTTGAGAATGAGAAGAAGCGTCTGGAAGAAGAGAGGGCCGCCTTCCAGCGTACACAGCTAGAGCAGCAGGCCCGTCTTGAGCAACAACAGCAACAGATTCATCAGCAGCAACAGCAACAGCAACAGCAACAGCAACAGCATTCTCAGCACCAGTCCGAATATCAGCGTCATGAACAGCATCAGCAGCATCAGCAGCATCAGAGCAGCCATCAGAGCAGCAGTGGACACCATGGTGATTATAAGAAGAAGAAGCATCACGGCGGTGACTCCTCTTCATCATCTGACTCTGATTCAGACTCTTCTCACAAGAAGGACAAGAAGGACAAGAAGGGCAAGCACTGGCAGGCCTCCGGTCACTATTACTCCCCTGGCGACAAGGTCAAGTATGATGGACGCAAGTACATCTGCTTGCAGGGCCACAATTCCCAGCCTGATTGGACTCCCTCTGCCGCACACTCTCTCTGGCACTCTAAATAAATAAACTAGGGAAAGGAGAGTGGAAAGCTGATGGGCCAGAGTTTTTTTTTTGTCTCTTGTCCTGAATCAGCCATGTATCATATCAAAAAAAAAAAAAAAAAAAAAAAAAAATCCATGTTAGGCAAGGCGACTTCTTTTTCTTGACAATGGATAAAACTTCTTTTTTAGTCTGCTTTCTATCCTTCGCTTTATTGAATAAAATGGAGATTAAAAAAAAGTATTCTGCTCTGAAAAAAGTCAAGAAAAGCATGGCATGACATGGCTCGGCTCCTTTTTGGCTCCAATGAATACCATCAGCAAACGAGGAATGAGAAATAAAAAAGATAGAGAGATAAAGGAGAGCGTCTGAAATAGTCTACAAACATAATCAAAGTAGCAATAGACTTACTCCCTTCCCAAGTCGATGCTTACTGGATAGTCAGGGATCTGGGGTCCGATGATTAATAAAATATATAATATTAATGCAGATATATATTATCTTTACCTCAAGGGGTTCACTGTGTAAAATACACTAGACCCGACATTCAAACCATTCGAAGGGAGTTGTGTAAGTGGGTCTAAAAACGTCACCGAAGGTCGGTCAATTTCACGCGATTTGCCATTGGACCCTCGCATCAAAAGAGCATTGAGTGTTTTAAAAAAAGATGAAAGTAAAATAGAGAGCAAATGCAAATGTACGATTATATATATAGCCTTTGCTCTTCCTGCTTTTTTTTTTTTTTTTTTTTTTTTTTTTCTTCTCTTTTCTTTGACATCTTCACTTCTCTCTTTCATCATCATCTCATCTCTACACTTTTACAAAACAACATAATGGACAAGCTCAAGGAAGTAAGTTATTGCAGGCTATTCCACTATTCCCTCTTTTTATTACCCTAGTTTGTTCTCTTTTTTTCTTTTCCTTTCTATCCTCTCGTTGCTTTTTTTTTTTTGTGTTGCCATTCTATTCTCTCCTCTTCTTTCTTATCTCTTTCACAATCCCTCCTCCTGTACATGTCTGAGCTGCATATTACTGTAGTTGTGCAGGAGACCGAGGATAAGGGAGAAGGAAGGATAACTGGATACAGCAACATGCGTGTTTGTCGTTGTCATTGTTTATATAATATTTTGCAGGAGTAACAAAGTGCAAAAGAAAGACAACCGTTACTGCTCAGGAACGTCACGATTTTTTATCCTTGCCCATGGAACGCAATAGAAAAAAAAGAAAAATAATAATTATAAACATGTAACATTCTCAATGGACAGGCGATGAGATGATAAAAAAAAAAAAAAGACAGAAATGAGATTAGCTGACAGGACTTGATTAGATTGCAACGATGAACTTCCTTGTCCCTTCTTGCTTCCTTAACCACCCTTGTTGCGTGGGAGAGGAGCCAGTTTTTTTTCTTTTTCTTTTTCTTTTATTGTTATTCGACATTTTCTTTTACCCACCTGTGTCCATCCAAGACCTTGTTCCAAAGACATGATATTGACAATTGACTTTTTCTCTTTTCTTTTCTTTTTTTTTTTTCTTTTAGAAATTCGCCACCGTCCGCGCTGAGGCTGATGCCGCCATCGTCCGTGCTGAGGAAGCCGAGCGTTTGAACACTTCCCTCAAGGATGAGCTCGCTGCTAAGGATCAGGAGGCTATCTCTCTCAACAACCGCATCCAACTCCTCGAGGCTCAGTTGGAGAAGGCCGAGAGCGGTGGCAGTGACTCCAAGACCAAGTATGTGTTATTCTATTCCATCTATTTCTTTCCTTTCTTTCTTTGGATCCTTTGGCTATGTTGTCTATATATAAAAAAGGAAATTTTTTTTTTGTTGCAAAGTCAAGGAAATGAGTACTGATGAGCAGGCAGGCAAGACAGGCTTGGACAAGCTCTTCTGCAGGCCTCATCACTGTACCTTTTCCCAAAATCATAAGGAGGAAAACACTTTCTTTACCAGGCAATGAGAATATCCAACTAATGTCAAAAACTATTTCTTTTCTTTTTTCTCCTTTAGGCTCCGTGAGCTTGAGTTGAAGGTTGAGGACCTTGAGCGCAAGACAAAGACTCTTGAGAAGGATAACGAGAACTTGGAGACCAAGCTTGAGGAGGCTACCACCAAGCTCCGTGAAGCCAAGGCAGAGCTCGAGGAGACCCTCCGTGCTATGGATGACATGTAAAATTACCTTCCAACATTCACATAACAAAAAAAAATCTGTCTCCCGTTTCTTGTTTTTTTTTTTTTTTTTTTTCCTTTTATCAATATTTTTCTCCTTTAGACACAAAAAAAAAAAATCCCTCCTTCTACTCTCTCCAACCAAATAATTTCTTGGGATCCTCTTTATTATTCCCCCGCAGCATCTTTTGCTTCGACCCACTATTTTTTTGTTGGAAATAAAATTATTCAAAAACAAAAAAAACTTACATTTAAAGTAAAAAATGCCTTTTCTTTCATAATTGTAACTGATGCCTCGAGTATGTAAATTGATTGTGAATGGCTCACAAAACAGTTTTTGCATTATGGATATACCACACATTCTCCTATAATTTCTACATTTGGCTTTTTGATATCAGCACCATGTATTATTTTTTTTTTCTTTCTTTTTGCTCTAATAGGAACATTATAACGCGTCGGCATCTGGTGTAGTCCCCATCATGATCACGTCCAAGGCTTCCAGGGTTTTCTGTTGTTTTCTTTCTTTTCTTTTTCTAATAGCAAAAAGGATTCATTTGTTAAAGTTTAAAAATAATGCAAGGAGTCAAGATCATTCACATACATGAACGTACATAACGCACATACACACTCAGATCTACTTTGTAGTTTCAGATGGATCAGAGCTATTCTTCTCAGTGTCAGGATGTTAGGGGATAGTCTGCATTTCCTTCCCATCGATTGAGAATAGTACCATAATATCAAGAAAGACTTCTTTCTGGATATCTACAACCTGAACACCATCAGACGCCTCCCCCTCCCTTCGAATTGGAAAATCATCTGAATGGCAAGCGATGACAACGTTTCTTGTGTCGTACGAGGTCGGAGCTTATTCAGTCACAGGAATAGTAATAGCGGATCAAATCTAGCCGGTCGTTATTTTTATTTTTATATAAGATTTTGCTTCTTTAAGATAAAGTTGTCATTGCTGAAGCTGTGGATAAATTAATCTTGATCAATATCAGAGAAGGTCAATATGTTCCTTGGAAGAACAGATGGTGATGATCATAATAATAATGACAATAGTATGGTTTTTAATACATAGACCAAAATCCTTATGTATAATGATGATTATGACAAGTCCACTTAATTTTGAAGACGCGTCACTAGATACTGAAGGAAAAAAAAAAATACATCTAAATATAAAATAAAACAAAAAAACGTACCAAAGCCCTTGATCCGCTAGATTGTTTAGTATTTTTTTTTTACTATTCGGCTCCTATGAGAAGAATTGGTGTCTTTGCTCTTTATCTGAAAGTCGATCTAATTTTACGCGTTCTTTCTCATATTTTCTCTTACACTCTCTTTCTCCTCTTTTCTTTTCTTTTCTTTTTTCTTTTCTTTCCTTTCCTTTCCTTTCCTTTTTTATTTTATGTGGAAAGATTGTGAGATATTTTAGATCATTTTATGCTGAATGCTGTTATACACCACACTGTGTGCTATCCTACACCAATCAGCAACGCGTTCTCTAAACCGCCTTTTTTAAAGAAAAGAAAAAAATAAAATAAAGGCGAAAGTAAGAGAGAAAAAACCACACCAGCTTTTATTACGAAGTATCGTTTCAAGCTCCATTGTGTATAGCTTTATTGCCTTCTTTTTTCTTTTTTTTTTAAAAAAACATATACATTATTATTAATGTTTGCTTTAGTGTGCTTTTTGCGAATGTCGATGTATGTTGGATGCAAGAAAGACGTGGAGTAGCCTAGCTGTTTCATGAAGAGGAGAGTATACAATAGTAATCAAAAATAGAAAATCATTTTTTTCCACATATTTTCACATTTGTAAAGGAGGAAAGGCAATAGCTTTTGACGGAAAAGGGGACACAAATGGGAAAGAAGACTTCATTAGCAACGAAGTGACAATATGAGCGCATCCTGTTGTTCTACCATCTTCAATTTTTTTTTTTTTTTTTTTTTTTTTTTTTTTTTAAAAAAAAAAAGTCCTTCCAAGCAGGACACGTTTGCCTATAAAAGGCATCAACATCCTCCCCTCCTTTTCCCTCCTCACTCTCTTCTATACCAGTCACCACCACTCATTCTCTCTTTTGGATATGCTCCTGTGCTTTTAGCACGCGTACATGCCCTGCCTTTCTATGTGCGGCCGTGCACCGGAGGAGAGCAATGCTTTGCCCCCCAGCCTCCACCCCCTCCGGCGTTTTAGCGACCTACCCACCCCTACTAGTCAACCAGACACGCATGAAGTGCAAGTCGGAGAAGAGGGACCATGGCCACGCTTTCTGGATCCAGTGGTATGTTAGAGTATAACTTTCTCTCTCGCCCTTTTTTCTTTGAATGAAGGAAATTGAAATACTTTACTTTGATTTACTAATCTATTTCTTTTCTATCGTATGATCTTATCATTTTTAATAGCAGGATCCTTTGTGCTGGTGCCCATGTCTTCCTTATACAGCCGCTACAAATAACGAAGCCATGGTTCAGTCGACTACACCCCCAGTCTTGCCTGAAAACACATCCTACTTTGCAATTCTCCATCCATATAGGAGACTATCATCTCAGACGACACCACCATCACTACCTCTTCATCCTCTTCATTTCCTTCATCGCCTTCATCGCCTCCACTCCCCTTCATCCTCGTCAGTAGCCTCAGGATCGAAAGGTGTTCAGACTTCAGAACTACATCCAGAGTTTCCTAGTAAGCTCTACCTCACCTTACGTAAACTTTAGAGCAAAACTTCTTCTTCCCATTATCTATCGCCTGTCCTCCAGCAAGATTCATGGGGTGGAGGAGTTGATAGCTGTCATCTTGACCAACATCATCGTTGTGGACGAAGTCCTGACGAGTAAATATGTCCTCAAGACCACAAACTCAAACCAAACCAAACCCGGCCGTCCCCGCTGCTGAGGCCCCGCTACTAGTCTCAAGAAGCTACAGCGACAGCAACAACTTCCTGTTGTTATGGCTACTATGACCAGAGGGCTGTTGCTGGCATTTCCGCTCTCGATCCGCAAGCTTCCTCCTTGGACGCTGCTATCAGCTCTGACCAAAAAGTTGAAATAAAGGGGACTTGGCCTAGTAGCTGAAGATGACGGCTAAGCAATCTCAGCAACACCAGCAATGCTGGCGTCCAGTGCTCCTATTCGATAATCGAATGAAATTCGAATGCATATAATTTTTTTTTTTTTTTTTTTTTTACAGTGCATTCGAATTTTATTCGATTATCGAATAGGAGCCCTGCTGGCGTCTCGATAGTGGTGGCGCTACTCTTACTCAAGGCGTGGTCAATTCCCACCGCTACAAAGCAGTCAAGCTCCTACAGCCTGGCTCAAAAGAGACGATGGTTCAGCCGTCCGTTCCTCTACCCGCCCGCCCACTCGCCCGCAAGAAGGCGATGGTGTATATAACCAAAAAGCCCACATGCATCTATTGCCGAAGAATAAGAGGGTCTTGACCCCATTCGACCGCGCCTAACGTCAAGCTTCAAATGACAAAATTGCTCACGCTCACCAACCTCGCCTTGGCATGTCCCTCTTACGGCTCTGGCATGTCTCATTACGGCCCTGGCACGCCTCCGTTATGACCTGCCACCTAAGCAATGCCTTCGACCAATATCGGTGTCGACCTCGGACCAGACAAGGGTAATATACCAGTATTGCTACAGTCAGGAGAGAATAACCGTATGACTGATTTCTCTCAAAACATCAACCACAACCCGTCGTTGGTGAAGATGGCCCTTGGTTTAGCGGAATAATAATGGGCAAACCGCGCTAGTCCCCAACTAAGAAAGCTATTTAGCTAAGCTCGGACTTTGGCCCTGGAACAGCAGCATGCGTTGTTAGAGAAGAGATGATGGCGAAGAAGATGATGGCAGAGGAAGAGACGGTGGTAGGGAAGGGAAGGGGCTGGGGCGAGGGGAAAACAGCAGCGACACAGCAGGGTCAAGGTGCTCATCAACCGTGATGCCACGTTCACTTTATCAATATCGACTCAATCATAACCCATAGCCGTCAACAACTAAAGTCTCAGTGAGCTTGCGTTCATGAGTGACTTTTTTTAGCCTCGCCCATATCAAGCCCGAGAATCTTGTCCATGCGGGGCATACCAGGGCTCAAACAACAACAGAAAGAGAAGAGACAAAAAAAAAAAAAAAATAAAGAAGTAGATGGAGGAAAAGGTCTATCGCCGAGGGAGGAAGAAGAAGAGCTGGAAAGCCTCTACGACGACGAGACCATAAAAACGGCGAGGTGGTTGTACTTTGACAACTAAGAGGACTAAGCCGGTGAAAAAGGCCGATGACGAGGCCGAAAAGTCGGGTACGACCTAGGTGCAAACCTAAGCGTTGAGGATAGTAATGGCGATGATAGTGATGATGGAGACGATATCAGCAATCATACCGATCACCAATTTTCAATCGCCACTACTAGATCAACTAGACCATGAGGTGTAGTGGTCATGCCGGAATCGATGGATCTGGTTCATAAAGTCAAATACTATCGAAAAGCATAGAGGACGGGTAAAAGCGGCAGCTTCGGAGGCCATACATCCAGGTCTCTGGTCTGGTCCTTGCGATTACCGGCGTCTTGTCCTTGGGGGAGGGGAGGGGGGGCAGTATTGGTGCTGGCCTCAGGTCTTGATAGAGGTCACGATGACCGCTAATGAGACCAATGAAGGAGAAGAAAAGAATGAAGCCAAAGAAGATGGCATAATGAAATCAAACAAAAAAAGAGAGAAGGACGAAGCCAGGGAAGTGGAGGAGGAAAGACTAAAGAGAGAAATCGATGTAGGGAGGCGAAATGACTTTAAGACAAGTTTGTCACTCTGGATCTTGAGTCAAAGATATGGATCCATTGTTATCATGGCTGGCCCTGTCAGAGCAGGCGACAACAGTGACGCCAGCACTAACTTGTGCTTGTGCTGATTGCGAAAACTATGCTTCACTCTCTTGAGGAACTTGCCCTTGTATCGCCGTATACGCTGATTCTTTAAGCGCTGCTTCTTTCTGAAATCGAGAGAATCCGAATGCTCTGGAGGCAGCCATAGTCAAAATTCGAGAGGGGAAAAAAAAAAAGAAACGGATGTTGAGTTGAAGAAGTTAAAGAGGCAATGATGGGCGAAAAGTCGATAGGAAAGGGAGTTCCCAGAATCCTTGTTATCATTTGATGAGATAGTCCAACGAGTATTCCAACCCCTCCACAAAAGGAGGGGTGATTTTTGACTGAAAATGGCTTTGGTTTATTTTTTTACGTTCTGTTAGTTATTGGCAAAGAATAAAAAATCCAAAAGGTGGGGTTTTGAAATCTCGATAAAAAAAAAAAAAGTGGAGAACAATGGCAAAAGAGAATGCATCAATGTGGCAACTGCCAATAAATATTAAATAATGAAATAACTATAACTGTTCACTATCCTTCAAGATGATTGACACCCTAATCGAGATATAATTATAATAATAATAAGCTATTTGTGCGTGCTAATGCATTCGCCTTGATTCAGAAAAATAAAAATAGTTCAAGGGAGCAACAGAACAATGGATCAAATATAGTGATCGTTGATCTTTTTATTCATCATCTTCACTATCATCCTCATCTTCATCCTTCTTTTCCTCTTCCTCTTCCTCTTCACTTTCTTTTGCGGCCTCGATTTGGTCTTCGTCCTCTTCTTCCTCGCCTGCTGTGCCCACGCTCTCAACACCGACATTCTTCCATATACCCTTTTGGACCGAAAGACAAGTTACACGCATATCTGTCTTGTGCTCTCCAATGAATGTCTTCATGTTGCTCTCCTCTGGTGTGGATGCAGGACTGACAACATCTTCCAAATTCCATACCAAAATCGTCCCATCTGTGGAAACAGACGTCAACAAATCCATCATCTTGGTCTCTGGGCGACCAACAAACTCCTTGTTGGAGGTCTCTTCTGGAGTGTATGGAACTGTGATCAAATCCAAAGCCTTGACACGGCTAGCATGTCCCACAAGGGTCTTGACAAGATCTCCTGTGGCAGTATTGTAGACGCGAATCATCTTATCCTCATAACCAACAACCAAATAATCGTCTTTGTAGTAAATCATGGTATTCAGACGAGTCTTCCTTGGAGGCTTGATAGTGCGGACGCATTTTGCAGTCTATTATATTAACACATAATGGTAATCAAGCATGGCGACAATGGTTAGTTGTCAAAAATATAATGCTATAGTCGACATCCAAAACAAAACAAAACAAAGCAATTTTCTTTTCTTTTCTTTTTTTTACAAGTACGTACAGCCATATCATAAATGCCAACTTCTTGATCAAACATGATTGAATATCCTGTGCCACTAGGGCTCCATACGACTTTTAGGCCTTCTCCCTGTAGTCTTGTCGTGCTCGCCTGTTTTCCCAACAACAGATTCCAGAGTCGGACTGATCTATCAGCCGAGACACTGAGAGCGATTTTGCCCGTGGGATGGATAGCAATCGAATGAATAGATCCCTGATGACCCTTCATAATCTTGAGACATTCCCAATCCTTGGTTCTCCAGACACAGATTTTCCCATCATCGGATCCAGAGAGCATATGTGTCTTATTGTGGAATGTAAGTGTCGTGATCGTGCCCTGATGTTGAAGAAGTGCCCCTAATTCCTTTCTGCGCTTTAGATCATAGAGTTGAATCTTTTCATCCGTACTGCCAGATGCTAGAAAGTGGCCGCCGATTGCTAATGCTTTGATACATCCGATATGAGCTGCAAAGATGAAGATGGGCGACAGTCTCAATGTCATATCCTATACATGTACGCCGAAATACCATCCGTGGCAAAGTAAAAGTAATAATAATAATGTTTAATAAAGGGAAAAGAAACGGAGGGGGAAAAAAAAAAAAAAAAATCCCTTCTTCGACTTGCATGGAATTGCTTTTTTTTTTTTTTTTTTTTTTTTTTTTTGTTTACCTCGTTCCAATAAGCATCAATACCATAGAGAATATTCTCATAGGTTCCCGCGATAATTCTAAAATCCTCAAGGGTTGCTCCTTCAGGAATGACTTCTTCCTTCTTGGGTTTTTTAATTACAGGCTTCTTCACCGGTGTAGGTGTAGGCGCGCTCTTTTTTGCATTAAAAGCTGAAGTGTTGACGTTCTTCTTCTTGCCTGCCCCATTCTGTGCTTTTGATGTGTTCCCTGTACTCTGCTTATTGCTGTTGCTATTGGTCTGGACTTTGGAACGTTTGTTATCATGACCACTTTTGGGATTGTTCTTGGTGGTGGTGGTGTTGTTGTTGTTGTTGTTGGCAGCAGAGGCGTGTTTGCGTTTTACACCCGCTGTTTTCACATTAGGCTTTGTGGCGGTCGTTGACACGACTGTTTTTTTTAACGCGCTCTTCAATGGCTTCTTAGTTTTGTCCATTGTCTCGTTAAAGTTGTGTATGTAGTAATTTGTGAATGAGGAATGAGAACAGCAAAGCTTTTTTCTCTTTTTTTAAAAAGAAAAAAAAAAAAAAAAAAAAAAAAAGGGCAGTCATGCTTTTGTTTTGAAAAATCTCATTTCCACGAATAAAAAGCCACAGATGGTATATCTCTTTCTTTTTCTGTTTTACTTTAGAATTTTCATTTCTCCCAAAACTACAGCTTCTTTTATACCCTTCTTGAGATAAATATATACTATCCTATGGCAGAACTATCATCATCTCAACCTACAAAGGAGCAGTCACCAATCGAGGCACGACAGGAAAAGCTTTTAAAGCCTCTTGAGCCCTCGGTGATCCCACCAGAGAAGCTAGAATATGCTCGACAAGTGATCGAAAAAGACCAGGCTATCAAACCTTTCTGGGTCAATAAATACAAGAAGGAGGCTGCCAAAAATTGGGACCGGTTCTACAAACGGAATGAGACCCGGTTCTATAAGGACCGTCATTGGATCGAGCGTGAATTTACAATCTTCAAAACTATGGACCCAGACGGTCACCCAGCAAAGCTACAATGTCTTGAAGTCGGCTGTGGTGTTGGTAACTTTATCTTCCCAGTCCTGGAGAGAAACCCCAATCTGTTCATGTATGCATGTGACTTTGCACCTCATGCTATTGAACTGGTGAAACAGCATGACGATTATAAACAGGGACGGTGTTCAGCATTTGTCTGTGACTTGACGACGGATGCATTAGTAGACACTATCCCGGCCAACTCCTTGGACGTAGTCTCCTCTATCTTTGTATTATCAGCTATCCCAGCAGAAAAATTAGAAGCGGCTGTCAGGAATATTAAACAAGTCATGAAACCCGGTGGGATGTTATGCTTTAGAGATTATGCAGTCTATGATGCAGCACAGGTGAAATTCAGCTCCAATCCAGGACATATGTTGGATACAAATCTCTATGTCCGTCAGGACGGTACTCTTTCCCTCTTCTTTTCGACTGAACAAATCCGTGAGCTCTTTGAAAAGGAAGGATTTACGACGGTTGAATGTGAATACGTTCATAGAGAAACCATCAACCGAGCCATGGATATTAGTATAGACAGACGGTTCTTGCAGGCAAAGTTTATTAAGCAATGAATAAATACAGAGCGTTTTATTCGACCAGATAATAAGAGCAATAATAATAGAAATAATAGAAATAATAATTAAGACTTGTGAACTAGTTTGTTTTTAATGGTCAATCAAGTCAACAGTCTAAATGCCCCTTTATGTTTTTATATTTTGGAGAATAGGGAGAATGCTGATATTGATGACATGTAATATCAATGTTGCTTTATAAGCTTGTTTGCTTTTTGCAGATCATATTTTTTTATCCTTGTTTCGCAATGGATCCAAGCAATCTGAAACAGACAATGCGTGTGCGAGGCACATGCCACGCCGTGCGACAAAAGGTATATAACCAGTTCTAAACTCCCTGTGAAATTGTTTACATATTCCCACTATGAAGTAATGCTGCATCTTTTTAGGGTGAAAGGGCATCTCAGACATCCATCGTTGCACAAAAGGAGATTAAAACATTTAAACAACAGTGCTGTGCATCGAATTTGGACTAAAAAAATTTGTGAGCTTGCATTTCAGTGGTAGCTTTGTCAGGGGCAAGGTTTCAGAAAATTTGAAGACTCTTATAACCTTTTTTTTTTTTTTTTTTTTTTTTTTACAACTGTACGTTCTTTGTCTCCCGTCATGTTCATTCCTTTGTCCTTCCTTGCCTTGAAGGCCATCTTATCCCTATGTCAGATTGTTATCGTTGGAGGATTCGGTGCCATTTTGGGAATCTACTCGAGGTTTGGAGGTGAATATGCCAACAGCATCAGATGGGTCCGTCAAGGCGGTTACTTTGAGATGTCCTCTTTGCTTCTTCATTTTCCCAAAAGAATCCCAATTCGAGCAAAGATTGCTATGGTCGTTGCTTTCATCATGGCTTTACTCGTCAGTTTAGCTGACAAGGCTGTCTGGGCTTTTGTCAAGCGATCGCAAGAACCCAGATTCATCTCGACGTCTGTCATTAGTACACCACAGCACATCATTAGTGTTCCTTGGACTACCTTCTCTGGATGGTCCACATCCATGCGAGCTGGAACAAGTATTGTAGAAACCATGAAGCAAATGCTGGGTGATCACAAAAGGATTCCATCTGCGGTTCCGGGACGGCTATATGAACCTACGATTTCATCTTATGAAGAGTCATGCAAACAACTTGACCTGAATGTGCACTATGACATGGATTATAATACGACCTTAACAAATGGCAGCTGCTCGACGGTGTATCTCATGGCTCCTATCATCAACTCAGTCCGAAATAATACCAACGTCAACATCGTTAAGCGATCCAGTGATCAATGGAGTATAAGCGTACCGATCAAGACATCGCCTGAACAATTGCATAGGATCAATTGGATAGTAATTCAAGAGTATAAAAATCAGACTTGTATAGTTTCCAACCCAAATACCTATCACGGTTCAGCGGCCAGCAATAGCATGGATAATTTACCGGCGACATCGGCCCTCAAATGTATCCATCAGACAGGCGATATTTCGATTGTAACAGTCACCTCCACCGAGTTTTCAGCTCGAACAACACAGAAATTTCGCCAAGTGTCGACTAAAATATTTGGAGAATACAATGATATGTTTCGGGCCATGGAGGCGCATGCCAGCAATCCAACCCTCACAACCTCCCAACAATTACTTGTAGAAGTTCAAATTGTCGACTCCACGGTTTATACTTTAATATGCTACTGGGGCCAAGTATCACCTCCCAAATCAACAACTTGGAAGTGTACCTATCTTATCTTTGATGCTGTCGTACTCAAACCACAAGTTCCAAATGCTGAGATTGCCAAAGCTCGTGGGAACAGACCACTGTCTAAACTTCCAGAAGAGTCTACAACCAACATCCTCATTAGTCATTCTCCAAGTATTGTCAACAATACACTTGTGCCTATACCTCTCTCCGCTCTAAGGATTGCGACTTTAGAGGCTTCTCAATACCTATCATCTTTGGGCCAAAACTTCTACCATGACTGGGAAGCTTCGCGGATGTACATCCAGTACGACATGTCGGATATGATTGAAGGTTATGAAGTACCGGATTGGCTATTCGGTTGTGTTATCACAAGTGTATGCATTCTCTTCATTCTGTGGGTCTGGACGGAAATCAAGTTGGACACAGTCTATACTAGCTCGCTTTACAAAAACGTTGCGATTGAAATGGAAGATCAAGTACATGGCAGAGCTCCTCTATTAATGCGATTCAACGTCAGTGAAACAAGCCTTGAGGGTGTCCCAATCCTGGAAAGCTGTGATCAACTTGATAGAGTATCTAATGCATCACAAAGCCCTTTAATAAACAAACGAAATCAATAGATGCAATGTTCCTGATCCTTCACATCATCCCTTTGTTCATTCCCAACCTGTCGTTCCTTCCATTCCTCTCTTCATTCCTAGCCAGCTGCATCGTGACACCAAATCTCGTTGGAAAATAAAAGCATTTCAAAATATATAACTTCATTGCATCCTTTCAAATATGGAGTACATGTGACACTTTATAGTTATATTTGCAGGCACCTAACATTCTTTCATACAGCTTTTTTTAAGAGGAAGCTTCCGCCTATATCCTGAATTCATCCCAACGATCTTCGGCAGTTTTCATAGTGGTCAAACCGGTATTTCAGATAGACTCAACATGAATCGATGAGCACTTCTAACACTTCTTGTCTCAAGGATTGTTTATTTGTTTGTTTGTCTATTTTTTTAAAGAGGCGAAAGTGTGATGTGTGAAGAATGTGTAAGCAATTTTCTGAGCAAGTTTCAGATTTAAACTAACAAACACACTTTCTCCAAAGTATATTTAAGGTACCAAAACTCCTCTTTTTTTTTTTTTTTTTTTTTTTTTTCTTTCCTACTTCACTAGCCATCACCATGTTCCTTACTGTTCATGAATTCTATATCAATCTTTTCTTGGCCATTTTCCAATTCGTCCTCATCGGTACTCTAGGAGCCATTCTTGCCATCTACTCAAGATTCGGAAATGAATATGCTAGCAGTGTCAACTGGAGTCGCCAAGGCGGTTATAGGGAAATGCTAATGGCGTTAATAAACTCACGCCGGAATGCACCACGTACGACCTTAATTGTGCTGGCAATCACACTTTTCGTGAGTTTCCCTATTGGCTTTGCCGGTACTGGAGCCGCTTGGTTCATTCGACGCGCATCTAAACCAATCGATATCACAGCTCGCTACATCCGTACTCCTCAATTCGCTCCAGTCGGTGATTACAAGCATTTTAGTGACTGGAAATTTCCAATTCAGTATGGAGACAACGTTACCGAAGTATTATCTCGTGCTCTAAGCGACACAAAGAACATCGCCAATGCTGAGGATGGACATCTGTATCAACCACGTATAACAGAATACCAGACGAAATGTGATCGAATAAACCTTTTTGTCTTGGGTGCGGATTACGGTCATTTAAAGCGCGATGGTTGCATGCTGGTAATGATAAATTTCCTAGGCCAGAAGGCGCTAGCCCAATCAAAAGCAATGGTTACTACTCTCTCTGATAACCGATGGAGAATGGCAGTTCCTTTCCAAGGCGAAATCTCAGTCCTCAATACTCACGCTTTGCCGCAAATCGACTATAAAGGCATGCTATGTGCCATTCCTGATTTATATCCTCCGTTTGAGCAAACCATTAAAGATGGTATGATCAATATTCCAAGGACCAGGACCACAAAGTGCGTGACAGGGCGTGGCGAAGTAGGAGTGGTGTCATTTTCTTCAGTCTACTTTCAATCAATGAAACTGGAAACGTTTCGCGACATTGCTTCATCAGTCTTTATCGAGTATGACGAGATGCTTCAGGCTATGGAATCCAATCTCAACAACCCAAGTTTTACAACGAACTCGACTCTTCTAGCAGAAATTCAGTCGGATGAATTTTCAGTCAATGTACTCGCATGTGCTGTGAGTGTCTCTCCGAGTTCTCGGTCTATACGTTGCTCCTATAACATTTTTAGCACAATATTGGCAAGGGCACCGAAGATTGACCCCGTTATTTCGAATACCTTCAATGCATCATTTCCAAGGCACCAAGAGTTTTCAAATATGGCGATATTCGAGCATTTCCCTAAAGCTGTCGAAGGTTTCCCTATGCGGATCTCCATATCCGGTTTACGATACTCAACAATTTCTATCACTATCTACATGGCACGACTCGGCTATAGCTTCATTCCAGACTGGGTTAGCAGCTCTCTCTATGTATTGTACGATATCAAGGCTCTGGAGCGGGGAAACGAGGTGCCAACCTGGTTGATATGGCTTGTAGGTGTTATCACTGGTGCTTGCATCGTTCTCTGGGGTATTGTTGAATGGAAGTTGGATTACCATTACACACGATCTCTGCACAAGATCATATCCACCAAGATAGAAACCCAATATGAGGCCCGAGGACCAAAATTGGTGCGGTCAAGCTTTAAGCCTCTCAAGTTTGAAGATCAAAGGGTCTTACCTCGTGTGGAAGTCCTAGAACTGCATGCGGACAGGCCCAGCCTATCTTACTCCCATACTTCATACACACTTCCTTGATTGATCTGTTTTTTTCTTCTTCTTTGATATACTAGCTAATGAATATCTGTATAATACCCTTATATTATATAAATAATAAACAATAAATAATAAATAATACCTCAGTGATCTAACCTGAAAGCGATGCAGCTGCGATTTTTGAGACAAGCAGTGTTGGTTTATGATTGAAGCGTGCGGATTATATTTTTCGGTATAATAAAAAATTGAATATATATAGCTACAAAATGGATAATGGCAATGAACATTGAAACACATATCAGTTTTGTATATGCAGCTCCAGAAAGGCTCCCAGCAAATAGAACCGATTCTCCCTAAACTGGTGATGCATCGCAATATTAAAATTACGCGTTCAAGGTCCCTCTCTTGACTTTACACGTGGCATTAGCGCTGAAGCATTGGCCGATCGGTGGAGAGAGTTGAGGGCTAGTTATCGTGCTTCAAAATTGATGGTATAGTTTGTATGAGTTACTGGATTTTGGTACTATTCCAACGCCAGAACAGTGTGCCGACACTCCTCCCTCTCAAAGAGTATTAGCGCTAATCCCAAATCAAAAAACCCTTCGCAAGAACAGCGTGATTGGTCATTTTTTCAAATCAAGCAAGGAAGAGTTCCAGTGTCAGGTCCTGAAAGATGAAGAAATCCGTGACATTTCATACAAGGAATCCGGGAGTGGATATTCAAGATCTGTTCATCTAATCCAGCTCCATGGGAATTTATATAGTGCTCTCCAAGAATTCCGCAGTTATCAGAGCAGGGTTAAAAGTATCGTGCCACTACCCGATCCGAAAGAAGTTGACATGCTTCCCCCAACAATAAAGACAAGGCTCGACATCACACGAAATGAGATTGTTGATGAGAGACTCAAGAAGTTGCTCCCTCATGAACAAGAAGCATACGAAAAAGTGCTTTTACTACTCATAGCCTTCAACGAAGTGATGTCCAATACAATTAATTTGACGAACTTCAGAGCAGCCTTTGAAATGATCAACCCCTATTTCGATACTCTAGTTAGCATGCGCCTCACATAAGATCTAGCTTCGCATCAATAAGCCTTTGTCGCAAAGCGAGTCCGCCCAAAGATTTCATCTTTTTTTCAGGAGCAATGGCGCGGCAATGCCTGGCTTAGGGCAAAAGCAGGCAGACAAGCGTCCCAAGTTGCTGTCGAGGAACATTACTCACAGTACAAGATGGCAAATGGAGTGCTACATTACTCAGAAGCAATTTCTTGCAATTTCCATCATATGGACTCCTCGGAGAAAAGGAAGGCGAAGTCGAAAGCAAAGGAGTTATGGTGAAACCTACTCGATGATAAGGAGGTCAAAGCTCTCCGTGAAATCATTCATTTGATGACAGGGTAGGCAGTGCCAATCATCCAACACCGCCACAAATGTACATTATGTGGATGAAAGAGTTACTGCCGGACTCTCGCTCATATGACACAAAGACAGCACGGAGTTCGTAACATCATATTTTATAATGGCTTTATCTCTACCCTGAAAAAATTGCGGAAGAAGAGTGATCAGTTGTAACAGCAAACTTTTGTTATTAAAATAAAGGATTTCTATGGCAACACTAAAATTGCTAAAGCAGATGTGAACCTCAACCAGGGGCTCTTTTTGTGAGGAAGCAATGAAGGGTGGTTAAAGCTGGCATCTTTTTTTTAGGCATGTGCATATACAAAACTGATGTTCATAACAGAACTCCTTTTTTTTTTTTTTTTTTTTTTTTTTAGCATGATGCTCCTTAAGCATCTTCTAAGCTGGTATAAAAATGACACATACACAAAAAAAAAAAAAAAAAAAAAAAGATAGTCAAATGTTCCTTCCGTTCTCGATTTTCACTCTCAACATCATCCTAGCAGTCTTTCAGTTCCTGCTGGTTGCCGTAGTAGGAGCAATCCTTGCCATCTATTCACGGTCCGGTGACCAGTATGCCAACAGTATCCGATGGAGCCGTCAAGGAGGATACGTGGAGATGATCAGTTCGCTTTACAATTCGTCCTATAGTGTCCCGAGTCGTACGAAATGGGTCATGGTGGCCACCATCGTGGCAAGTCTTGTAGCTGGTGTGTTAGATAAAGGCGTGGCTCGCTTCATTTCTCCAACAGAAAGACTCATCAGAGGCGACAGCAAATTAGAAATCATTCCACAGTTCCAAGTACTTAGCCGTGAATATATCTTTAGCGGTTGGTCCACATCAATTCGACATGGTGAAAACATTACAGAGGCCATGGCTTTGATGATCAATAACACTAGGAACATCCAAACAGCCGAGGTGGGTAGTGGACGGCTGTATATCCCACGATTGACTGACTTCGATATTGTTTGTGCACAGTCCAGCGTTCATTTTCTGGACGACGAGATTGCCTATCTTTTACTCACCCAGGAGGGGTGCTCTAATGTGTACATCTACTTGTACAACTTACCGTCTTTCCATTACAACAACACAACTGTTGTGCAGAAATCTCCTCACCGGTGGAGTCTGGTTTATCCAGGAGGGAAAGAGCTCCTTGATGCGAGTCTGGGAATTGATTTTAAACAGTCAGACACGCTCTGTACCCTACGCGAATTTGAGGTGTCCTACTTCGGTATCTTTGATGAAGGCGGAGTGAATCGTCTTCCTAGTACTGTCACTACGAAATGTGTTCGTGAGGACGGTGACGTTTTAGTAATGGCCGCCACCACTGTACGGTTCACTGGGGACCGTCTAGGGTTTAGTAATACCACCACAAGATTGTTCCAAGGAACTGATGAGATCTTTCAGGCCATGGACGCGCTCATTAAAATGACAGCTCCGGCCCCAACTAAATATATGTATCATCCTACCATTCTAGCCGAGGTGAGGGTCCGTGGGTCCATGATCGATACTGTGATCTGTACTTTTAGAGTCACTGCGGGTATTCCAAAGCCTGTATGTCTGTACTCTGTTATCAGCTTCTTGGTCGTGAGACCAAAAGAACAAAGCGTTGCTATTAAAAGAGCAAGAGGTGACGTGCCTTTTTCGTCCACTTCTTCAAGTGCAAAAGCCATGGTTATTGAGCATATTCCTTCGATGGCCCATGATGAACGAAATTTGATCTCAATACCTCAGCTCCAGAATGATACAGTGGCTGTGTCTCAATTCATGGCATCGCTGGGACAAAACTTTTTTACGGATTACGAATCCCATAGGCTCTATGTGATCTATGACGTCTTTGATCCAGAAAAGGGTCTAGAGATCCCAAAGTGGTTATTGGTTGTCGTGATCGTGGTCATGGTGGTCTGTTTCTGCGTATGGACCTTGACAGAGTGGCTCCTGGATGGGAAATACACCAGCTCGCTTTACAAGACCATTTCTATTCAATTGGGATCCTATAATCAAGTGTCAGCGCCTAGGGTCATGCGAGTGGATGTCAATCCTATGAAGTTTGAAGGCATACTAGTTATACCTATTCAAGAAGAGATGGAAATGGACAAAGACAATACCATGGCCTTATTGATGGACAGTCCCTAGCTTTTATTTATTTGTGTATTCCTCTCTTTAGTCTGCAAATAATAATATAATGTATACTATTAATAACGAACTGCAGACCCGCGGCTTTGTCATAATAATAATAATAAAGCACAGTTCGTAGTAAACGACTGACCAACGTACATGTAGTAGATTTACAATGTAGATGTAAAATCAAAAACCCAAACCCCAATAAGCTAGATTCTTCGTCTGTAGCGTGACAGAGCACTTCCTGGATAAGAAATATACTCGCTCGCTTTACAAGGTCATTTCTATTCAATTGGCGCCTCACAATCAGATATCTGCACCTTGGATCATGCAAGCGGATGTCGAACTTATGAAATTTGAAGATGCACCCATTGTATCTATACAGGAGGTGGAAACGAACAAAGACAGCACAAGCAGCGATATGATTTTATTGAGGAGCAGCCTCTAGTTTTTTTCTCTCTTTCTTTCATCTCTTCTTTTCTTTTTCTTTACATGTATATACCCCTTTTTGCTCTTACTCATCCAATTCTTTTAGTCTCTAAATAATAAAAACAAATGATAACGATTATGATAACAATAATAATAATACTTGTATTTGTCCATATTATTAAGTGATGAAATGATGAAGGTATTGATAACGAGAATGCAATATGATGATGCTGTTATGTGTTATCTGTTTAACTTTTTTTTTTTTTTTTTTTTTTTTTTCCTCCTCTCTCTATGCTTTAGATGAATCCGACTTGCTTTTCTTGAATCCACCATATGCTCCAGGCGCAGATGTAGATGCAGCATTATCACTAGCAGCAACCTTCCTCTTTTTGCTATTGGCGATCATATCCCGCTTATGAGCAATCTTCTTCTTGTCATAGGATGACATCGTGTTAATGGAACTACGTCCTAATGGCCTCTGTCGCAGGTTTTTCTTTTGGTTTTTACTAATAGAGAAAAAGAAAAGAAAATGCAAAGAAATAGAATGTTAAGATCTAGTAATAATCGCAATAATAATAATAATAATAATAAATTGACCATTATCATTCATATCAGATCACTTATTTTTTTCTTTTTTTCTTTCTTACCTTGGCTTCTTCATAGCCAACATCCAGTCTGCTACCTCACATCCAGATTCACGCATGACGTTCACAATACTCTTCAAGTAAGTTTGATCCTCATTTGTGAAGTACGTGATGGCCTCACCACTACGTCCTGCACGACCCGTACGACCGATCCGATGAATATAGGACTGAACTGTCTGTGGGAAATCATAATTGATCACCAGGTTCACACCCTTGAAATCCACACCACGAGCCATCAACTCAGTCGCAATCAACACCCAGACTTTTCCTTGCCGAAAACCCTCAACAATCTTGTCACGTTGAGCCTTTGTTCGTTCTGAATGAATCACATCCACATTGATGCCATCATAAATCAACTCATGAAACAATTCCTTTGCACGTTCAATACTCTGGACGAAAATCAGGACAGGTGGTTTAAGCCCCCGTTGGATCTGTTGACGGATCGCAATCAGCTTGCCTTCCTCTGAACCACAGTAGATCAATTTCTGTTCAATGGTCTCGGTCGCAGCGTTTTTGGAGCCGATGACGATCCGGACGGGTGAACGCATAAAGGTATTGGCGAGGGCCTCTACACCGGAGGGGAGAGTGGCACTGAAGAGGGATTTTTGAATAGAAGGGTGTGAACATGCTGCGAAGATCTCGTCCGTCTGTTCCAGAAATCCTTGTTCCAACAGCTTATCAGCTTCATCCAGAACCAAGTGACGAACACTAAAAAAAAAAAAAAAAAAAAGTTGTTTTTCCAATTATAAACAAGTAATAGAAAATAAAAAAATGAAAAAAAGGGTACATTTTTTAAGACGGTTAATATCGAGGACAATTCAGTGTTATGATAGCCTTTTTTTTTTTTTTTTTTTTTTTTTAGTTTTCAGAAGCAAAGAAAAAAAAAAAAAAAAAAAAAAGACTTACTGATCAAGCTCCATCTTTTCCTGTTGAATAGCATGGACAAGTCGGAGAGGGGTACTGATGAGGATGTCATATTTCTGACGGAGATGTGGCGCTTGTCCCTGAGTGGCTGCAGTCGCTTTTGTCAACATACAAATCTTGAATTTCTTTCCAACACTCAACTTCTTGATTTGGTTGAAGATCTAAATAGGTATAAAAAAAAATATTAATATAAGTTTTCTTTCATCAATTTGCAGGAAATGGAAGAAAGAAAGAAAAAAAGAAAATCAAATCGATACTTCATATGAACCATACCTGAGTGGCCAATTCACGGGTGGGGGAGATAATGACTGCTCTGTATCCAACTTTTTCAGGTCCCTTTAAATCATACAAAATCGGCAATACAAATGCCATCGTCTTTCCTGAACCTGTAGGCGCCATCGCCATAACATCTCGTCCCTAATAGTATCACGCAGAGAAAAAAATAAATAAAATAAAAGTATTAGAAATATTAAAAACATTAGAAGAAGCGAAATAAGGAAAAAAGATAAAAGAGAAAAAGTTCTTACGTGAAGGATGACGGGGATGGCCTGCATTTGAATAGGGGTTGGTTTTTTAAATCCAGAG
This sequence comes from Lobosporangium transversale, assembly GCF_002105155.1. Taxonomy (NCBI): domain Eukaryota; kingdom Fungi; phylum Mortierellomycota; class Mortierellomycetes; order Mortierellales; family Mortierellaceae; genus Lobosporangium; species Lobosporangium transversale. The sequence goes on from NW_019028993.1 coordinate 55,432, forward strand.
GCGAGAATATTCCGTTGAAGATATGGCTCCACTTGATATTGCTTTGCCAGTTCATCAAATGATCGGAATGGGTTGGGGATATCGGTTCCATAAACTCTGATCTTGAGATGATTCCGGAACAATGACAATTGTTCCTTGTCTTTAAATTCTGTCGACTCTTCCTCATTGTTATCTTCTTCTGAACCTTCTTCTGGGTCTTCATTATCCTCACTATCTTCATCATTGTCGCCTTCGCTATCGTCGTTGCTGTTCTCATCCTCTGATTCATCGCCTTCATGTGTTTGGTCTTCACCACTACTCTCTGCACTTTCATCTTCGCTTTCACTATCGCTCTTGGCTAATGAAGCATATGCATTAAAGAATAAAAAATAAAGATCGCCAAATGTATTAGCACATGTTATCATATTATATAGATGGATAGATAGATATTGATGTTTTAAAAGATGGTCGAGCAAAGAAAGCGAATGTCCTGTGTGCGTGTTATAAAATGTGAAAAAGCACATACTCTTTGTATCCTTCTTCTCCTTTTTCCTCTTCTTTCCCTTTTTGACAATAGATTTCTTATTATTTTTAAAAAAATCAAGTTCTGTTGCAAGGGCAGCCTCAGTATCGGCATTCAATCCTGTGGGGGCTGCTTTTGGTTGAAAAATCTCGATGTCGTCCTTGAACCGCTTCTTATCGAAGCGTGCGCCTCCACCGAGCATGCGGAACAAATCCATTATGTAAGAAAAAAAAAAAAAGGCCGGTTGTTTATTTATAAAAGAAAAGAAAAAAGGAAAAAAAAAAAAAAAAAAAAGAATGCTAAAATGCTGAAATGAAATGGAGAGATGGTTATAAACGATTGCAAGCATGTGTTTACTTACAAAAAAAAAAAAAAAAAAAAAAAAAGTAAATGTTTTTATTGTGACTGCTTGTATTTGACTGTTGATCACTCCTTTCGGAAACGCGCTTTTTGGGCGGAGCCTTTCTTTTTCATATGGATATTTTATTTTTTTCAGGTACACACACTCTCTCTCTCCTTAACTTGACATCCATTCAACGACATCTACCATGGCAACCATTGCGATGAGGTTGAGATTCCCACCAGCAACCAGGAATCTATGTCGGTATTTTAGCATCTCTAAGAAGACTTATGGTATCACTGAAAGCATATAAAGTGCATTTATTATTATTATTTTTTTTTTTTACAGCAACCATTGCAAGGAGAGCCATTGGCCACTAAAATAATATATATATATATATTTGCGTTGATTCGAAAAAAAAATAAAAAAAAATTAATAAATAAACATATGTTAGAGCAGGCCAACCCTGTTCGTGGAATGAAGGATCGCTTTGGTGATGAAAACAGACGCTTTCAATGGATCACTGACAATGGAGCAAGACTTGCTAGCTTGTATGGATTTGAACAGGTCAGAGGTTTTTCTTTTTTTCTAGTGAAACTTTATTTGATACAGGCTATTACGCTTTAATCACAGATTTAACGTTCTAATGATGCCTCATGGAATCAATTCTAGATCACAACACCGATTTTAGAATACTCTCAGGTGTTTGAGCGGACATTAGGCGAGGACTCTGATGTCGTGGGAAAGGAACTATATAGTTTTGAAAGCAAAGGAGGTGACAGGTTGACTATGCGTCCCGAAGGCACAGCAGGGATCACTAGAGCATTGATCAGCCAAAAGTTGCATAACGAATTGCCTCAAAAGTATTATTATCATGGACCCATGTTCAGACACGAAAGACCACAAAAAGGCCGTCTTCGTCAGGTAAAAGCCCTGCAAAGTTGAAAGATTTTTTTTTTTTTTTTTTTTTTTTTTCTGACAATAAAATACATGCTGATCAATCAGACCTCTACTAATGTGATCTAAAATAGTTTGAGCAGTTCGGTATCGAGGTTTTCGGTCAGGGTCATCCTTCATCAGATTTAGAAGCAATTGAACTTGCCTCTGTATTCCTGAAGAGTTTGGGACTTGATTCAATTATGGTAAGAGTCGTAGATATCGATCTGTTGCCATATCCTTCAATTGCATCTCTTCTAATTTTTATTATTTTCTGATAAAAAAAAAAAAAATCCCAACGATATGATCCCCGCCTGCTTTCAGTTGGAGGTCAACTCCATTGGAGATGACGCTTCTAGGAACAAGTACAAGACGGCCTTGAAAGAATACCTCTCAGAGTACGGGGGTGACCTTTCTCCTGACAGCATCAACAGATTATCAACAAATCCTCTTCGGATCCTTGACTCAAAGGCACCTCAAGATATTCAAATTCTGGAGAACAGTCCTATCCTTTCAGATTACTGGAGTCCCCCTTCCCGAGAACGGTTCTCATTTATCACAGAGGCTCTCTCTCATCTTGGGATACCTTTCACAGTTAATCCGAGGTTGGTCAGGGGGTTGGATTACTATCAGGACACAGTCTTTGAATTTAAAGTTTCGAGTGCATTGCTTGGAGTTCAACAGAGTACGATCTTGGCAGGGGGCAGATATGATGGACTGGTTGAGAAAATGGGTGGGCCAGCAGGGGTGTCGTCTATTGGATGGGCAGCCGGTTTAGAAAGGCTGAGCCTTTTGTTGAATGACCGAAGCATTCCGTCAAAGCCAAGGCCGGTCGCTATCATCCCAGTCCCAGAGTTTGAATCGACAGTCAACTTGAACGTAAATATGAATGTAAACGTAAGCGAAAGCGATAGTAAAGCGAGTGCAAGAACTTTTTCAAGTGCAGAACTACATAGTCGTGCCATGGCCATCAGCTCTTTATTAAGAGAGGCAGGGATCCAAGTGGAGTTCCTACATCTGGCAGGACCAATCAGTACTCGATCTCAGTTGTTGAAACGATTAGCAAAGGCAGGTAAACTGAATGCGACTCATGCGGTGATTCTTGGGATGGATGAGATCCAAAAAGGGGTTGTGACACTCAAAGATTTAGACAAATCTGAGCAGAAGCACTGCCGAGTTGAAGAGCTGATTAAAGAACTCCGAGGATCGCTTTAAAAAAGTTACAAGTTTTTGTTAATATGATATTCACGACAAAGAGCTATTGGAGTATGTAGAGTATGTAGAGTAGAGTAGAGTAGAGTAGAGTAGAGAGTGAGTGTGTTTAAGAAAACCAATAGAGGGGGGCTATAAATAAATAGCCGAAAGGAGGGTCGGCCCTTTGGCGCAACAGAACCGACCGCAGCATTATTTTGAGTGGATTAAAAGAAAATGTGTGTTTGGTTGATTGGCGTTGGACTACAGTGGCGGTGATGAGGAAAGGCAACGCCCCATGAGCTGAGGAGCGATGCATGTACTGTATATGCTGAATATGTACACATGTACATGTAACAAACACAGCAAAAAAGGATAAGGAGTCGACAGGATGGTTACTGGTGAGAAAGAAGGAGGGAGCAAGGGGAGAAAATAAATAGGAGCAATACGATGTAATAGATGCAACAGAGATACAGACATCCATCGTATATACAATAACAAATATGCATTGCACCGCATTTTTTTTAGTTTTTCCGTTAAAGAAGGGATAAAATGGAAAAGAAGGGGCGGAGAGAGAGAGAAAGAAAGAAAGAGAGAAAGAGATTGATAGAGAGAGAGAATAATATATAATTAATAAAATATAATTTAGCATTTAGTTTTTTTTTTTTTTCTTCTTTTTTTCGGTTATAAAACCCAAGTGGAGCTGTAATACAACTTTTGCTTCTTCGCCCAACCTTCTTTTTTATTTGTCATTCCTTCCTCCTCATTCGCTTCGAATCGAATTACATTCTTCTGATTCACAATGGTCAACAACACAAGTACCACCAAGGTCCTTTTTGTATGCCTTGGCAACATTTGTCGCTCCACAATGTACGTTCAGGGTCTGTCCAATGAAAAGAAAAGCATTTGTTTATTTGCTTATTTGTACAAAACATTTGTTTAAGAAAAAAAAAAAAAAAAAATTGATCTCATGGGACATTCAGGAACAAACGAGATGGAATGCAAAAAAAAAAAAAGAAAAAAAAAAAAAAAACTAAGAGTTTCTTCTTTCTTTCATTCCAAAAAGGGCTGAGGCTGTTTTTAACCATGCTCTGGAAAAGAGAGGCATCGCTGCTGAATTTGAGGTCGATAGTGCAGGCACAGCATCATACCACGTAAGTGCCCCCGGCGGAGACAGGGTCAGGGACAACTTGACACTGCATATTAATCAGAGTCCTTTTATGTATATATCATTCATCATTCGCAATAGATTGGATCCAACCCCGATAGTAGATCGATGGAAACATGCCGGAAGAATGGTGTCTCCATGAATCACAGGGCTCGGCAGGTCTGTCGTGAAGACTTTACAAAGTTTGACTATATCCTTTGTATGGATGAGGAGAATCTAAGAGACCTGAAGGAAATGGCTCCCAAGGGTCATACTGCAACTAGTAAGCCTTTTTTTGTTTTGTTTTTTCCGGTGTTGTTGTTGGGTGCTGTTGGGTGCTGTTGGGTGCTGTTGGGTGCTGTTACTTTTCAATGGTGCTCATTCGACCCATGATTCGATATCATAATCCAATTCTCTGTTCTCTATTTGTTGATAACCCATGTTTGGACTAGCGTCATTTCCCTTGCTCTAAACATACCTCCCTAATTCCTCTTTCCCCTAATTGCTTCTTTTTGTTCTTTGTTTCCCTCCAACGGTATTCAATATACATGTTTCGTTATTTTGCCCGCACTAATCCAATCTTTTTTTTATATAATATTCATGTTCCTGAATTGAATGAAATAGTCAAAATGTTTGGAACGTATGATCCAAAGGGCGATCGTATTATCAAGGACCCTTATTATGGTCCACAGGGAGGCTTTGACCGAAACTTTGCTCAATGCACTCGATGCACGGATGCATTCCTCGAGAGCATCGGCTACGAATAAATTAAACGGATCTCGTTCCACATCCTCTTTTTTCTTTATTTTTATTTTTCGTCGTTTACCATCATATTCCAATTATTGTATTTTTCTTTAACCAAATGGCTAATCGCCAAACCTTTTTACCTTTAGCTCTTTCCTAAAACCACATAGAACTATGCAATAAAGTAAATAAAAAAAAAAAATAGAGAGAAAGAAAAGAAAAGAGATACTTTTTAATTCCACCTGACGCTTTGGTGCCTCTGTTACTGCTGTTACTACTATTGCTATAACGTTACTATTGCCATAACGTTCTAAATGGTTCCAGTGGGATGAGTCACCGGATTTGGAAAGTGAAAAAGAACGTGCTTTTGCACCTGACATGTAGTCAAGAGATATGTTGGATATTCCACATTTCAATTATTCAGCTCAACTAGCTCAACTACGAAGCTTTTGCGTAAAAAGTAAAAAAGAAAAATGGTAAAAAGGAAGGAAGGAAGGAAAGGGTACAAAGTATACATGTATATACATGTTTATTTCGGGCAATGTGTGAATAAGGTTGCTTATAACCCCATCAAAGTGCAGGTGTAGGTGCAACGGACAAGTAAATGCAACGGACAAGTGGCGTACATGTATATATACTATGTGGATCATGTGGACCATGTATCGTGTGGTATGAGACTGCTCTTCCACTCTGCCATGAATTTTTTTGTTATTTGAAAGTCAATAAGTCCGAATGAATTAAAAAAAGTTAAATGAATTTTTTTTGTTTCCATGTTCCAATGGGGTATAAAGGTATAATGTGACTTAGAAAAGAAAAAAGATGTGCGTGCAGATTTAAACTTTTTTTTTTTTTTTTTTTGTTTCTTGACACGGTGGAATCGGGTGTTCCTTTGACAAAGTAAGAATGTCAAAGGGTCAAAGAGCATAGACCCATTCCACTCCTCCGAAACATCAATGACGATCATATCATCTCAAGGAAACTACAGGAAAGTAATTCTCTCCTCTCTCTTCTTCCTTCTCTCTTAAAGCGTCTCTTTATTCCCATCATTTTTCTCCTTTCTTTTCTTCTTCACTCTTCTTCTTCTCTCTTTTCTATCCTTTTACTTTAAATATTCTCACCTTTCTTTCCTTCCTTTCTTCTCCACTCTTCATCCCTCATCTTTCTCTCTCTCTCTCCTTGTATTTCATTCATCTTTTTTTTTTTTTTTTTTCTTTACCACTTTATCATTATCATCTTGTAGTCTATTTATCTTGCATTTTCATTCATTATAATATCATATCCCAATCATGTTGGCCAACATTGCCCAGAGAAACGCTCGCCGCATGGCATCTTCGATCCAGCGCATGGCCACTACTTCCCCCATCTCCATCATCAATAGAGTCTCTCCTGCCTCCGTCAAGACAAATAGCCCTCTCTCCATCCGCTCTGCTCTCCGCTCGATCCATACAGAGAAACCCCCTGCCAGGACCGTCTTTTCTCCCCTCGATACCTTTGCACGTCGTCATAATGGCCCTAGTGAGCCCGAGATCAAGGAGATGTTGAGCGCTATTGGACTCAAGGATCTGGATGGACTCACCGGAAAGACCATTCCCGATCGTATTCGCTCCACCCGTGCCTTGGCTCTCGATCACGGATTCACTGAAAAGGAAGTCCTGGAGCGCCTAAAGTACATTGCCTCCAAGAACAAGGTCTTCAAGAACTATATCGGAATGGGCTACACCGACGTTGTCGTCCCTAATGTCATTCTCAGAAACGTCTTGGAGAACCCTGGATGGTAAGTTTTTTTTTTTTTTTTAAAAAAAAAAAAAAAGATATTGTCTTTCCCCGCAATATTATGTTTCAAAGTTTACAACTCCGGATCAAGACATCAGAACAAAAAGGACGCAACAAAATGGATCGAATGAAGGAACAAAAAAAAAAAAAATCATGATCAGCATTACAGTCATCAATCAACACCGATAAACTAAGGTTGAACAAAGGAAAAAGAAAAAAGAAAGCGAAAATGGAATAAACCCATCCCTTCTTGCTGGAGCTGCTTTCCCATACAATTTAATCCGATCTGCTCATCATTACATTATGCCTCCTTTTAACTAGGTACACTCAATACACCCCTTACCAGCCAGAAATTGCTCAAGGTCGTCTCGAGTCCCTGCTCAACTACCAAACCATGGTCACCGATTTGACTGGCATGTCAATTGCTAATGCCTCGTTGCTGGATGAGGGAACTGCTGCTGCAGAGGCCATGATCATGTGCTGGACTGCCACCAACCGCAAGAAGAGCACCTTCTTTGTCGATGAGAACTGCCACCCTCAGACCATTGCCTGTGTCCAGACCCGTGCCGAGGCTTTCAATATCAAGGTCGTTGTCGGTGATCACCGTAACTTTGATTTTGAGGCAATCAAGGACGAGATGGCCGGTGTTCTTATCCAGGTAAGACTCTACAACTAGTCTTCGTTATTTGTTAAAAAAAGGGGAGAGACTGATGCCAAGCTGACGAGAAGGTAGTACCTGTCAGAAAATTAAGGGGAAGGGCAAGAGGAAGAGTGTTGCATATTTGAATGGAGCGAATCGGAAAAAAAAAAAAAAAAAAAAAAAAAAAAAAGGTTCTCACACACATGTGATTGCTTGAATGGTTAATCGCAATATATTTTATAAATAAGTGGTGATTGCAATTTTTTTTTTTTTTTTTTTTTCCTTCCTTCCAAACACTAGTTACTCACCCTTGTTATCTCACACTCAATCTCTCTTTTATAGTACCCTGATACCCGTGGAAATGTCTCCGACTACAAAGGTCTCGCCGACAAGATCCATGGATATGGCGCTCAGGTGGTCGCTGCCACTGATTTGATGGCCTTGACCCTCTTGACTCCTCCTGGCGAGTGGGGCGCTGATATTGCCCTCGGAAACTCACAACGCTTCGGTGTCCCTCTCGGCTTTGGTGGACCTCATGCCGCATTCTTCGCCTGCAAGGATCAACACAAGCGCAGGATGCCCGGTCGCTTAGTCGGTGTCTCCAAAGATGCTCAGGGCAACCAGGCCTACCGTCTCGCCCTTCAGACTCGCGAGCAGCACATTCGCCGTGAGAAGGCCACTTCCAACATTTGCACTGCTCAGGCTCTTTTGGCCAACATGGCTGCTCTCTATGCTGTCTACCACGGACCTGAGGGCATCAAGAACATTGCTCAACGCATTCACAACATGACTGCCATCTTTGCTGAGGGAGTTCGCGAGGCCGGCCACAAGGTCGAAAACGAGCAGTTCTTTGATACCTTGGCTATTAAGGTCCAGGGCGGTGCTGACAACGTCGTCAAGAAGGCTCTCGCTGCTGGAATCAACATTCGCCAATTCGATGCTGATACTGTCGGTGTCACCTTTGACGAGTCATGCAACAAGGCAGAGCTTGATGAACTTATCAAGGTCTTCACCAAGGATGGCGCCTCAACTCCTGATCTCCTTAGCATTGCTCAGAAGCTCAACATTTCAGAGACAAGTCCTGCGAATGTTTTGGACAACAAGTTCATCCGTACCTCAGAATACCTTACCCACAAGATCTTCAACTCCTATCATTCAGAGACTGAGATGCTTCGCTATCTGTATCGCCTTCAGAACAAGGATCTCTCGCTAACTCACTCGATGATCCCTCTCGGTTCCTGCACCATGAAGCTCAATGCCACCACCGAGATGATCCCTGTCACTTGGCCTGAGCTTGGCAACATCCATCCCTTCGCCCCTGATAGCCAGACCGAGGGCTACCAGATCATGCTCAAGGAGCTTCGCAACGATTTGGCCGAGATCACTGGATTTGATGATGTCTCGCTCCAGCCCAACTCTGGTGCCCAGGGAGAGTATGCTGGCCTTCGTGCCATCCGTGCTTATCATGAGAGCCGTGGCGACAACAAGCGTAACGTCTGCTTGATTCCCGTCTCTGCTCACGGAACCAACCCTGCTTCGGCTGCCATGGCCGGTATGGATGTCGTCCCCGTCAAGTGCTTGGCCAACGGAAATTTGGATCTTGAAGACCTGAAAGCCAAGGCAGCCAAGCATGCTGACCGTCTCTCTGCCTTCATGGTCACTTATCCCTCTACTTTCGGTGTGTTTGAGGACACTGTCTCGGATGCTTGTGAGATCATTCATTCCCATGGAGGTCAAGTCTACATGGATGGTGCCAACATGAACGCTCAGATCGGATTGACCTCCCCTGGACACATTGGCGCTGATGTCTGCCATTTGAACTTGCACAAGACCTTCTGTATCCCCCACGGAGGTGGAGGACCAGGTATGGGACCTATCGGTGTCAAGGCTCACTTGGCTCCTTACTTGCCTGGCCACCCTATTGTGAAGACTGGAGGTGACAAGGCCATCGGACCAATCTCTGCTGCTCCTCACGGCTCTGCCTCCATCCTGCCCATCTCTTGGGCCTATGTCAAGATGATGGGAGGTGAGGGCATCAAGAGTGCCACCGAGATTGCTCTCTTGAATGCAAACTACATGGCTCGCCGCCTCGGCAAGCATTACAAGGTTCTCTTCACTAACGAGAACGGCATGTGCGCTCACGAGTTCATCATCGATATCCGGCCCTTCGGCTCTGTTGGTATTGAGGCTATTGATATTGCTAAGCGTCTTCAGGACTATGGTTTCCACTCACCCACCATGTCATGGCCAGTGCCCAATACCCTCATGATTGAGCCTACAGAGTCTGAGAGCAAGGAGGAGCTCGACCGCTTCTGCGATGCTATGATTGCCATCCGTGCCGAGATTCAAGAGATTCAGGACGGTAAGCAGCCCCAGAAGGACAACGTGCTTAACAATGCACCCCATACATTGGCTGTGCTGATGAAGGATGACGAATACTGGAAGACAAAGTCATACAGTCGTTTCCAGGCTGCCTATCCTTTGCCCTACCTCCATAAGTTCAAGCTGTTCCCTACTGTCTCACGCATTGATGACAGCTTTGGTGATCGCAACTTGATCTGCTCGTGCCCTCCCATGAGTGACTATGAGTAAACGATAGAACGATAGGACGATAGAATGATGGAGGGGCCATTTCACATCGATGACCTTTAGCATTTAGACATCTTCTTGAAGCATTATATTTTTTAGAGTAGCACTCGTGTACATTAAAATTAAATACCTTTTTTTTATTCGCATTTATGTTGTTGATCGCGTGGTTAAAAAAAATTTGTCTTTGAAATGATGGTGTGATTAGAAATATTTATCTGTTTTTCATCAATTGTCAAAAACCTTTTTCTGTCACGCTTGAATTCCTATAACTATGGAGTATTCTAACCATTTATCATCAGACCTGCATAGCGAGGATTATGAACTAATGGATAGCCTCATAGACAAGGGTAGTTCTTGGACCGGACTTCAAACTATGAGCTCGACTATGATATATCCGGAGCAGCATCAGGTCGAAGGGAGCGAGGACAGCATCGATACTGAAGCTATTATCCAGCAGCTATATTACGACGAGTTACTACATCTACAGTCAGAAGACTGCGAGCGTGAGGACGATCGAATGAGCTTTGAAGAAGAACAGCAGAGCCTTAGCTCCTGGACTTTTAATCACTCAGCAGATCTCCCAATATCTGGAGAAATAAACTCGTGGGACGATTTCATCCACAACGATCAACCACTCTGGAGTTGGTCTAACTGCTTTAGTGAACTTGACCAAACCGAATACTATGATCAATGGAAGAAGGAAGACTTGGAGGATCCAGAGACTTCAGAGCCTTCAGAGTTCAGCAGCTTTTCATTTTCATTCAAGAGCGAGGAGGATAGCAGTGAATCGGACGAGTACTCTACGATTCTATCATCGGATTGGCTTGAACCCGAGGCCCATCCTTACGGCGTTCTAGACCAGAAGGATCAGTGCATGAGCCCTAGAATCGATGCCAAGAACTACATCCAAGGGCTATCCTCGCAAGGTCCGTATGTGAATACGACTTGTCGATCACAGGAGTGGGTTCTTGAAAAGCTAGAATCTTTTGCGAGTCGATTTTTGAATGATTTATCTCTCGAAAGGCAACCAAGTATTGAGTTGGCTAATAGGACTAGCATGAGAGCAATCATATACGACGAGGAGAGTGGAGTCATTCGACGAAGACTATCCCCGAATGAAAGGCGGATGGATATAGACGGCAAATTGAGCGATGAAGCATCAGTGAGATCCAGAGGTGCAATTATCTATGATAATGACGGTATTGATGACGGCAACATTTCTAGATCTTCAATAATAGGCAAGGGTCATACTCTCAATGAATCAGAACAGAAGCAGCTGTTAGCATCACCCTCATCAAGGTCATTTACTATCATCCACCGATTTGGCACCACCAGAGTCGTGCCGTCTGCCATGCGTGTAGTGGATTTAATGCATGAAAACATTTGTAGGGGAGCAATCTCTTCCAAGCGCGATCTTTATTACAGGGACGTAGGATTGTTTAGGTCGCAACTAGCTGTGGATAACATTGTGGAAGATGTGGCATGCACTCTGGAAGTGCCACGGTCATGCTTGAATGTTGTAGCTGGTGGACGCAGCATTGCCTTTGGCTCCATCAGGCTAACTACCAAAATCCGAGGGAAACGCATGGATCAGCATCAGCATGACCAACAGCAACAAGAGGCCACAGTCAATTATAGCAATCACAAAGCGGATCTGAACTCTGAGATCGAAGTAACCGAGCTTATGGCTGATACTGCACCCCATGATATGATGCGTCAAGGTGCTGAGATAACATCGAATGATGAATGTAAAGAATCTGATGATCCTTTGAACAAGAGCTTTGCACAGACGAGCTATAATACGCTGATTACGCTCCCTGCAACCATGGATGAGATATTAAAAGTCGAGATTCATCCGAGGACACGATTTATCTTGGTGATCGAGAAGGAAGCGACCATGGAGTATCTATTGTCCTTGGGCTTCTGCGAGACACATGGGCCATGTATCCTCCTCACAAGCAAAGGATATCCAGATCGTGCTGTGCGTCAGCTCTTAAAGTTGCTTTCTTTTATGACCGAATCTGGCAGATATAAAGTTGAGCGACAAAGCGGAAGTAATTGGGGTGATAGCTTGAGTCATTTCATCCTACCAGTCATAGACCCATCCGGATTCAGCGATTCAACCTCGTCAGCCAATCAAAGTTTTGGCCATTCTCTCGATATACCACTCCTTGCTCTGGTGGATTGTGACCCATATGGAATTGAGATCTATTTAACATACAGGTGTGGGTCCGTCAGGTCCGCTTACGACAATGCAAACCTTGCAGTGACCTCACTGAAATGCCTAGGCCACATTCCAGATGATTGGCAGAGAGGTTTTCTTGGGAGCTATGGATTTAATCAGTCGATCACTAATTCCTCCTGCAAAGAAGGTCAAATATCATCATCAGATAACCATCAGCGGGTGGAGGCGGAGACGGAGACAGAGATAGAGTGTGAGCATGAGCATGAATGCCAATGGAGCGCGTTCGAGCGATATCTGATCCCATTGACTCACTGGGATCGACTAAAGCTGGTGAAATTATTGACTCAACATCCGTATATTCTTCGTCATGATGGGTGGAAGAAACAAATTTCACGTATGTTAATGATGAACCGTAAGGCAGAGTTGCAGAGTTTATATATTGGGTTAGACTGCAAGCCCAATGAGTTGTCGACGACGATGAGGCAAGAGGAAGGGGCCCCGAATAATAGTCGTAGTTGCGACCACCTATCAAAGGATAGTATTGGCAATGGCATTAGTAATAGGCTTGGGACCAAAGATCATCCATTAGTGAAGTACCTTGAATACAAACTACAGCATCACTTGTGGTTATAATAGTTTAATGCAAATATAAAAAATAAATAGAATAAATAAATAAACAAAAAAATCGCGTCTGTAATATTAGCGTTGTAGGTCGCTTTCTAATACGTCATATATATATATATATTGGATATTTAGGACTTTCAATGACCTTCATACCAACTATGATCCATAATGAGCGAGCATGAAACGAGGGTATGGGCACAGCAGCACAAGTCCTTCAAACAGATAGACATAAAATAGGGAGATCCTCCAAAAAATAATAATAGTAAATCCCCTCGAAATACCAACCTCCCGCCAAGTATCGCCACTCATAAAGAAACTGGACATCGACTTCCCCCAACTCTAATGAAGCAATACGTGCAGAAGACATACAAAGGCTCCCGCCGCAAAAAAAAACAACTAGGTACTCCACTCTAAGGAGGAAACAGGAAGAAAGGAAAAAAAAAGTTTTAGGAGGAGGAAGAGAAAGGATATAAATGATATGGAAAGAGGAAATTTGGGCCCGTTTGTAATGCGATAGGGAGGGCATCCCTATCATTAAGCCCCTCAATGCTAGGGCCTCGTTGAGGACTCCCATTTTTTTGATATGCTAACGTTAAGTAAAGTCTTAGGAAATTACCCAAGCTAGTATCCTGAGGGTGAAAAAAAAATAAATTTTCTAACAAGACAAGCAATGATCATGGTATAATAAAAAGACGCGGGTTTGCGGCTTATTATTATTAAAAGTTTATTATTATTATTACTATTTGTTGTTATTGCTCGGAATCTAAAGCGCTTTATGTGCGAGAGCAGAGTGCAGAAGGGGGATGCAAATAAGGAAGCTAGGGGCTGTTCGTCAATAAAGACTTTGTGCTGCCTGTGTTCATTTCCATCTCTTCCTGTTTAGGCACAACTCGTATGCTCTCAAACGCCATTGGGTGTATATCCGCTCGCATAATCCATAGCGCAGACACTGGATTATGAGGCGTCAATTGGATAGAAATGGTCTTGTAAAGCGAACTGGTATATTTTCCATCCAGGAGCAACTCTGTCAAGACCCATACATAGAAACAAGCCACCATGGCCACGATAATGAAGACTAACAACCACATTGGGATTTCTAGGCCTTTTTCCGGAGTAAAGACATCATAGAGTACATAGGCCTTTCGGCCATCAAAATCCATATAAAAGTTATGCCCCAACGACGCCATATATTGAGACACAGCCACTGTATCATCCTGAAGCTGAGGGATCGAGGCCAAGGCCCGTTCACCATGAATTATAGGAGGAAAATGCTCAATCACCATGTCATTTCCACCATAACGATCGGGTAAAGGACGCCAGTTACTTCTTGCTTTCACGTTATGGACTATTTGCTCTTTTGGCCTCACGACCAAGAGATTGATGACAGAGTACAGACATATAGGCAATGGAGAGCGAAAAAAGATTACAAAAGTGCAAAGCACGATGTCAATCATGGGTCCACGGATCCTCACTTCAGCTAGAAGTGTAGGATATTTGTCTCGAGATGTAACTGTCCTGATGATGAGTGCATTCATGGCTTGGAAGATCTCGTCCGCTCCTTGGAAAACTTCTTCGATTGAATCACTAGGTATTGATCCATTAAATCCTAAGAACTTTACAGCTGTGGCAGCCATCACTAAGACATCACCGTTCTCATGAACACATTTTTTGATGACGGTACTAGGAAGTGTATTCATCTTGCTTTGCAAGTAAGAAAGAAATGGCATGTTGAGTCCACCCAAACCGCAGCTCACGCCTTGGTTCCTAAATTCGATTCCCACAGCCGTACCGCCTAGTTCTTTCCCTCCTGTGATAACTACACTCCATTGATTAGAAGATCCCTGCACAACGTTTGTGATGTTGTAGGAAGGAGCCTCTAGATCAGTCTGCAAGTAAACTGATGTTTCAGAGCATTTTTCACTACCGAGTGGAGGAGTGGCCATCTGCTTGACCGTAAACTGAACGTTGGATTGTGCACAAACAATGTCGTAGTCTGTCTGTCGCAGAATATACAATCTTCTACTACTCGCCTCAGCGGTTGTGATGTTCTTAGTGCTGTTGATCAACAAGCCCATAGCCTCTGTAACATTTTCACCGTATCGGATTGATTTAGACCAACCGCTGAAGGTTATTTCAGGGCCGATAGTGATAATCTGTGGTGTGATCTCTAAGATGCTGTCGCCTTTAATGAGTCTTTCTGCTGGAGAGATGAAGCGAGCCACACCTTTATCGAGCAGGCCAGCTACAAGGCTTGCCAAGATAGTGATCACCATGATGCATTTTGTACGGCTGGGGACAATATAGAGCGAGTTGTAAAGCGAACTGATCATCTCCATGTAACCCCCTTGATGACCCCATCGGATACTGTTGGCATACTGGTCTCCGACCTGTGAATAGATGGGAAGAATAGGCCTACTGCGGCAACCAGCAAGAACTGGAGGACTGCTAAGGTGATGTTGAGAGTGAAAATCGAGAGCGGAAGGAACATTTGGCTATCCTTTTTTTTATTTTGTGAATATGTAGATTGTCTGTGTGTGACACAAGTGAGATACAGGAGAGAGGACTGTGCGAAATAACAATCGTCTTTGCCAAAAGACATAAACAGAAATATCTTCATTTATTTAATTAAATTTTGTGCTAAATAGTTTCGATCATGCTTTCTAAGATTCAAGTCAAACAGGTATTTAAAAAATACATTTGCGCCTTGGCTTTCTTTTTTTTTTTTTTTTTTTTTTTTTTTTTTGGTACAGAAAAAACTCTCACTACAGCACTTTTCACACACACATAATGCTGATAAAGTTGCCCATTCCATTACACGGTTCCCTTCCTCCTACAATTCTACAGATTCCTTTTATCGATACTATCCCTGGTTCCCAGGCCACTGAGAGTATACGATGATCATCTTTTTACATAATGGAGTCCAAACATTCCATAACGAATCAAACCTTAAACCTTATTTTATCCTGAATTAAGGGATAAATAAATTCATATTTGTGTGTTTGAATGTCCATTCATGTGTGACATTAAACATTTCATCCATCATTTATTTATACATGTGCTCTTTTCAGCCTCGTATTCAGAAGAAATAAAGGAAGAGTCCCTTTAAAGCATTTCTTAGCCTAACACTCTCTTCTTGATATGACTATGGGTGTAAAGAAAATGGTTAAAATAAAAAATAATTTAGATTTTAAAATGGACAGGAGGACAAGCTTTGACGCCACAACGGGCTGTGCCATTTTACCCATGTGATAACCTTGGGACAAGCAGCCAAACCAAGCAAACAAATGCTGGTTTTTCCAATCCATTGTTTAAAGTGTAAACAAATTTACTATTAGCATTCAACAAGGCTCGGCGGCGCGGAGAATATCAAAATTTAATTTATTCTTCGTCAGAAAAGGCCTAGTTAGCATTGTTTACCTTTGCAGTCCACATCATATTGTAAATCTGCTCTGCTGTCAGTTAATTGCAAACTACACTTCCCTTTATTATTGCAAAAACATACAGTCATGTCACATAAATTATTAAGACTAGGTATATTTATTTGCATTTTTTGAATATACAAGGGACTATCCATCAATAAGGCATTGGTATCTTTGGGCTCTGTGTTCTTTCCCATCTCCTCCTGTATAGATACGATTGGTATATCCTCAAACTTCATTGGTTCGACATCTACTCGCATGATCCAAGGCGCAGACGCTTGATTATAAGGGGACAATTGAATAGAAATAGTCTTGTAAAGTGAGCTGGTGTATTTCCTGTCCAGAAGCCCCTCTGCCAAGGTCCATAAACAGAAGCAGACAACCATGAGTACGAGAATGACAATCAATAGCCACTTTGGGATCTCTAGTCCTTTTTCTGGATAAAAGACATCGTAGATCACATAGAGCTTCTCGGATTCCTCGGATTCAAAATCATTATGAAAGTTTTGTCCCAGCAGTGCCATGAGTCGAGATGCAGCCACTGTATCATCCTGGAGTTGAGAATTCGAGACTAAGGACCGTTCACCATGGATTATGGGAGGGACATGTTCAATCATCATGGCATTTAACTTTTTTAAAGGATATATCGGAAGCGACTCGTTGCCTCTTGCTTTTTTGATATCGACACTTTGTTCTTTTGGCCTCACGACCAAGGAATTGATGACGGAATATTGACATACAGGATATTGTAAACCTACAACGATAGAAAAAACACAGATCACAGTGTCGAGCATAGTTCCACGAATCCTCACTTTGGCTAACATTGTAGGGCGATCCATGTCCGTGTCTGATGGAACTGTCCTTTTGATAAGTTCATCCATGGCCTGAAAAATTTCATCATCTTCCTGGAAAAATCTTGTGGTTGTGTTGTTAAGCCTTGACTGAAACCCTTCAGAAAAATGTACAGTTGTGGCAGCCACAACTGAAACATCCCCATCCTCATGAACACATTTCGTTGTGATAGTCCTGGGAAGACGATTCACTTTGGCTTTATTCGAGATAGCGAAAGATGGTATGTTGATTTCGCCTAGAACGCAGAGTATGCCTCGGTTCTCAAAGTTGATGCTCAAGCTCGCGTCATGCAGTTCTTCCCCTCCTGGAATAACCATACTCCATCGGTTAGGAAATCTCTGCAAAACGATTGTGGTATGGTAGGAAATAACCGAAGTTGTGGTAAAGCCGATATATGTATTGGAGCATCCTCCTTGAGTGGGTAAGGCAACATCATGATCCAGGAACTGAACGTTGGATTGTGCACAAACAATTTCATACTCTGTCAATCGCGGAATATATAATCGTCCACTACTGGCGTCAGCTGTTGGAATGTTCCTAGTACTGTTGATTAACAAGCTCATGGCCTCGGTAATATTTTCGCCGTATCGGATTGATGTAGACCAGCCGCTGAAGGCAATTTCAGGGTTGTAAATGATGAACTCGGGATGATTGCTAAGGTACTATCACCTTTGATGAGCCTTTCTGCTGGAGAGATAAAACTAGCCACGCCTTTATCGAACAGGCCAGCTACAAGACTTGCCAAGATAGTGATCACCATAATGCATTTTGTACGGCTTGGGACAATATGAAACGAGTCGTAAAGTGAACTGATCATCTCTACGTATCCTCCTTGACGAGTCCATCGGATACTGTTGGCATACTGGTCCCCGAACCGTGAATAGATGGCAAGAATGGCCCCTACTGCGGCGAACAGTAGGAACTGAAGGACTGCCAGGGTAATGTTAAGAGTGAAAATCGAGAGTGGGCCAAACATTCAGCTGTCTTTTTTATTTTTAAGTGTGTGTGTTGCCTGTGGCAAAGCGGTTCTGGGGGAACTGTATCTCTTTTATACATTGCTAAGTAAAAATAAAGATGCAGCTCTCTGCCTGCCTTGACACAAAGTTTTCATTTAGACTTTTTTTTTGGTCCGAGAGAGTATTTTTTTACACACAATTGTTCATGCCTCTGTGCGGCTCTCTTCGTTCATTGACACAGCCCTGGTGCCCAGTCTAGTTTACAACCACTTATTCCAAAGTAAATCTTTATTTTTGTCATGAACTTTCGGTACCTGAGGAATAAGTTTATGTTTGGTGTAACCCTCCTACTTTCCTACTCTTCGCATGACAATATTGGATCTAAAAGGATAATGGGAATAAAGATTGGCGATACCAATGGACAAACGGACAGCTTTGACGCCTCAGTGTTTATTATTATTTATGACAAGAGCAAGAGGTTCTGTCATATTAGCCACAAGATGATCCTTGACAAACAGTCAGATTTCAATGGGCAGAGCTTCCTCATCCGGCCTATTGAAGCAAGCGAGCAAGCCCATCTAATACTAGGTGAAGACAATAAAGAAAGCCTTATGTTCATTACCTGTACCGGCGATCCTTCCCTGTCTCATCCACAGCCTCCTATTCCATGATCTTGTTTTTTTCTTTGTTTTGAAAAAGAAAGATAAAGGACGAGACCTGTCAGCCGTCGAACTTAAAAAAGAGAAAAAATTCGGGGTAGCTCTGCGGCCCGAGGTTATTGAAGAGTCGCTGGGTTATAAGGATAACTCAGTCGAGTTAATACGTTATGTCAGTTCTCCAACCTAGATCCCTTCCAAATCCCCCAACGTTGTCCAAAATATAGACAAGGCACTCAAAGGTATATTAATGCTGCAGAGAATAGTCTATCAATGTTCAATTTGTTCTTCAGTAGAAGCACAGCCTACGCTCCATTTCCAACTAAAATAAAATATAAAAAGGCACAAGCTATGATCTAAGTTGACGTTGAAAAGAAATCATAGAGAAAGTATAAGAGATAGATCATTTTACATTCAAGAACAAGCTCCGAATTGGCAATCGAATCATGGAGATCATGAAGGATATCATCAAAGGTTGCATAAATGATTGCCAAAAGAATAGACCAAAGCTTTTTTTCATCAATTAATAGATTTGTTTGTTTTGTTCTCATTTAGATTGGGATTTGAGTTTGATCTTGCGAATCTACCCTGCCACTTTATTGTAAGAGCTGACCATGGCAAAGTCAAGGGTCTGCAGTTCGTTATAATTAGGGTTATACATGTATGTATATATACTATTAGATGAACGAAAGCAGAGAGAAGAATATGTACACAAATAAAAAAAGCTAGAGATTAACCATCATTAAAGCTTTGGTGTTGCTTTTATTCTTTTCCATCTGTTCCTGTATAAGTACGATTGGTGTATCTTCAAATTTCATTGAATCGACGTCCATTTGCATGATCCAAAGTGCCGAGATCTAACCGTGGACTGCCAATTCAGTAGAAATGGTCTTGTAAACTGAGCTGGTATATTTCTCATCTAGCAACCATTTTGTTAGGGTCCATAGTTAGAAGCAGGCCACCATGTCCACGAGAATGAGGATTATTAGCCATTTTGGGATCTCTAACCCATTTTTCGGACCAAAGATATCATAGACCACATCGAGCTTGTTGGATTCATAATAAGTAAAAAAAGTCTTGTCCCAGTCATGCTCTGAATTGAGACACAGCCATTGTATCATCCTGAAGCTGAGGAATCGAGATCAGGGCTCGTTCATCATAGACTATGAAAGGGATATGCTCAACCATCATGATATTTGTATCTGCGGAAATGGGCAATAAGGAATGGTTATCCCTTGCTTTTACGATATCGACCATTTATTCTTTTGACCTTACGACCAGGGGGTTGTGCACAGCTGCTCGCGTACAGTTCATGCACTTACACATGAAGCACAACTCTTTAACCTTCAAAGTTTATGAACTTAAACTTCAATCACACCAAAATTGGCCCCTGAACCTCATATTGAATCTTCATTTTGGAGGATATGGCCTTGTACAGAGATCATATGTAAATGATACTCCAAAGAATGATGCAGGCACCAGTGATAACGCCTAGAAGCTATATTAACTAATTTGACACGTCAGTACGTAGAGAGAGTTGCTTACTCAGTCTGGAATGGTGCTATGGTTGAGCAGTGCCTTACAAGTTGCAATAGACGCTATTGAGGCCTGTAAACAGACTGTAGAAACCTATGTAAAGCAGCCCCTGGCAGCTTTAGGGGAATAGGCAAATGACATTATGCCCGTAAGATGTTGCGGCTTGGACTCACAGTACATACGAGTTACACTGGATGAAAAGCTATTCAGCTTAATTTCTTCTAGAAAGTTCAAGTTGGTTGTAGTCTTTGGGTTGTTTGGTCCGTAACCTGAAGCGACTCATCATACTTGATAATGCCTGGCGAAGGAATGTCGCAGAATCCATGCACTTTCATTGATTAAAAAGTGGGCTGAGAAAAGCGACAACACTCCTACTTCACTTCTGTGTCACGCATTTGTTATCATTGTTCTTGGGATATCGATCATTTCCGAGTGGACAAATCGGTGATAGGGTATTGCATGTTTTTATAGTTTACCAGCGGTGCAGCAGAACTGTCACTTTTCGTAGACTGCCAGATAAGTGGCAATAGTTATTTTTGATTCGTATAGCGTCGCATTACTAACGAATGCTATTATCACCATATACCGCCATTCTGCTTTTAAGGATTGTAGATACACCATTCAACAGCGCGTGTTCATTGCCATATTGGCGCGGCGCCTTTGCAGGGGGAAGAGTCCTACTGAAAGCAAGGAAGCCAAAGTAACCGCTTCGACAACGAAGTTTTGTTGTAAATGGTAGGTGTATCTTTGCTTAAGGGGCAAAAAGATAGACACAAAATCAGGAAAGGACAGTACAAAGAGTGTCAACAAATAAAGACAAACAACCTTGACGACAAACAGCGCCATAGGATGCCGAAAGAGAAAGATGGGAGCTTTATAGGTTAGCTCACAAACTGAGTTCCTGGACGGCAAATGCTTGTTGTGAAAAGGGGAAAAGATAATAGCAAGAACAAGACGTATGGGGAAAACTGAAGACTTTATTGAGGAAGAAGTTCTTTGGCTTTTATAACTTAGCCTACAGGCCTGACTGTGGTGCTTTCTAGGTGAGGTGGACTCACCGATAGCTTAAGGCTTTGCACAAAGGTTCTTTTAACTGTGGATCGACAGAATGTCCCGATTAGTTGATACAAAGTAAAAATAAAATAGTTATAATTAATTTATATAACTATTAATGACCAGCCACAACAGTTACAGGGTGACGTAGTTTTAGATACAATTGACTCAATTTTTTCGGATCTCCGAATTTCCCTTTGGTCGCCAGATCAGTCATTGGCATTGACACAACAAGAGCATTTTAATATTCTTTACATCAACTTTCTCTCCTCTCTTCTCTTGTCTTGAGGCTTGTTTCCATAAATATAATCAATCATGGCCAACTTTGAAGACCCTTGGGCAAAGCATCACGCCTGGCGCAACAGCACCATCTTCACACGCTCTGCTCGCATCCGCACCATGTTTCCCGGCCTCGGAATCGCCTCGGTTGCATTTGCCGCATATCTCGGATACGAGTACATTACCGCACCCAAGGCTGATGCCCATCACCACCAACACGGCGAGACTCACCACTAAATTCAGGGAACCATCAAGATGGCTTTGTCAGGATGCGGGAAAGAAGTGAACTAGAGGCGTATCAAAAAAGACGTAATGCTTTTACCCGTATGAGTAGAAAAAAATAATAATAATAAACAAGGAAAAAAAAAAAAAAAAAAAAAAAAAAGAAAAGAAAGGACGATTGGAACAAAAGCGTTTAGGGACGATCCTTGTTTGTGAATTGGTGAAGCGAACGAGCTTGACACAGGAAGAAGAGGAAAAAAAATACAGAGAGCATACCATTTGAGGTTGTTGGATAAATTATCTCTCTACTTTTTCCAGTCAAGGAACTGTGTTGAACATATTGACGATGTTTTGTATATTATAATTTCCCAAGGCCTTCCCACAGTCAAAAAATCAGAATGCTTTTTTTCTTTTTTCTGTTTTTTCGCTCGTCGTTTCTGTCTTTTTAAAAATCTATAATACTTCGCGAAAGCTTTCAAAATACGACTCTCCCAACAATACTTTGCCTGCAAAATGGTTTATCAATCTTTCTCATCGGCCTTTTTTTTTTGCTAACATGGAAACATAAACACCTCTCGACAAAAGGAACCATACAGATGAATAAACAATTCCTTGTAGTATTTTTGAAATTCCTCTATTACTTATTTCCATCCTACCAAGTTTTATCTTTAACAGTATCTGTTGAATCATCAATATAATCGCGCGATGATGCTCAAAAACCATAGATATTGGTTCAACGAACTGAGTCTATATAATTCATAGCTGTTGATTAGATAATCAAACATGACTTGTAAAGAAAATAATAATAATAATAATCAAATACCATGAATGGCCATTTTCGCAATTATATGACACCAGTTTAGCTAAGACAGTTCACTACATCGTGCTCAGGGACACAGCCATCGGTTTTCAAGTGATTGTCATTAACTTCATAATTAAAAAAGAAGCTATCAACATCATAGGAAGGAGCCCATAGATGTCCCTATTTTAGGGGCTTGGATAGCAACATGGCTTTTGTACGTGAATTAATGAAATTGCTAGGATTTCAGTCTACACTGCGTTGGAGTTTGGTCTAGCTTGATGTAGTAAAGCATTGACCGACTCAAATTAACCCCCCTATCACAAATAGCATAAACAGCACAGACTTGGAGCTAAAACACAAACAATGCAGAAATAAATAAATAAAAAAAGACGGTGAACCCAGGAGCGTTTTTTTGTCAATTGGCAGCGATCATTATCTTAGTGCAGTCGCTTAAAGCCTTCAATCAAAGCTGTATTACGACGCATGCACACAATGCTTGGATTTGCATAAATAAATATGAAGTGGCGCCCGAAGAGGTTGGCGTTTAAATGGGTCATGATTACCATTTTTCTTCCGATAATCTACCCCTGCAGGAGATGTCTCTCTTCATATTACATACCTCAATTGATGCTAAGGAGAGAAGGAATTATTTGTTTAATTAAATGCTATGGACTATCTGATAACATAGCTTTGATGGATCTATTCTATGCACATGGCTCACCGAGAATCAGGTTTGCACTCGAAACGCTCTTAGCGGTGGGTCAGTGCAGAAACTAAAAATAAAAAAATAAAAAAAATAATAGATGAATACGCTAATCAATAAAATATCTAAAACGGGCTGAATGATTTCAAAGGGAAAATTATATACAGTGGAATCTCGATAATTGTACACTTTTGTACAAATTTCAAATTTGATATATTTCTAGGCCATTGATTGGCTAAGAAGCCCACAATTCATGAAAAACTATTCTAAAAATCCTCTGCTGATTCCCCTACTCCAGTTGAGTGTGGGTTTTTTAGAATACTTTTTTTTAAAAGAGTAAGGCTCTTAGCCAACCAATGGCCTAGAAATATATCAAATTTGAAATTTGTACAAAAGTGTACAATTATCGAGATTCCACTGTATGAAAGTGCAACCTCAAATGTTTGCCCAGCAAAGGAGAACAGGCGCACAAGCGTGAATTACTCTTCCCGAGACAATTTTTTTTTTATTCTTAATGTACTACAAGGTCTGAGAAACAGTGCGACACAAAAATGCGCGCACAGACATCAAATCTCGACTCATCGGCCTGAAGTGTGAGACCCATTCACCCATAATCATCCGCAGTAGAAAAGCAAGGAGAATGTTGCCCTAAATGAGTTGCACCATGAAAAAATAAATTTGTTTAGGCATATTTACAGTAGTTACAGTCTGTCCCATTTTTTTTTTTTTTTTTTTTTTTTTTTTTTTTTAAGGAAGTAAATATCTCTAACAATACTGCGCCAGATCATTTCACGCCAAAAGCATTTGCAGTTGAGTTTATTCCCAGTTTTTGGGTCCCTTATCCGTTTTTCTTTTCTTTCTTTTGTGTTAATGGGACAAATGACATCCAAGAGTGGATAGAAATAACCGGGGTGCCTTGTGAGACAATGCGTGGTCAATGCGTAAAAGCATTCGAGTGTCTGAATGCCGTGGATGCTCAAAATAAATTATTTCCCTTATTTTGAGACATGATGTTTTTAAAAATGCTGTCTGTGCACGATTTGAGTCCAAAAGCTCGGCCCCAAGCTAAAACAGGTCTGTATGCACTTTGCACCACACGTTGTAATGTTTAAAACACAGACAAGGTGCCAAGCTGAGACAGCGCACCAAAAAAAAAAAAAAAAAAAAAATCACCGATAACCAGCCATATCATAGCTCATATTTCGACCATTCTCGCTCGAATATCTCAACGTCTTAGGTACTCCATGCTTTGACCTTGCAAATGTGTCATAACTTTTACTCACGCCTCACCAGATCAAGGTCATTACCGTATAGTGGGGACACTGGAGCATAGAGTCTTCAACTTTTCTATAAAAGAAGGACAATAGCCCACCCCACTTTCTATCCACACTACATTCAACAGTCAATCACTTCAAACCACAACCGATTCATCCACATTATTCCTATTCAAGCCCTTCTGAATCGAGGCTTTATACCCTTTTCACTTAATTCTCAAACTAAACGGCCAGCCCAAACCAGACCAACTAGTCTCAATCCAACATGAAGTTCTCCATCACCCTCACTACCCTCGTCGTCCTTGCTCTCTCAGTCATGTCCATTCAAGCTGCTCCAGTCGATACGAATCTCGTTGAGAAAAGGGCTTGCTGCAGTTCTCTCCCCACCTGCCAAAAATTGTCACCCGAATATAGATTACAATGCATGATGAGAGCCAAAACCTTAGGCAATTGCAGTTCAAGATGTTAAGCAAGAGGATAGTCACCAAATCCACTCAAGAGTCTACCGATAATAAGAGAGATTGTGTGCAGACTTTATACTTTGCTGGTTCCAAAGTTCCTCTATACTCAATATATTTCTTATAGTCTTATAATTTAATAAACACATGTAATTCAAATCTGTGTATCAGTTCATTATATCTATTATCTGCTATTCAACTTCCTGTGCACTGTAGCCGACAGAGCGACAATGGAAGAAATCGAGAGCATATCAAGGGCAACTCTATCTGTATTTTATGAAAAATATTAGTAATTTGATTTCTGCGGTAAAGTTGAGAGATGATCTACGCAGTACACTAAAGGAATACACTGAAATCATCGTGGCAAAATATCTGAGATTAGGCCTGTCAGGAGTAACAAGAATACCTCGAACTCTTCCGAAGAAATGACTTTGGACTGCATATTGACAATAATATATTGTTCACCGAAAATGTTTTCGATAACTACCGGAAACTAAAGCAACCAAATAACGAAAACAATAGACAGCATTGGTGAGCATACAAGCAAGCAATGACAGTTCTCGACATCCATCGAGTCATGAAGTAAAGTCCACATTACCAACCTCAGTTATGTTTGCCCATGTCACTGGGGTCGGTGTCAATGTTTTCAAGAATAGGCGTGAGTGCCCTACTGGTCACAGTACTTAGTCGATGTCATCAAGATCCCTATGCTAAGGAAAATACACGTCCCTTATAGCCGCGCATCGGCCTTTAAGATCTATTAAAATGAGGAACGGTAAGATTTACCGCTGATTTCAAAGTCCCTTGCATGTAGCATGACATTTAGAATTGATAAATGCCCTTTATTAGAAGGATTGAAAGAACGGGATTTAAATGCTAAATCCAACGCTTCAACGAAAGCTGTTCCAGAGCCCAGAGCTGCTATGTGAGCTTTCCTAAGTTGGTGATTTATAACCTTACATAGAACAGACGGGGTATAAGGTATCCCAGTCCTCCCATTTAATTTCTCTGAAAGAGAAGAAGTTTAATAAATGGGTGCGATTTGAAGCTTTCTAATACCTTCAATGCTCAGTCTTACAAGAGGTTTATGTATCTACCTGACTGTATATTTTATAAACGCGAGTTTTTATTACAGTTAACAATATCGTGACTAGGATTTGGGATTATTGATCGTGGAAGAGGCACAATTAGCTATAACTTTTGAACTATGTTTTGTATCCACATTAGAACTAGGCTCTGTGGGAATGACAGGAACACCTTCAAACTCCACAGGGTTGACCTTCGACCGCATCAGCATTGGCGCAAAGTTGTTCAAATAGTGTTGCATCGGAAGCGCGATTGTTTTGTAGAGCGAGCTGGTATATCGTCCGTCTAAGAGGTACTCCGTGGCCACCAGAAAAACAAGACAGCAGGAAGCGATGACGGGTACAAGAATGATAAGCCATTGGGGGATCTCAAGGCCATGCTCGATGTCGATTGTGTCATATAACACAATTAAGCGGCTCTTAGTGAGATCAGCTAAAAAGTTGTATCCTAATTCCGCAAAGTACTGGGATATCGCAGCCGTAGCGTTTCTGATGCTGGAGATTGAGAATTGCGCTTGGCCTGCTGATCTAAGGTAGGTGATTTGCATTGAGATGCTCTCGTCTTTCATTTCTGGCAAGACGCCCCCAAACTCAGATATTATTTGAGGATCGATTCTTTTTTCCTTCAACATATTTATCTCAGCGACTACGTACAAACACAATGTGATATCTTTGAAGTTGGGATTGGTGTAGTCGCCATTGAAGTCATCTATGAGTTCCCAAGGCAAGTAGCGGGTTGGGGCACATGTCAAAACATTGATGGAGGTGCCTTGAATCCTCATCTCACTGAATACACTAGTGATGTTTCCTGGACCTGCAGTTGCATTCTGAATGACCGGCTCCATAGCTTGAAAAAGTTCATCGTAATCATCAAATATTTCTTTCGAAGTTTCGTTAAAGAAATTTGACGGGGTAATCACAAAGTTCATATCGGAAACGGTGATTGTAGTGACTCTTCCAGAAGGAAAAACGCATTTTTTTATCGAAGTCATCGGTAAAATGGTTAATCCATTAGTGGGTTCAAGAGTTACACTTCTGAAGGTGTTAGGCAAAGTGCAAACCTCTCCATCGCGATCCACGGCAATGTTCATGACCAAATCATTGTAAAAATTAAAGGATTCAGATTTTACAGAGACGCTCCATCGACTGTCAGACCTCTTCTTTTTGCGCATGGTTTTTGTATTAAAGACTATTGGGGCGCCGCGGATGCTGAGTGTAGTCTTTGCACAACCATTGTTTTCCAAAAGAGCCCTAGAATCGTCTAACATTGCGTAAATATCTAGCTTGTCACATCCGCTTTCATATGGCGATAGTTTTGGGGTATATATCCGCCCTTCAACAGCATCTGGGATAAGTTTAGTGTCGCCTATCATTGCTACTACGGTGTCCACAGCGGTAGAGATATTACGGATAGACTTTGACCATCCACTGAACATACTCTCTCCAAGTGGCAAGTACTGTTTGGTGTTTACAATAGCGGAGGATGGATTTGTTGCTCTGGTTGTAGGCTCAATGAATCGTACTGCTCCTCTTCCCATGATGGCTGCTGCGAGCGTGGCGAGAATGGTGAATAAAAGTGCTGTTTTGGCTTGTAGTGATATGTCGTTACGAGTGTTGATGAGGAAGTTGAACATTTCCAGGTATCCTCCTTGTCGGACCCATCGGATACTGTTAGCGTGCTCGCCGCGGAGCCTAGAGTATACAGCAATAGCAGCGCCGATAGAGGCAACTACAAGGAACCGTGTGATGGCCAATATGATATTGACGAAAACAAGTGTCCAGGGATAATACGCCATGATAGAATAAGAATTGAACAAGTAAAAAAAAAAATAGAGGGAGAGAAAGAAAAGTGAGAGGGATCGTGGTAAAAAAAAAAAAAAAAAAAAAGCATACTTTATATTCAATTACTTTTTCCCTTGCCCAGAATCTGAAACGCAAACTGGGGGTAGCATACAAATTTGAATTCAGGGGAATGACGGCACAAACAAAAACCTAAATGTTTGCCTGACTTAAAAATCAGAGAGCACTGCATCTTACCCTAATTTAATCGACTGAGGCGGAACCCCTGAAACGCAAACAGCACAGCAGTGGCATCAATTGTTAGAAGCTCTGGTTACCAAGATTTGTTGAAGTGTTTCAGGATTATTAGTTGATAGTCTATACAGGAGTATCATTTATGTCATTGTTTGCATTCAGACCATGGGGCCATGGATGATTGTTGGCGCAAACTCTCATCAAGGATGCTGCATTGCTGTGATAGGATTAAGGTTAGAGATGACAATAGGTTTTCCTTAAATTTTGATTTGCCAGACATCAAGAGCAGCTTTAATTTTCCGTCCTCACGCGTTGATTCACTATATTCATAATCCGCATTCCTACCTTGATCATGGCCAATACATTGAGTACTGCTCGAGAATCCTCGGCCACGGATACGCTTCTCACCGGATCAAAAGCCATACAGGGACAAGACAATAAAGGAAAGAATAAGAAGAGCATAAAAGATGAGAGAGGCAGCAGTAAGGACATTGAAAAAGAGAATGAACCTCCTCTTAATGATGACACAATTCCGAAGCAGACCCAGGGAACTAAGCTTGCGCCTAGTAGCGCTGAGTCCGACAAGGAGAATTTTGCGGGCGCCAAAAAACGCAAGCGTTCACGATCAACGCGAATTGTACCGCTGAATGAATGCAATGATGAGGTTGAGGAATCGGAAAGTGAAAGCAGTGATCGCGACTCTGATGATGACTACGCGACTCATGGAAAGAAGAATAAAGTAGACTTGTCTGAGCACATCAAACGGGGCTCTTCTAGGCGTCGACACGAGCCAGAGATGTCAGAATATGGTGAGTCCTTTTAATCGTATCCATTACTACGAGATCAATGATAACTCGGAAGACTAATGCTAGGCTTCAGAAAAACAACGACTGGAGAATATCAAGAGGAACCAGGAGATGCTCCAGTTCTTGGAATTACCTACAGTCACGACAGCTATAATGACAGTTTCTATCGAAGACAAGAATGACACAAGTCTTAGTGACCAAGAAAAGCCAATAACTGCTTCTATAAGGTACTGAATGTGCGTAGTATAGCAGCCTTATTTTATTTAAGCGAATTCTTGGTAATACTAATATCATGTTATCTTGAATAGAATACGGAAGCAGCGTGTGAAGTCAGGTACATATAAATACAACACAATGTGCTGAGACAACGGCTCTGTATCTGACAATTTATTTTTCTTTGCTATACCGAATACTATAGTTCCCAAAGTTGTACAATCAGTCAGAACTTCAAACAGATTGCGTGGACTCCCCGTGAAAAGTATTGAGGTTGGGGAAGACGACAATGTGCATCGCGAGGAATCACCAGCTGTCAAAAAAACTAATATCAAGACAGAGCACCGTAATGAAGATGATGCTAGCGATAACGAAGAAGATGCAGCTAATCTTATGTCAGGAGATTTATTTTTTGATGAGGAGACAAGAAAGAAAGCCATTCGTGTCGATGGCCATTACAAGGGCTGGTTGAATGAAGGCGTCATGAAGAGATATGGCTTTGAAAAATCTGCGCAGGAAGCATGGGAAGCAAATGGCGGAGGTGCATTTTCATTCAAAGACCTACAAGGGCTAGGTGATAGTACAGGAGGTGCCAAATCTAAATCATCAAAGAAACCAAAACATGACGCCAAGATGGTTGCAAAGGCCATGTTCAAGAAAAACCCTAATGCGTTTTTCTATCGACATAACGAACCAGGCCAAGTATGCAGACGTCCATATCGCTCATGAACTATTATTAAATTGTTGCATGCCAAATCAGTCTTCTTATTTTATTTTGTTCCGTTTGACATTCAAATACGATAGGAGCAATGGACAGGAGATTGGACAACAGAAGAAGGAGAGTTGTTTCTCAAGGTAGTAAAGGAATTTGGATGTGGTGATAAATGGGGTCTGTTTGCCAGCCACATTCCACACCGCGTGGGATATCAATGCAGCAACTACTACCGTCAGGTTGTCTTGCCTACAGGCCTGGTTTTTGACCCCAACTATGAATACACATCAAGAGGCAAACCGGTTTATTGCGGCAAGTACAACCAACGGCGCGATTAAAAAAATCCATAACTGTAAATATCTATATATCTATCCTTCAATATGACTATACATTCTTAGTATATTTTCCGTTTGCAATAAAGAAGGCAAAGAGAACTCTCTTACTTTGCCTGGAATCAAAAGTGGCTGCGGTTGTTCTATTCTATGTTTTTATGTGTCTCTGAAAAATAAAAATATGTCTAGTCTAGTCTACAAATGGTGTCAAAATACTGATGTGCGGATGTGGTGCAAAAAGCACGGTGCATAAAAATAACTGCATGGGTGGGTGGGTGGTGGGGACGGGTAAAGGTATTATGCCTTCATTCTCTTCCTGCGCGTTGGTTTTGACGACGCCTATTGGCATCCAATTCACGCTTCCTAATCCTCAGGGAGGACTGAGTCACCTCGAGAACCTCATCTGCTGCAAGATAGGAAATCATCGACTCCAAACTCATTTCAACCGGTGGGCGCAGGATGATATTGTCATCTTTGGCAACTGTGCGGATGTTTGTCACCTGTTTTGCGCGGGTAGGGTTCACTTCCAGATCGCCAGCACGGGAAGACTCTCCAATGACCATACCAGCGTAAACCTTGTCGCCCGGACGAATGAACAGCTTACCGCGAGGTTCGATCAAATTAAGAGCATAGGAGGTAGCTGCTCCAACAGTTCCCATGGCGACTAAACTTCCTTTGCGAGATCTTTCAAGGCCGCCTTTATAGGGCATATAGCCCAAGAAAGTA
The DNA here is from genome assembly GCF_002105155.1 of Lobosporangium transversale. NCBI lineage: Eukaryota > Fungi > Mortierellomycota > Mortierellomycetes > Mortierellales > Mortierellaceae > Lobosporangium > Lobosporangium transversale. The sequence goes on from NW_019028993.1 coordinate 86,221, forward strand.
TGGTTCAATGTCCCATCTCCACTCGTGTCATTCTTAAATTCTGAAGCATATCCCAATAATCCACGAGTCGGGCACTCAAAGATAATACGAGTCTTGTCTCCGTTTTCCTCGAAGCTCTTGAGCTCAGCCTTGCGTTTACTTAGCTTCTCAATGATAGTTCCAGTGTACTGATTACCAACATCAATAGTGACTTCTTCGATCGGCTCCAGACGCTCTCCATTCTCTTCTTTGTACACAACACGAGGAGGCGACACGCTGAGTTCGAATCCTTCGCGACGCATAGTTTCGATCAAAACTCCAAGCTGCAACTCTCCACGTCCACGGACCTCAAAGGCTTCTTTGTTTTCTGACTCCACAACCTGGAGAGCGACATTAGTCTCTGCTTCCTTCATCAGACGATCGCGGATCATGTTGGAAGTCAAACTCTTGCCTTCCTCTCCAGCGTAGGGCGAATCATTGACAGAAAACTTCATGACAATGGTGGGAGGATCGATAGGATTGGACTATAATTAAGTGTATAAAAAATTAAAGGTTAGCAGGCACCAAATGCGATTGTTCTCAAAAAAGAAATCGTAGCAAGATCTTACAGGAAGTGGCTCAGTGACACTAAGGTCACAGAGAGTCGAGTTGACTGTTGCATTAGCGACTCCTGTAAGTGTAACAATGTCACCCGCACCAGCCTCGTTCACAGGGATCATCTCCAATCCACGACGAACAAAGATCTTGGTACAACGTCCAGATTCAGTCTGTTTTCCTTCGCGATCCAAGGCTTGCATCTTATCACCAATCTTGATAGTGCCTCCAGTGATCTTCCCGAGGAAGCACTTTCCAAGGTAAGGATTGCTGTCGATTTGGGTGACAAGCATCTTAAAAGTATCAGAACGGTCAACCTTTGGTGCAGGAACGTGATCGACGATCAAATCCAACAGAGGCCTCATGCTTTCACGGGCCTCATTCATGCCGCGTGTGGCCCAGCCTTCCTTTGCGGAAGCATACACAATAGGGTAATCCATTTGCTCGTCAGAAGCACCCAGTGAGCTAAACAAATCCAGCAGTAATCCGTCGACTTCGTCTACGCGCGAGGTTGGGCGATCAACTTTATTGAGGACGACAAGCGGACGAAGGCCAGTTGACAAGGCCTTATTCAGGACAAACTTAGTCTGCGTCATTGGCCCCTCACTAGCATCTTTGATTAAGATTCAATATTAGATTTGGCAATAGAAACACTTAAAGCTTTATATCTTCATAGATACTTACCAACAATCAACGCAACGCCATCAACCATTGACAGAATGCGTTCTACTTCGCCGCCAAAGTCAGCATGTCCGGGCGTATCTACATTATCGGGGTAAATTGTAAGTAAACCAAAATCGACATTCGAAAAAGCGTCTTTGCTTAATAGAAACCAGCCCATATGTTCAATAGCAACATAACATACCGACAATGTTGATCTTGATAGGCCTGCCGTCTGCAGTATTATAGACAACAGATGTGACTTTAGAGAGGATGGTAATACCTCTTTCTTTCTCAAGTGTGTTGGAATCCATGACACGGGTTGATCCAAGTGCTTCTCCTGACTGTGCTAACAATTTGTCGACAAGCGAAGTCTTTCCATGGTCGACATGAGCTAAGCGAATAAGTCCCATCAGCACACATATTTATAAAAGAGACAAGATACTCAAGGCTATTACTTTAATCTTACCAATGATAGCAATGTTGCGGATATTTTCTACAGGCATCATGTCTTCAACAGTCAATGATGGGGTGGCTAGTTCCTCCTGAGAAGCCTCTGTGACATAGCAACGACGAAGGAACTGTGAACTTGTAGTAGCTGTTCTCCAAAGCTGCGCTTTTGATAAAAGTATTCCTGCATGAGGCGTCTGTGCCTTGACCGGAATAGTCATAACATTTCTCAACAATGGTCTTGAAGCTGAGGCCCCTGTAGTGATGAATGGCCTAGCGAAGGGTAACTTCACCGTTGCAGTCCTGAGAGAAGGTCGAATGGCAAACATGTTCTTGATTAGTACAGAGTAACCGGACAAGTCGATCAGTTTGCTAATTTTGAATCAGATTCTCGGAAGAAGTTTATATTCAAAGCCACATTCTCGCCACCAACACTGCTTGTTTCATCTTTTTAAGGTTTGAGTTTTAGAATCTGTCAGGGGTACAAACAAACAAATCAAAATTGCAATTAACCCGCCACTGCTGTGTCAACTGTATGCGCAATCACTTGGTCATTCAAACTTAAGATTCTATGGCATATATAAACTAGCGAGGTTTAAGATAGATCCCCATCCTTCTTTCCTCACCCTCGTTTTCCTCTATCATTTTCCTCACTCGTTTCTCTCCCCTCTTTTCTAGAATTCCTCTAGTTGTAAATATCTAATAGTCGCTACGACATCCATAACACCCGTATTTTAATTTCTTCTCCTCTTAAAACAAATTGCTTTACACTCACTCTGTACATTTTCATCATACGTTATTTACCTTAACCCTGACCCTCTCACCATTGACGACATATTCACTTTCCTTCACCCCGAAACTTTCTTTATCATGTTCGTGGCTTGGTCATTTCTCGGGCTCAACATCATCTTGGCCTTATTCCAAGCCTTACTTGTCAGTGCCGTTGGTGCCATCCTCGCCATTTATTCCAAATATGGCGATGAATACGCCAACAGCATTCGTTGGGTTCGCCAAGGCGGATACTTTGAAATGTATAACACACTTGTCAACTCTCGCAACAGTATTCCTCGTTCAACAAAGCTCATACTCATTATAACGATAGTTGTGAGTATTATTGCAAGTCTTTCCGATATTGGAGCCATCTACTTCATCGAACCATCAGAGGCACCAAGTCGAACAACATTTATAATCGTTAAAACTACTCAATACGTGGTTAATTCTGGTCAGTACATACTCAGTGGCTGGAATACAGCAACCCGTGGCCGCTCAGACATTGTGGATGCCATAAAGCATATGATAAACGATACAGCAAATATCCCTGGCTATGTGCCTGGGCTCGTCTACACCCCAAGGACTACCAAATACGAGATTGGATGCGATAAAATCGCGTTTCAGATGTGGGATGGTGATGTCATATTGAATACACATCAAGATAGCTGCGCCACAGCCAACTTTACTATGGATGGAATAGTTGTAAGAGACTATTCAAAGATGACCGTCATACGCGAGTCCAGTAGCCGAATAAGCATTTCTGTACTTGGGCAATCTCCCATTTTTTTTACAGAAATGATCTCAACTACATCAATGACCATCTTTGGAGAGGAATGTGGGTTGTTGGAAGCGTACACGAACTCAGATATGCTTGCGGATGGAATTTCCTCTTTACCGGTAACTCAAGCTACCAAGTGTATCCTTCCGACTGGCGAAATAATTGTGATATCATCAACAGCAATACGTTTTTTCGTGGCGGACCCCCAACTTATTAACATCACAACTTCCACCCTCTTTCACGAGGAAAATGAGCTAGTTAAAGCAATGGAAACAACTGTCATGAAGGAGTCATTCACAAAGAATTCGACCTTACTTGTCGAGCTCAGGGCTGGCGACTCATCTCTGGATGCATCAGGCTGTTTCTCAAATTGGAACACTGAGACAAATTCGACCAACCTGGCATGTATGTATATCAATTTCAAATACATCATCACCAAGGCCCAAAAGCCCGATAAAATTATTGCAGCTGCACGTGGAAATGCTCCATGGCCAAAGCCAGTGGGATATAGTTCGGTAATGGCCATTCAGCATCTTCCGACAATCACGTATAAGGAACCAAAGCATCTTTCCATCGCTGGCGCGAAGGATGCAACGAAATCAGTAGCTGATTATGTGGCATCATTGGGGCAGAACTTTTTCGTCGATTTTGCTCAGCGACAACTTTTAGTTCTGTACGATTCTTCAGAGTACGAAAAAGGCTTCGATATTCCTGATTGGTTGGCGATCGGAGCTTTGTGTACTATGGTAGTCTGTGCTATATTTTATGTCTCTACCCAGTATTTCTTGGATCCACGATACACTGGCTCGCTCTACAAAGTCATGTCGATTCACCTGGCAGACAAATACAACAGCTACGCCCAAATGATTCGATGGTCCAAAGTTTACTCTATGCAGCTTGACGAGTTTTCGAATGCGGCATCCAATGATGATGAGCACCAAACCAAATACAACAACAAATCCGATGATGTCGAATATCAAACTAAATACACCAACAAATCCGATACTTCACTCAATCGCGGAATGTGGTGAATCTTGAGTATATATCCTTCCCTAACAGTAGCTTCATCATCTTAATGTATATATATAGACTTATACCCATCATTAAAACAACTATTTTTTATTTAAAGTAATGAAATGATGAAAAACAAGACTTCTTTCCTTCTACTTGATGATTGTGCATTGGGTCTCGGAGGTTTATTTTACCTAAGACTCATAATCAAGTCGTTTTATTAAACATAGTCAAATGGTGCTCTAACCTCCTTCATTCGTCGTCTTCCTCAACTTATTAATATACACATTAGCACACAAAAATGAGTCTAGATCACCTATCGATTAGCTTTTCTCTTATATCTCTTATATCTTAGGAATCATCTATGTAGGCACTGATCGAAGTTGATACAAATAAAGCTCCCAATCCTACCTACGCGACTATTGTGTATGGGTATTTCAGCTAGATTCCTTATTGAATTAACTTTTAATTTTACTTTTCTTTTTCTTTTTATTTCTAGCTAGCCATGGATTCAGCTTTTATCTATTAACTTGGTACTATATGGTCACACACCGTATCTCCTACAAAGGCTAATACTTAAATCATAAAAATGGACCACTGCTGGTCGCTATCCAATGTTAAAATCAAGAATTCCATATGATTTTAAGCGCCTTAGGGATAAAGCTTGCTCTACAAAACTAGTATCATGGTGTCTGAAGAGTATCAGCTTCGATATAAGCGATCTAAATGAAAGATAAAGCAAAGGATTGATTCGATTTTCGCCTCTAAAAAATGAGTCCATGACTAGCTTGAAATAAAAAAAAAAAAAAAAAAAGTTGCTAATAAGGAGTCAAGCTGAAAAGAACTATATGCAACAAACACGTAAATGGAGGTGGGGGCTTTACTTGTAGCACGTATGATCAATGTCTACATAAAGAATGCCTAGCTGATGGATGGTATTGGCTCATTTTTGCGTGTTAGTGTACATTACTGTCATAGATACCGTTCATGTTGTCTTTTATTGACTTGGTTCTTTTATTTTTCGCCATAATTTTATCCGCCAGCTACTAGATTCCGATAACACAGTTGACATCTCACGAATACGGTTAAATATTATTTATTAGGTATATCAACATGAACGGATTAGGGCGAGAATGGACTAGATCAAAGGCGATTTAAACAAAGAATGGACGCGCTCCAAAGGCAGAAAAGTAAAGTTATCATCCTCTCGCGCTGATAATGAGGCTAAGGGGCCTTGCGACACTTATTAATACAGGTCATATATTCTCTGTTGGCACGGCTTTGGCATATATGCTTTGCTGAGCGTGGAACGCCTCTACATTCGTAACGCGTGCATGCGCATCCTCTTTTCTCAAGGACCTCAATCTCGGCCGGAGCAGTGCGGATAGAGGCGGACATGGCTGAGGACGCAAGAGCAAAGATAACAAGAGCGGTGGAGATCTTCATGGTAGGTCAGCGACTTCGATATATTGTGGTTAGGTTATAAGGGGTAGGGACAGTGAGATTTCGGTTTAGGGCTGTAGTAGTATTTGGCTGCTTTAAGTGTTTTTGAGGATGAAAAGTAAAGGAATGTGATGCGCTCTTTTATAAAGATTTTTTTTGAAAAAGAGAGAGAGAGAAAAAGAGAGACCTAACAAGTGTAGATGAGGCGGAATGATTCTGTCCGAGCGCCGAATTGTCGATATGGTTTCCTCTGTAGGGAATACAATATGGTGCATGACAAGTGATAGATGTTTGTATCATAACTTGGTCTGTAGCTCACTCAACCTAGGCTTATTGCTTGAAGATCACATTTTGTTTAACATAGTTGGCTAGGTCAGGGGCAGTTTGTCAGTGATTATTTAAAAAATACGAAAGAAAAAACAATGTTACAACCAGCGGTAATAACCGTTTCTTTAAATTCTATTATAAAGAATATTTTAGTTGTAATCACTAACCTACAACTATCAACGTTTAGTTTTTCTACTGACACCAATCAAAGTCGATGAAGCATTGTTTTTCAGTTCCTGGCATGTGGAGCGTAACTGTAATAACATTCAGTTATTAATATCGCCTTGGGACAAAAAAAAAAAAAAGTATTCACCGACAATAACAATGTATAGGCCGATCATTCTTTACAAACAGGACTTTGATCGTTATCGCTTTATGACATTGTTTTTGCGTACTCGGTAGGAGTACTTGTTTCACCTAGACATGTTCAAAAGACAATGGAGCCCCGAATACATTGCCGCCGCCCTCAGTAACTTTTATGCAAATGCTAATACACATGAAGGTTAATCCTATGGAATTCCAGGGCACTCAAAGCAATCAATGCTGAGCCTGGCTCAAGAAACGAAAGCATACACACACACACACAAAAACAAGTCATTTTAAGCCTACGAATTCAACATCTTAGCAACAAAACAAGGGCTGAGAGTCGAGACATTCGAGCCAATTGATCACGAAATACGTGACAATAAAAATACTAAGAGGACTGATATTTGTTTTTTTCACTTAGATATTTATGGATCGAAGGAGTATGTGGACTAAATAAGAGACTCGCATAAAAAAACGGGGAACCCATCTTAATGCATTTATAATGATTAGGACACCTGTTTCTCTCCTAAGTGAATAAAAGTTGCGATTGAAAAAGAGAACATGACAAAGTCTTTTTGTGAAAGATTAATGGCAAGTTGAACAGCCGATAGAAAGAATAAGGAGAGTTGAGGATAGTCAGAATGATAGAAAAAACTTTTTTGTCGGACTGAGATTGTTTGATATAGTATAGTATAGTATGGTTCGGTTTGGTTGGATAGTAATGATGTATAAACGAAAGAGTATATAAATGTTTTTTTTTTTTTTTTTTTTTTTGCTGTTGAGTATCGTGAGGATAAGAAATAAAGTGAGCGCTTGGCCATCTTTTATAGGAAATGGCGAATGAAGCTCTCATAACAATCCACTGTCTCGGCTTCACTATGGCGATCTCTTGGCCTCAAGAGGTGCGGGCAAAATTTTTTGAGACATTAGTAGATCAGTGCATGCATTTCCAAGCCAAAACATTTAAAGCGACTTGACCAAAAATGGCCATGAAAGGAGCTCTATTAGGTTCGAATGTTTAGTGACCCCATTATTTGTAAATAAATACATGTAGATCACATTATTTCACACCCCAGTTTTCTATATTTTTTATTTTACTTTACTTCTATTTAATATATATATATATATATATGTGTGTGTGTGTGTTGCTTAGGCTAAAAGCACTAGATCAGGTATGCTATAGGAAATACCAGGGTACTTTTGATATACAGTTCCCTGACCCTCATTGTTGCATTGTACTTACAATCATCCCCCCTGATTCTAGACTCTATTGTTTTCCAGACAGAATGGATCATGAGTAATATGGGCCTTCATATTTATTTGAAAATTTACAAAAAAATACAACTAGAATGTATAGGATACGAACATGATCAAGAGTAGTGTTTAATACAATAAATAGAGATGAAGTAGCAATAAATGTTGATAAGCAATTAAAGTATGTCTCGAATGCTTTTTTTATTTTTTTATTTTTTTTTTTAATATTCAGAGCCATATTTAATATGTGCCCTTTCGCCCGCCTTATTTCTTCTGTCACGCTTGTCTGTACCCTTTGTATGGTTTTGTTTGGCAGAAAAGCTGATTTTCGAGCTTGACCTCAAATTCTTGGCCACACGAGCCTTGATCTCCTCCGCAGATATTGGGCCAGATGATTTGGTCATTTTGCTACGTGTTGATCCTGCAACTGATCCTGCAACCTTGGGCTTCACATCGCGGTAAGCCTTGAATGCACGGTTGTTGATAGGTTCATCCAATGATCCCACAGAGTCATTTTCTTCATCTTCGTCATTCTCATCCTCACTATTGGGGTTGCTGTTATTTTGGGAATCAGGGACAGACTGTTGATCATGTTGTGAAAGGTTGGCTAGTGACAATTTCCCAATCGAGACCGGCACTTCCTGTGGTTTCTGTTCATCAGGCTGCGTTCCTTCTTCTTCCTCTTCTTCCTCTTCTTCCTCTTCTTCCTCAGAATCATCATCTGACTCCTCCTCCAATGCTTCTCCATCTCCATCTTCGTCTTCGAGCTCATCATCTGAGCGATTATATGCATCTTCTCCCAACTCCTGTGCCAACTGTCCTTCTTCCTCTTGGAACCTCTCAAGCTCCTGCTGTTTCTCCTTTGTGAACCCAGACGCTGCAACCTGAACATCCAATGAAAACTGTCTCTCCGTATCCAGTTTGAACTTTGGGTATAGTAGACTCTCATATTGGAAACGTCTCTTGAAGAAGACACGGATACACTCGACATCACGATTGAAATAATACTCTGCGTTGGGGTGATCGATTGACACCATCTGAGGGAAATCAATCAGCACAGCTTCTCCGTTCTCACGAATCAAAATATTGAACTCGTTAAAATCTCCGTGAATCAATCCGTAACTCGCCAATTTCACGATCAGGTTCATGAGATTCGAGTATAACTTTCCAGGATCTGCAACTTCGTTGATCTGTCGAAGAGGGAAAGCGTCAATGAGTTCCATAACAATACAATGACGATTCTGGTCGATGGGCTCAGGAACAGGGAATCCATGCTCGTGCAGAACCTTCATAAAAGCGTACTCCTTCTCTGCTGCCAACTTGGACATGTACATCCACGATGCTGATTTACGATTTTTCAAGTAATCTCTCTTTGACTTGATTGTCCTGAAACTCACTCGTCCCAATCTAGTTTATCCAAAAAAGGGTTGTACGAGAAGAAATGGTCTGTGAGGATCATCGAATGTTTTAAATGGATGTAGTGCAGCTATATGGGCCCTTCTAAGGTGCATTCGCCTAATTTAATCATATGAGCGCTTCCTCTCACTCACCTCTGGATCTTGAGAACCATCTGACGCTCCTCTTCATTGGCGACAATATAAATATCTGATTCCTTTCCGACACCAATCCGATTTCCGACCGAATAAACACTGTTTCTCTGGCAGAATGTCCTGAGCGCCAAGTAGTCGTATCCTCCATATGTCAGTCGATATCCATCGTCTGTAGGATTGTTTTTAAGAAAAAAGAAAAAAATTTATAGACAATACTAAGTATCTTGTCCTCATATTAAACTTTAATATTGCCTTTTGTTCGTAAGGGTTTTACATTTGATATGCTGAGCCTTGGCGATCAAGTTCCGTCTTGCAAGCTCACTCAAAATCTTGTGTACCCCTCCATGACGAAGTCTAGCAATCTGGGAGATCATAGCGGAAGGAACGACCTCATGATTCTTGGAACCCATCTCCGTCTATCAATTCAATTCATAGAGGACCAAAAAAAAAAAAAAAAAAAAAAAAAGAGAGAGAGAGAGAGATGTGGGTCTAAGCATTAGAAGAAAAATGTATATATTGGTATTTCAATTCTGCTATTGCCTATGAAATAAAGGGAGAGAGGAACTGTGTTGACCTACTGCGGTAAGGACTCGAAAGTCCTCAGGAGACATATACCGAAGTACTTTGACATCTAACCTCATATTGACTGTTGCTTATATGCTATGTTGTTCGTTTAGTGAGAGTGTGGGAGCACGATGAAGCCAATGGACGGGTGGTCTTTAAATGAAGTCAATGACTTTAATGGTTGAATGCCTTTAAAAAAAAAAAAAAAAAAAAAAATGATGTTATGAAAGTGGCTTGAGTGACTGCCCCTGCTTGACAAGTTTTTTTTTTTTTTTTATAAAAAAGAACATCCCCAAGACCAATTATTGAGAAACCAACTTTACACTTGCCAGGAATACCATGGATTCAGTGAAAACACAACCTATCGAAGCCTCAGCAGAACCCGCGCCCTCCGAAGTAGTAGAGGCCCTAGAACTCACCCCCTCTGGAAAGCCCAAAAAACGCTTTGTTGGCAAGGCTAGAAAACAGCAACAGCAGCAGCAAGCAGCAAACGATTCCTCCGACCTAACTATTGAAGATTCCGTTGTGGCAATTAGAGATGGTAAGGGCCGGAAAATCGTCCTTCTACAGGAGCTAGGCTACCACCGCAATCTGTAGACTGCTGATAATATTCAATAATAATGACACATTCATTGGCAACCCATTTATTGAACAATAGCATCAAAGAGTGCAGGATCTAGTAGATCCCGAGTTGCTAACCAAGTTCCGGATGAGATTTTGAACGATACAAAGCTCAACCTTGCGATTGAGCAACTCCCATCCAACTATGGTTTTGAAATCCATAAGACTGTATGGAGTGTACGTAAAGCTGGAGCTAAGAAAGGTAAAAATCTTTGAGCGAACATGGTTATGATCAATAACAAATATCATTCACTGCGCAGAACATAAATGGTAACTAAATTTATCTTTTTTTTTTTTTTTTTTTTTTTTTTTTTTGCTATTTCAAAAACAGTGGCTCTGCAGTTTCCAGAAGGCTTGTTGATCTTTGCCTGTACAATCGCAGATATCTTGGAAAAGTTCTGTCAAGTCGAAACTTTGGTGATGGGAGATGTCACTTATGGGGCGTGCTGCATCGACGACTTTACAGCTGTAGCTTTGGGATGTGATTTCATGGTTCATTATGGTCACAGCTGCCTTGGTATGCGTTCTTTGTTTTTTTTGTTTTTTTTTTTTTTTTGTCTGAGCAGTTTTTGTTGAAAAGGATGAACTATAATGGTTCTCAAAAAATGATACTAATGTAAATTGTATATATTCATGGACTCAAAACAAAATTTAACAAAAAAAATACAACATTACATTACAGTTCCGGTCGATGTAACCACTATCAAAACACTATACGTTTTTGTTGACATTGGGATTGATGTCCAGCACTTTATCGCTACAGTCCGTAAGAACTTTCAACCACAATCGAAATTAGTGCTCGTTGGCGTCATTCAATTTGTGCAGGCGATCCAGGCTGCTCGCCGTGAACTGGAAGTCGATTATATTCTCAATGTTCCTCAAGCCAAACCTTTATCTCCAGCCGAGATCTTGGGCTGCACAGCTCCACGGTTACCGGAAGGTGAGGATGCATTGATCTTCCTGGGCGATGGACGGTTCCATCTAGAGTCGATCATGATCCATAATCCAGACTTGCCAGCATTCAGATATGATCCCTATGACAAGAAGTTTACACGAGAAAGATATGACCATGCGGATATGCATTCGTTGAGGAAACACGCGATTGAGACAGCCAAGAAAGCGAAGCGATTTGGATTGATTCTTGGTACTCTTGGCCGACAAGGAAGCACATCTATTCTTGAAGTAAGGCTTTTGAGGATCTTAGCTGCGCTTGTTGCACAGAATGTAGATCAAATCCTTTCCTACAATTTTATACTTTTGACTGAAGCTAAATCCTTTATTCCTTTTTCATTATTACTATCACTATTTTCAATCTTTTTTCTTTTTTGATAGCATATGGAAGCGAAGCTGAAGGAGCGTGGATGCGACTATACTATTATTCTTCTATCTGAAATTTTCCCTGGAAAGCTAGCCATGTTTGAGGATATAGAAGCATTTATTCAAATTGCATGCCCTCGTCTGTCGATCGATTGGGGTTATGCATTCTCAAAGCCACTTTTGACTCCATACGAGGCTTCAGTTGTATTTGAATCCATTCCATGGCAAGAGACATATCCGATGGATTTCTACTCGAATGATTCATTAGGGCCATGGACTGTCAACCATGGGCGGAATATCAGAAAGAAACCTACAGGAACAGGAGACGTCAAATCACTTAAAGCAAAGAAGACTCAAGATCATACTGTAGAGGTATTATCAGGACCAATGTCAGGGTCAACATCTGCAATAGTACCGACATCAGTATCTGCGAACGATCCAATAGCATTATAAAATATTATTAATAAAAATTGTCAACTGAGCTACAGGAAATGATGGCGTGGCTTAGATACCATGCCACACGTTATTCGAATATTTTTTACGCGTCATTTTCTCTTTTTAACTTTCTTCCTTTCTTTCTTTAACCTTATTTTACTGGCAGACCATAGCTGACACCATATTACTTTAAGGTAATCAACTTCTGTAACCACTTGATAGGCCAGTGCATCCTAACAAAGAAAGATAAAGCCTTTTAAACCGTATAACCAGAACAAAGATAGGCTTCTAAGGTAAAAAAAAAAAAAAAAAAAAAAAAATTTGGTGGCAATTTTTTTTTTTTTTTTTTGCATTGACTCGAAACCTTTGACAAACTAATGAATGATCTTTTTACTAATCATAGCAGACATGACTGAGCCCCGTCACATTTTGCTTCGATGTGGGCAAAGCACATTAATCTTTCAAAGAATGTATGAACATTATGATTGTCTTTGTCTTATCCAGTTTGAGTGTCATGGAGAATTCATAAGGCACTTGTGGGCATGTCTCGAAATCGCTCAACTAGGAAGGATCATCAACATTTATCTTGATTTTGATGGCGCTGTCGATAATCATATTGGTGATTGTGTTGATATAAGCGAACCAGAAAGCCCCTACTCAAGTAGTGCAGACTATTCCACTGATTCATTAGCCAGTCAAGATCTGTCAAATCCAATACAGATCAATATCCCACTGGAGAATGCACAGGCTGCAGTAGCGAGATCTGGCCAAAGCATGCAACGACCACTTCTGCCAAATGCTCTGGAGGCAAATCTAAACAACGATATAAGAATATGTTCGGTCGCCATGCAGGGATTGGATATGAATACAAGTGGCAATGTGTCCTTGTCAAGAATCACTCATTACCATCAAAGAATCCAGTGTCAATCTCAATCTCAGTCTCAGTCTCAGCCTCAGTTTCCGTTTCAGTCTCGGAGCGAAATACTGGAAGCATCATCATACGCGGAAAAGTTTATTCGCTTCTTGGAAGAAGAATTTCCTCAACATCTCGATGGAGTCATGGCCAACCCACTATTCTCTCGTGAGGCCCAGGAAAAGTATACAAAGATCACGGATCAAATCGCTAGTGTTTTAAATCAAAAATGGGATGCCAGGGGCTTGATCCAGTATTTTTCTCTTAGGGCTTTTGAGGGGATGATGATTGTGAACGAACATCATTGTGCGTGCATTCAGACCGTGGAGTTTTACCACAGGAATCCGGAACTCGATAAGCATCATGACAAATTCGAAAACACCGGATTCACTTTTCCAACCAGAAAGTAAAGAACATTAGCAATGGGGAGGATCTATAAGGACGAGTTTTTTTTTTTTTTTTTTTTTTTTTGTATAGTTCTCTATTTACTTATTTATTTATTTATTTATTTATTTTAATATACCTCGATCGATCTATTTAGTTCGAGTGTTGGAGTAGGGATCCTTCGTATTAGAGGCCGTTCCAACCTGATTGTAAGTACACGGATATTTAACGCTCTAGTCACATCCTACCTCCACACCAACATACCAGGCATAAAAATAGGCCCAATCGCTCCCAGCGAAGCAGATTACATGTACAAGGACTCTCAAATATTTATTCGGAAGGAGGCTTTGGACGACTTGAGTCAAGGTATAGTTACAGGAAGGCTCCCGGAGAGAGTCAATCAAGATCGTAGCGTTTGCCAACTGCGTCAGGTTCGATCTCGATTCCATGAGCTTTCAACGTATTGGCCACTACGCTCGTGGGGAGCCCTCTTGGATCAACACTTGCTGCCGGTGACTATCTGGACATTATATCTGTTTCCTCAGCGACGATCTGGTTCAGCGCTCCTTGTTGCATCTGAGCTATTTGCCTCTATAGCCCGAGAGGTTTGGGGCAAAGGGCCGGATGCTACTCTTACGATGGAATACGTTAGATCCCAGGTCAGTAAGGTGACATTCAGGGACAGGCCAGGTGAGATTTGTCGAGGTTTGCAAAATGTCCTTGGGCTTTTTGAAGGTCATGACCAGATGAAGATTATCGGGAATAAGGAACTCAATGAGCGCTTACAAGAGATTGCCAAAGCAATGGGTAGTGCTCTGGTTCGACGAAACGAAAACATTCCAAAGATGATCATGATATAGGAGTATTATCGTATCTTTTTTTTTTTTTTTTTCTTCAACCCGTTATTTGCGTTATTCCCCAAGCAACAGCAACTTTAGTCTGTTTAACATACATACTGTATAGCTTTTTGCTTATTTGTACAGCTTTCTAGCTTTCTATTCTTTCTAATTGCACATTGTATACTTCATATCACTATAATAAAGGGAAGTCAAATCCTTAACAAGTGCAAAGTGGCTTGGACATTTGGGCAAAGGAGAAAAAATGTATCACGTGCGACAATGGGAAGAGGAAAAACGTCCATGTAGTCCAACTCTTTTCTACACCTTCGCCCTTCTCACGAATTTACACTAAAAAAAAAAAAGCGCCATGGCGAATAAAGGTGCATATGCCGCTATTGAAATCGACGATGACGGGGTATGTTTCCTCGTGTCATTTCATTGTCTCTCTCCTTATCCTTCATGCAAGCCAGACAGGGAAACAAAAAAGAAAAACGAAAAAAGAAAAAAAGGAATACAACAACACGACATCAACACCCAATAATGCAATTACTAGCGATTTGCACTTTTTTAAAAGACCCAGATATCAATAAGTTTACAACCAATGAAGACGTTCTGACTTGAGTCAAGAAAGAAGCACTCGGAAAAAAAAAAAAAAAAAAAAAAAAAAAAAAAAACTGTTAACTTGTACAGTTATTGCGCCTAGGAGCAGCAATTAAATCAAAAAAAAAAAAATGCCAAGCCAAATTCAAACCTAACCTTTATCTTTATTTTTTTTTTTCCTTCATCTTTTGCCTTGATTAATATATGTTTATCCTTTATCGTAGCTTGAATTCCAGAGTACGTTCATTACTATTACTACAAATTCAAGTGTTTGTTTGTTTGTTTTTTTTTTTTTTTCTTGTTTGCAAGTGGATATGTATTTACACGCGACAACCATCGAGATACATATGTCAACCCTTACGGAACTAAAAAGACTTTATAACCTAAAGCAACAGCGTCAATTAGGGCGGGATAAAGCTATAAAAATCAATTCTGGAGAAACAAGCAATCGGTACATTCTAACCGCACGGAGCATAGAAAAAAAAAAAAAAAAAAAAAAAAGACAATGGGGAGGGGGGGGGCGTAAAAAACTATGAATAGGATTCATTCAAGTTTTTGATGAGACAGAATATGATAGTACAGGAAAAGACAGGACAGGACAGGACAGGTTAGGGTAGGGCAGAACAGGATTACTGAGAATGCATAAATATTCAGGAATCAGGGAAACAATAGAGAAAGTGTTTTAAACTTGAGTATTTTCATTTATTCATTCATTAACATTTTGTTATACTGCTGTTGCTGTTGCTGTTGCTGTTGCTGTTGCTATTGGTTGTTGTTGTTGCTGTTGTAGGCTTTGCTTCTTCTTCTTCACCAGGAACCTCTGGAAATATCACACCATCCAACAACACACCGCAGTCCAGACCAGCAGGTAGCTTATATATATTCTTTAAACTAAGACACTCTGAGATACTACGATATCTATAATGCATTCTCATTTCCTGATTATTATTATTATTATTATTATTATTTTATCGTTTTTATTTTATTGCTAAACATTATTATTCTCTCAAAAGGATTCAATACTGGAGGAGCCTTTGATCCTCACCGGTCAATCCAAGATCAAACTGTGAGCAAACCTATTTGGTCAGTAGAATACTATGCCAAGTTCTTTGATGTCGACACTACTCAGGTAAACACCATTGGAGATTCACGTTTAGAAGAAGAGGAAGAATAAGAAAAAAAAAAAAAAAAAAAAAAACTACGATATGGAAAATCAACCTACAACCAGCTCATTTGTTCTAATTCAACTGACATTTCTTTTTTCTTTTTTTTTTTTTTTTTTTATGAAGGTGATGGAAAGATGTATGGCGAGTATTATTCCCAAAGAAAACTTTTTGGATATTATGGCCGGAAATCCTGATTTGTATGGTATGTTCATTATTAATATGGCCACTTTTATTTATTTATTTATTTTTGTAAAAAAAAAAAAAAAAAAAAAAAAAAAAAAAAAGACTTCCAATTCTTCCAACTGACATTTCTCTCTTTTTTTTTTTTTGCCCTATATTTCCATCTATCTCCGACTCATTTTACAAAGGCCCCTTCTGGATTCCAACAACAGTGATTTTTGTTCTCTTTGTAACATCATCGATCGTGAACTCTATCAATGCTTACTTGTCCTCTACACCTTACACCTACGATATCCGTCAGTTGACCTTCGCATTCGGCACGGTCTATTCTTATGCGTTCGCTGTCCCTGCTATGATTTGGGGTGCAACAAAGTATTTTGGTTGTCAACCTGATTTGCTCGAGATGTTGGCTCTTTATGGTTATGGTCTCACAGTCTGGATCCCAGTAGCGGTCCTCTGTATCCTGCCCTGGAATTTATTCCGCTGGGCTTTGGTCCTAGCAGGTGCCGCTGCCTCTGGGACCTTTCTCGTCCGGAATATGTATCCGGTCCTCTCTAGAGCAGAGGCACAGACCAGTAAGGTCATCTTGATCCTCGTCGTCTTCCTGCATGGCATCTTGGCATTGATCCTCAAATACAGGTTCTTTGCCTACAATGTTGTCGTCACCGAACCAGGGAAATAAAAACCATTAATCGTAATAATAATAAAAAAGAAAGAACTGAACAGATGTCTGAAACAAGATTTAATCCCAACTTTCGCCGCATTTGATGCTTGTGATAAATAAATAAATAAATAAATAAAAAAATAAATAAATAAATAAATAAATAAATAAATAAATAAATAAAAAAAAAAAAATTATTTAATTATTTTTATTTCTCGCGAAAGGATAAATATACAAGGGGATGGAGTACAAATTGTCTTTGACAGAGACAAAGGGGAATTTCTTTTTGGTTGCAATGACTAGGCGGAAAGGTAAAGAAACATACTACCCAAAGCTTTACTGCAAGTTTTAGTGTTTATGCAATGACCTCTATGGCAGCTGTGGAAACTAAAGAGTCTTCTTCAATGCCAGGCATTGTATTAATTACTTGTTGACTTTGTTGGCTCGACTGTTGGTTTTGCTCAATCGATTCTCCTTCCACGCCAAACGTAGTGGGGGTGGAGAGCCTCTGTGAACCTGAATTTGGAGCAGCAGCACAAGCTCCTGATGGTTCGACAATCGTATTAGCCCTCTGCCTTGCAGCTGGCAGCTCTGGGCCGCGCTCCATTGCCAGACGAGTCATCATCATATCGTGTTCATTTTCAACCCAGATACGGGTCTTTTTCCGTCCACGCTGTACAAAGTTTGCTTGTCGCTCGATCGATAGCGCTTTAATTTTGCTCATCGTTGAAACCGACAGTAATGAACAGTATTCCACATTCACCTGTTCTAGGCGAGAGTCCCTTGTCCACACAAACGAAGAGTCGTCCTTTTCATCCGATTCAGATACTACTTCAGATTGTGGGGTGGACATAGGCATTTCTTCTGTTTCCTTTGATGACGATATGGATGATGGGGCTTCTGTGCAGGCTGTTGTCATGGTGGTGGCTGATTCGGTCTTGCAGTTGTCGGCTGCCATACTGTCTTGACGAATGATCTCATTCGACACCATTTCGGCTCTATTACTTGCGTTTAGCTCGGTGGATGTTGAGCCACAAGCCTGTTGGATAGATGAACTCGTAGGCACAGCCAATGAACAGACTCCCTGACTTTCGGCTTGTTTCGATGGGATAGGCAGAGCCGGTAGTAAAGGAATGCATAGGAATGGCCGCTGGTTTCCAGCCTCGGCTGTCGTTAGTAAAACTTGGCCATTTTGTTGGGCTTTGGCTGCATTTTCAGAATAAGATGGTGACGCTGACGATGACAATGACGCTGACGATGACGATGATGCTGATGATGACGCCGATGATGATGATGACGATGACGATAACGACGATCCTGACGATGACGATGATCCTGACGATGGTGCTGACGACGCTGTTAACGAAGTTGGGCCGTAAGATGAATATAAAGGCACAATAGACGCGAACACAGCTGCTCCGTGGTGAGGGCTCTCACTGCCCTTATCAATATAAACGCCCTTGCCCTTGGCTTCTTTGGACAAGATTCTCTGTTCATCAGTGTCTTCCCCATGGCCTGTATCCGTCATCATTGTTTCGCCACATTCCCTTTCTTTGTCTTCAGCATTATGCTCTAACTGCTCGCTATCAATCTCATCGTCACGGTCAAAGGATTTGAAGGTAATATTGCGATGATATCTTTGTAAATCTAGACGCATGTCAAGATCCATACTAGTATCTTCGTCAATATTCATCGAAAGATCTGTTTCAATCACTTCATCAAGATCAAGGTTCATAATCGTCCTTAGAGCCATAGCGCCGGTATGATAGTGGACAAGACCATGCTGCGACTGTTTCTTCGTGTATCCACCATTTGTAGAATAAGCGGGCATAACATCTTGTTGATCACTATCCATATTGGTGTCCATATATTCACCATCATCTTCTTCACTTTCATCCTTCAGCCGCATTTCCATGCCACGTTTTCTGGATAAATCGGGCCTTTCCTCATCTGGGCTATCGGCTGTACTTTCCATCATTTCCTGCTCAATTGAGGTTAGTTCATCTTTACTCTCAGCCAAATCTCCAACTTGCTCAGGTGTCAATTCCGTGATCGATGCAGTACTTGAATAGGTCGCAGCCGGGGTCTGTAGTTGGGTTGGAGAAAGCATATTTGAGGGCACTTGAGCTGAAAGTGTGTCCTCTGGAAGTGGGGCCGTGGAAACGATAGACTCTCTCTTGACTTCGCCCAAGCATTTGCAAATGATATCCGCTGTACTTTCTCCAATGTCTGTGTAACTAACATTAAGGTACCGCAACATGCCGCACTCACGCAAGACATTTTCCAATGCTTTTTCTGAAAACTGCCAATGATTGATGTCCAAGAGCTCGACGTTCTGACAGTTGAGAGCAATCTGCTCGAGAATATCGTTGGCTAGATCGCCATGCACATCATGACAGCCAAGGGTGAGCACACGCAAATTTGAAGCGCAAGGACGACTCAACATCATACTCACATCCTTGGCCTCTGATTCTAGAATGTCTAGGCGGAAGCAATTGAGGCCCGAGCCATGCTCTCCAATGGCCAGGCATGTCTCCTGGTTTAGAGTATCCTCCATTCCTAACAAGATCAAAGCTTTAAGGACGCCCTTGGCTGCTGCAGGCGTGGACATGCCCTTCATGATGCTCATTAAAGAGTCTGTTTCGATATCCGAATTGGAAAAGTCCAAGTGCTCCAATGTCAATTTGCAACCTTCTATCAGCTTGATCACCTCCTCACGGAAGAGGTGTATGCCTCCTGGGGCTGAAAACTTTTTGAGCTTTGTACAAGCCTTGCCCAGAGAGGCTAGGTCGCAGTTTTGGAAATCATGCGACTTGAGGACCAGTGTTTCTAAAGTTGGTCCATGAGTGGATGCTAACACATTGATGGTCCTGACCAGTTCATGTCCTTGACTAATCTCCCGATGGTTCTCCACATGCACCAACCTCAGCTCCTGTTGAGCAGCTACAAGTAAGGCCAGTGCTTGATCTGTTACTGAGTAGGAGTGGGGATAGTGCTGCCAATGTGTTGCGACTTTTAGGAACTCGATCTTGCGGCAGTTCATAGATAAGGAGATAATCAAAGAGTCTGAGACAATTGCATAACGCAGATCCAGATATACTAGACTATGTGTTTGTTCCATAGTCAGCGGCCAGGCAGCAAGGATAGGCCGCGAGGAAGAGAGTGCTGAAGATGAGGCGGATGTGGCTCGAGGATGTAGATGAGTAAATTCCGACATGTACGGTTGCTGGAAATTGTACATTGGCTGTGCCACGGTTGTGGTTGTGAATGCTGACAATGAGGGCGATGTTACTATTGGGATAGTCTGAAATAAATGTGACGTAGCAACATCAAGAACTCCTATTGTCTCATCAACATGCTCAACAGCCGCTGTCATTTGAGTGTTCTCACCAACTGCCGATGCTGTGGCTTCATTAACCTCGTCAATAACGGCCGCTTGTGCACTTGAGGAGCTTGATGTGGACAAGCTAACAGTAGAAACAAGAGTGATAGGCGATGGAGGTGTATATGATGGAGCGAGTTCGCTCATCTGCATAGGATTGTTTGAATGTATTACAGTACTCTGTACCGTATGGTCATTACCATCCAATGATAAGGGTGAGGACTCTGTAGTGGATATGCTGTCCGTTACAGAGTGGACGAGAGGCATAGCTGTGGCGATTGGCTGGACTGGAAGAAGTGGTGGTGTGGCTAACAAGCTCACGTTCAACCCAACCATATACTCATCATCTGTAGCTTGTTGCATCATGTTAGCCCAATCATCACTGTCTGTACTAGCTGTGTTGGCGGTATTAATTGTATTGGCTGGCTCTGTATCTGTAATAGATCCTTCCACAGCTGTGTTATCTGCTGTCAGCACAGTGGTCGCGTTAGCACCATCGCCCGTGTCCTCTTCAACAAAGTTGTTTATAACGGTGGTCATATGTGCGAATAGGCAACGGGGCAATCCAGGTGCATGGCAATGGACAAAGTCACTCAGATAAGGCCGATTGGCAAGCAAACAGCGGATCAAAAAGTCTTTTGGTGCTTCATTCCTGGTCCATCGAAAGCCCGTCAAAGCCTGGATATCCACCTCACGCAGGTCAAACGTATCATGAACCCACTTGAGATTGACGCTCCTTGCGAAACTAGGGTAGGGAAAAGTCGTCCTTGAAGGGTCCAAACATGCATGGAAGAGTGTTCTGAGCAAGAGTATAGAGCCAAGCTTATCCATGACACGACCTTCAGTATCAAATTGATAGCTAAAGAGATAGGACCATGGGTGGCGATAGAGCTCTTGAAGAGCAGGTCGTGACCATTGACGCGTGGTGAGAGCACAATTTAGCAGGTCCTGTGGCTGTTGGCTGAGGTGCATAAAGATCTGGATCATCATATCCATGGGTAGGAGCTGATGATTGTTATGACCATGCTGATAATAGCCAAAGACTGACGAGGCTGTCATGATGCAAAGCGACCTGCACTTTTTTTTCCTTCTTTTTATTCCTAGAAATGCACGGAAAGTGTCCAAAGCCAGCGAACAGATTAAGGAGAGGATGAATGAGTATTTACTTGCTACCTCTTTGAGCTGGGAACTGTAGGGCATAAAGGAAGGAGTATTGCTGTTGATTGTTTGAATATTAAGCTGGCTGAAGACTGAAGACCAAGTAGTCATTGTGATATTACATGGAGTGAAAGAAGCGTAGTCACGGAGAAGGACGACGAGAATAAGCAAAGACCATACTCGATCCGCGCGTCTAGTTCAGCATTCACTGATCAGTCTTTCGAAACAAAGGAAGGAGGGAAGGGTATCAATGATATAATGAATGAGGTGTGCAAGGATGTCAAGTTGACGTTGTTACTGTTGAGTTTAAGCAAATAAGAAGACGCCATGGTATCCTCAAATCATCTC
The DNA here is from genome assembly GCF_002105155.1 of Lobosporangium transversale. Taxonomy (NCBI): domain Eukaryota; kingdom Fungi; phylum Mortierellomycota; class Mortierellomycetes; order Mortierellales; family Mortierellaceae; genus Lobosporangium; species Lobosporangium transversale. Next base: position 107,912 of record NW_019028993.1, read on the forward strand.
ATCGCCAGCTTCCATAGCCCAACTTGCTCATAACCTCGTAGCCACAGCCATTGTCTTTGTTTTATCCTCTCGGGTACACGACTCTTAACGTGTACAAACGAATGTATACATTCATGCAACACACAACGGATTGGGACTGATAACCCATCCATGCAATCATACAATTCCACATGAACACTAAACCAATCAAAGCAACAACGAGTCTCTTGGAGCTTAAAACGCATCCCAAGAAAATTAAAAAAGTCAGATGTCCAAACTTTTTTCTTCAGAAGCACAAGCCCTTTTTTTTTTTTTTTTTTTTTTTCATTTGTATTTGCACTCGTAACTATGAGATATGACTTTATGACTCTCCAAGTGAGGATTCATTTTAAGTGACTGAAGAAAGAAAAGAAGAAAAAAATACAACACCCAAACCAGAAAAGACACAAATAGCAATTTCATTGTCAGTTGTGGTCTGTTTAGCTAGTGCATCGATAGGACAGAGCACTGATCTTTTTTTTTTTTTTTTTTTTTTTTTTTTTTTCCCTTCATGATAGACGCGGGGATGATGCATGGATGGTGACTGCAAATGAGGACTGCGAACAGGGCGAAGTTAGGCTCTTTTTTTTTTTTTTTTTTTTTTCTTTTACGAGAAAAAGAAAAAATGTCGTAAGAATAAAGGAGGCAATGAATCGTATTCCCTGTAATGTGGTGGTGAGAACTTGAGGCATTTACCTAAGATGATTGCTGGCAGTGATAGTAACGGGGAGAAGAGAGTTGGTGTGAGGAAGTGAGGTCAAGCTTTGATTTTATCAGTCAGCTAGTCAGTCAATATATCGAGTGAGACGTGAGACTGAAGGATGGAAGACAGAAAAGAGTGAAAAGTGAAAAGAAAGCTTTTTTTTTATAAGGATGCGTAGAGCAGAGCCAAAAAAGAAGCCAAGAAATGGGGGAGAGAAGATCAAGGTAGCATGAAGTAAATAGAAGAGATAAGAGGTGAGGCGAAATAGAGCTTTAGGGAAGAAAAGAAAAGAAAAGGAAAAGGTGTAAAGTGAGTTGAGTGAGGGTAAAGGGTGAAAAAAGAGTCTGTGGGAAATAAAGAAAAGAAGAAAGAAAGGCCTTGATGGTAATTACATTTTCCATTAGAAAAAAAAAGGGGGGAGAGACAAAGGAAGGACTGTCTCTTGCCACGGATTGTTGGAAGAGACAGTAATCAAAAGGGTACATGGACATTAGAGCATTAAAGGCAATGTCCCGTTGTCTTGTTCTAATCTCACAATATACTTTCACACTGCCGGACTGGTGATCTGTACAGTACTCTCTCCTGCTGGAGTACATGTGCTTTTATCACAGTACATGCACTGCAAGGGGGAACAAAGATGCGTGATACCGTTCTGGAATCACCTGTCTTTATTCTCCCTCTCTCTCTCTTTATCTCTCTCTCTCTCTCTATCTCTCTATGTATATCTCTGACTCTCTAAAGAAAGGAAGGAAGGGAAAAAGGATCCCGACCCCAGACATTGTATTTTACATGAGCTATCCCAACACTATGCAGTCCTGCATTTTCCACTAATCCCAAATGTCTTCTTTTACCAGATTGACGGGTCTTCTCCACAATTCAATTTATCAACAATTTCCTCCGTCCACAACTCCGACGCCATCAACATAGCTCTCAAGTCTTGCTTCTTTTAATGGTCAATCATTCGATAGCTCTACTACTGTATCTCCCTTCCGGATCTTCAACCTCTTCTATTTCTTTTATCTCTAATATCCTCTTGGTCTCAAGCTCCCTATTGTAACTGTTGTATACAACCTTGCTAGCCGAATCCTTCTTTCTCCTGTCTTTATTGTTGTTGCTCCCATGCAGAGAGCATAGTACACGATACCAACATTGATCCTGCCGGAATTTCCAATGCCACTACCAAGTTCCAATCATTGTCTGTAAAATGCTCGGATCTTTGAAATGGATAGTTTTTTTTGATGGCGTGCCATGGAGAATCAAAGTGTTTTGTCTTTATCCATCAAAGTCTAATGAGCATGACTGACATGCCACTTTGCCACTTGGTAACCAACAGAAACGCAAAAAGAAATAAAAAAATAAAAATCCTTTTGACAAAATTAATTTTATTATTTTTTTCTGCTTTTTTTTTTTTAAAAGGTATATGGATAAATAAATGCCTTAAATGAATCAGGCACAAATATCGAAAAACTATCTACACTATGAAATAAAAAAGAAATCATTGTCGCACTCGGACGTATCCTGACATCGTCTTTTTTTTTTTTTTTGAAAGGCTCTTGAGTGCTCTGAGAAACTCGAGTAGTTCGACAATTGACAACTGATATGAAGGAATTAAATCATTTGAAATAATAAAAAAAAAGCAAAGAGGTGTGTCTTCAGGAAAGAAAAATAAAAAAATAAAAAAAATAAAATAAAAATAAAGGTGGAAAGTGGAGTGTTGCCCAGTCACTGTTTGTGCTCCGTGTTCGTATTGTCTGCGATTGGCTTAGGCTACGTTAGCCTTACGGCACGCTAGGCACTAGGAGAACACATAACAACACTGTTCAGCAACTCAAGAACAATCACTGTATTTGACATTCAATAAAAGAAAAAACAAATTGAAAATAAAAGGAGAAGAATGAAAAAGAGAAGAGAGAATGGTCCCATTCCGGTAACCCCCCCACCCACTTCAATCATCCTTTGAAAAAATAAAAAGTGTAGTTGGGATGGAAAGAAAATAAAATCTATCGAACTTGTAATATAATATTGACTTCTTAGCTTCCTTCCTGCAATGCGATCTCGTAACGACGGTGTTCCAACTCATGACATTAATTTATCGATATTCCAAAATATAAAGTGCCTGTGCTTCTTTCTTGCATAGTCCTATTGCTGTTGATGTTCGAGTGACAAGTGACGTTGGTGTTGTCTTTTTTTTTTTTTTTTTTTTTTTTGTTATGCTGTTCTAGGAGTACTTTCCGCCCAAAAGGTAATCCTCTTGTTGGGATAATCATCAACACTCCCCATCCTCATAGCAACATCAAAATTGAAGGGCAAAAAAAAAAAAAAAAAAAAAAAAAAAGAAAATGCACACACTCTCCTCTTATGTAATGCACACACTCAACTCCTTCCTCTTTCTCGTAACATGAAAACAACAACATGGGGGGAGCAAAAAAAAAAAAAATGCATGCAATAACAAAAGTCATTCACAGGTGGCTCACTTGTTCCATTTCTTGATCGTCGTCAGCGCCTGTAGCGCAGGCGGTATTCTTCATGACATGTCGCTTGAGAGCATCGCTTCTGGTACATTTTTGTCCACAGGTCTTGCATTGGAATAAATTGCCTTGTGAGTGGCGGCTGCGCACGTGGCGCTCCAGATCATGACGGCGAGCAAAGGCCCAGCTACAGGTGTCACCCTTCTCATTAGTTTGGGTGCAAAGAAAGGGCTTGACACCAAGATGTGTAGCACGGTGAGATCGCAGATTGAAGGGTCTAGAAAAAGTCTTGTCACATTCTGAGCATTTGTAACGAGCCTTGGCATTGGGATCATCCTTCTGCTCTTCGGGGACTACGCGATAAGCATCCTCGGATGTGACACGACGGCGGCGGCGTCTCTTGTTAGGTTGGAAACCTGGTTTTGTCGGTGATTGGACAGGCTTTCTTGGGGCAACATGGGGATAAGGCGTCACAACGTCCATGCCAAAGGTCTTTGCAGTCGAAAAGGAATCAACGGTATATCCGAGGGCGGCGGGACTGATGGATTCAACAAGTGGTGAAGGTACAATGTCGAGTCTGGGCTCCAAAGGAGATTCAGTGGGAACAATAGATTCAGCGTCAGGTGAAGCTGTATTCACAGGCTTCTTGAGCGAGGTCGGCTCAGCGCAGTTGACGTTGCTATCGGGGAAGAGCTGAAAGTCAACCATGTTCATATCTGGAATGTTGGCACGGAAGTCAAAATCAAACTCGAGAGAACCGTTCAGTTGATCAATTCCATTAAATGACTCTTCAAAGGGAGAAGCTAAGCTCATGGAGGGACTAGGACTAAAGTCATCAAATCCAAGGCCATCAAACCCATAGGGGGAGTTCACAGAACCCACAGCGGGTGAATACAAGCTCATAGAAGGTGACAACTCAGGAGTGAGGTCAAGACCGGCGGCGGCGGCGACTGCGGCAACTTGCTCATCTGAAAGAATTGTGTCTGTCCAATAGTTGCTGTTGTTAACTCCGAGGAAAGCAAGGTCGTCGTCGTCGTCGTTGTTGTTGTTGTTGTCGTCATTATTGTTGTTGAAGATGTTGAAGATGTCTTTGTGTGTATTTGTTGTGGCGGTGTGTTCGCTTTTGCTGTTGTCGAGACAACCTTTGCTGCTGCTTTTGTTGGTGGCGTTAAGATCTACTGCAGGGACGAGAAAGGGGTTGCGGCCAAAGTCGCCAAAGATCTCCAAGCCCGAGTTCGAAAATGAGTTGGTATCCATGATTATAACTGTGTCGTGTAGAAAGGAAGAGGGGATTAAGGATTAAGGATTTGGTATGATTACAGAAATAGAATGAATAGATATTAAAACAACTGTCTTTACTTGACAAAGAGGAATATAAATTATCGAAAGGGAAGATGCGAAAATACGTACGTTATTATTCTTTTTATCTTTTTTTTTATACGTTTGTATTTTTTCTTTTGTTTTTGTTTTTGTTTTTATCTTTTGTAATTTTGTGGAGTAGAGAAAAAAAAAAAAAACGGTGGCAAAAAAAAAAAAAAAAAAAAAAAAAAAAAAGTCTTTGAGAACAAAGCAGGCGGCAGATAGGAAGAAGAGACAGGTTGGGCCAGACAAGAAGGCAGGGAAGGCAGGAAGGCAAGCGTTGGACAGTAGACAAAAGAAAAGGTTCTCGGTCAACAACAACCAGAGAAACTGTCGAGGACGACACACACACACTCACTCACACGCACGACGTCTGGCTCAAGGTCAGGTCGATGCGACAATGGTGGGGAGGGCGAGGTGTATGGACAAGACAAGACAAAGTGGAAGGAAAATGCCTCAAGTTGATGATTATAATAAGAATGGATGGGGGGACTGATGGATAAATGTGAATGAATGGGATGATTAAATAGAAGATCGATCTGGTGGCGCACCCGGCCAAACTTGGTTGCTATATAAAATAGAGGCGATAACGAGGCTGTCGCTTGCAGCAAATGAGGAAAGGGGAAGGGAAGGGTGGGGAAGAAAGTAGAAAAAAAAAAAAGAAAAGAAAAAAGAGAGAAAATTGGGTTTGGTCTAATGATGCTCATTTTTATACAAAAATTTTTAATTTTTGTGGCTGGCTCATTTTTATATCTTTTTTATTGCTCTGTCGACTATTGCACAAGCGATTAAAAAAAAAAAAAAAAAAAAAAAATGAATAACCCTTCCGTCAGCCCTCTTTCTATGGTGTCCCATGGTAAGAAGATCTTTAGGGAGATATGGTCTTGGCATAGAAAAAAAAAAAAAAAAAAAAAAGAATAAGAATGATAATAAAAAAGAACGCACAGGCGCCTGGAACTCAGCGTGTTCACATTCTTATTAGTTGGAGGGTACAATCTCTCTTTTGGGGTCATCCATTTCTCACTGGCGAATCATATTGCTCAGAAATCCAGTCATAAACGCTGCGCAAAATTTTTGCACTCAAACTCACTTGCTCTTTCAATTGCACCATCTCTGCTCTTGGAATACCAGCAGCTGAAAAAGAGCAAAAAACATATAATAAGGTAGTCTAGGAATAAGAGGATGGGAAAAGATGAGAGCGGGTAATAAGGCAAAGAAGGAAAAAAAAAGGAGAAGGGTAATGATTATCCCATGTCACTTCATTTGTGATGATGATTGCTACTCTTATCCGAAACACACATAAACTTTCATCACCTTCATGCCCACATTTGTCTTGAATACAATAATACTGTAAAGAAATAAAAAAAAAAAAAAAAAAAAAAAAAAAAACTTACTGTACTCTTTTTTGCCTTCATAGCAGAGCTTCATAAAGAAGGCATATGGGTTAATAGATGAATAAATGCAAGTAATGTGGAGTAGGGATGTTCCTGCCTCTTGCATTGCTGCACTGCCTCATACTGCATTTGTCAGAAATTTTTTTTCTACTATGCGCCAAATGCTGAGCACTTAACAATGGAGATTCCAGTGACTTCATTGGCTGAATTGCTTTTTAAGATAGAAAAAACTCAATTGCTCTCTCTCTCTCTCCATCGAATATCAGCACCATTTTATTTTAAATTCGTGAAATGAGAATGAAGGAGTGTGGTAGGCAACATTACTAGTCTGTATTTGTATTTTGGGAGGATACCAATAGGCTTACATGTAACAAAAAAAAAAAGAAAAAAGAAAAGACCAATTGGAATAGACATTGAAACAGCTAACAACTAATAGTAGTTCAATATCAAAACAAAAATGGCATGAAGAAATTTACTCCATGTTGGCTTTACGCTGCTGTCTCGACCTGAATAAATCATATTCTGGTGGACGATTCACCCCTGGCATGTGGTTGTTACGGAAATCTCCTCCGACATTACCCCCACCAGCCCCGCCCAGATCGTCATCATAATCCCGTCCTTTTCTTTTCATCCCTCCTCGCATACCTCCAGGCCCTCCACGTGACCTAAAGCTCCCACGGTCTCCACGACCGCCGCGCTCACCTCGTTGGTCTCTATCCCTATCCCGATTGTGAAAGTCTCGGTCACGGTCCCCACGGTAACCGGTATTGCCCATGTCACGGCCTGGTAGCGGACCCCTTCCTCCATCTCGATGAATATCATTGTGTGGTGTGAGGCCTGGCCCTGGAACAGGTTGTGGTGGCATACCCGGTACTGGTACTGGCGGTGGAACAATCATGGCCTGTCCTGGCGGGATCTGTGCCACCCTAATAAGCTCTAGAATATCATGAGGCGCTAAGACTGGACCATTGAAGCTGGAGGCCGAAGGTAAATTAGATAAAAAGAAGGCCACAGCCTCAGGAATCAATCCATGGGGTCCCGCAGTCCATCCAGGAACAGATAACGGAGGTGGGTGTTGTTGGATTGGTGGCTGCGGCGGCGGCGGCAACACTGGAGGATTAGACTGATGAGATGGCGAATTCATAGCTTGAGGTGGGATTGGAGAAGGCGCATGGGGTGGTAAGAGAGGTTTTGGAGCAAAACCTGGCCCACCAGGGACGGGAACATCCCGCATCTCCGCATCGCGGGCATCCCGATCTCTGTCTCCGCCTCCTGCATGGGGATGTGCATGTGGTACTGTATCCATACCACCTGGCCTTACATTGGCCTCCCTCTCCCTTTCCCTTTCACGTGCTGCGGCTGTTGCAGATGATTTGATCATTTCAGGATAGACTCTATAAGTATTCCACATGGCGAAGTCTGGTCTAGGGTACAAGTCAGCATGAACAGGCTCCATCAAGGGTCGGCGCCCAGCTCGATAAGCTTTATCCAGATTAACGGGTGGAGGGGGCGGAAAGTCGCTTGAAAAATCCGTCAATGCTGGTACATGGATATTCTTACGGACTACAATATTCATAATGCGAAGAAGGAAAAAAAAAAAAAAAAAAAAAGTCAAATCAAAGAACACTCTAGATGCTTTCTTCATTTTTTTCATTTTTTTCATTTTTTTCTTATACATAGTAGAGAACTTACTGCTGAGACCCATATCCATTTCCTCAATAACCTTGAGGTCATTAAAACTATATCTAGCCACAAACCGATCAAGCACAGAATCTTCCGGATACACCTCCCTGCGTCTCTTTTCCACCTTTGCGATCGCTGCAAGATCACCATACTTGTTCTCATATTCTGAAAACTTCTCCCAGAGAGGACGCGCCGTATCAGGTGACATGTTGATCAATGCACGCTCAAAGAGTGCTCTTGCATTGCTATCATCGTTCAGTTGAATTAAGAATTCCAGATATTGATCCACATAATCGGTCTCATCACTGAATGACTTGTATCCAAGCTCAAAAACCTTTCCTGCAATCGATGCATCCTTGGTGCAATGGTACTCCATCAGAGCTGCAGCAATATATACCTGATATGGGCACCCGCTTGAGCGACGTGCACGGCTGAAGATCTGTCTCCATTGTGATGTCCCTTCTGTCCGACGTACAAACTGCATAAACATGATCCAGGCAAGTCCACATCCCTTGACCATCTCATCCACCTCCCGTCGGGCCAACTTTTCATACTGTAAAAGCTCCTTGGTGCGCTTCTTTAGCTCATCACGTTCACGTTCTCTCACCTCTCCATCGACTTCCTCAATATCGCGAACCTTCTTACCAGAGGTCAGTCCACTATCCAAAAGCTGTTGCTCAGCCTGCAACGCTAATTTGGCCGCCTGGACTTCCTCATTCACTTTATTATTCATATCATCGATCTTGTCCGTTAGGTTCTTGACCAATGTCTCAAAAACTGCCCTGCTTTCCTTAAAATTCTTACGGTTCTCTTCTAGTTCTGCACAAGCGAAATGAAGCAGAAAACTAGTAGGAAGAATTTCACAACCATTTTTCAAGAGTGCTACGGCCTCATCAACACGTCCCACTTCTTGAAAATACGTTGCTGCCTCAAACCAAATCTCTGGATAGAACCGCATGGACATCAGCGCTTGCTTATAGGTCCATATGACACGGTTTGACAACGCGGCTGGGTCTTCCAGATTGAGTGGATTAGATTTCTCCCATCGAATATAACGCTTCCACTGTTCCAATTGATGTAACTCACGTTCAGTCCACTTCACAGGTCGAGGAAGCATATTCTTGTTGATTCCATCTGTCAATTTGCGAAGCTCTTTCCACATCATGCGCGCTGTCATGTAACCTGCAGAACGCTCCAGAAGAAATTTCTTGGCTGTCAATTTATTGAGACCATTCTCAAATGAGTCATAATCTCTCCAGATGTTTTCAATGTTATTAAGTGGGATACAAACTGCCTTTTGGTACACACGACGCATAGCATCCATCTTTTGCTGCTCCTCCCATGTGTTTTGGACCTAAAAAGAAGAACAATATATTGATACAACATGGTCAATCAATAAATGATAGGACTATACAATCAAAGAGAGATTGATCCAACTTTTTCAAAAAAAAAAAAAAAAAAAAAAAAAAAAAAAAACATCAACATAATACTATTGTTAAAACTTACCAGACCCGATTTTAGAAAAAAAATATAGTCCGCCCAGATAGGTCCAGAATCCCGATCAAGACCCACATGCTGAAGTACAAAGTCATAGGCTTTTGTGATGATGTCTCTAGATTCAGGGCCAGTATTGATACGACGAATGTAATTCAGATAGTACTTCCAAAGATCCACAGATAAAACAGATCTGAGGCAACGTTGAAAGATGTTTTCAACCTCAGTAAAATGTTGATTCTTGAGCTCAAACTCGGCATATTGGATCCAATACCTAGACTAATTTATCATGCAAAAAAAAAAAAAAAAAAAAAAAAAAAAAGAAAAAAGCAGACACAATAATCCCAGGCAATGCGCAGGATAACAATCATGTCGAGTATATTTTTTTTTTTTGTATATTTATTGAGTTCAAGGCCGGTAAATAAACATGAAAGATAATGAATGAAAATGACAGATGTTGCAGAAATGAAATAGAAAAAGAAAAAGAGAAAGAGAAAAAAAAAAAAAAAAAAAAAAAAATAGAAATATCAAGTTGGTTACTAAGCATGATCTGTTTTCATCATAGCCCATTGCGGCGGATCGAGTTGTAATCATAAATAAAACAATCGATAGACAAGTTGATACGATCCATAACATTGCAATACTCAATGTTTCAAGGCATAGTGAAGCTATTCTTGCTGATATTTTTTTTTTTTATTATCATTATCATTATTATGTTGCGAGCTGTCAACTGGATCTTTTCTTTTTCTTTTTTTCTTTTTTTCTTTTTTTTTTTTTTTTTTTTTTTTCTTCTTCTTCTTCTTCTTTGACAGCTCAAAGGGCGATTCCTAGCAATAGAGTCGGCTGACCAATTGCGGAGAAATCATACTCGAATGCTTCACTTTTTCCTGTCTTATTGAACAATATCCAATCCTGAGATAGAGAGCATCTTGAGACCAAAATGAAAATGAAAAAGAAAAGGCTGACAGACTTACCGAAGTCGGATAAACCTTGAGAAACCTTTCATATACATCCCTCACCCTCTTAACTTCACCTTCTCTCTCGGCTTCATTCAACAGTGTCAACCAAGCATCTGCGTCATAAGGATCTTCAGCAATAGCCTGTTCCAGTCCATCCGTCAGTTCTGGCTTCTTATTAGGATCTGTAGTGGACAAGGTGCTTTCACCTCCATTGACATTATGCTGCTGTGGAGTCAAACTACCCTCTACAGAACTCGCCCGTGAAGGCTGATTGGAGCCCGATGCTGGAGATTTGGTCTCATTGAGAACAGGCAAATCCATTGAACCAAAAATGAAAAATAAACAAAATAAACAAACAGCAGATAAGCAGATAATTAAACAGACAACCAGACAACCAGACAAATGCAACTGTGCACAGCTGTAGGATAGAACAAAAAATAAAAGATGACAATATTATTAAAGGCTGATCGCTATAATGAGAGTGAAGAGAGATGATGATCAGAGGAGAATGCAAAAAGGGGGTAGAGAAGAAGAGATGGATGGCCCACAGAAGCTAAATTGTTTTTTATAAAAAAAGAAGAAAAAAAAAAAAAAAAAAAAAAAAAAAAAAAGACAAATGACGTCGATTTTTCATTTCCCACAAATAGTCACTTTATGTCTTTCTTACGCTTCTTCCATCCACAACTCACGCCTTTATTCTCCTCATTTCTTTATAATGGTATGACTTCCACCTACAATCGCACTATTGCCTTTCTATACCCTCAACTGCTGACAAGCTTACTTACAACAGGAGCGTATTCTGTCTATCCATATTGACATCTAGGCCAATTCATCACAGAAAAAGATTGCACATGAGAATGCAAAAGCATTACTCTCCCTTCGCAAGGGATTCATCTGGGTCAATGTAAGTAAAGCTTTCGCCCCCTTTCCTCCCTTTTCTTAACAATAGAAGCCTCCTTAGTCTTACTCCTACATTGCATTTTTATTTTGTTTTATTTTACCTATGTATATTTTTACATACTGAGTATTTTTCTTTTTTTTTTTTCCTTTTTTATACAAATGTCTGCACTTAGGCGTTCTACATCTTTTACAGGATCATCTATAACTGGAGTACATTTGGTCTCAAACTTGGCTTTGGATACATTGCAACTGCAGGGCTAAGCATCTTTCTCTACACTCAAATTAATGCCATGGGTCGACCCCGTTACAACTCCAGGGGTGAATTGGCAGATGCCGGTCAGGATCTTTCACAGGAAGGTCTTGTTCAGTAAGTCTTTTTTGTTTTTCGCTCTCGCTCAGATCAGCCAATTAAAATTCAGTTCGTTCCCAACGATTAAGATTGACATGGAAACTTGGCGAATTTTAATTTATTCTGCATTTGTCATTTTATATGACCAAAAAAACACCGTTCTCCCCACGCAAAATGCTCTTATTTCATGAATGAGCTTGATATTACACCTGCTTTATATCCTATGCTCAACATGCATAGGCACCTTTCCTTGGTAGTGATAGCGACTTGCATATATTTCAAGACACCATTAGACTAACTTTTTTTTTTTTTTAATGTTAGATATGCATTTGATATCATCTATGTGACCTGGTTCGTCCATGTTACATCTGCCTTCTGGTCCAAAATGTGGTGGTTCTATCTATCTGTAAGTGTCTTTGTCTAACTCGTCCATATACCTTACTTGTCGATCGACATCATTCTCATTCTCTTTTTTTTTTTTTTTTTTTTTTTTTTATCCTTTTCATCTGCTATAGATCCCCGCATATGCTGGATGGAAAGCTTGGCAGTTGGCAGTAAAGCCAATGTTGGCTCGCAGCGGAATGGGCGTTCCTAGCGGTGCTGCTGAAGCCTCTGGAAGCACAGAGGGCACAAAGTCAAAGAGACGTGAAAAGATGGAGAAACGTGCAGAGAAGGGTCCTCAGGTCCGCTACCGTTAAAAAAAAAAAAAAAAAAAAAAGTTTAAAAAAGCTTTGGCTTGTTTTTTTTTTTTTTTTTGCATCAATAGAAGAAGAACTTAGTCATAGTAGTTTGGTAGTTAAGGTAGTAAGTAATATTTCCCCACTTTGTAATAATATATATCTCTCTACTTTTCTACACAAGCTCAAAGTATCGCTTTGTCTCCCATGTGGTCACAGCTGTCTCCCACAATCGATACTCATTCAACCTTGTGGCGCCATAATGATCTACAAAAGCATCTCCAAGGATCTCTCTTGCAATCGATCCTTTCTCCAACATCTTTAATGCAGACTCTTGCAATGATTTCGGTAGCCTCTCTGCTGGCTTGATTTCAACTCTTTGGCCTGATGTCATCGCAGCCTCTGATTGTGCCGTTGTGGGTGCAACAGGTATGGCCAATTTTTTCTTGATCCCGTAGAGTCCAGCTGCAATACAGGCCGCAATAGCCAGATGTGGATTAATGTCTGCACCTCCTACACGCATCTCCAGACGTGTACCCTTTGGCTCACATTGAGGTGGTCCAATCACACGAATGGCAGAGACGCGAGACTCGATTCCCCAAGAGACCGTGACGGGGGCCCAGTAATTCTCGACCAATCGTTTATAAGAGTTGATGTTGGGTGCAAGGATACACATGATACTGGGTAGTGCTGTGAGCAGACCGGCCATAAAATGTTTCATCAGCTCACTCATTTGATCCACACCCTCAACAGAGGTCTCCCATTCAGGTCGATCCAAACTCTTCTGCATTACTTCTGCTGCTGCACTACTATTCTTATTGCTACTATCTTCCCCATCTGACTTTGGGCTGTGAAGTTGCTGTGGCTGAGCAACTCCTCCTTCTCCTCCACCAGAGCCAGAGGCTAAGGATGCAGCAAAGAGATTTGTTTTGGTTTTGATATCTCGAATTGAAAAGTGGATGTGTCCTGAACATCCAGGTTGATCTGAATAGGGCTTGGCCATGAACGTAGGCATAATCCCTCTCTTCAATCCCAGTTGTTTGACTGAAAGCTTGAAGAGACTGGCCATATCTGCCATATTGGTTGCAGTGTCGTAACTTAGCGCAGCCTCGTACACTCCAGGCCCTAGGAAAAAAATATAAATGTTTATACAACTTTGTAAATAACAAGGCAACTAATTGTATCATTGGCACAATTACAATTTAGTACATGTTATTATTATAATTATAATAGTTACCTGTCTCGGTATGGAAACTCTCAATGTTGATACCAAAGTCAGAACACCGATCAAAGATATCATAAAAATAGTCTTGATGAAGTGCAGGACGGAGGAGTGAGTATCCAAACATGCCGGGTGTAAGTGCTTGAGGACCTGTATGTCCTTTAGCTTCCAATGAATCAGGTGTTTCTAAAAAATAAAATAAAAAATAAAAAAGTATGCGTAGTAGAAATGTAGAAATGTTAATGTGCTGAACATACTAAATTGCTTTGACCCCCTCTTCTTCCCCCCAAACATCCTTCTGCTACATTCCAAAGTCATCATGGGGTAACAAATAATACAATACAAAAAAAAAAAAAAAAAATCCCTTTATTACCTTTGAAGTTAAAGAACTCAAACTCGGCCCCACACATCGCCTCCCATCCTAGACTTGCAAGCTCATCCGTCACTCGTTTCAAAAGCCCGCGTGGACAAACCGTCAGAGGTTCCCTCGTTTTAGGATCCAGGAACGATAACAAGAAGAATGGAATGTTATCTTCCCAAGGAATACGTCTAAACGTTGACAGATCCGGAATTGCAATAATATCTCGGTAACCTAAAGTTATGGAAGGAATAAAAAAAAAAAAAGAAAGAAAGTTAAAAAGCTGTAATTAAAAAGCTAGGAAATCCTTTGCAAAATAGCTCCCCTGTCATATATCTATTAGAAGAAAGAAAGAAAGAAAGAAAGAAAGAAAAAAAAAAAAAAAAAAAAAGGAAACTTACCATTCTCGGCATTGGAGATACTTAGGTCTTCCTCATAAGTCTTGTCATGCATATCCCATCCAAAGACAACAGAACAAAATCCGAAGCCAGACTCGAGGACAGACAGGAACTTGGACTTGGCCATGATCTTGCCACGCAAAATACCATCGAGATCCACGCCTGCAACTTTGACGCGGCTATCACCCTGGAGTTCGGCCTTTATCTCTTCAAGACGCGACTGCGGTGGGGGAGAGGATGGAGAGGAATGCATCCTGATGAAGAAAAAGAACAATACTTTTTTTTTCTTTTTTAGAGTAGACTGAGGAGGAGTTTAATGATTACTAATTGACACTTGGAAGATACAAGAGTTGATCGAGAAAGTAAAGTAAAAGATGAGAGAAGAGAGGAGAAGAGGAAGGAGAAGAAGAGGAGAAGAGGAAGGAGAAGAAGAGGAGAAGAGGAGAAGAGGAGAAAAAGAAGGAAGGAGTAAAGGAGGACAACAACAAAGAAAAGGGATGATTGATGACAAAAGAAACAAAAAATGTGCACGCGCATTTATCCATTCATCATTCACACATCCATGATCCAAAACCGGCGATAATTGTGTTTGGGCTGACAGAACTTGCAAAGCATGCATGATCTTTAGCGTAAGAACAATATATTATGCATGTACAAATGAGTGAATGCCAAATGAGGATGGAGTGGACAAGTCCAGTTGTTACACTGATAACTGGAATGTTCACTCATATCCAGGGGAATAGAGGACAAAAAGTCCAACATGTCATGCACTATATATAACATTATCGCAAATATAAAGGTGTATATAAATGTATTTACATATAAATATATAATACTTGTGGGACACTTGTCCCAACAGAGAAAGGGCATTGCATTGTACGAACAAAGTTGGGCGTCATGAAATGCTTGCTAAGAATATTTCCGGCGTGCATTCATTCCCTGTCAGAGATAATGACCCTGATCTTGTTCCCTCCGCTTAAATTTACTTCATTTTTATTTATTTATTTATTTATTTATTTATTTTTTAGTACAAACTCCATGTAACAGTATCCTATTTCAAATCAACATAAGAAAATCTCTCTCTACGAAACGTGGCTCCACTTCTTGCCCGAAGTGACAACAAGCTTGCGGAAAGCATCATCGCGGTGAACGACGTTTTGGAACACAGTCACGTGCCCACCCATGTCTGTCACTTCAATACCAGGCATTGACAAAGGTCCGACTTTCATGGTTTTAGCCTAGATTTAGATTACAATATAAAGAAGAAGAAGAAGAAACCATTGTAAGAATTTGAACACTACGCGTTCCATTATTTTTTATTTTTATTTTTTTTTTTTTTTTTAATTACCTTTTTGATTTTATCAATCTCTTCCCAGGGGAGCTCCACTTCAACATCCTTTCCAAGTAATTTTGCAGTTCGGAAGCGTAGTGCATCTTCAGCGATCATAAGTCTTCCTGGCTTGCCTCGTAGTAAACAGTGGAATTCTATACAAAGTGTTAAAAAAAACACACACATATATACAAGACATCATTCAATAAGAAGCAGCGTCACTAACGAATAAAAAAGAAAAAAAAAAAATTTTTTTGTCGTTGTGGAATATGGTGAAAACGAAAAAAAAAAATTACCAGTTCGACCATCTGCAGTGTCATAAGGACCTGAATCTATTGACGAAGTTTCACCTTGCATCTTATTCCGGTAATCATGCATGGCCGCGGATGCTGGTGTACGACCTCCCTCACGCAATAAAGAGCCCTTTGCGCTCTGTCCGTCATTCAAAAGTCCATCGGCGTTTGCACCCTCACCAGTAATGACCTCATTAGACACTCGACCGATCTCGGTCTCCCTCCCCTGCGACATCAGCTCAACAACAAGCTCTGCGTTTGTGGGCACGCCCCAGAGGAGCCATTCCACAGGCGAAAACACGTGAGCGAGTCGGGGGTAAGCATCTTGGAGGGGCAACAGGATAAAAAACTCGATCCCAAGAAACAGACCAATGGATGGCATAATCAGGAATGGGAAGAATGTAACGACAAAGATCGCTCCTATCATTCCACCAACGGCGCGCCATGTTTGCGCAGGCCTTTCCCACTGGAACAGGTTTTTGACTCGCTCTAGATAGCAGAGGTTCTCTTCTAAGAGTGCTTGGGAGTAAGGTCCCCAGATGCTGACCATGTGAGAGCCCCAGTCGGTGAGGTCTTTGGACTTGATCAACTCTTCTAATTGCGAACGGATCTTTATTTTTTTAGTGGAGGTCTGTTCCTTACGGATTAGATCCGCTCCAACGGGTTCTGGAACATCAAGATGTTCATCAATATTGCCAAGGAACCCGAACTTGTTATTGAGGAGCTTGAGTAGGAGCAACAAGATCAGCCCTTGTGACCATAACCCGAAAAACCAAAGTGTGAAATATGACTGTCACAAAAGGAGAAAAAAATTAAAATTAAATTAATGCATTGATGGAATTTCGTAATTTTAAGAGAAAGTTTCAAAGAGAAAAAAAAAAAAAAAAAAAAAAAAAAAAAAAAAAGGGAAAACTTATTTCATTATGATGCTCTAATAATATTCTTACGATAAACCATGCGAATGTCTCGGTAGGATTTCTCCAGTGCATGACGCGATCGAGATAAAGCCCAAGGGACTGGACAGGGTTGGTAACATCATACAGTCGACTCAATAAAGTTCTCATTTTAGACCATTGGACTGGCTCGACCTTGCGAATCTTGTCATCTCGCGCCAAGGATTCGATAAAATATCTCGCATACTTTTTTTTTTTTTTTTTTTTTGTTTTGTTTGTGTCACAACCACATGTTTAGCATAACATTCATGATGTTTAGTTCAGCTGTCTGATCGCGCAAGGGCTAGACTTAAAGAAAAAAAAAAACTGCGTTTTGTACTCACCGCTAGGATATAGAGACGCACTTCAAAGACACGCTTTCCTGATTCTGCTTCGACCCTTGTAAAGTCCTCGCGATCAGGAGGCGGCAGTTGCTTTTCAGTCGTCCTTCGTCGTCGAATCTCTTGAACGTGTCTATCAAACTGAAAGGAAATCTCCTCCTTTTTGATACTGGGTGACATCGTTTGACCTGTCTGACCTGTTTGGCCTGTTTGGCCTGTTTGGTCTGCTTGGCCTGTTTGGCCTGTTTGGTCTGCTTGGCCTGTTTGGCCTGTTAGAGCCGTTTGGCCTGTTTGGCCTGTTTGACTTGTTTGGGTTGTTTGAAGCGTTTGAGCAGTAGCAGTAGTTCTGTTCGACGCCTGTGCAGGTGCTACTGGCCTGACAGGCTCATCAGGATATGCACCGCTCAGTTCTCTCGCCTGCTTCGACTGTGAAGGAGTGGGGGTCAATGACGGTTGGATTGTATGAACAGGTGCCCCTATTGGCTGAGTCTAACGACAGTGAAATATCAGATTACGTATTGGATTTGAAATATAATGTCATTGCTCAAGCACCGTCAAAGTCAAGAGTTCTCTTTTTCTTTTTCTTTTTCTTTCTATACAGAACATACAGCATCAATAGGACCCTGCCACTTTGATAGACCTGGAGGAGGGTCGCGTTCAGGAAGAGCCTCAGTGGCAGATTGTGTAGGCTGAGTGTATGGCTCAGTGATGATGGATTTGGTCGAGCCATTTTGCCGCTCGGCTAAAGGAGGTGAAGTTATTAGAATGTCTCTGTTATTTGACATGATAGGGATAATTGCGGAAAAAAGAAAAAGAGAGAGTGAAGATCAGCAGGAAGCAGTAAACTCGTATTTGAAGCAAAAAAAAAAAAAATGAACGGTCTGGAGTGAAAATCGTTGGAACAGTTAAGCAATTAGCCAAGCAAAAAGACGTGACTATCGATTTGCTTCATGCACGTGAGTATGTTTATGTTTTTAGACCTTTGTAAAAAAAAAAAAAAAAAAAAAAAAAAAAAAAAGAACTCATGGCTTTCTAAGGGCATGTTGACCTTCTTTTTATTTTTATTTTTTTGGTTCTTTCATTAATACATCTATCCTTCCGTTGCTTCTGCTCTATTTGAACAAGCCATGGAAGTTCACAGGTGTCGATTCGTCGACTACATCCCCTCCGCCATCAATGCCCTTTCATTTGCACCCAACACTACTAGACCTATCCTTGCTTGTGGACGGGCCAATGGAGATATCGAAGTCTGGAACCCAAAGCACGAGTGGACCTTGGAAAAGGTAAACAAACGCTTATTCCATTCTCCTCATTATCATTCATTTCTTTTCTTTTCTTTTAAAAAATATAAAAGATCATCGTATAACTTACTCAGTCTAAAAGCGTTCATTCTCAACGACTACTTGATATACAACGAACAAATAAAAAAAAAAAAACTGATCGATCTATTATGGTCTCCTATCTTATATTCAGGTTATTCCTGGAGGCAAAAATACATCTGTAGAGGCTCTTGCTTGGGCCCATCAAACGATATTGACTGAAGACGAAGATTTTTGGGATTCTGAAAGGGAGAAGCAGGCTGCCATCAAGAAGTTAATCAAGACACCTCCTAGACTCTTTTCAGCTGGATTGAATGCTGTTGTCACTGAATGGGATCTGACAACTTTGAAACCGAAGGTAAAGGAGGAGTAAAAATGAAAAAGAAAAAAGAAAAAAGAAAAACAAGGGAGACGCCAAATGGATCAAAGTACTCTAAAAGGCAGTCGTCTCGTAAAAGAAAGACTCTCCAAACTAAAGGATCAAAACCTTATAATGGAAATAGCGATCGGTCGATTCTCATGGAGGCGCTGTTTGGTGTATGGCCACCAACCATGCAAACACTATCCTAGCTGTGGGATGCGAAGATGGTTGCGTTCGTCTTTTTGACATTGCAGACGGAGAGCTGGCGTTTATCAGATCATTCGACAAGCAAAAGAGTACGTTCATTCACACATTCAAAATGAACTGTGTATATCTACATTGTTGTTTCGCGAGTTACCTTTTATCCATCGCTAATGCTACAGCACCCACCCGATCGGATTTATAGCTAGGATCTTGTCATTAGCATGGTCACAGGATGATAAGCACATGGTCACTGGGTCCGCAAATAGCAGTATATATAAATGGGACGTTGAGGCTGGACGTGTTGTGTCGCGCATGACTGTTGATCGTGTTTCTGGTGAGGACACCCTCGTGTGGTCCGTCAAGGTCTTATCCAACGGCGTCATCGTCAGTGGCGATTCCTTGGGGCATGTCAAATTCTGGGATGGATCAAATACAACCATGATCCAGTCTTTCAATGCCCATGGTGCCGATGTTCTCTGCCTTGCTGTTGGAAAAGTATGCCAATGAAATCTTGTCAACTTGAAGTCTACTACATACTACACTTTTTCGAAACTAATTCTTAAACACTCTTTAAAAAAAAAAGGATGCTACCTCTGTATTTTCAGCAGGAGTCGATCGCAAGTGCAATCAGTACCGCTTTGTAGAACAGCCTGCACCAAAGATGACAGGAAAGAATGGAAAGAATGGAAAGAACGGATCAGTCACTGGTAAAACAGAGATGGTTACAAAATGGATCCTTACTGGATCAAGGCGGTTCCATTCACACGATGTCCGCGCATTGGCTTTGGATGAAAGCAGGAATGTTGATGCACTGGTTTCTGGAGGGGTGGACGTAACAATGGTCGTTTGCTCAGCTGCTCAGTTCCTTGAGAACAACCAACGTCGATTGACGTATGTCCCCCAAAGGCCTGTTGTTTCTTTCAGTAAGAGCAAACGTCTTCTTCTTTGCAGGCAGGAGCGTGGTGTCAAAGTCTGGCGTCTTGGAAAATGTAAGCAAAGGCAAAATATCATTACTATAATCCGAGGCAGGAAAACGTTTTGTATTTTGCTAAAGGCCCCTTTAACTAATTTTTTTTTTTTTTTTTTTTTTTTTTTTTTCCTTGTTATTGCTCAACGCTTCAAGCTGCTGCTGCTGTTCTGCCATTCTCAGAAATTGAAATTGGAGCACATATGGACTTGATTGAGCCCCAGCAGGCGATGCTTGAGATGACTTTTAAGGATGATCGCAACCTCACAGCCTCTGCACTATCAGAAGATGGTCATTGGATCGCTGTTGCCGATGTCGAGGAAATCAAGCTCTTTCGAGTTGATGAACATGTAAGGTTACAAGATAATCCTGTCTAAAAAAAAAAAAAAAAAAAAAAAAAAAGGTGGAGCTCTTTAGGTGGCCTGAATTTTTTTTTTAAAAATTTTGGTATTAATCAACTCGTGTATTTGCTTTAACTTCAGCCCTCACATCCTGGCAAGCTAATGGTCAGGAAACAAAGGTCATTCCCAGGTGTTCGTGGAACTGGAGCACACTATCTGGCATTCACCCCTGATAGCACTCGTCTTGTCGTTGCGTCTACAGATTCAAATGTCGTTGTCGTTGACATTTCTCAATGGGAAAGTGGGAAGTTTGATATTTTGCGCAGATTTGGTCAGCATAGAGGCACAGACGGAAAGGATCTAGAGTCTATGGATGTTGATGAAGAAGATATTACTGGAGAGCATGATCAAGTCGAGACTGTTATTTTAATGTCTGTCTCTGCTGATGGACAATGGTTGGCTACTGGCGATCTCAAAAACAGGATCTTTGTCTTCAATCTTGACACACTTCAGGTATGGATTACTGGATTGCAGTATTTTTATTTTTTTTTATTTTTTATTTTTTATTTTTTATTTTTTATTTTTTATTTTTTATTTTTTATTTCTGTTGTTGTTGTTGTTGTTGTTGTTGTTGCTTGCTTGTTTGCACAGCTGAATTACAACAGTGTTAGTTTTTTACTTTTTGTTTTTATTGATTGATTGATTTTTTCCGATTCCCGATCGCTCCTCTGTTTACATAGCATCATGCAACCCTTCCAGTTTTCGACGCCCCTATTACAGCTCTTCAGTTTCACCCATACTCACCCACCCTGGTCATCCCCACGGCCAGTAATGTCTTTTATCTCTTCAATATTGAAACACGTCGCCTCACGGATTGGTCTCGTGAATTTTCTTCGGATAAACAGTTCCCAACTAAATTCCTTGGTCTCAAAGACAAGATCCAAGGGATCGCCTTCAATCCCGCTCGTAAAAACACGTTGCTCGTTTGGGGCGCCAACTATATCTGCCATGTGGATCTGGAGCAAGGTGTTGGTGATCGCAATGCTATTTTGAATGTCGGTAAAAGGAAACGGGTGGATAGGGCACAGGATCAACTGCGGAAGCAACAACGGGAACGTAGGATGAAAAAGTATGCAGATTTGGGCATCGTTCCAATGCCCGAGCTCGAGTCTGGGAACGCTGTGGTGGTATTAGAGGGCAAAAAGGCGCGTAAAGTGTATGCTGCCTCCACAAATTCGACTGAAGAGGAAAAGACAGAGGACATTAACTTTCAGTTGCTGCACAAGTTCCAACCTCTGATGTTTGTAGACTTTGTAGAAGACAATTCTCTGGTTGTGGTTGAACTCCCGTTCATCAAAATCTTGTCGAGCTTGCCACCAAGCTATTACCGCGCCAGCTACGGTACATAAAAAAAAAAAAAAAAAAAAAGAATCAAAGATGTTACGTTTTCTTTTTTTTTTTTTTTTTTTTGTTTCCTTGTCAGATTGTATTTCGTATTCTTTTCTTTTTTATTCCTCTTTTACTTTAGATCCATATTCCCTCATATTTACTTTTACTCCTTTACTTCTTTCATGGCATTTAAAATAAACAAAACGCATTTACCGTCAAAGGATGAATTCTATTACAATGTTTTTATCAAGGTCAAACAAAGATCTTTTGCGGATCAAATTCAGGGCAGAAATGAAAAAAAAAAAAAAAAAAAAAAAAAAAGCCACGCTTTGTGCAACGAACCTTATCCTCGAAAGGCAATTGGACAAGGAACACATGCACTGCACGATGCATTTACCTCTAGTAGGACATTTCTCTCCATGGAAACAACAGAACATCGGTCTTGTGCCTATGGACTTCGGCATCAGGTACAGACACATTGCCCTGCATCAAGAGGATACTGGCTAGCAGTCTGCAACAAGACAAACAAACAAAAAAAAAAAAAAAAAGAAATAACCAATAGGAACACCTTGTTTATCTGACAAACTCAAGTCGACGTCTTTTTTGTGATAACAATGTTATTAGACACGTTGCCTGTCAGCCATCAAGTCGAAGGATGGCAAAAGTAGATTCATCATTGGCACTCAGGAACTCTTGAGACCGAATGAGGTAAAAACGTTTGACCTCAAAAAAAAAAAAAAAAAAAAAAAAAAACAATAAAATAAAATAAAATAGAATAGAATCAGGTGTATCGAATTCGACAACGTTCATGAGTTCTGGTTAATGGCATCTATTGAATATTGAAGTGAAAGAAGACTTGCTTCAGATGATATTTCATCAACAGAGCAAAAAACAATAAAAAGAAAAGAAAAGAAAAGAAAAGAAAAGAAAAAGAAAGCATTCACATTCCTGCTCGGCTTCTTTTAGGTTCATCTTTTGACGTTTGACGAAGACATGTTTGAAATCAACACTACGATATTTGATCATCCTCATGAGATTTGGGATATTGCAGCATCGAAAGAAGATCCAGATTTGTTTTTCACTTGTTACAAGCAAGGTAAGGAGCTTCCTGTTGCTATCCTATGGTAGAATGAATCCCAAATATCAAAGTCCAGCTTGCCTAACCTGGAAGTTTTATTATTATTATTATTATTATTCGGTAATGGTTAATAGTTGTTGATGGAAAGAAAATACAGAGTAAGGCCTCCCTTTGGAGGATGAAATACGAAGAACAGAACACTGAGGAGACCGATCCTGAGAGACCACATCATCATCAACTGAGAGGAGAACTGGAGCATGTATTGAGCCTCGATGTGGGAGATGGAATAGTCAAGAAGTAAGGGGAAAATGTCAATGGGGTTGCGGAAAAAAAAAAGATTCCTCTTGTCTGTGTTGGCATGGCCATGGGCCGCTGACTGTTGACGCGCCTGCAATGTTTTTTTTTTTTTTATACTTTTCTAGAGTTATTTGGCAAGACAATACTGAAGTCATCTCTGTAGAAGACTGGCGGATTTGTATATGGGACATTGATATCAAACAAGGCACAGCCAAAGTATAGCCATGCTTTTTTTTCTTTTAAACAAAAAAAAAAAAACTTTCCCCGCTGCCAGGTCAAGCTATAACTCTACCCTTTTTATATGTCTATATGTATATACTTAGTTGACTGGATCGATCGATTCACCAGATAAAAAGTTCAAGTTCACAAGTGCAGTTATGAACCCCCATGCTCAAGAGGTTGTAGCTATATATGGCCGGTCTATTCAAGGCTGGAATTTGAGTTCTCTAAAGTAAGTGCCCTACCCACAAAACATCTTTGCCCTATTGCTAGGACACCTCTAGGAAGCTGATGAGGAACGAACGTTTTTTTTTTTTTTTTTTTTTTTTTTTTTTTCCTTATCGCTTTCCTAGGCCTACATTCACCATCAAAGACTCCCAACCGGCACTCCTCCTTTGTATTGATTATAATCCCAACAGACCTTTCCAAATCGCAACGGGTGGAGATGACTGTAAAGTCAGGATATGGGATGTACGGAATCCGACTGCAGGACCTCTTATGGTTATACAGGATCACACCCATTGGTATGAAAAAAAAAAAAAAAAAAAAAAAAAAAAAAAAAAAAAGAATGTATTTCCCATTCCTGCTCAAGGGACGAGCAGAATCCTGATACCATGGCTCGTGCTTTTCATCTTGAGCGTTGAGCCAAAAGAATTTGATGCGGCTCTGTTGACCTCTTTTTTTTTTTTTTTTTTTTTTTTTTTTTTTTTCTTTACTCTTTCTATGTGGACAATTGGGGCTCCTTTGGCTCGTTTCAATTCGGATAGGGTGTGGTCAGTAGCGTACAACAAGTTTCATGATCAATTAGTGCTCACATCCAGCTCGGATTGCCAGGTGAATCTGCAGAGCATTGTATCGATTTCAACAGGTGCTGATTATGCGTATGGGGACACAGAGGATGCGGAACAACAGGACCAGGATAGTGACATGGCGGAGAACGAAGCACAGGAGTAAGTCAAATCGAAATGGATTTTATTCTTCACTCTTCTATTCAATATACATGCTGATGCTGACGTATAAACTTTTTTTACTTTTTACTTGTTGATAAAATGAACAAATAGTGCACCAACAGATGGACTGGTGCAGGCATTTGACCAGCATGAGGACTCTGTGTATCAGGTAGCATGGAGTGGCGTGGATCCATGGTTATTTCTATCATTGTCGTATGATGGACGAGCGGTGATGAATCAGGTCCCAAGTGAAGAGAAGTTCAAGATCATTATGCACTGAAAAAAAAAAAAAAAAAAAAAAAAAAAAATTAGAGAATAAAGAATACAGACCTAGGATTCTAGCATTCCCAGTATCTCAGGATTTGCAGCATCCCCATCCTTGTATCCGTTAGGAAAAATGAAAAAAGTTGTTGGGTTGCAAGGGGAAGAGGGGGGGGGATAGGATGATTGGTATGTATATATGTATGGCAGATGTATGGCAGATGTATGGCACATGTATATATTGCGATATGCAGGACAAGACAAGAAGTCTTGTTGAATTTAGATGGATATACAACTCAAAAAGGCCATGGATGGGCCATGCATTGTTCTTTTTAAACAAAGATGGACCAATGCTCTCAACAGGACAAGATGGTTTTTCATAACGTGGTCCAGTGTAACCAAACCAATTGCAAATGCAATTAAGAATAAATAAATCAATAAATAAATAAAAATAAAATTAGAGCAACTAAATTATTACTTTTCTGTCTTTTTTATTCTTGCAAAAACAAAAAAGTATTTCATCTGTTGCTTACATTCCATTCCAACTGTAGTCCCATCTCTCCTTCCCTTTTCCTTTTCCTTTTCCTTTTCCTCTTCCTTTTCCTCTTCCTTTTCCTCTTTCCTCTTTCCTCTTTTCTTCTTCTCCATACTCTCATATCCCTCTCCTTCTCTCTCTCTCTCTCTCTCACTTTGCCATCACTTCACAGCCTTCATTCACCATGGCCACTGACATTGGTAGGATGATCCTTTTTTATTTCTTTATTTTTATTTAAAAGTCCTTGTTAACTCTTCTGCACACCCTATACTAAACATTCCCCCCTCTTCCTTCCTCTTTCTCTCTCTCTCCCTCTCTCTCTCTCTCTCCCTCTCTCTCTCTCTCTCTCTCTCTCTCTCTCAATTGTCCTCTTCCTTCTTCCTGTCTTTCTTTCAACTTTTAGCAAACCCCATCTCTCCTCCATCATCCAACAAGGTATGTTCTTTGATTGCATATCTCTCCTAGGCCTGTATTGCTTATTCATTACCTGCATACCTTTCAAGTCTACATTGCATCCTATTAAAGCACAAAGCAAATCTACAGTGACGATCCATGGGATTGTGCCATCCATTCAACGGGTTATATTAATTAAACAAAAGAAAAAGATCTTGGGCTGGGAACTCTTTTTTTTTTTTTTTCTTTTTTTTTCCATGCTGACCGTGCCTGAGTCTGGGCGGAGGGGTCAAGAGACAGTGCAGAAAAGACCACGCTCTAACATCAAATCTGTATACCATTACCCATTTATTATTTTTTTTTTTTAGGCCGCGATCAATGGCGCTCTTCGCAAAAAGTTGCAGGGCTATGTTGGTTTCGCCAACTTGCCAAACCAGGTCCACCGCAAGTCCGTCAAGAAGGGCTTCAACTTCACAATCATGGTCGTTGGTAAGATCTCTATCATCTACTCTCTCTTTCTCCCTCTCCCACTTTTTCCTACCCTGCCCTGCCCTGCTCTCTCTCTCACCGTTGGTTCTTTCTTACAATCTCTGTAATGGAGCTTGGCTCTGCTCGTTATATGTTTACATGTCTGGGTTGCGCTTATTTGGCTCCTGCTCCTTTATTTTTTCTCTCTCTCTCTGTCTCTCTCGTATTTGAGAGATGGGCTCGCAGACTTTTTTATTTTTACACCATTACATAAAATACCAGTCGCCTATTTGAATCACACTGAGGGAACCCATTCATTGCACCGGATAAAAGACTCCACCTTGGTCTATCTACAGCACTACAATACCATCCTTACAGATTGCCTGTTGCGTGGCCATCATCTCACTCTTGGCTGTTGCTTAGTATTCCTATTGCTCATCTTTCTTTTTTTTTTTTTTTTTTTCTTTCTTGTTCTTGATCACAATTGGGACTGAACTCTAGGTGAGTCTGGTCTCGGCAAATCGACTTTGGTCAACACTTTGTTCAACGCCCCATTGTATCCTCCAAAGGAGTACGCCCCTCTTACGGAAGAGAGCCCAAAGACTGTTGGTATCCAACTTTTCAGTACCGATATTGAGGAGAATGGCGTTCGTCTGAAGCTCAACGTCGTCGACACTCCCGGTTTCGGTGACTTTATCAACAACGAGGACAGGTTAGCCAATTGAAGGATAGTGTTAGAATCTCAGTCATGAATGAAAGGAACACTCCGCTTTTCTCACGCATGAACCCCCCCCCTTTATACAATCATTAGTTGGAAACCCATCCTAAAGACAATCGAAGGCCGATTTGATGCCTACCTTGAGCAGGAGAACCGTGTCAACCGCAGCAAGATCACCGACACCCGTGTTAACGCATGTCTATACTTCATCGCCCCCACTGGCCACTCTCTCAAGGCTCTGGACATTGAATTCATGAAGAGATTGCACAACAAGGTCAACTTGATCCCCGTCATTGCCAAGAGTGACACCATGACCCATGAAGAAATCGCTGCCTTCAAGGAGAGAGTAAGTCCATTCTGCCATTTATTAAGCACTATCGCATATACATATCAAACTTACATGGCAACATTTAGCACTTTTTTTTTTTATTTTTTTTTTTTTTATTATCTTTTTCTGTAGTCAGAAAGACATGTTAAACATTCTCATATTACCTATTCATTTATTTACTATTTAGATTCTCTTGGACATTGCTCACCATGACATTAAGATCTATCATGCCCAGCACTATGATTCTGATGACATTGAAACTATCAATGAGACTAAGGATGTCATGGTAATGTCTAATATCCATAAAATGGGATCTCGGGCTTCTTTAAGGCTTCTGTAACCTTTTTTTTTTTTTTTTTTTTTTGTACAATTATGTTAAGTTTTTTTCTTTTCTTTTCTTTTCTTTTCTTTTCTTTTCTTTTCTTTTCTTTTCTTTTCTTTTCTTTTCTTCCTTTTCTTCTTTTCTTTCGGTTTATAGAGCAAAATCCCATTCGCCATTGTTGGTTCAGATAAAGCTATCGAGACCCCTGATGGTCGCCATGTCCGTGGCCGTAAGTACCCCTGGGGCGTCATTGAGGTCGATAATGAGGACCACTGCGATTTCGTAAAGTTGCGCCAGATGCTGATCCGTACTCACATGGAGGAACTCAAGGAGTTCACAAACGATATCCATTATGAGAACTACCGCACAGAGAAACTCCTCGCCATGGGCTACCAGCAAGACAACTCTGTCTTCAAGGAGATTGATCCCGTTGCCAAATTAGAAGAGGAGCGTGCAATGCACGAAGCCAAATTGATAAAGATGGAGCAAGACATGAAGCATGTCTTCCAACAGAAGGTCCAAGAGAAGGAGGCCAAATTGACACAGTCAGAGGCCGAGCTCTACGCCAAACACAAAGAGATGAAGGACGCACTCGAGAAGCAGCGTCTAGATCTCGAAGAAAAGAAGAGGAGGATCGAACAGGGTCGTCCTATCACTCCAGAAAAAACCAAGAAGAAGGGCTTTGGCTTTGCTGGAAAGTAAAAAAAAAGAAAAAAGTCCAACATAGCACTCACTGTCTCATCAAGTCTCTGGAACTAGGAATGGTATGTGTGTTTTGAAGTTCTAAAGGCGCAAAATGGCATGCTTTATAAAAATAAAAAAAAAATATTAATAATAAAGCCCCAAACGTTCCATTCGACTAATCTTTTTTTTTTTTTTTTTTTCCTATATACACGATAGCCTTCCATTTTCTCAACGCAACGTATACCTCAATCAAATATCGCAACTACAGCAGCGGCATAAAAGGCGGGATGTCATTTTTTTTTTTTTAGATAATGTTCGTCTAGCCCTCCAACTCACATTCTAAACCACTTACCTTCTCTAATTTTTAATACCATACTTACTCTCCCAATAAAATAAAGAAAGAAAAAAGAAAAGAGAGAAAGAGAGAACATTGCTTCGTTATTTGAACCTTTATGATTATCACTTTTAAATTATTTTCTTGCTTTGACAGCCATCTTAGTCTGAATCCGCCACATTTTGACAGAAAGTGTGTTTGTCTTTCGATCATTACAATCGTATTATTACTATTATTATTATTATTATTATTATTATTATTATTATTATTATTATTATTATTATTATTATTATTATTATTATTAGTAGTAGTAGTAGTAGTAGTAGTAGTAGTAGTAGTAGAAGTAGTAGTAGTAGTAGTAGTAGTATTAAAAAATCAACCTCCATCCTGTGTCCTTGGAAATCTTTTACATTAAATATTGATGACGCCTCCGATTTGTATATACTAACCTTACAAGCCTTGTGCAAGCTCTGAACAGGATGAACGCCCTAGTCAGCGCCGTCGTAGCGGATTGTCTGAAGCACCTTCCCATCGCAAAAACCATATTCGAAGCAGTGTCTCGGGGATGATGCAAGATTATAAAGCATCTGAATGTTTTTATTATATCTTTAAACTAAAAAGGTCTTTCAATGCATCCCAGCCCCAAGGGTTGCGAGGTGGTCCAAAAAACCCCAACTCCACGGGAATATGGAAAAGATAAAGTACAGGAGTATGAATAACAGGATAGCCTCATGTGGGGATAGTGTGCCCTTCATATCTCTTCTTATGTCCTCTCTGTGGTCCATCCGTGCCGCCCCTCCTCCTCCTCCTCCTTCTCTAGTTTGACTGGAGCCGTCGAGACTGGGACCACCAGAGCTGGGACCGTCGAGACTGGGACCACCAGAGCTGGGACCGTCGAGACTGGGACCACCAGAGCTGGAACCGTCGGAACTGGAGAACACGCGCGCTACTTTCAAAGGCTCTCTGCATGACAAGCAATTATATATCAAATGTGGTATATCCGGCCACAGAAATGCTGATTTAAACCCCGTTCGTGTCTCGATGCAGGATCTGCATGCATATACATGACATTTCCAGCAAGCTAGTCTTAGTTGTTCTGAATCATCTTTGCATATAAAGCAAGGCGGTACTCCTGTTGGTTGTAGCATTATATTTGACACGACCGTTCTTATTTTGTCCACTGGATCTGTCAAGTTTACTAGATGGTAATTGTCGCGTTCTAATATAACACACGAGTCGCCATTTGCT
This sequence comes from Lobosporangium transversale, assembly GCF_002105155.1. Taxonomy (NCBI): domain Eukaryota; kingdom Fungi; phylum Mortierellomycota; class Mortierellomycetes; order Mortierellales; family Mortierellaceae; genus Lobosporangium; species Lobosporangium transversale. The sequence goes on from NW_019028993.1 coordinate 137,206, forward strand.
ACTAGATATTGACAAACTTCTGGGCCCAGTTGAGTTGAAACCATGGCAGTTTTAGGGAGAGCTTCACATAACTTCCCAAGCGTTGCGAACATCCTTAGTGAGTCGATTTTAGTATATCTAACGGAATATCCCAATGCTTTTAAACCGTCATCGATGACCCTAAGATTTTCGTCTTTCGGACTACGTGATTGAGGTTTGGCTTTTCTTTTTTTCATCGTCGACAACTAGCGCCTGTCGCGACGCGAGGCTGATGTCCAAAGATGAAGGATAAGGTGGTGTGAGTAGAGATTTTTTTTTTTTTTTTTTGATAACTAGGACCCACGAGGTCATGTAGGATGTGGCATGAGTAGACTTGGGATGAGATCGTGTGAGTGAATGGAGTATCAGTGAAATGGGGCCCGTGCTCCTTTCTCTAATTGATCACCTTTCTCTAATTGGCCGCTTCCAATGTTTCTTTTTTTTTAAAAAAAAAAAAAAAAAAAAAAGCTGACTTGTGCTTGCCATGGATCTGGGGTCCTATGGCTCCGTACGTCCAGAACCTCGAGAATTCAGTACCTTGATCCTGAGGCGCCGTGACTCGATGACTCAACCTGCCCGCATGCCTGGTTTCGCGCAGTGTCTGTACTGCTCATATCTCTTTGTGGTTCCGTCTGCCCTGCTCGGGGTCCCGCCTGTCCAGAAAATGGCCCATGGGAATTCCTGTAAAATAATGAAACACTTACAGAAAATTGAGGGATTACATCTTAAAAAATCTGCTACTGCTGTTCATATTCTACTTGCATTAAGTGCACTCTCTCTACTGACCTACATCCGCTCGAGCAGTAATGTGAGCGCTATACATGGCATTCTCTCAATGGAAGACTAACAGACAGTCAAGGAAGGGGATCTCGAGACAATACACATGTAGAACATCCGATGACTAGCCGCAGACGACTCGATACGCACGTGTCAGCAAAACAAGAGAGCGAAGGAGCCACAACAAGGCCAAGGTCAGAGCCGGGGTCAGCAAGAGCCACCCAAGTATCGGCAAGAGTCCAAGGCACTGTGGGAGCATGCACCAGACTTCCAAGTGATCGATGGAGGGGGATTGTCATTCAGTGCACTGCTTCTCCCTATAGAACACCCGACCAAACCTTAAAAGCCTAACTCTAAAATCAGCATCAAACGGCACACATGTAGATTTTATATTTGTTTCATCCTTCCACCCTAGTGTTAGTTCAGTTGACGTTAAGAACGCAAATGAACTATTTTACCGCTGACAGAGCTCATATGAATGAACTACATGTGGAGCATCCGGAAGTTTTTTTTTAAAAAAAGAAAAAAAGAAAATACTGTTCTCAAGAATGGTCAGGCGGTACACTAAGGAGAACATGGCACGGATGCATCAGATAGGCAAAGACACAGATGCGATGCTGGGGAGAAGTTGGTTAAAGATACTAAAGTCTTTAAAGTCTTTAATTTTGCTCAATGAGATAACGATGTGCAAGTACAAGGAGTTGTATATTATTATTATAAGATGGTATTGCCCTCGCCTTACCTATTGATGTTTAGCAGAATAAGGAAAGGGAAACAAGGAAGATGGGAAAAAAAAATTGTATTATTATTATTATTATTATTATTATTATTATTATTATTATTATTATTATTATTATTATTATTATTATTATTTGGTAACGAGGACCCACGAGGCCGCTCGCCATCGTGCCAATGTTTTGCTGCTTCGTCTTATTGAGCTATTCTCCTGGGTATATATTACGACTAGTACACCCCTTAACCATGTGTACAATGAATATATATCACATGATGGCGCTTAATTTGATTCTAGATATAAATGGCTGACATTCTGTTAAGTCTTTTCTACCTTCTTAAAGAGTATTTAAGTAGCTTTTCCTTTCACTGCAAAAATGACATCTCTCTTCTTATCATCGATGCCATTTTGCAGCATTTGCCAAATTATTCAAAGTACTTATTAGGATCACTATTCGTATCCAAAATCTACGAGGCTTTCGCCCAATCTTTGATTTTTATCACTTACCTACTAGTTTCCAGAGATCACTAGTAGACGTACTACGATATCTTCAACAGCTTCTGGCAAATCGGAGTCCAGGCCCCAGTTGATATCTGGCCCATAAGGGGATCTAGTTCAAATGGTAGAGCCCGCATTCTTCACAAACTCTAAAATCCCTGCATAGAGTTCCCCTTCCCCTGTACTTTTCCACATTCCTATCAGTACCCCTCTACAAGTTTTTCACATTTCTACAATGACTGCACCCCCAGTGCAGCCAGATCCCGGAAAGGATCAGGCCCAGCTGGAGATGGTCAGTGCTTCTCAAGATCCCCAGGGTGATTTTGAGATGGATGCAGAGGTTACAACATCTGCACCGATGGATGCAAATCCATCCACCCTCCCTCCAGAACAACAAACCTTAAACACGGCACCCAAAAATAGAAATAACAACAACAAAAAGAAAGTTCAAACCCCAGTAACCCCATCCCCAGTCACAGCACGCGTTCTCTCCTACGCAGATAGGGCAAAGGGTAAGAACCTCCTCAAGGTGGTCTCATTTGACGAGACCCAACATCTCCCGCCAACGGGCTTCAAGGGGCTAGTGATTGCCTACCCCCTTCCGCGTCTAGACATGCGTATCGCTGTCAAAGTAGCCATCGACAACGCAGTAGACGCGGCTCAAATCTCAACCTCCAAAGGCAGCATGTGCGCTATCTTCGACGACGAAGAGAAATACGCACATGCCCTCAACACCAAAGTGCCAGTAGGAGATGTTCTCCTATGCCCCTCCAGGACAGGCTATACGAACAAGCTGGAGGAAAGGATCAGGTCCCCACTATGGGACCACACGCCGACGAGATGGCGCTTCAAACAGCTCTCAACAAGCTGTACGCACCATACGGGACAGTACGCGACATTGAATATGGAGTTATTCAGCCCGGCTCGTCAACAAAAAATGGTGAAATCAGCTTCACCCTCGCTCTCCATGACAGCACTCAACCGGATACGGAGTTGATCAGAGCAGCCTCGCTGTTCGGCCTCAACACCGTCTTCACCTGGGAGACAGCTGGAAAATTCTGCTACAACTGTGGCAGTCTTACTCACCTGACAGCAGAGTGCAGGACACCACGGACCCTATACCTGGAGGAGATCCGTCCACTATTCACGCCAATCCTAGCTCCTAGGTACGGCAAGGAGACAACCCAGGCACCACCAAGGGTAGTAGTCAAGTCTCCAACTACTACCACCACGGCCCCCCCAACCAACAACAACAAAAGGCCACCAACTTCAACAACGCAGGCGAATACCTCGTCCGCACCAACAACACGCCTAGATCCAGATGGCTATCAAACGCAGGGAAGGAAGAGACGTATGCCGCCCTCCAAAGCTTCTAGTAACGCCACCGCTACTTCTAGTTCAAAGCCTGAGTCTAACTCTCGCAAGAACAGGAAAAAGCAACGGGCGCAGAAAAAGGCCAAGGAGTCAGGCAAAAAGCTCGAGAGTAAACAAACGAGCAAGGAAGTAAGCAAAACTGCCCCAGTGGCAGCCAACGCTACATCCGGAAGCTTCACGTTTACTCTCCCAAAAGAGCCGATGTTCACTTCTTGCAGCGCGGAATCCTCTACGAGCAACCAGCGGCAGAAGGGGCGGCTATTTAACTCACCAGCGAGAAAGATAGCAACCCCTAGCACTTCTAACGCCAGACCTCTGAGCTCAAAAGGCAAAGAAAAGGCGACCACGAAGGAAGCTGATACTCTACCAAAGGATGAAGATGCCCTTGCGGAGCCTCTGGTGAAAAGGATCAAGCCAACCCCTCAGACCGAGCCATCCACCTTGGATGTATCGGATTGGGACCCCGCGAGCATGGAAGAGGACCCCTCGACCATGGCAATCCTCGCAGAACTCGCGAGCAAGGGTGAGGGCCCCTCGGCCCTGGCGGCAGTCGCGGAACTGGATCCCTCTACCCCGGTAGTGGATGATCCTGCAGAACCGACCGAGGACATGGTCTTGTAGAGACAGAGACAATAAAAAGTCAAGAGATAAAAATTAAATTAAAACCTTAATTTTTTAAGTTTGCCTTTTTGTCATTGTCTCATATCAAATCTATTTTATCCTCAATGCTGCAAATATCCCTGGCTACATTTAATTGTGATCGCATCCAAAAACAAGACAAACGTACAAATTTGTTCCGTTGGCTAAAAACCCGCAAATATGATCTGATAGCTTTACAAGAATTCAACCCAGTACACTCTACAGGGAAGGATGACAGTGATGCTTGGATGATCCAGTGGGGCAGAGGTGGCTTTTGCTCAGGCAAATGTGCCATCCTTGTCAACAACAAGTCTATTAAAATCTACAATACTACAACCCTCTCACAAGGACGCATTATTTTTGCTGATTTCAAAATGGAAGACGAAGAGTACCGCTTTGCGAGCATCTACGTCCCATCCAACCGAGAACAGAGAGCAGAGTTTATTGCAAACTTTCCCTCCAACGAACTCAAGCACCCACGTTTGATACTAGCTGGTGACTATAATGCTTATCCAAATGACCAAACTGATAGATCTCCTCCTCTTGATCTACTAACCCAAAGAAACCAAACCCTGTGGCCATCACTTGAACAAGCCCTGATCCCTCTGAATCTATATGATCCAGTCCCGGAACTAGGCGAGGACGAAACTCCGTTAGAGAGCCGATTCACTCATGTTCATAAAAACGGAAATAAAGCGATTCTCACACGTATTGACTTTATTCTGATGACCCAACCTCTATTTGATATTTCTAATACACCTAGAGCTATGACATGCCCAGCCATTCGAAGCGATCACAAGGTCCTCCATTGTAAGCTGTCAGCGATTGCGCCTTCAACCTCAGGGGAGAAGACCAAGAGCCTCGACACTCGCTTGCTACGAGACCCAGAGTACGATGCTATCATCCGCAACCTGTGGGCCTCTCTCCTACGCTCACGAGAAGACTCTCCAGAAGAGCCAACTCACGAGTTCTGGGACAGAGCCAAGGTGGCGATGCTAGCAGAGTCGGTGAAGTATGGTGCAAAAATTAGAAAACAACAAATTCAAAAGAGACACACAATAGCCAGAAAAATCAGACAAAATGACGAACGCATACTCGCTGACCCCTACAACACCAGACTGGTCGAAAAACGAGACAGACTCATCGCGGAAAGCGTAGAGCTTGAATCGATTCAACTGGAAAGGACTGCTACGCTCGCTAGAGTAAAGTGGTTAGAGGAAGGAGAGGTCGCTACGCCATATTTTACAAACATACTCAACCAAAAGAAAAAGAAAAAACTGATTCCAGCAGCCAGACGACCAGACGGCACCACGGCTACCTCGCAAGAGGATATCCAGGAAGCTGTCAGGACATACTGGGAAGGTATTTACACATCGCAGGGTTCGGACACGACCGCTCGAACTACACTCTTGGGCGAACTCACTAGGAAATTAGAAGACGTGGATGTAAACATGCTCGACTCTGATCTAACAGTGACGGAGGTTGAGAATGCAGTGAAACTGAGTGCGAACAGTAAATCACCAGGCGAGGATGGCCTACCCTTTGAATTCTACAAAGCATTTCTGGACTTGTTTTCTACGATCCTTACGCAGATCTTCAATGAAGCCACAGCGGAGGGATCCCGACTGCCTGCATCCCATGGACGCTCAGTTGTCGCTCTCTTTCACAAGAAAGGCGATAGGACACTCCCCCAGAACTACAGACCAATCTCGCTGATCAACTGCGACTACAAAATCTTTACCAAAGCACTGACTGAACGCATCAACAGGGTGGCTGTCAAACTCTTGGGAGAATGGCAGACTGGATTCGTCAAAGGTCGACAAGGCCATGACAATGTCTTTCAGACACACCTTGCAATGAAGCATGTTCACCACCAAACAACCCCCACGCAACGCGCTGAATACGCCAATTATATTGACCAACAGCAACAGTATCCGCCGTCTCGGAGGAGAAAACCAGACCTGCCAGCTTATGCGATTCTTAGTCTTGACCAGGAAAAAGCATATGATAGAGTGGAATGGAAGTACCTCAGAGCGGCCCTACAGGCCTTTGGCTTCGGACCAAGGATACGACGCTGGATCGGGCGCTGCTACCTCAAACCAACTAGTCGGCTTATTGTCAACGGAGAGCTATCACAGCCATTCTCGATCACTCGAGGCCTAAGACAAGGAGATCCACTAGCACCACTCTTGTTCAACTTTGCTATTGAACCTTTCCTCAACTTTTATGTGCTCAAAGCCCAAGGCATCCCAACACCAGATGGTTATGCAATCGCATGCGCTTTCGCAGACGATACAAATCTGATGGTGGCCAAAGGTGACGAAGCCATAGTACAAAGGGCGCTATCTCTTCACGAGAAGGCATCTGGAGCCAAGGTCAACAAAGACAAGACAGTATTAATCCCACTCAACACCTGGTCACACGACTACATCCGCCTACCAGACTACAGCTGGGAGGAATACGGAAAGCCATTCAAGCATCTAGGGATCTACATTTCTGCGGAAGGCTATAATATGCCAACCATAGAGACCCAGATCCTAGCAGATCTTCGAAGAGCGACAGCCACATGGCGACTGCGAGGGCTTTCTCTACAAGGACGGGTGACTATAATCAATACATACCTTCTTTCAAAAATATGGCACTGCGCACCATTCTACCCATTTTCTTCTCCTTTTTATACTGCACTAGACAGGATACTAAAAGAGATTCTATGGAGCGGAAGGCGCAGCCGCATCAAACTCGAGGAATTTTTCAAACCAAAGTCAGAGGGAGGATGGGGGATGATCCACCCACGGTCTCAGGTGCAGGCGCTGAAAGCAAAGTGGATGGCTAGATGGCTGCTAGAAGAGACCAAGTGGGCGGACGTGTTTGAAGATTGTGCAGAGTATACTCTACCAGAGAGGATAGCGGAACCGAAACTGATTCAGTGTGCCACTAACCACATCATACTACAACCGAGCACAGCAGCTCGCTCAGTCACATACAAAGGAGCAGACGCAAGTGTGCACCAAACACTGTATGCATGGTCATTACTACAGCCCACACGGGATGAAACTAAAGACTTTGACAGGGAGCGAAAAGAAGCATTGACGCTAGGACTGGCAGACACGACTTTCCTACTGGGAGAGTTTACAGTTCGCAAAGCTCGGCGAGTTATCCAACCAATCCTACTAAAACAAAGAAACCAGGCGGACCACCTTCGTGATGCTAATGAGCACACGACAGACAATACGCCATGGGACCTCACAACGGCACAGGCGAGGACAATGTACACTCGCCTACACCACAAACACCGACGCAACAAGGAAAAAGATCTGCTTTTCCTCCTAGCGCACAAAAGGGTTTTGACCAACAATATCAGACGATTTTGGAATGATAGCAACACACTAGGCTTCTGTCGCCGATGCGACTCTACCCAGCTTGAAGACAATGTGCATGCATTCCATGACTGTTCTGATTTGAAAGCCTTTTGGGATACAGTGCACCAAAAACTCACAGCGCTTTATCCTACTACTCGTTTTAGCATAACCGCCAAGGACCGAATCCTCTGCTGGCCACGGACAGACATTGAGGAAGAAGCACCTCTGGCGATCCACATCCACTCGGCAGCGGTGTGGGCGATATACGTGACGTTCTGTCAGCTGGGAGACGGACAGACAGTCAAGAAAGGAGACCTCGAGACGATATTCATGCAGAACATCCGACGACGAGCCGCTGATGACTGGATACGCGCGTGCCAACGAGACAAGAAATCGAGGAACAATAACAACCGCCAACAAGCCCAGGGCCAGAACCAGCAAGAGCGAGACAAGCACCGGCAAGAGTTCAAGGCAGAGTGGGAACATGCACCATTTATCCAAGTGACCGATGGAGGAGGACCAAAATTTGACGCACTGTTCCACCCTGTGACGCCCGACTAAAACCTTAAAAGCTTAACCTTAAAAATCGGCAATATACCCTAATACACACATACACACATACACACACAAAAAAAAAAAAAAAAAAAAAAAAAAAAACCCCCCGAGCTACCCTTCCTTCCGCCCCTGTACATATAGCGTCAAACGGCACACATGCAGCTTATATGCTTGCTTCACCCCTCCAATATTCTAGTGCTAGCTCGTTTGACGCCAAGGGCGCGAACGGACTATTACCGCTGAAAGACCCGCGTGAATGAACGACGTGGGGGCCAGCAGGGAGCTCCAATATAGGACAGAAAATAGTGAGATAGCTCTTGAGAGCCCGAAATTCGAATAAACCATAAACACACCCACCACAACGAGTGGGGATCTAGCTCAAATGGTAGAACCACCCACCACAACGAGTGGGGATCTAGCTCAAATGGTAGAGCGCTCGCTTAGCATGCGAGAGGCACTGGGATCGATGCCCAGGTTCTCCAAATTTTTTCGCTACGATGAACACCTTTTTTTTCCTTGATGTTTGTATGGAGTATATCCACCTTAATTGTTTTTTCTCGGTAAGTGTCTACTTTTTAGAACAAACCAACTGGAATATGTTCAAATATAAAGCCATACAAGGTCAATATAAAATTTTGATCATGACATCTAGCTTCAATTGAATGGCTATTGACTAGTTTTTTCTTGTTGAAGTTCGTTAATTATACGTGGGTTTTTACTTGAAGGACTGATTTCGGTCCTCATGGTTAGGGTGTAGACGCTTACAAATAATATGGGTGATAGTAGGGAAATGTGAGAATATATCACAAGTGAATGAACTTATGCTGACCCTGACGCACTTCTTCACCAATCGACAGTCTTTTTCACATATTTAAATACCTTTGCCACCAAGCGACTAGTAACACGTTTATCTTCAAGTTTTACTAATGTTTGAAAACATCGACATAGAAGCGGTGCATATGGACAGGGACTTTCACTTTTCCCCTAGTGGAGTGTTGTTTATTTTTCAACTAAAAGTAATGGATAGCAATAGACCCTGACACTGAAAAATATTTAGACAGTAGTTATCAGAAGCTAAGATAAGTGAGAATAAGATGTGGGTCCACACACCACATCCATGGGGTATTTATTCATTTTCTGGTAGAGAGACTCGTACCAAGTAACTACATATCTATCTAGAAGCGACATGGGATTATTCAGGAACCATGTCGGTGTTTTGTCGCGTCTCTAGTGACGCGTTATTATTATTATACTTTTCTTAGCGTATTAATTTTAGGAATTCCCCTAGTGTGTTCCTAGTGCGTTTTTAGTATTTTTCTTAATCTTCTAGCTGGGCCGTTATTATCTTGTATATTGAAATATACAACACCCAGCCACGCCCATCTTAATTTTTAATGGCCACTGTTGCGATTAGCAGTCATTTACATGGGTTTTTACTATAGCTAAGATTTTTACCCTTTTTATTTAATGAAGATCCCCGGATCATAATAAACACATCTTTCTTTCGTTCTCGTTACTTATTATGATCCTGGCATATATCAGCCACCACAAGGAGCTCAACACAAAAAAACATGGCTGCGAATGAGCCTGAGGATGTCTCCACACTCAATAAACGAAAAAGAGAAAACCAACACCCACAACGAAAAAAGCGCGCCATCCCACTGCTGCTGCTGAACTGCGTTGTCGAGGGAGAAACAACGTCGTTCCCAGTAGGGATTTCCTCCGATAAATCGGTCGGGATGCTCAAGCAAGCCATCAAGGTAGCAAAGAAGCCAGAACTTGATCATGTTGCCGCAGATAAGCTCATCCTCTACAAGGTCTCCATCCCTGACGAAGATAAGACCGTCGTCGAGTCAGAAATCGAGTCAAAAGATTCTCTCGCACCCGCGTTAATGAAGCTTTGGGAGAAATTTAATTCTGAACTTCCAGAGAAAACTATCACAGCGAGGTATATCTTTGGCTCTTGATGGACTGATTGTTGATATTTCCAGCTGATGAAGCTTGGTTTATATCTTAAATGACCATGTGCATGATACACTATCATGCAAAACCGATTCAATAATTCATTCCCATGTGCATTTCTTTTTTTTTCATTCCTAGAAACCGTATATGCATACACCACTCATACTTTGGTTTAATAAAGCTCCCGACTTCTATGTCATAGTTATGCGTTGTGGTATTAGCTTGTCTCATTGGGAAAGCTAATGACTTTTTGTTCATGCAGGTCATTGAATCAGTTTCACATGTGGTCTAAAATGTTGCCCATGGCAACTTTTGGACGTCATTTAATGCAAGTAAAAAAAGGACTTTTCTCTCTTTCCTTTATGAACACTTGCTTAACTCTCTCTTAACTATACCTTCACAGAATATGAGACCCACTCCACAAAGGAAAGTCAACGAAGCCAGGAGGTTAATGATGGGAGGCATGTCTACTAGAGAAACTGCTGCTAGTGTTGGTATAGCAATAGCGACGGTCACCAGGATCTATGCACATAATAAGGAGGACATGCCAGTCAATAAAGGCGGTCGACCAAGGAAAGTATGTACCTAGAGATATCATGCAGTATCTTAAGGTGAACATGAAACGAGGTATGCAATAAATTGCATTTTTGGACATTCATTCCTCATTCTCGTTTTTCTTTCTAATGATCTTCCATGTCATCGCTGTTTCTCATTCGTATTTGTCCCACCTCCATGGACTGTCATCACCATCCTCATCAATGTCGCAATTAGCATTTAATCGCAATTTGCTTCAATACCTTATTGCATCTGTTAAGTTAATTTTTAACTTCCTGTTCTCTTTATTTCGGTTACTTCTCTTCTGTCTTAATGATGTTTCCTCCTTTTGCCTTATATAGCTCCCTCATCCTCTTTGGCATGTCACAATATAGCTTTTCCAAGAGTTCAGGAGGGATTTGTGCCCATGCGTCTTGAACCCGATCCCAAAGGTCCTCCATATTCTTTGGCTTGTCTGGATATTGATCCAACTTCATCTTCATATATGCCCATACTTTTTCTATTGGGTTGATGTCAGGAGAGTTTGCTGGCCATTCCATGAGAGCTATCTTAGATTTTTTGATATAGTCCATTGCAGTTTTTGCAGTATGGATCCTAGCCAGTGCTCCTATTCGAACCATTCGAATCGAATTTGCCTGATATCGAATTCGATTCGAATAAGGTAGGTTCAAATTCGATTCGAATTCGAATAGATATCAGGATTCGAATGCTATTCGAACCATTCGACATTCGAACCGTTCGAACCATTCGAACCATTCGAACCATTCGACACTCGAACCATTCGAACCATTCGAACCATTCGACACTCGAACTATTCGAATAATTCGCGTCATTCGAACCTTTCGAACCATTCGAACCTTTCGAACCATTCGAATCGAACCAGGATATGGCTTATTCGAAGCTATTCGAATTCGAACCGTTCGATTCGAATAGGAGCACTGGGCATCACTGACAGCTTGGAGTCTCTTATGAATACCTACGATGAGTTTGCGGCAGAAGTCCACTGGGATCCTGTACCATTCAACCAATATAGTTCATCACAGCTCTTAGCTCGCTCCGCATACCTAGAGAGCCGCCTATCCAATTCTGCCCACATGTGTTCAATAGGGTTGAGGTCAGGGGATTGTGCTGGCCACTCTAGAAGTGTACCTTCCTCTTCTGTCAGATGTACTGACTCCAAATACTTCCTAACAATCTTCGCCGTGTGCTTCGAGTCATTGTCGTGCTGAAAGACGATATCGCTTTTATAGTGCGTGCCAAAACTGATGCAATAAATTGCATTTTTCAACATTCATTCCTCATCCTCCTTCTTCCTCTTTATGATCTTCCCTGCCACCACCGTTTCTCATTCTCATTTGTCTCACCTCCATGGAGTCTCATCGTCATCGCCATCAGTGGCCTAATTAGCATTTAATTGCAATTTGCTTTCAGCATCTCATTGCATCTATTATGGCAATTAACAACTTCTTGTTTTTATGTATTCCTGTTACTTCTCCTTTCCCCTAACGATGTTCCCTCCTTTAGCCTTATATAACTCCCTCATCCTCTTCGGCATACCGCAGTATAGTTTGTGTAAGAATTCAGGAGGGATATGTGTCCATACGTCTTGGACTCTCTCCCAGAGATCCTCCATATTCTTTGCCTTGTCTGGATAATGATCCAACTGCACCTTCATGTATGCCCATATGTTTTCTATTGGGTTGATGTCAGGAGAGTTTGCTGGCCATTCCATGAGAGGTATCTTAGACTTTTGGATATAGGTCATTGCTATTCTTCCGGTATGAATCCTAGCATTGTCCTGCTGAAATATAAATTTGTCCTTATCCATCAAGTAGTAATCCCTGGACTTAAAGATATAATCCTTGAGAACGTCGACGTATGTTACCGAATCCACCTTCTCTTGGAGCCAGCAGCCATCGCCTGGTCCGTAGTAAGTTATACAACCCCAGAACATCATTTTGCCTCCACCGCCTTGCCTTGTCTTTTTGATATGATGTGCTCGTAGAGTTTTATCCCATCGATGCTTGTAGTAGTACTTTCTTCCGCAGGACCCAACTCTGCTAAAGATGGTCTCATCTGAGAACATGACGTTCTTCCAGTCTTCTAGAGTCCAGTCCAAGTGATCCTTTGCAAAATTATATCGAGCATAGATTTGCTTCTTCGTCAGATCAGGCTGCTTCTGTTTTACATATGCCCCCATATCATCCTGCATAAGGAACCTCCTGATGCTCGATTTACTAACCTGCACTCCTTCCCTCAATTGAACAAGTTGTTGGCCATCTTTTTGGGTCTCCAATACACCCATGTCAAAAAATCTTGATAAAAGCTGTTTCGTTTTCTTAGTAACTTTGCAGGGTCGGCCCCCTCTCAGCACTGGAATACTTTCTTTGCCTCTTTTCCTAATCCTTTGAGCTGAGGTAACAGATATCCCTAAACTCTTTGACACTTCTCTGGAAGACTTTCCCTGATGAAGTAGAGCAGTTGCATTTTGGATAGTTGATTTGGATAATGATTTCATGTTATGATAAAGATATGGCAGATATGTAGAGTGTCGCTTGGTGTATCAGTGGTGATGGTGCTATAAAGAAAGAATAAAGAATAAGAAAGAAGTAAGGGATGGACAAACCTGACATGTACTTTTTACCAAAACTGATGCAATGAGACATGACTATACAAATGGCGATTATTCGCTAATTGCGTCATTGATGAGAACAGCGATGACAGTCTACGAAGGTGAGACAAATGAGAATGAGAAGCGGTGATGGTAGGGAAGATCATTAGAAAGGAAAAGGAGAATGAGGAATGAATGTTAAAAAATGCAAATTATTGCATCAGTTTTGGCACGCACCATATGTTGCACAAAATTATTATAGTGATTTCGCTTGCAGATGCTGAGATTGAACGTAGGAATGACCTAGGTCTGGCAGGTTGAATAGGCAGTCCCTGATTTGTTGGAAGAGAAGGAGTCTTAGGATATCCTCGTTTGGCTTGGGCAGACCTGAAGCTACTGGCGGCGACGCTGGCTTCGCTTCTTGAAGTCACTTGGGGCAACTGGCGTGTTTGCACTTCCTCGAACATAGACCTTGAACGCCCTTCGCGCGTCTTCACACCCAAGACATTGTATTCTCCGCCAGAATGGTCTATATCGTTGGTAAACATCAACTTGCTCTTGTTCGTGTCTGTCCTGACCACGACGCCATATATCACGCTTCGCCTGCGCTTGCCGCTGGGCGCGTCGGTCGATGAGGCTCTCTGACTACAGAAGCATTGACGCGTACGGAAGAAGTCAGTAACAAGGTTCGAAGCAACGGATATCAAGTATTAACTAGCAACTAAGAGTCAAAGGTATAGACTTACAGGCGATCGCCTTCCAGAAAACCCGCTGTAGTCATCGTCACTCTCGAATTCGCACCTATTCTCGTTGAAAGTAGGGTCTTCGTCTAGATTTTCATTGACTTCCTGGTTGAATGAGTGATATTCATCAAAGTCGTCGTTATTTTCTTCGCCATACTCTTCGTCATACTCTTCGCCATACTCTTCGCCATGCTCTTTGTCGAACAAGAAATTTTCACTCTTATCATTCATCGTTGAATAAAAAAAGGAATTGCGTTTCAAGGTCAGGCAGACTGATTCAGGAAGAGGAATGGAAAGTGGGAGCATGAAGAGAATGAATGAGAACAGAAAAAACTTTATTAGACAAAACAAGAATACGGACAAAAAAAGTTTTATCGCATATTGAGGGTTCTCTCCTCCATGAGGGAACAAACTGTTTTTTGTGGATTGAGTAAATGGGCTCAACATATTTAAAGATTGTTCCCTTTGTCTCTTTGCGAAGGTTGTTGCAAGAGAAGAATCTAGTACAATCGTATCAGTGTTACTTGGCGTCACAGACGATGATTATTGGTCTTTAAGATCTTTAAGGTATAGAGATATAGAAGCCTAGCTATGGAAGTAGAAGTTGGCTTTGACTATATATAGTCAACATTAGTAATAAAGAGAAAGCAGAGGCAGAGATGCCGAGCATTTACTGAATTATTAAAGTACATGGCCGCTTTGCGAGACAAGATCAGACAAATAAAGTTAATCTGTCAACTGTTCGTGGTATTTATTAAGCGTGTCTTTAGGGATGATGCAAAAGGTTCTCTGAGAATTGAATGAGAATGGCAATGGCAATGGCAATGGCAATGGTAATGGTAGTGCGAAAAGAGAAGAAGCCTGTTATGCATGCAGATGATTGTGAGTCTCTGTGCTTTTCTTCAGGTTAGCGCTGTTTGTGCAATAGGTTTGTGCTGTTTTCAGAACAGGTTCGCGCTGTTATAGAAAAGGTTCACGCTGTTTCAGAACAGGTTCGTGCTGTTTCAGAACAGGTTCGCGCTGTTTCAGAACAGAGTCGCATTCAAATTTTTTTTTTGTGAATTGTGAATTGTGAAATGAAATCTATTGGCTTTGAAATGACCAATAATCTGCCAGAACTGGGTCCATTTCACAATTCAATTTTTCATCAAAAAGTTATAAAATTGATTTGTGAAATGACTCATTTGATCCAATGACCTTTGAAAGTGATTTTCTCTTTTTTTTTCTTTTTCTTTCTTTCTTTCTTTTTTTCCCTTTCACGCAACACACACATAAAAAAGAAATGTCGCATACCTTTTACAACGGTATCAACCCTTTGATCTCTCCCACGCCTTCAAATGCAACAATTACCTCTGTTTCTGAACGTCCAATAATTGTTGATGCCACTCATCAGCGACAGTTCCCTTACGTAGCCGCCCAGAACTATCAATACCAGCAGCAGCAACAAAACCTTCAAGGAAAGGGTTCTCAGGAACTTTACAATATTTATCCAATCTGTGATGCCCAATTTGCGACACCACCCTCAGCCAACTCAATCTGAGCAAAGTTCAAAACGTCCAAGGGAAGAACTGCAACAGACTTCTTATTCTCAACTTAGACCAATCTCAGCTTTGAATACGAATCGCTCAATTGCAATTACACCTCCGCCAATTACTTCTCAAGTACAACCTGGATCTCGTGCAAGATCTTCCACAACTCATGCTTCCTCTGCCTCTGCTTCGAAAGCTAAGGCAGCGACTAGAGGCCCTGGGAGCTTTTGGACCGCAGATGGGATGGATGCCTTTGTGGATTGGATAACTGACCCCCACAACTATGAAAAATTGCAAAGAGTACGGACAGTATCTGGTCAAAAGAAGGCCGACGTGCATACCGCTATTGCTGAATACGTAAACGGGGTTTCCGGAACTGATTGGACTCAAAAGATTGTAAGGAACAAGATTGAATATGCAAAGAAGAAATATGACCAAGCCAAGGCCCTTGCAGACCAAACTGGTGGTGGAGATACGGAGAATTTAGCAGACCTTCGAAGGCAAATGATGGAAATATGTCCTGAATACGACCGATTCCACGCTGTTTGGGGAAGCTCATTAGCGAGGAACCCCCCTCCTCTCATGCAGTCATGTAGACGTGTCATTGATGATTCCTCAGAAAGAGAGTCATCTCCTGAGACAACTCTCGACTCTGAAGATGACGGCCAGGAAGATGACGGCAATGAAGGTGGATTTGTTATTAATGGTAAGAAACTTAATGCCTGTTTGACATTGCTAATTTTAGTCATACCCGATATCTAATTCAAATTCATCAATTCTATCTATAAAAGACTTGCTTCAAGTTAACGACGAAGATAAAAGAGACCGAGTACCGAAGCGTCGAAGGAAAGCAAAACTTAGTGAAAAAGATGCTTTTGTTCAAAGTACTGTGTCTACTTTACAAACGCAAGTCGGCCTCGCCGCATCTACGAGATACAATGCATGAAATGACAGCATGAAAGAGCGAGAGAGAGCTATGCTAGATAGGGAACGAAATTTTGAAGCTATGCTGAAACAACGGGCGCAGGATTTTGAAACACTATTGAAAGGAAGAAGAGATGAATTCGAAAAAGAAAAGGAGATATACAAAAAAGACTTTGAAAAAGAAAAAGAGATACAAAAAAAGACTTTGAAAAAGAAAAAACAGATACAAAAAGAGGAAGCAGAGAGGATAATGGAGCGTCGAATGAAAATGCTGGACGAGGAAAAAAAAGAGATGATGGAGTTTAGAAAAGAAAGGGATCAGCTTCTTCAAGAGCTAGCGTCTCTAAAGAAAGAGGTGGAGTTGTGTTGTAGGAACAACAACAACAACAAGCATGGACAATCGCACGGTTTTTAAACGCGACAATATATGCATTTTAATAAACCTTTGAGGCTATCGTCTGTATAAAACCCATCGCATAAGCTTATTCCTTCTTCTATTACCTTCTTGTTGTTGGGGATCTAGTTCTTCTACATCTTCAGGCACATCTCCAGGAACTAATGGCTCGTTGAGGATCTGTTCTTCCGTAATGTCTTCTTGGGCATCTTTCCGCAAGAAATATTGTAAAACGACACACGCCATGATCCACATTGATGCCTTATTAATATGCCTTCGCTTGTCGATCCTTACAGGCAAACTTTGAAGGGATTGGAACTTGAGTTTTAACATACCAAACGCGTGCTCGATCTTGACCCTTGCTCTTCCATGGAGCGAGTTGAATCTTTTCTGATCACCTTGTGCATTCCTATAGCGCGGGATCACTGTTGCAGACGCAGCATAAGCGGCATCAGCAAGTATATATTCTTTTCCTTGGAAGAACTCGCCTGGATTCCGGTGCAGCTCCGTGCTCCTGTATGCTGTCGAGTCATGCATAGACCCGATGTAGCCAGTAGCGAAAAATATGAAGCGACCTAAATGATCACTTACAGCTGTAGCGCCTACCGCATAGTTGCACTTTCGGGTAATCCACGCTCCTGTATCAAAATTTGGGGCCGAGGACAGTGGGAAACAAACTCCATCGACAGCCCCAAGCATATGTGGGAAGCCTTTGTTTTCTTTAAACCATTTCAAAATCTCAAGTTTTTCCTCTCTATCAGGCCACACCACGAACTGTTCTACGAGATTATTAATGGCTTTGATACACCTCCAGGTGTAAGAGTGAACAGCGCCGACATTGCAACCAAAAATCCAAGCAACCTTCTTGATCGATATCCCTTTTGTTCCAAGGCGAAATAGGGTAACCTTTAGCTGGATCTTGATATTGACTAAAGGATCGCCGGTTTTTCGGAGCCGAAACAGAGGATCCCTGCCAAGGATCTCGGCCAGCTCTTGGAATTGTTCCGGCGTCAAACGTATGATACCAGAATAGTCCTCTGGGTTGTATGCATCGAGGACTCTGTCTCGTAATTCTGTCGAATATGGTTTTCGACATCGAGGACGCAGATACATACACTATCATGCAAAACTGATTCAATAATTCATTCCCATGTGCATTTCTTTTTTTCATTCCTAGAAACCGTATATGCATACACCACTCATACTTTGGTTTAATAAAGCTCCCGTCTTCTTCTACGTCATAGTGATGCGTTGTGACATTAGCTTGTCTCATTTGAATAGCTAATGACTTTTTTGTTCATGCAGGTCATTGAATCAGTTTCACATGTGCCCATTCGGTGGCCAAAGATCTTTATTCTTTTGTGAGGCATAACCTTACATCAATAGATAGTATTCCAACCATGGGCATCACTGACAGCTTGGAGTCTCTTATGGATACCTATGATGAGTTTGCGGCAGAAGTCCACTGGGATCCTGTACCATTCAACCGATATTCGCTCCCATAGTTCATCACAGCTCTTAGCTCGCTCCGGATACCTAGAGAGCCGCCTATCCAATTCTGCCCACATGTGTTCAATAGGGTTGAGGTCAGGGGATTGTGCTGGCCACTCTAGAAGTGTACCTTCCTCTTCTGTCAGATGTACTGACTCCAAATACTTCCTAACAATCTTCGCCGTGTGCTTCGAGTCATTGTCGTGCTGAAAGACGATATCGCTTTTAGTTAGGCCCCAGTCATCAAGCGACATCTGTAGATCCTCCTGCAGTAGTTTGATGTAAAGTTGTGCGTCCATATTATTGTCAATCTTTGCAATGTATCCAGGTCCGTACCATGAGAAGCATGACCACACTTTAACATTACCACCCCCAAACTTGACAGTGCCTTGCACCGACCTGCGAGTGAGGCGTCCCGGGTTGTCGTCCCAGATCCACTGCACGCCATCAGAGCAGATTCGGTTTATTTTCGATTCATCTGACCAAATAACCTTTTTCCAATCTTCCAGAGTCCATTCCTTATACTTTTTGATAAAATGCAAACGAGCTTTAATATGCCGTCGACGTAAAGCTGGCTTATGTACACGCCTCTTTGCTGTCAATCCTAACTCCTTGAGCCGTCGTCTAACGGTGGTCTCAGAAACAGCCGCTGGTATGAGCTGGTTGGCTCTGACGGTGGCCTCAACTGCAGACTTGAGTGTACCTCGTTTCATGTTCACCTTAAGATACTGCATGATACCTCTAGGTACTTTCCTTGGTCGACCGCCTTTATTGACTGGCATGTACTCCTTATTATGTGCATAGATCCTGGTGGCCGTCGCTATTGCTATACCAACACTAGCAGCAGTTTCTCTAGTAGACATGCCTCCCATCATTAACCTCCTGGCTTCGTTGACTTTCCTTTGTGGAGTGGGTCTCATATTCTGTGAAGGTATAGTTAAGAGAGAGTTAAGCAAGTGTTCATAAAGGAAAGAGAGAAAAGTCCTTTTTTTACTGGCATTAAATGACGTCCAAAAGTTGTCATGGGCAACATTTTAGACCACATGTGAAACTGATTCAATGACCTGCATGAACAAAAAAGTCATTAGCTATTCAAATGAGACAAGCTAATGTCACAACGCATCACTATGACGTAGAAGAAGACGGGAGCTTTATTAAACCAAAGTATGAGTGGTGTATGCATATACGGTTTCTAGGAATGAAAAAAAGAAATGCACATGGGAATGAATTATTGAATCAGTTTTGCATGATAGTGTATCTGTTCCTGTACATAAAAGACAGGATGTTGGCATAAGTTTCCAGTTGGAATAAGTCAGCGTCGTCTCTATTTTCGACGTGCCGCCTTACTTCCTCCACAGCCCTCAAGAATCTTTGCTCAATTGCATCTGTCAAGCGTTGGTTTCGAGTGCGAATAGTAGGCATTTTATCAAAGGAAAAGGGGAGAGAATAAAAAAGGGGCAAAATCACTTTCAAAGGTCATTGGACCAAATGAGTCATTTCACAAATCAATTTTACAACTTTTTGATGAAAAATTGAATTGTGAAATGAACCCAGCTCTGGCAGATTATTGGTCACTTCAAAGCCAATAGATTTCATTTCACAATTCACAATTCACAAAATTATCCTTCATAGTCCAGCGACCCTTTCCTGTGTAATCTTTCTCTTTAATAAATCTCGAGCTACAGAACTACCCTTAAACTAAAAATAAACTTTTTTTTTTTTTTTTTTTTTTTTTTTTTTTAAATTCTCTCTGCTGGCTGATCTGGTACTACATCTTTCTTTTTCTCGAGCTTCCGGAACACGTCCATCTCCATAGAAATATGAACTTCAACGATAACAATGTCCACAACACATACACTGCTTCTAACTCTACGGACGGCAATCATGGTCCTTCGATCCTGGAGGTCAACCCCGCTCCACCATCCACCTTACCCAGTAACACTTCCCTTCCAGAAAACAGATATGCCCTCCCTCCGGAGATCCTGCAAGCTATCAGTGCTCTCACGCAGTTCTCCCAGAACGGAGGCGCGTTCCACCAGCCAGACACACCAATCCAAGACCCATTTATGCGTCGCGCGGAGCCCCTGTGCTACCTGGCACCCTACGAGGATTTGGAACAGGTCACGCCTTCCCTCAAGAGACGAAAAGAATTCCACACAGTTAAGTTTAATGACGAGGAACAACGTTACTACGATATTAGCCAATTTCCAATAGTGGAAGATATGGAATACACACCTCCAGCAATCCCCAAAGAATGGGCTATTTCCGATAGTCTCAAGAATGCTGATCAGAAATTGGTCACACTGGCAACAAAAGCGGCACACATTACGAGGCCACTCGCTGCAACAGCGCATGCACTTGTCTCTCAAAACGGTAAGGACGTTCCAGTACTACATATCCTCCGCACCCTGGATACAGTCCAAACTCAAATATCCATGCTCTGCGAGCAGATCAATAAAATCCGCACCGAAGCATTCTACAAGGAAAAGAAATTTATCACTCCTCCAGACACATCGACCAGACGCCAACTGGTCGAAACAGCCGATTTACTTGAACATGCCAAGCTTTCGCAAAATGTCAAGAAATACAGCAATCCTAACCGAGGTAGAGACTACCGAGGCAGGCAAGGTCGCTTTGGAAACAATTCAGCTACTCAAACACAGCAGTATCAACAAGCGACCCCTCAGACTCAAAGCCAACAAACAACGCAACCACAGCAAAATAATAATTACGGCTTGGGCGGCCAATTTTTTCGGAGCTCCCCTTCCACACGGGGAAGGGGACAAGGAAGGGGGCGCCAGTAGGAGGTCGACTACACCTCTACCAAACAGCATGGAATCTATTAACAGACGAGAAATGGGTACGCAGAGTTATTCAGAATGGATACGAAATCCCGTTCGATTCGCTACCACCAATCAGCAATACAACAACACACAGCAGCGTCCGCTCCAAAGAAGAAATGAAGACGATAGAACAAGAAATTGTAGCATTGTTAGCCAAGAAAGCCATAGAGGAAGCTTCAGAACATGGGTTCGTGAGCCGCATCTTTACTATTCCAAAGAAAACGGGGGATCTACGCCCCGTATTGAACCTAAAGCCACTGAACAAATTTATTTCACCCCCTCATTTCAAAATGGAATCAATGAAGACGGTTTGCAATATGATAAACAAAAAGGATTACATGACGAGTATAGACTTAGAGGATGCCTTCCTACATATTTTAATACACCCCGAATCACGCCGGTTCCTTCAATTTCAATGGAAGGAGAAAACTTACCAGTTTCGGGTGCTCCCCTTCGGACTGTCGTTAGCCCCTTACGTATTCACCAAGATGCTGAAACCAGTGCTGAAATGGGCCAGAAGGAAAGGGATAAGGATAGCAGCGTATCTGGACGACATCCTGATAGTAGCCTCATCACAACAGTTGTCGGAGATACATACCGAGATGGTTCTCCAGCGACTAGCATCCGTAGGATTCAAGGTGAAGGAGTCGAAATCACATCTAAAGCCGACACCTAAAGTCGCGGAGAACACGTTTGTTGTCCATACGAATGATTTTGTCGGCTGAGTTTGGAAGCAAATGGTAAATTGTATGGGGCCTGAAACTACTGATTAAAGGTTTAAAAGGTTAGAAGCAGTTCGAATCAACATACATATGGACATATAGGAAAGTATTCTACTATTACACTGGTCATCAAAAGTCATTCAATGATTTTGAATTTTTAACATTCTCATTCCTTTTCTTCATTCTCATCTAGCATGTGGCTAGTATATTTGGGGTAGTGCATTTGTTCCCCACACCTCATGATTACTTTCATGTCTCATTCCTAATTATGACTTCATTGTGAAATAAAACCAATTTCAATTTGACCTGCCTATTGAATGACTTCTGCTGAATTTCAATGTTGATTGCAAAAAAAACTTTTTCACTTCTCTTTTTTCTACCAAGATTACCTTCAGCTATATCTTCATACACCTCTACTTACAATTAACATTCCACATCGTTTAGTATTTATTATGAGGACGCTTTCTATGGAAAAGGTACAAAATGCTCAGGCCTTACTTCGACAAGGGAAGTCTACAAGCGAAGTGGCAAGGCAACTTGGTATCTCTATTTCATCGGCAATAAGGATCAGGAGGGACGTCAAGGACAATATTCCTAAACCCAGAATGGGCAGACCCTCATTGGTTTCCCCTGCTACCAAGAGGGTTATTGCACGCGAGGTTGATACGGGGAAACTTAGATCCATTCTGGCAGTTCAAGAATACATCAGATCGAGCCATGGAGTGCATGTCAGTGTAGAGACTGCCCGACGCTATGTAAAATCAGAGGGTTTGAAAAACTATGTCCGCCCATTCAAGCCTAGGCTGACAAAAATGCAGATTGCGAAAAGGAAGAATTTTGCCCTCAACCACCTTGACTGGACTGTTGATGACTGGAAGCGAGTGATGTTCTCGGACGAAAAGCTTTTTGAAAGGCTAGGGTCCTTAGGAGGAAGAACACAATATAGGCGACCCGGCCACAGGACTTTAGAAGATCGAGATGTTAGAGAGAGATCAAGGGGAGCACATAACAAACTTATGTGGTGGGGCTGTATCACTTATCATGGTGTAGGCGATGGTTGCAGGATCCCTGCCACAGTTGATTCCTCTTTATACACTATCATGCAAAACTGATTCAATAATTCATTCCCATGTGCATTTCTTTTTTTCATTCCTCGAAACCGTATATGCATACAACACTCATACTTTGGTTTAATAAAGCTCCCGTCTTCTTCTACGTCGTAGTGATGCATTGTGACATTAGCTTGTCTCATTTGAATAGCTAATGACTTTTTTGTTCATGCAGGTCATTGAATCAGTTTCACATGTGGTCTAAAATGTTGCCCATGACAACTGCTGGACGTCATTTAATGCAAGTAAAAGGACTTTTCTCTCTTTCCTTTATGAACACTTGCTTAACTCTCTCTTAACTATACCTTCACAGAATATGAGACCCACTCCACAAAGGAAAGTCAACGAAGCCAGGAGGTTAATGATGGGAGGTATGTCTACTAGAGAAACTGCTGCTAGTGTTGGTATATCAATAGCGACGGCCACCAGGATCTATGCACATAATAAGGAGTACATGCCAGTCAATAAAGGCGGTCGACCAAGGAAAGTACCTAGAGGTATCATGCAGTATCTTAAGGTGAACATGAAACGAGGTACACTCAAGTCTGCAGTTGAGGCCACCGTCAGAGCCAACCAGCTCATACCAGCGGCTGTTTCTGAGACCACCGTTAGACGACGGCTCAAGGAGTTAGGATTGACAGCAAAGAGGCGTGTACATAAGCCAGCTTTACGTCGACGACATATTAAAGCTCGTTTGCATTTTATCAAAAAGTATAAGGAATGGACTCTGGAAGATTGGAAAAAGGTTATTTGGTCAGATGAATCGAAAATAAACCGAATCTGCTCTGATGGCGTGCAGTGGATCTGGGACGACAATCCGGGACGCCTCACTCGCAGGTCGGTGCAAGGCACTGTCAAGTTTGGGGGTGGTAATGTTAAAGTGTGGTCATGCTTCTCATGGTACTGACCTGGATACATTGCAAAGATTGACAATAATATGGACGCACAACTTTACATCAAACTACTCCAGGAGGATCTACAGATGTCGCTTGATGACTAGGGCCTAACTAAAAGCGATATCGTCTTTCAGCACGACAATGACTCGAAGCACACGGCGAAGATTGTTAGGAAGTATTTGGAGTCAGTACATCTGACAGAAGAGGAAGGTACACTTCTAGAGTGGCCAGCACAATCCCCTGACCTCAACCCTATTGAACACATGTGGGCAGAATTGGATAGGCGGCTCTCTAGGTATCCCGAGCGAGCTAAGAGCTGTGATAAACTATGGGAGCGAATATCGGTTGAATGGTACAGGATCCCAGTGGACTTCTGCCGCAAACTCATCATAGGTATCCATAAGAGACTCCAAGCTGTCAGTGATGCCCATGGTTGGAATACTACTTATTGATGTAAGGTTATGGCTCACAAAAGAATAAAGATCTTTGGCCACCGAATGGGCACATGTGAAACTGATTCAATGACCTGAATGAACAAAAAAGTCATTAGCTATTCAAATGAGACAAGCTAATGTCACAACGCATCACTATGACGTAGAAGAAGACGGGAGCTTTATTAAACCAAAGTATGAGTGTTGTATGCATATACGGTTTCGAGGAATGAAAAAAAGAAATGCACATGGGAATGAATTATTGAATCAGTTTTGCATGATAGTGTATGTTGATGTTCTACAAGATTATGTCCTCGGCTCATGGAAGTGGTATGGCCAGGACCCTGAAAAGTTAATTTTTCAGCAGGACAATGCAAGTGTTCATACGAGTAGGATGGTTAAAGAGTTCTTAATTAAGTCACACATTACCACTTTGGAGTGGCCTCCAAATTCTCCTGACCTCAACCCTATCGAGAATGTATGGGCCTACATGGATCATCGGCTCAAGGGATATGAGAAGGTACCAAAGGATCTGGATGAACTATGGGAAAGACTACAGGATATCTGGACATCTATTCCACCTGACTTCCTTGATGAGCTATATGAAAGTATGCCACGAAGGGTAGAGGAGCTACATCGCATGAAAGGAGGTCGTACACATTACTGAAGAACAGAAAAAAAAAACAAATAAAGCAAAGCTGCTGATTTTCTTCAAATGTCATTCAATGAGATGCCAATAATTGGCATTCATCTAAATTTTCAATTAGCAACAGGAGCTCATTGACATTGTAGTAGGAGTGACGTTGTCGATGGTCAAACTCGCTACGTAAGTTTCATTAGCGACAAGCAAGATCAAATTGGAGAAAGGAATGAGAATGTCGAAATTCCTAATTCATTGAATGACTTTTGATGACCACTGTATCAGTACCATTGCGTGTTGAATGGAAAATGACGCAAATCGTTTCTCTTGCTTCTTCTTCTTCTCCAAGCGCTTCAGAAAGTGTTGATGTAGGTAAAAGCCTCTTCTTGCTTGGGACATTATCGAGAACGATTGGAGTATCATCAGCATCTTGGAAGATTGGTATCGAGACTTGCCAGAGGGCAAGCGTGTTAGCAGCAACATTGTCAAATTCAGGTGCTTTCTTTTTCTTGAGCTCATCCCTGAGCGCATCCACTTTGAGGTTTGAAGAGAGCTCGATAGGGAAGGCGTCGTAAAGGCTTTCGCCTTCCTTGACACAATACAGTGTTAGCTGAGTAGCCATAATGGAATGAAAAGGTGAGAATGAGGAAGATAAAGAGTTGAATTCTGCATGTTTGGCCTACTGCATTACAAATTGTTGGGTGTCGCTCGCAATGGATTACAAATCGATGTGGTTTTTGTGACCCGAGCTTTGGCGTCAAAAAAAAAAAAAAAAAATGTGGCTTTTGAAAAACGTTCTAGAATTTCTAGGTTGATGGACATGGCTCCCTTCTCTTTGTTGATTAAAACTCTTGCTTCGTTACATCTTTACACATTATGACTACTCCACTAACACTGTTTTGCGTCAAGGAAGGCGAAAGCCTTTACAACGCCTTTTCCATTGAGCTCCCTTCAAACCTCACAGTGAATGCTCTCAGGGATGAGCTCAAGAAAAAGAAAGCACCTGAATTTGACAATGTTGCTGCTAACACGCTTGCCCTCTGGCAAGTCTCGATACCAATCTTCCAAGATGCTGATGATACTCCAATCGTTCTCGATAATGTCCCAAGCAAAAAGAGGCTTTTACCTACATCAACACTTTCTGAAGCGTTTGGAAAAGAAGCATCAGGAGAAACGATTCGTGTTCTCGTCCAGCCGCCGAAGAAAGGTTAGTATTGAGTATTGATAGTCATGGTGGAAATCATTTAAACATTGGCCGGTTACTCATCATAATTTTATTAATTTAGTATGCTCAAGTATCGGGAGATTCAATATTGTTCTTGAGTCATTTAACAACAAGAAGTTTGTCTCAACTATAGACACGGACAAAGCAACCATGGAAAGGTTAAAGGAGAAAATTAGAGGCAACTTTCCTGATCTTCTCTTTGGTTCAGAAATTATTACCATCAAATACAAGGATTGTGACGGCCAACTTCTCGAAGTAGAAAACCCAACAGATCAATTGCTTCAGCAGGCCTTAAAGGTCATTTATAATTCAGCACAGGATATTCTAGTTGAGATCAGCTACCCTGATAAACCGTTTTCTGACTACACACTGAAGGATGTTAACAGCTTCTTTGGATTTACCGACGCGTCAGACCCAAGTTTGACTGAAATACAACCACTTGAAGGGATCCCCATCAATACTGGAGGCACGGCTGAGCACGACCACGCGATTAAACGACTACAAGACGAAATCGAATCAAGGAAGAAGTGCTCATTGCTTGATAGTGATGAAGGAATGTTGAAGATTGTTGAACCTATGCTTGTCCATGCTGTCACATTATTCGCGGATGATTTAAAGCTCAGTTCGGGAGAGGAAATTAGAGGAAGACTTGGCCGAGGAAAGGTGTGGTACGGTATTAAATCCAAGAATGATGAAGCTTTTTGTTCTTTGTGCGTGACGAAAGTACAAAATAAGGATTTCAAGGCGGCTGTCGCAGAAAATATGATGCAACTCGAATCGCAAACCACAGGCCGAAAATGTAAGCGCAGTAAAGATTCAGACCAAGGACAAGACATTACAACGTATGGAATCGTAACAGATGGGAGTGAGTGGCATTTTGTAGAATGTTTACAAAAATCGTCATCAGCGTCATCATCTTTTCATCTATCGCCTCTTAATCATACCGTTATGAAGAATATTAAGTGGGAAGAGTCATGGTTGGACATCAAAAACATCTTTGATCACCTTTTAGGACTTGTAAGCAAGGCGAGGAACGAAAGCAGGCTGTATAAGAGAAGAAGAATATAATCAGTAATACCAAGTAACAAACACATAAATTATCAATAGCAAAATATATCCACATAAATATAATAAACATGTGAATGGAAGGAGCTATAGACACCAATTAACTATACTCGATAGAAGTGAACTTCTGCACCCAAAAATATATATTTATTTAATTATACTATATACAAAGGTATTATTCTGCAAAGGTATCTTCCCAAAAAATCGGACAATCTCCGACTTCATTCCCAGCAGGGTCTGTCAAGAGATCAATTTCGTCGGTGTCTACGTCTGTCAAATCAACTTCAAGAGAAAACGGATCCAGTGAGTTTTCGGTATTGTGATCAAGGCTCATGTTTTTCTGCTTTATGGCCTCTAAACGTTTCCCCTCGGAAAGTACTGCAACGCCATCATTGAAACGGTCTATGCAGCGCTTCGTTTTGGCTTCAACTGTGGGCTTTGATTCCTTGGAGAATAGTTTAATATCCTCTAGTGTCTCCAAAACGCTCGTCACATCATCAATGAATTTGACGGACTTGTGGTATGTTCGGTTTCGGGCGACTTTGTACTCTGTTTCCATTAGAATTGAGGTTCGTTTGAATGCTTCAATGTTGGTTGATATGGAGTTAGCAATGAAGTCCATTGACGCGTTGTGTCCTTTGGCGGCATGAATAACTTTTATTAGCAGATTGTTGTGTTCTTGGTACAAGTCGGCGGGGATAAAGCCCATTGGGCGTCCGCTTGTGTTTACTAGCCACGTCGACATAATGGCATTCTTGGTTTCTTTAGGCCATGCATACTGGAGACCACATTGGAGATGGATAAGCTCATGTGCGTAGTTTTTGGTACAGCCTGCTTGAAACATTATAGTCAGCCACTTTATGACCTCTTCGATTCGACCAATGTCGCCAGACCTGATAGCATGGGATAATTCGACATAAAGCATCATGTCTCGGAAGAGCAGCGATCCATTAAATGACACCTTATTATTATCGTTAAGGAAGGAGTTAGTTCCACATACAAATTTTTCAAAAATCTCGTTTGCCTTCCTGCTAGCATATTCCGCTGATGACTCTCCACGGCTGCTCTTCATCACCACTCTCCATGCTCTCCATGCTACAGCTTCGAACACTTGGTGAATCAGTTCGTTGACAGCATGGAAATCCAGCTTTTCCAAGCTTATCCTCTTTCGACGTAACTTTTCCGCGAAATGTGCAAGTGATCCAGGTGTTGTGATTGACCCATAATATGTACGTAGAATGGTAGCAGCAAATACCATTTGTAAGTGGAACAATTGAAT
Source organism: Lobosporangium transversale (assembly GCF_002105155.1). NCBI lineage: Eukaryota > Fungi > Mortierellomycota > Mortierellomycetes > Mortierellales > Mortierellaceae > Lobosporangium > Lobosporangium transversale. Next base: position 165,578 of record NW_019028993.1, read on the forward strand.
CAAGGGGATCACCCACTCTAGCCGGCTATAATGTGTATAATGGTCCCGACGATACTTTAACAGAGATCGAATGTTTTTGATTGTGAGTTGATCTCCTGCGACCACTATATGTCTTTCGCTGTTGAACCATTCTCTTGGAAGTTGGAGGGTGTTGTTGATGATTGTGTTAATAACATCCTTGTTGCCCTCCGTAGTTGACTCATTGATATCCATCGAAGGCAAGGGAAACGTCTCGGATTTTTTGGCCGGAAGTAAGTTCTTGACTGGAGCATCGTTTTGGAGACTCTTGAATGCCTCGTAATGCCTCTTAAGCACGTTGATGAGATGATAAGTAGCTACCTCCTGGAAATGGGCATCATTATCTCGATTGATAATCAAGTCCTTAAAGCAGAGCCGTTCATATGAGCCTTGGTTGAACGCGCCATTAGTAGGATCACACTGGATAAGGGTGGCTGTGGTGCCGCTTACAAAATTGTCCCTGTTGTCTAACCTCTGGTCATGCTTAACTCGGCGAAAGTTCAAATTATCATACACAATGTACCAGCTTTTGTTTGCGGCTACAGCTCGGACATCGGCCAATGCGTTTACAGTTAGTTGTCGCAATATCCTCATGACAGTAGAGTATGACACTGAAAGTTCGGCGTGAGATAAAGCTTCCATCGTCTTACGACTGGTTCCGTTGCTGAAGAGGTATGTCCCCATAACCTTTTGATACAGATTGCAGCGGGAATTGGTGTATCTCGTCATAATGCTGCCAATCGTTGAAATAGCCAAAGCTTTTCCATCCAGTACTGAGTGTAGGAGCCTTGACAGCATTGGTGACCGTTGAACCATCAACTCAGAATATAGATTCAGGGAAAAGTTGTCAAATATATTCAAGTGGGTGTGTGTTGGGCTAGTCTGCAACTCTTTCGATTTGCTCAGAGTGTCGAGTTCGCCGACTATTTCCCGATGAAAATATTCCTCTGTTCGCAGCAACAATCCTCTTTTATTCTTGCACTTTTGGAAGATTAACGACACAATGGTAGGGATTTTCCTGGATAAAAGGAGTAGTCCTGTTCGTCTCTTTATCTCAGTGTTCTCACTCGTTAGAAGCACTAGCAAGAAATCTACAAGCGATATATAGCCTTGTTGGCCTTGTCTGAATACTGTATTTAGTAGCCCAAGAACAATGCCTTCAGAGTCAGCATAGATAGGCTGGTAAGCTTGGAAGTGAGCCATTTGGTTTTGATGGGACATTGAAAAAGATGTTCAGATAGAGATCGTGGGAAGTGTTTGAATGCTTTTATTGTGGATAAAATGTTTGATGGTGAAAGCGAGAATAGAGTGTGTATTATTGCTGAGGAGTTTGATGAGGTGAGATGTGGATCCACACACCATTCCCATGAGGCATTTATTCCTTTTTTTGTTCATCAAATATCCGTAAGTCTACCTTGGGAACAACATAGGCCCATTCTGCTCATGTTGTAGGTATATGTATATAACTAGATTGGAACCTTTGGGTGCACCCCAAGCTCCAGGACGTAACAGTTACATAGCGTGTCATTGACACTAGGTCCTGCTTTCGCTATTCGTAACTTCCTTGGTTATACTTGCGAGTGCTTTAGAGACTAGGGCATTATTGCTTTTCGGTGTTTTTTATCTAGTTTTTTATTAGCAGCTTTCCTAGGCTAGTCGTATACCTTTGCCATGAGGCTACGCGTACTGTGAAATATGCACAATTGTTTCATGATAGGATCTAATATTGAGCCGCTATTAAATATTGCGGTATTATGAAGTACCTCAGGGCGCCTCAAGCAACCTCAGGACGCAACAATTGAAAGCATTTTTGGAGGATACTTTTATTTTTACTTTGCCATCAGGCCATCTAAAATGGCTATGCTTCTGACCGGCTGCTATCACATCTACTAATTACAGATCAAAGCTATGTAGACTGAGTATACATTATATAATAAATACCACTGACTGCCATGTTTGACTACCAACTTTCATTAGAAAAAAGTTAATTCGAAAGGACTCTCATGTCAATAGATAAAAAAAAAAAAAATACACGTACGTGAGGTCTGCCGACTGAATTAAATCACATATTCTAAAAATTATTACACTTCCTTTTTGAGCGCTCACTCAAAAAATTTCGAAATGAGACCAGCCTGTCTACAGTGGAATCTCGATAATTGTACACTTTTGTACAAATTTCAAATTTGATATATTTCTAGGCCATTGGTTGGCTAAGAGCCTTACTCTTTTAAAAAAAAGTATTCTAAAAAACCCACACTCAACTGGAGTAGAGGAATCAGCAGAGGATTTTTAGAATAGTTTTTCATGAATTGTGGGCTTCTTAGCCAATCAATAACCGAGAAATATAGCAAATTCGAAAATTGTACAAAAGTGTACAATTATCGAGATTCCACTGTACAAAGTAAAGAGCCCGCTTTCCATTTATGGAACGATGATACGTGGCTTGCCGCTTTGCAGACAGGATGGCACCGAGCCTACAGGAAAGGGTCGCTGGTACGGATAATGAGCGTAAGACTTCCTTTGTCGTCTTCGCTATCTAAAAAAATTGAATGCGACTCAGAGGTTCGCGCTGTTTGGGCAATAGGTTTGTACTGTATGAGCGACAAGTTTGTGCTCGTTTTCTTCCAGCACGTGCTGGAAATTGGAACATCACGCCCTTTCTCTTCAGGCTCAGATCTCTGCAGTACATACACAGTCAAATCAATGACACCTTATTTCTCTCTTTATCTTTGGCTTGAAGTCAATAAACTCTCACTCTAGATCGTCCAACAGTTTTCTTATGCAACAAATGAATTTTTTGGGTTCTTGAATTAAGATTTGCCTTGATTATTTTTAGGATTTATTTTGTAATTTGATCCTCATCTTCCTTTGGTTTCTGGTCGTCCACAGGAACAGGGACAGAGATAGAAGCAGATGCAGACAATGACCAAGACTGGATCTCTATTGGCGGCACGTTTACGTGTGGACTATTGGGCATTGTAGGGGGTATCATCTCAGGGTCCATTTCCGGATATGAACGCGTACTAGGTCGGGATGGCGGTATAGTAGTTGACTGTGCATACGCATGCCGTTCTTCTGCTTGGGTATCATGATATTCATCCTGGGTTAATGGTGACTTTGACGTTGATATTGAAGTTGACGTCGATATTAGTGTTGTTGCTGGTATTACTGATGCAAGGGTTCCTTCCTCTATGATCGCATGAGGGCTATGCACTTGTCGGTCGCTGAGTAAGAAAAATCCGTAATCTGCTGCCGATCCTGCTGTATTTGGCCGCGAAAAATATGAAGGTATAGTAATGACGCTCATAGGAGGGGCGGCGGACGTGAGAGTTGAAAAGACTGGTGTACTAGCAGCAGAGTAGCTATCTCCTGCTAGTGTGGACGTGGAATTATATGATGATGTGCCTTCAATCATATCTGATGTAAACCACTTTGTTGACAAGGTCTCACCATTTCCAACTTTTCGCTTGGAACTGCTCGAGTTCAGATCATTGACTCCAGATGAAATCGTGTTTGATATGGTGGAGGTCGTGGAGAATGACTTGGAACGAGGAGGTGGAGTAAGCCATTTACGCATAGCCATAAAACTCGATTGTGATCGACTATATTGTTTCCTTGGCTGTGATAATGGCAGCCCAGTAATTGATGGCGAATCATTCGATCCTCCTGATTTTTGGCTTGAGGTTGACTCTGCTGCTACATGTCTGGGTAGTTGATCTGTGCTTGACCATGGTGTGAAAGGCCCATCGCACTTTAGCTCCATATACAACTCCCCTCCTTGAGGCCCAGGCGCTTTTCCATCCCAGTTGAGATTGTTGGTTTGATGTTTATATTCCTGTGGATATCCATCATGGTTTTGCGGCTGTTGCTGCCCTTGTGATAACTGTTGCAATTTACTTTTCTCCGCAGAAAGCTTTCGATTATAGTAAAAACGCATCCATCCCAATGCAATGCCGATTACTAATAGTGCAGGCATAGCAATGATGATGGCGATACGATTGGCTGATGATCCGCCATTATCGGATTCATCATTTTGATATTCTGGCCCATAACCTGAGATATTCACTCTATATAATCCAGAGATCCACTCTCCTTTCCGACTGCCACTTAAAGGTATGCTGTAGACGCCTGATATATCATGCATAAAGATGAATGGGTTGGGGGGTGATGCAGATAGTCCAACAATGGCCATAGATCTGGGTTCTGGTGCTGCCTGAATCCCTGAAGCGATTTGACTAAACTCTTTTCCATTGAAATGCCACACATCAGTTTTGTAACCTAACGAAGGATTCTGTTGAAAATCAACCAATAGGAAATTGTAAGTTACCAAAAGAAAGGGGGGAAAGTAGATGATCACTTCGTACATCCAAAGCTTTTTTTTTTTTTTTTCTTTTTTTTTCCTTTTTATCTCTTTATACTCTACATATGGAATGCATATCGCATACCTTGCATAAAATGACGATATCACTTCCATATGTCAAGACTCTGGTGCCCATAAAAGTACTGCAGCCTTTCAAAACAGCGGATGCATCATGAATGACTGCATTCGACAATGGGAGATCGGTAGCGGATGCGTTGGTGAGGGTCAAAGCTGATATAGTACCTGCGAGGTTATTGCTGTTAAATATAAATAGCGTATTCTGAGCGACCCCGACTGTTTGGGCATCTCTAATAGTATCGTTTGGCTATACACATCAAGGGATGTTCAATTCTTTTTTTGGTCAGTGAAATTGTGACATTTGTCGGGGAATAGAATATCGTTATTGTCATTTTTTAGTCGTTTTGGTGTATAGGCAGGAAGAAAAGTGGGAATAGAAAGGAAGAGAAGTAAGGCAGAGGAAAAAAAAAAAAAAAAAAAAAAGAACCAGTAACTCACCAGGTGCCAGGGTTGTGAATTCTGTTCTATTGATGGATTCGAATATCTGGATAGACGGGTACCATTGGGACCATCAGCTGTCACATGCATTAGTGTCGGAGACCCATCAAGAGAGGATTTGAAATAAAAAAGTTGACTGCCGTAACTCTTATTCCAATAGTAAGTCTCTCCTATAGTCATCTCCCGCCATTCATCCAGGGTAGGGTTCGCGTTGTCATATCCACCAACAGGCGAATACTGGATTCCAATTGGCCCACTACGGAATGTAGCAGCAACTAGTGTTACAGGTTTGCCACGGGTTGAGAGGATTGAAAATTGTCCTCCGTCTACTGCACAAACAAATTCATTGGCCTTGGCCTCCCCTGTTAATTGACTCAAGGTGGAAATCTTCCTTTCAGAGACAGGGGTCCATTGGAGATCGTTAAGATTGGGGGAGGGGTTGCTGTTGGATTTGATGATAACGTAATAATATGGCATGTTGGTGTTTGTATGAGGTTCGAGGATCAGTGCGAAAAGCGTGGCCCCATCAGAAGCAACACAGAGAGGATCAATGATACCCATTGTTGATTGTCTATTTGGATACGTTTGTCTAAGAGAGATGTGCTATTGAACTATATTACAACGGTGGTATGTATTGAGAATATGAGGAGAGGATAGAAAATGGAAGAAGGAAAAGAGGAAAAAAAAAAAAAAAAAAAAAAAAGGGTTGGTCGTCAGAGACACAGGAGTTGCAAAGGAGGATTGTAATGGATAAGCATTTGCATGTGCATGTGCATGTGCACGGATTAGACAGAGAAGAATGGAGAAAGAATGATGGAGAGCGATGAACTGAGTTACAAAGGTACAAACAGAGGACTAGACTGCCCCTCGAATGGGTTCATGGTGTAAATGTACACTCCTGATCGATTAAAAATGGTATTTTAAAATTAATCATAAAAAGAGTCAGCTGAATAGATGTGCATGCCATGTCAATATTTTTGACATTTTAGTAATATAACCGGTGCTCATGCATTAAAACACAAAACCTTCAGGTCCTTTCAAAAACAATCTTTTCAAAGAAAAGATGTGCATGCATATCTTACAAAGAATTGGCAGCAGCCTTTTTTTTTCATGAATTGACAGTTTCCACATTCCATGTGGCAGTGCATTGGAGAGTTCTCTTCGATCAGTCGTACAGTAGTAGACCTTGTCTTCTTTACTTGTACACACAGATGTCATATACTACGAGTGTAAAATGAAAAAAAAAAAAAAAAAAAAAAAAAAAAAAAAGGTTTACCTTCAATCCATCCATGCATCATATTATACATTTTACAACACTGTTTGTTTTCTCAATAATCATGTCTTGCTTCCATCGATAAGACAAAATCTGAAATGCTTCTAGAGTCTCTGTTTGTCTGCGCGTTCTGTGGATCAATGCATGCGCTCCTCTTCTTAAAAAAAAAAAAAAAAAAAAAACAGTCCTTTCCTTAAGGGCTTTTCTCTATCAATAAACAAAAATTTAAATTAAAACGCGTCCCTGAAAGGGGAGGTCTTACCGAGGTCGAGCAAGTCATTCCAAGGCTAGTCGATAGTGGGGCTTTCCATCATCCCTCATTTCTTCTTCAACTCATCCAGCCATGGCCGCTAGAATCGCAGACGAGATCGCAAAAGAGCGTGTGAATCAATTTGTTAACTTTCTGGATAGCGACGTATGTTAGAAGCTTTCTCACTTTTTTTTTTTTTATCATTTGCCGCCAAATGAACCCAAACTAATGAAAAGAGGGAAAAAAAAAATTGATTAACATAGCATGGTGTAAATGAGTACAAGAATGAGATCCGCAGCATGCTCGAAACAGGCACGAAGCGTCTGGTTGTTAGCTTGGACCGTCTCAGAGACCACAGCATCGAGGAAACCACAAAGTGCGTTTTTATTTTATTTTATATTTTATTTATTTTTTATTTCTTTACTTGCTACTGATCAAGTATCATTACGTTTTTTTAACTCCCTGTCTTTTCTAATGTCCGGCGACCATGAATAGGTTGATGAACTCACCTATGGAATATATCCCGGCATTTACGCAAGCATTAATGGAGATCGCAGAGACTATTAAACCCGATATTAGTGGTGACAGAGTTTTGTACATTGGAATCAAAGGTAGTTTCGGAGACCACCATGTCAACCCTCGTACATTGCGTGCCAAACATCTTGGAAAGCTTGTTTGTCTGGAGGGTATCGTTACCCGCTGTAAGTCTATGAGCATGCTTGCAAATTTCTTTTTTTGTTATGGTTGCCGCCTTTGTATGCAAGGAGGTTGATATCATGCCCCAACTCATCCATGATTTCCCTGCGTTGCAATTCCGTAGGTGGATTGGTCAGACCCAAGGTCGTTCACAGTGTTCATTATTGTCCCAAAACAGAAAACTTTCACGAGAAGAAATACATTGATGGGACCATGATGACAAACGAATTGCCTACTGGAGCTTCTTATTTGCAGCAGGATGATGATGGCAATCCCTTGGAAACAGAATTTGGCATGTCTACCTATCGTGACCACCAGAGTATCTCGATTCAGGAAATGCCCGAGCGCGCACCTGCTGGTCAATTGCCTCGTAGCATTGATGTACTGTTGGATGATGATCTGGTGGACAAGGTGAAACCCGGAGATAGAGTCCAAGTTGTGGGTGTTTACAGGACTCTGGGAAGCAGAGACGCAAAGTCGACATCCTCTACTTTCAAGTATGAATTGCGCAACATGTTTGAGGGATAGAAATAAGTGCTTTTTTTTTTTTTTTTTTTTTTTTTTTTTTTCAAGATCTTGTGTTATTAACCCATATCCAACTCTATTTTTTTTTTTTTTTTTTTTTTTTTTTTTTACATCTTAATATGTTATAGAACTGTAATCCTCGCCAACTATATCACAACGTTTGCTGGAAAGGCTGGCAATGGAATCGTCCAACCAATTATCACCGACACCGATATTCAGAATATCAAAATGATTGCAAAGAAGAAGAAGGCATTTGATATCTTGTCCAATTCTCTTGCACCTTCGATCTATGGGCACGAATATATCAAAAAGGCCGTATTTTTAATGTTGCTTGGAGGCATGGAGAAGAACTTGACTAATGGCACCCATATTAGAGGGTAAGTCACTTGAAAAGTAAAAAAAAAAAAAAAAAAAAAAAAAGTTATTTCAGCCGGGTTGAAAATTCATGCTTACTCACTTTTATATATCCTCCTTTAGAGATATCAATATCCTCATGGTTGGCGATCCTTCTACTGCAAAGTCACAAATCCTTCGATTTGTTCTCAACACTGCTCCTCTGGCTATTGCCACGACTGGACGTGGATCATCAGGCGTTGGTTTGACTGCAGCGGTGACCACAGACAAAGAGACTGGAGAGCGTAAACTGGAGGCTGGAGCCATGGTCTTGGCAGATAGGGGTATTGTCTGCATTGATGAGTTTGACAAGATGTCAGACATTGACAGAGTGGCTATTCACGAAGTCATGGAGCAACAAACTGTCACGATTGCCAAGGCTGGAATCCATACTTCACTGAATGCCCGCTGCAGTGTCATCGCTGCAGCCAATCCGATCTACGGACAATATGATGAGGCCATTCCAGCCCATCGTAACATCGCTCTGCCTGACTCGTTGTTGTCACGTTTCGACTTGTTGTTTGTAGTCACGGACAAGCCCAATGAAGTTCGCGACAGGCAAATCTCGGAGCACATTCTGCGAATGCATCGCTATGTCCCCGCTGGTGTTGAGGAAGGTAGGATTATTAGAGTCAAGAAAAAAAAAAAAAAAAAAAAAAAAAAAAAAAAAAAGATCTCTTGATATCAAAATATTTCAATATCCAAGCATGGTGACCGTTTTAATTTACTTTTTATTAAATCAATATAGGTGCCCCTATTCCCGATATTAGCTCTCAGAATTTGGACGTTGGTGGTGATGATGAGAATGCTGCGAAGGATGCGCCCGTCTATGAAAAGTATAACGAGCTGATCCATGGAGGGATCCAGAGTAAGAGCTCACAAAAGAATATCTTATCGATGCCCTTCCTTAAAAAGTACATCCAATATGCCAAATCAAGGATTAAGCCTGCACTTACACAGGCAGCCGCTGACAAAATCTCGAACGCCTATACCGAAATCCGCAACAAGGCGGATGAGGACAATCAAAAGGTATACTATTTATTGACGATCAATACCCTTACAGGCTGTTAGGTTCTATTTGTCCAAAAAGAAAGAACAAACATAGTTTATAAACAACTTCTTTTTTTTAAAAAAAAAAAAAAAAAAAAAAAAAATCAATTTTTAGGTCGCCCCTGCTACCGCCCGTACATTAGAGACGCTTATTCGTATTGCAACAGCACATGCTAAGGCGCGTTTGTCAAACTTTGTGCAGGATAAGGACGCAGTGGCCGCCATTGACATTCTTAGGTTCTCATTATTCAAGGAGGCGCCCAAGAAGAAGTCTCGTAGCAAGCGAGTTCGACTTGATAGACCTTTTGGCGAATCTGACAGCGATGAGAGCGACGATGATGATCAACAACCACAGCCAGGATCATCGCAGAGAAGATCACAAGGCAGGGCAAGTCAAAACTCCAAGGGCAAAACATCTGTTCATGGCTCTGCTTCCTTGGTGCAGGATATGCAGATGATGGACATTGATGGTGATTATGAAATTGAAGAGGAATTGCAGACGACGCGTAGGTTGTCTCGTCGTTCTCAAGGATCTTCCAGTACGCCTGCACAAAGCTCCTCTATTGGATCTGGATCTGGTGCAGGACAATATGTGCCAGGAGGTCCAATCCATCCTAGCAGACAGGAGTTGTTCCAAGCAAGAACAAATAGGCTGATCATGAGTAGCTTGGATGACAGTCATGAGTTTGAGACACTGTTAGCAGCAGTCAACGGTGGACTTGAGATTGACGAGTTATTTGGTCCAGCAGAGGCAAAAGCCATCCTGAACAAGATGAACGACGATAACAAGCTGATGTTTAGCGAGGGTGTCATCTATAAGATTTAAAAAAAAAAAAAAAAAAAAAAAAAAAAAAATCGAAAAAAGAAGAATATTGCTACCCTATGCTGATACAAGAGACTTGAGTTTTGGTCTACTCCTTCCATTATAAAGACATTTAATCACCTAAATATAAAGCATCTTTTTTATTTTCTTTTCATTAAAAGTGGAACTCTATAAAAAGAATCATCTCTCTATCTATGAAGAACTGAATGATGTAGATGAAGATAATAACTTGTCTATGTCTTTTTTTTTTTTTCTTTTTTTTTTTTGCTTAATGCTGGTTATTTTGTCACTGCATCGTGTATGCCAAGGTATGTGATTAGTTATTGAAAGCGCTGGATAACCTTCTTTGGCAAAAAACGCCCCCACATTCTCATTACCACCATTTTGAAATAAGGACGACGACCAACAAGAGATGCAATTGTAAGAAGAACACAACTGTAAAGAGGCAAAGTGGTGGAGAGATAGGCAATCCTGAAGGACCAAGGACCTTCTCTCATCGAACCCTTCAGCTTGAACACTAGACATCCAAAAAATAAAAAAAATAAAGAATTGAGTGAAAATTGAATAAATGGGCGCTTGATTGACAAGTATGCTGAAATATATCATATTTCGTGCAATGCTATCAAATCCTACCATCATTGAGAAGTGGTCTGACAACTATAACTGTGGAGCTGCCCGTAACAGCAAAGACACCCTGTAACGTGTAAAAAGAAACAAACATGCAGATTGATATCAGATTAGATGAGATGCTTTTTTTTTTTTTTTCAGTTACACAATTATTTGTTCTTTTAGTAAGGGGAGATAATAAATCTTTTTTTTTTTTTTTTTTTTTTTTTTTACCATGATAATGGTCCATTCCTTCCACCAATTAAAGCTAAAACGGTCTTTAGTCATCTCTTCATGAAATGACAACGGCTTCTTTAAAGTTTTTGATACGACTGTAGATGATGCTGCATTGGTAGTGGCTGTAGCAGTTGCGACTGCCATGTTTGAGGGCGAAGGAGATGAAGAAGAAGGAGAAGTGTATTTCCTTGTAAAGAAGAATGATGAAGAAGAGGACGATGGTGATGATGTTCCATTTGATCGTTGCGCGGTGAATGCTTTTGCAGTTGCTACTAATGATGGCGATACTGCTGTCCCTGCTTTTGTTGTTGTTACAAAAGGTTTCGGTGAAGCTAAAACTGTTGATCCATTTGATCGGGGCGTCGAGATTGATCGAGTCTGAAGCAAGGACCGCATCCAAGTTGACTGTGCAGGGGCTGAGTGAAAGGTCGAGCCAAAGATAGAGGTAGGGGTGGAGGCAGAATAGGGGCGCCTCAATGGCTGCTGCGCTCCAGTTCCCAAAGGAGAGGTCTTGACCATAAACTGCGCTGTAGCCACCAAGCGTCGTTGAGCGAGCATTGTTGTTGTTTTGCAAAGGAAAAAGAAAAAAGAAAGAGAAAAAGGAGGGGAGAATGAAAGTGGTGTGATGAGTGATGAGTGATGAGTGATGAGATGAGCACAAACAGAAGTGTCAAGATGGAACAATGATTGGGCGAAGGTGAATCGAAAAGAAAACGTGTGGTGGCAGTTGTTGATTGTTCACTTTGGCTGGAGGATTGATTGGCTACTGCAACTTGTCAGTTTTAAGAGATTACTGTCTAAGCCATTGCAATGAATTATTTGTGTGCGGTTGGCTCTGGGCACCTCCATATTAGGTAAGGCTGTGCACTGCCTCTGTTAAATCCCATTCTTTGTTCGATATCGCTACTCTAAAATCTGCTAATGAACTGCTTGGATGTATGCTCGGATATGCATGTCCTGGTTGACTGTGTTTGCCACAAAACGCGAAGGGAAGATGGGTCAGTATGTTAAGTTAAATGCTTCAAGCACCCTTTTTACCCTATGCCTCTGTTACGTTAATGATGATGAGTGCGATCCCTACGTAGATATGTGGGTTTGGCGGTGAATATGATCTAAAAGTGCATTTAGGATTTTATTTATTTATCTATTACCTTGAGGTGTTCCCTATATCCGTTGGGTGCCAGTGCTTTGTTGTCGTCTCATTTTCAGCTGAGCGTATTCATACCCCTTGTAAGGGATGTCTCTGATGAGGACACTTTTTGGTAATAGGATCCCAAGCTGCCCCCGTTCGGATGTGAGAGACTGTAGAGGGAGCACGCTGAAAACCACTCTCCATGCTGCCAACGCGTGCATTGAACGTTTATTTGAGGTGAATAAGGCCAGTAGGAAGCTCCTTGTTGAGCTTGGAGCTATAGTTGAACACGTTCCTCACCCAATTATAATGAGGGAAATAGTCAGATTGTATCGACGCCATCAGTGGCATCCAGGCCCAAGGTAATCTTCAGTCAAGTGCATGACAGTGACCATCGCCAAGGTTTACCAGTAGATTCAGTCTCATTGACATTATCAACAACAGTCAATCAATCAAAGACTGTCAGGGCAAGTACGGCACCTGAAGCGAATATAAATTTGCGCATATCATTCCATACAGACCACTTGAATGGTCGCTGGGTCCGTATTCACAAGTAGCATGTTTATGCGAAAGAATGTTTTGTTGATAAATCATTACGATACCAAGTGCCATTCATATGTTTATATGCACTGTACATTCATGGGGTTTATATTGTGAATGTTTGTGTCTGTCTTCGAACGGATGGACTAACGCAAAAAAGACAAAATAGATCAAATTCATCTTCATCCAAAAATGCAGAGTAAGGTTTATGGCATACAGTCTTCCAACAATTGTCCGTTCAATTGTACAAAGCGTCCCACATGACGCAGTTTTCTATCTTTGACTACATGTTACTTCTCTCTTCCTTCTTTTTTCACTCTTTTTCCTTTACATTAATTACTCAATCCGCATTCAAAACAAAATGGCCATCGAATTCCATCACTGGCCTTCCAAGACTGCCAACATTCTTGTCTATGTGACATTGCTCTCCGGCAATTTGTACTCGACCTTTGGAGGCGACCCTGACACAGATTCACCATATGATTCAAAACACAGGTCCTATATTACACCAGCCTCATTCACTTTTTACATTTGGACATTGATTCATTTCTTGCTTGGAGGAATGATTGTTTACCAATGGTTCACAGATAAAGTTCATCAAGCTGTTGGATGGCACTTCGTCGCAGCTACTGTCTTTAATGCTTTCTGGTTAGCACTCTGGGTATGTAGAAAGAAAAAAAAAAAAAAAAAAAAAAAAAAAAACCTTATTTATTTCAATTCTCTCTTCGGATTTTTCTACTGTAGTAAAAACAATCAAGGTCGAAAAAACCTTTATTTATTTTTTATTTTTTTTGCTGGTCTTTTTTCAAGCATTTATTGGAAATCGGTCTCTAACAGAAGTGATGAAATGGTGAACAAAAATAAAGATGTTGGGATTCAGACAAGAGATAGCTAACCTGCATCCCCATTTATATTTTTTTGTTTCAACGCTAGTCTTCGGGCCACACCTTTTTGGCTTTGATTGCACTGTTCTTCGCCACAGCAGCTGTGGCCTTCATTTACCATCGTTTAAAGGAACAGGAGTCAGCAGATACGCTTTTAGATGTATTTTTCTTGCATCTTCCATTTTCGCTCTACCATGCCTGGATCTTTGTTCTTTTGATTATCAATGCCTTCGCAGTCTTCTCACCTGTTCATGAAGACGGTCCTTCGGTCTTCCAGATTGTCCTTGCAATTGTTGGCCTTGTCTTTATTTCATCGACTGTCATCGGATATATTGAATACAAGCAAGGAGATGTTGGTATGCCCTTTGAACTTGGAATAACTTGTATTATGCTTGGTGAATATTTCAGTGAAAAAAAAAAAAAAAAAAAAAACCCCTTACAACCTTTTAGATGTCGATAACTACTGATTGATCTGCTTTACTTTTTTTTTTTTTCTTTTTTTTTTTCAATTTAGCTGCTGCTTTGGTTTTGGCCTGGTACTTGTTTGGCGTTTTTGCTCAACAGGATGAAGTGCCTGCCATTCACTGGACGTCACTTGGTTTAGGCATTGCTGTTGTTGCTTATACTTTGAAGCCCCTCGTCTTCCGTTTGATCGGTCATAACACTGGCGAGGCTGCTCCTCTATTGGGGTAAAAAAAAAAAGAAAAAGAAAATAGAAACCACAATGTTTTGCGCACCTACTTTGTGCCCATTCTACAACATGACTTTTTTGCATTAAAAAATAAATAAATAAATAAACAACGAGCAATAAAATGGAATAGAACTTACTTGGAGGATCAATCAGTTTAATGCGTTGACATAAAATATGTTTTACTGACTGTCGCAATGCTATTGCTCGCGATAAATGCCATTTTGGATAATTTCTTAGTCAATGAAATGTCACTTCTTTTACTTTCTTTGTCAAACTAATAAGATCATATTATAGTAAGGATATTGAAACGAGTGTAGCGTGGCTGATTATATTTTTTCGTGTCAAGAGGAAGATAACCAAGACGTTTAAAAAAGCATAGAAAAAAAAAGCCGTTAGTACTGGGTGGGAGTGACCGAGAATATACAAAGCGAATAAGACACTTTTTAATAGTTAGACTAGGGTGGCTGTGCGATGCATTAACGTTCCTTTTTAAAAAGGCGTTTTTTCCTGCCTGTTACTGCATATCGAGTCGATCATGGGATAGACAATTTCCTCAATGCATTAGTGCACTGGTGCATTTGTGCATTAAGCATCGATCGTGGGGAAATTCCTAGCACAAAACAATAAGGTGTGTCAAAAATAAACGAAGAAAGGAACGATGGTAATTTTTTTTTTTTTTTTTTTTTTGCCTTTCATAGCAAGGGATAGAGAGAATTTTATTTCTATAAAAGCTGACAAAGACTTGTTAAGCATCCACCATCATCCCCTTTACTTTTTTTTTAAAAAAAAAAAAAAAAAAAAAAAAAAAAAGATCACAAGCCAAACCGATTGGAACTACGCGTGGAAAAGAAACGCAACTCTGAGAGTCATTAGTACCTTCAACCCCCCCTCCACTTCCATTTTAGTTTTTGCGCGCTTCACTCTGCTATAGACCTATTATTAAGCCTACAATACATTAATACTTCATGCCAGTAATTGACCCCATGATTCCCTCCACCATTCACGGGATCCAAGGAATCAACCCTACAGTCTCGCACGCATCTGAGGCATTACTGACTTATGAGTCTTCCGATAATCACCATACAAGGATCATGATACTATATGACCCTGACTCAAGGACGCTCAGATCAGCTTCTGCTTCCATCAAGATGAACACCGCCATAGATCTTCAGCCAAGTGTCCTTACAAGTACAACTACAGCTACGGCCTCCTCTGCTCCTACTTCTACTCCTGCTCTTGCGATCCCGCCTATTGGTGTACTCAATGCTGATACTACTTCTGCTGTTACCCTTACTGCTGCACCTACCCCTCTTGACTCTGCCTCCGTTGCTCATTCAGCTCCCCATGCAATAACGCTCCAAATGGCTCCTTCGATATATCCTGCGTATATGGTTCCTGCGAATATGGCTCTCAAGTATGAGCTGCTTGGAGTAGCACCGCCACCAGTGCCACCAGCGCCACCATCATCACCTCAGACATCTCAGACAGATTCGTCTTTGTCCGCCGCTTCCTCTTCCTCTCCCGCGGCTACCACTACAACTACTAATACTATAGCCAACGCTACCTCGGCCTTATCGGCATTACAGTTCAGCGCTGGCGGCAATGGTGGTAACGACGCCTCAAACGATAATGATAGTAATAACGATAATTGTACGTGGACTTTATTCAGGACATGTCAACAAAAGGACTCAAAATTGACAAAAGGTCTGACCTTCGTAGCCTTGACTTTAATAATCATCGTCATTTACTTCAAATAGAACAAGGACAACAGCAAAAAAAAACAAAAGCTTTTTTTTAATTTGATTCCTTCATTTCATAATAACTAGCATCAATACACATCCATACTTCTTCATTTCCACATTCTTGGAAGCCCTTGACACCTAAAAAATAATAAAGAAAGATATAGTATACCCTCGCCGCCCTTACACACATTCCTTTGTGACAATAACTATTGGTCTTATCCTCACGAAGCGCTAAAAAAAAAAAAAAAAAAAAAAAAAAAACTATCCAAACCCAAGAAATGTAAATACTCAGGAAGGCAGGCGCCGTATTACAATTATGGTGGTAGCCTCCTCGATCTAGGGGCGCGGTTGCTATGCACCAAAGTCCATTAGTGTAAGTTAACCGCAGGTGGAAAAGTATACCTTGAGAGAGGAGAAAAGGCAACACCTAATAGCAACTATTCCGTGCTATTTGCATCCAAAGGCAGACTAAAGGCGGGATCCCTCGCTTTATTTGAGGTTGCGGAAAGACCAAATTGGAAAGGATCATTTGCTTCATCCCCAGGAAGGGTATTTATTTACGTGACAGTTGGCGCCTTCGATATCAACTTTGCAACCTGTAAACAATTACAAAGAATATGACAGGTTAATGAAAAGCAGCCGCAGACAATTGTTAATCAGCGAGGTAAGAAAACATTCGAAGGCCCTACAGACGCATATATAACCGGATTAATCTGATTGGCATTCCAGGTACCATATATTATTTGGCAGCCTATTTTTTGGGGGCAGCCACTTAACTTCACACACTTGGGTAGCCAAATAATGCACATTTCAGTCTTCCTAATAAAACCCGCTTTTAATTGGTGGACTTCCTCTAAATAAAAATGTGAATAGTCCTCGCCAAAAAGTCATAAACTGGATATATTTTAAAATACTCGATTTGAATTAGAATTTGAAGAACAAAAAAATTTACGTACGAAGACAGAAATTCATATACTTTTTGAATAGAATGAATAAATTGGATGCCATCAATTCAATCGTCGTTTTTGATTAAAAATACTAGAATTTGCTGGGGATGGACAACCTCATCCTCATTGCCAACCTACTTTACTTGCATTCTTGAAACAGTGGATCTTACGCCAGATACTGGAGGCATGTTTGATGTGAAAGAGGATAGCGAGTCTTAGGAGGAATATCTTGTTGAAAACCCCTTCCGTAAAATTAAAATTTTGAGTTTGTACGAATTTTAAAATGAAAGTATTCTATTCAATTTAAAAGCCTGAAAAATATATCCAGTTTATGACTTTTTGGCGAGGACTCTAGACAGGAAACAATTATTTGACCACATCTTGGGCTGCCAATTAGATTATTCCGTACGTTTAAGGGACATTTGAGTAGTCACGGTTGACGTAAGATGGCGCAGACTTTATTTTCTGCCTTTTTATATTGCCTTTTTTTTTTAAGCTCGTTGCTTCTTCACTTTTCACTCAAAACATAAAGAACTGTTGCAAAGCGTCAGCAACCGCTGTTCTTGTGCTGTTTTTCTACTAGTATACTTTTTTTTTTTTTTTCCTTTTTTTTTTTTTTTAAAAGAAGCCCTCGTAACTGTATATATATATATATATATATATTGACTTATTTTTCTCTGGCATAAATACGCTCGAGTTCATACTTCTCCTTTCACGTACATAAATAATAAGTTACACGTGTCGTTTACATCGCTTCACCTTGTTGTAACAGCACATACAACATTTTCATTTGCCGTCCCTCTTCTCTCCCCGAAATATGAACAACCAAAAGGACACGGCCGGATCATCAGAGCCTGCCAAGGGAGATGGGAAGAAACGCCGCTTAGAGTACGACGACGAGAGCGAGAACGCAGAGGTTACTGCTGGCCGGAAGGCGCCAAAGCGCGCACGGAGAAAAGCACCGCAAGCCCTCACTACGGTGTACATGACCCGTAGTAGAGCCCATAGACTGGCTGCGGAGGCGGAAAGGGAGGTTAATGTGGCTAGGGCAAGGAACCAACAATTAGAGGCTGTCAGCAGAGGGCCTCTGAACGAGGTTAGACCAGGCTCAGCCTCAGTGAGATTGACCCAAAGTAGGGCTAGAGGCCCTGCACCACTTGTACCCGCTCCTGGACCTCGTCCGAGGTCTGGGAGTGGTGTAGTTATCCAAGGGACTGGCGCTTCCAGCGAAAATAAATCTGGAAGCAGTGACAAGCAGAGCCAGGGCCAAAAGAGTCGGCAGGTTGGACATGGCAGCTGCAAGCCATCAACATTGTCACAGAAGAAGAGCCGACGCGACAAAGATGATGGTGATAAAGAGAATAGACCGCCAAAGTACTTTACTCACGCAAACATGCTATCAGCCCATTAAGTGCGGTCTATTCTCTTTGGGCAAAAAATAGAAAAAAAAAGAACGTTGGCACGTTAAGCACGTGCCAACTTCCTCTTTTTGTTTGCAATCCTGTAATTTTGTACTGATGTAAATTATATGTATAATAGAAATAAACAAATCCCCACTGCCTGCAGTGAAAGTAATGAGTTGCCTCCAGAAAGAAAAGAGGATATAAAACTAAGGTGGTTAATAGTTTCTGTCGTCCATCAATAAACAAATGAAACCAATAAGCTCTTTGCAAACGGATCTTAAAACCTACCTATCAATTCTCACAGCGCACTATTTCCAAATAAAAAAAAAATAAAAAAAACCAGATTATCTTCTGAGCAATGGATTCTTAGGCTCGTGCCCTCCAAAGCCTTAAGTTTATTTTTGGGCGAGGTTTAATAACGCCCTTGCTTGCTGCCAGGACGGAGAGGATTTTAGCAAACATTTATTCTGCAAATCCATTAACTATTCATACTTTGAAGGAAAAATAAAAAATAAACATCCATCTTTCTGGGTCAAGCTAGAAATAGACCTGCATAATGCTCCTCTCTTGATGAACGTCCTTATCAAAACCAAATCTATTAGGAAAACCATGTAACAAAGCAAGATTTGTAATACCTTTTGGGATCCACTTAATAATAAAGGGTACACACCCTCAAATAAAGCCTTTAAATTGCTTCTGATAACGTTCAATAGTGTCTGTTGTATATTTCAATACACAAGATAATAACGGCCCAGCTAGAAGATTAAGAAAAATACTAAAAACGCACTAGGAACACACTAGGGGAATTCCTAAAATTAATACGCTAAGAAAAGTATAATAATAATAACGCGTCACTAGAGACGCGACAAAACACCGACATGGTTCCTGAATAATCCCATGTCGCTTCTAGATAGATATGTAGTTACTTGGTACGAGTCTCTCTACCAGAAAATGAATAAATACCCCATGGATGTGGTGTGTGGACCCACATCTTATTCTCACTTATCTTAGCTTCTGATAACTACTGTCTAAATATTTTTCACTGGGTATGGTTGAAATGTAGGGAGAATGATGGCTAAATAGGCAAGGGTATATTCTATACTCTTTCACCTGTGGGCACAGTATGAAAACAAAAATGGAAAATGTGTAAGAGAGAGAACTGATTGGATTTCAAAAGTGCGATGTACTAAGTACCTTGCTTGCTGTACGCTCAAGAGCGACCAATAAAATATCAACAACAATACGTGCCTTTGATGTCATCTGTCACATTTCAAATGAAAATGAGGAAACAAAGTATCAACGCTTATTTGTAAAAAGTCTGTTCGGACAAAAACTGCCGCAGTACAAGTTCCCACGAATAGTCTATCCTATTCCTTGTTAGGGATGAAGAGAGGATGGGAGAAGAGAGTCAAATGGCTAACTTGGCTGGTAAGTGCCCGGTGGGCCCTATTACTAAGAGCCAAAAGGTACTTGAGCTTAATGCTGATGAAAAACGGAGTATGCGAGTTTCTAACAAGCCTGTGCTCCGAACCTCGTCCTTTTACTCCAGCTGCAGCACATTGCTCACCGTTTTTCCTTCTTTCTTTGTTGTACACTATACAAAGAGAGCAATGTGGCTCGTGCTCTTGTTGTGGAAAGGGAGGCTGTTGTATGTATGACCCTGCATATCTTTGAGGATAGAATGTTATTAATGCTATTCTCACCTTCACCCGTGGGAGTTTTTTCTTTCTCCACTTTGCAAGCATATGAAAATTAACGAATGATATCACAGGTGCGCAGTTTATTTAATCTTCTTCTTGAATAAGGCGCAAAATGCCGAATATGTGTTTGTTATTCAGTCAATTCTTTGAAATCACAAATTGGTTTCAGGGACACGTCCAACAAATAAAAGCAAACCTTATTTGACGAACGACGGTTTGGCGATTTCCTTCTTTAATGTTGTTACCGTTCTTTTTCTTTTTTTGCCAAAAGCCTTGCACTGTTGACAACAAGAGTCCCATTGTCAAGTTCCTTAGTTTCGCATGAATAAAAAAGTCACCAGATGTATAAATACCTCTCTTTTCCCTCACCAATCTTGCACCTCACTCAGTCGCTTTTTAAGTTCCTGGTGCGTCTGCCCGCGGCGTTGCATCAGCAAGTAGTTCTGGCCCACCACAGGTGCGAATCAGGCGAAAACGTTGCCCCAGCGCTTCAACAAGGCTCCTCAATGTTTGTACTCGATGACGATTGGTCGTAGGACTGTCAGAGAGTTGCGGGACTAGCGGGACGCAATAGTCAGACCACCTCCTCGTGGTGCGTCCTGGGCTGTTTGCTTATCTGCAGACAGGCGAAGAGTCTGACACTCTTTACAACTTTTGGTAATAATTATTTCTTTATTTTTAAAAAAAATCTCTTTATTCAACAAAGCATTGGCTCGTCTTGTTGATGTACACCTTTCTTTCATCTCTTAGAACAAAGCTTCCTCACAGTCGTCTTTTTTTTCGAATACAGAAGCGAATGATGAGCTGCTTTGAAGACATAAAGATTTTGGTTGACTATTGTTTGTTAAATAGTTCATTTGAGCAGGATTCAATGAGTGGATGAGCGACTCTGCAACAACGGTTGATGCTACGTCGTCTGGCGTACTCTTTTCTGAGCATAGTGCACAGGATATAGCTCAAAGGACATTAGGACAAATGACATGGGACATTGGATATAGAGCATAGGAAAGCCTCAAGTCAAAAATAAAATACTCAAGGTCGCCAACTGCCGTCAGCTTAAATACTAGAGTCTCGAGAAGCTAGAGTACCCAAGCCAATCAAGATGCCCAAGGTACTCAAGATACTCGAGATCCCAAGGCCACCAAGGTGCTCAAGGTGCTCGTTCTTTACTCGATGCTGTAATTACCAGGTTCTCGAGGTCAGCTGAGACCCTTTTCTGTTCCTTCCTTGCTCATTGAAGTAGATGCTGCCAAGTTCCAAGTAAGCATCAATGGTAACAGTGAGAGTGCCAAGTGATGTAACGTTTGTATTGAAGCTGAAGACTTGTAATAGTGCTGACATTATTTTATTTATCTATTTTTCTTTTTACTCAACTTCTAGTTGCTATGGCCTGCGCTTTACCCTAAAGATCGGTGTACTAGGACTCATTAATTTAGTGTGTTTGTTTAGCTGTATGCTGAGGCTGTGTGAAAGCGAAGCGGAGGGCTCTTCAGCAGCTCTATCCACAGTCAAGACATGAAAAGCTTTGTTACTAAGCTTTTATTCTATTCCCTGCAGATGTCTATGTTATTAAGATGCATAAAGGCACCAAGTAAGGGCCTGAAGAGCGAGAGTCTGCAGCTTCTGGAGACTGAGCCAGTAACTCCAGTAGGCGGTGCTTTGTCAAGGATCTAGGGCGTATAACAACACAGAATGGCATCTTCCGAGCTAGGCAGACGGTTAAATGGTGGTAAGAGTACAAGCAGTTGGCAGGGCAAGCTTTGGACATTCGATGAAAACCATCCTGACCCGCCGTCTTTTGCGCTTATAGAGGGTATTTGACAAAGGACTATACTATTGAGGACTATGTCTGTACTAGCGCATAGTGATCACCTACGCTGGATGCCGTCAAAAGTCATGCGATCCAGTGCGTGCTCTCTCTGGTGTTATTTGATCATTGATCAGACTCACGCATGTCCACTTACTGCACACATATGTGTCCTGGATATGTTACTCTATAGCCAGATACGCAGCTCTACTTTGACCTCGACTGTATAAATGTCTCTTGCGTGCGATGTGTAGATCTACATCTTTTTTTCTCTCTTCATTTCTTGTCTGTCATTATGATCAGTTAAACTTTCTTATCCTCAACTGAAGATTTATCCAACATTTTGAAATTATGTGGTCACAAACTTTGTTTCTTTTTATTGAATCACAAAGAAAAGTAATATAAAAAAGAATAAAGGAAAAATGCACCTCCCTGTCAGAATAAAAAATTGACCCCCGGCTGAGAATTCCCAAGACCCCCTCGTCAACTCGGAATTCTTACCCCCGTCCCCCGTCAGAATTCAGAAGCACCCCCCGTAAAGATTCTCGAAAGGTAAATCTTAACCCCCCGTCAACCGTCTTAATTATCGGAATCTTTACCCCACCCGTCAACATTTTGAGGCTGTTTTTTGGGTCTTATTTTCTACTTTTGGCTACATCTGTCTTTCTATTAAACTCAACGCTATTGAAGCCCTCTTACTTTTTATCTTATCATCAAAAACTTGACAGTAGAAAAATCAGCTAGACAGACACATTGTTGCGATTAGCAGTCATTTACATGGGTTTTTACTATAGCTAAGATTTTTACCCTTTTTATTTAACGAAGATCCCTGGATCACAATAAACACATCTTTATTTCGTTCTCGTTACTTATTATGACCCTGGCATATTTCACACATGTTCCTTGATGAATGGCTCCCTCCCTAGTATTGTATTTATCTCTAGGCTCAGAACCTTCAGCAACTTTACATGCGATATAGTCATCGAAAAGAAAGACTTTACACTATAACACCACACTATGAATCAATTTTTTTGCTGTCAACAAGCCACAAAGATGCTTGCATAAACTCAGGTCCAACTTTATGCTCTTGATTAGGAATGAAAAACGGTTCTCAATTTCAAAAACAGCTCTAGAATATTGACAGGGGGGTTAAGGATTACGTGGTTGCCGGGGGAATAAGAATTCCGAATAAAGGTATGTTGACGGGGGGGTTTTAGGAATTCTCAGCCGGGGGGGTGCATTTTTCCTTAGTCCAGAAATTATAACAAAAGTTTTTTTTTTGTTCTGTCGTGTATACCGTGTATATATAAGAACCAAGCGCAAGTTATATGCATATATAAGGACCCAGCATATACATGCAACTAAGAAGAAGCTGCTATTCATTTTTGGAGTAAACTTTTTGTAGAGGTAAGAAATCGGTATCACAGAGGTAAGAAATCGGTAAGAAACCGGTAAGTAACTTACCGATTTTTTACTTTTGCAAAAACCGATGTTAGATAAATTTTGTACAGTGGAATCTCGATAATTGTACACTTTTGTACAAATTTCAAATTTGATATATTTCTAGGCCATTGGTTGGCTAAGAGCCTTACTCTTTTAAAAAAAAGTATTCTAAAAAACCCACACTCAACTGGAGTAGGGGAATCAGCAGAGGATTTTTAGAATAGTTTTTCATGAATTGTCGGCTTCTTAGCCAATCAATAACCGAGAAATATAGCAAATTCGAAAATTGTACAAAAGTGTACAATTATCGAGATTCCACTGTACGCCACAATCGGTTTATTTTACCGGATTCAGGTATGGGAGGGGTACATCAGTACGAAAACACTGTCTTAAACTGATGACTATTTGGGTTTCTCTAATATTTCAACATCAAAAAGTTGTATCACAGTTATTTGGACCGTAATATTCACTTTTTTTTTTTTTTTTTTTTTTTTTGTTTCCGCTTCTTCATAGGAGGTCGTGTTAGAAAAATAACATTTACTGTTGGAATGCTTAGTAAAATTTTCCGAAGATTTATTGTGATCCAATATATGCACGTGCATACACATGTAGTGCATTAAGAATGTCTCAATGATAGCCTTGCTGTAGTTTTCTCTTTTTTTTTTTTTTTTTTTTTTTTTTTTGTTCATTCAAATCATGACAGTGGGGACTCTGAATCAAAGGGATAGAGATCTCGGAATTGGTTCCTCATTAAAAACAATATTCATTTTTTTTTTTTTTTTTTTTTTTTTTTTTTTATATTTCTCCCCTCTTCGCCTTGCAAATGATGGATTCAAATTTGAATCTGATAAAAACAAAAGAAACATTAGATCATACCGATTGTACAGTTCTTTAAAAAAAACCTCCGAGCTGGAATGGCAATGGCGCCGGGGTATCAAGTTATCCTTTAGTTGGCACAAGCAACGCATTATTCGTCTGCTCATGTATAAATACCTGAACTCTCCGAACACTTCTCGGACCTACCAGCGATATCAATACTCTAAGAATCCAGGGTAGTCAACACCACCTACAATCAGCCAATCAACTTATTCATCTTCTCTCTCTCTCTCTCTCTCTCTTTTTATTTTTTTCTCTCTTGCTTTGTCATCCATCCTTATTATTAAGACACAATGTTGTTCAAGACTCCTTCTATTGCTTTAGTTGCGACCATTTTGACGGTCATCCAGGCCGCACCCTTGACAGCCGAGACTTCGTCCATTAATCTATCTTTAGCCAATCCTACCTCGATCACCCTTCCCGTTGTTAAGCCTGCCCAGACCAATCCTACCATCGCGGCTCCTACAAAGTCCGAAGCTTCGGTCAACGAGGATCTCCAGGCCATCAACACTGCTGAAGGATCTGTAGAGGATTTGAATGCCAACGTGTCCGAGGAAGGTGCAAACTCCAAATGCGGCTGGAACTGTTGGGGCAATTGCCGATGTCCCTGGTGGTGTAAAAACTGGTGCAACAATTGGTGTCCATGGTGGTGCTAAAGGACAAGAAACAAAATCTTGAACTACAACCTCAGCCAAGTAATAAGCTTCGGAAAAAAAAAAAAAAAAAAAAAAAAAAAAAAAAAGTAGTGAGGGATAAAAGAGATGATGACTATTCGAATCATTGCCAATATCTTAGTCTTCATCTTCATATGAATAAACAACTTCTTGCTAGTTCTTCTATTTTGTTATCCCTGTTATTTACAAGGTGGAGTAATATATCCATTCACTTTTTAAAATTCAGCTGAAATCCCTTAGGATGGAAAGATTATTCAATGTTCCTTGATTTAAAGATGGTTGATTAGGACCTCTTGTAAGTGTTTGCTTTGTATCACAACTTTTGGCTTCCAATCGCCCATTATGCTATTGTTATCGTTTCGTTTCCTTTATTGTTTAGTTGTTTGTAGTATACTGTTCTTTTGCCTCATCAATTGGACAAAAAGAGGGCAGAACAAATTCCCTTTATTTTTTTTTGTCTTATTTTTCTTATTTTTTCTTCTTTTTCTTCTTCTAGAGTTGCACAATTCGAATTCCATCCTTGTTCACAACCTTAGCTACGAAGTCAGGCATGTTAAGGATCATGCGTGAGCGAAGTTCTTGGATGCACTTTTGCAACAGCTTGACGCCCTCTTCCTCTGTGATATCCTCACGATGGTACCGATCCAGAAGCGATAAGCAGTAGTAAGCACCGTATCCATGTGCAGCAAATGGGACTTCTGCCGATGAAGCCAAGTGATCCAGCCAGTACAGTGAAGGCTTGTTGGTCTTGACATCGTATCCACCAATCAACAAGTTAACAGAATATGGTTTCTGGAAAAATGTGCAAAAAAAAAAAAAAAAAAGAAAAAAAAAGAAAAACGACAATGATATATAGAAAATAGGACCATAACGTTAGCATCTCTTGAACAATAAACAATACTGAGCCGTAAGGCAACACGAGTCGATAATATGACTTTCTTTTTTACCCTGCTACGCAAGCTGTCAGCCAATTCACGTCTGGCAAAGGAAGCGACAGCTTTGGGACTAAGCTCGATACCGTTGCGGATCCCGTAGAGCTTCACGTTACGTTCAATATATTCTGAAAAGTGAACACCATCGCCAGGCTCGCCCGAGAAGAGCATGATCGAGTGTGAGTTGAGTTCCCTAGACTTGTCTTCACCAATCTTCATGAGAGTAATGGATGCAACTGCCTTGGAATCGTACGCAGTGATGACAAAGTCCTTGCCTGTGATGCCGAAAAGAGTATCCATGTTGTATCGGGTTTTTATGATACTGTAACGCTAGTCGTAGTATAGTAATAGTAATAGCTGATGTTGCTTGTCGCTCTTGTTGCTGTTGGTGTTGACGAAGGGAGTAGGCGTTGAAGTAACAAAAAAAAAAAGAGTAATGCAAACTGTTCAAAGAGGTTAATGAATTGTTCATTAGTCCCTTGTCGACGCGCACGCACGCACACGCGTGTCAATAGAGTAGTCACACTGACGTCAATGACGCGCCTTTATTTCTTAGGCTTTTATTGGCCAGATCAGGAGTATTTAATAAAGGACAAGTACCTGGAAGTAATGGAATTTAAGCTTTAGACCCCTGCGCGACCTCATACTTCTCCGCCTCGCCTCTTTTCCCTATATTTTTGCCAAGGATGATGTGTCCATGAGCCTGTAGTAGGCCCTGTGACCCAAATTAGATTATGTAAAAGCTTCAGATTCAGAAATATCTGACTCGGGGACAGCATTAACTCCAGGAACAACCGCTAGCGGCGTCACTGGACTTTGTTTCTTGCTCGGTCGTGGTCTTTGTGAAATCAAGTTGCCGAGTAGCGACTTTTAAATCTTTTTAAATTCTTTGGTGGCGTGTCTTCCGGTACCCTCTCCGGATGTGAATTACGTACCGAAAGCTTGGGTACGTCTTTTCTTGCATCGGAGACTGAGAATCGGGACTGGAGGCTACTGTATGTGTGGGGCATAGATGTAGCGACAGGGGAAATGGTGTTATGGGGACTCAGAAGAGCTTGTTAAGGGTCTTTGAGACATGGCACGGCTCAGTTCTTTATATGTTTTTAAACTTTTTTTTTTTTTTTTTTTTTTGCAGAAAAAGAGTTGCGGTAACCACAGTATTCTTCGCCCGGTTTTAATAGGTTAGAGATACCTTTCAGCACATTGGCTAACTGGAAGCTATATACAGGAAGTAATAGTGCGCAACCACACATCTACATTTGATTTGAGTTGGACTTGGTGAAAGTGCCGATTATATGAGGCTCTTAACTAAGATGCAGTGAGCGAGGCTGTTATCTATCGATCTATCAAAGATCAGTCAGTTATCGGTGGGTCAATGATCAATGACTGACTACTTTGCTTTGGGGTATCTGGAAGGATTCCCATGAAGTCCCTGTCTTGCCTGTCGATGTTAGGCCTGATGGGCTTCAGGCTGCAGTAACTTGTGCTACTTGCTAATGTTTGGATTGGTCCGTACTGTGGTCACACAAGGAAGGGCCCAATGTGCCAAAGATGCTCTCCAGGCACGACATTCATCTCACCAAACAAGAAATTTTTTTGCCTCTTCTATTTTCTCTTTTCTCCTAGATTCATATACTTTTTTTTTTTTTTTTTTTTTTTTTATTTATTTGGTACGGCGCTGCACTGCAGCAGCGACAACGCGAGCACATGTACACAAGTAACAACAAGAAAGTATGAGTGCATGCATGCATTTGCTTCTCTTTTTTTTCCGTTCTTTTTATTTCATCAAAAAAAAAATTTTTTTTGTGTGTTTTTATCTCGTCATTTTTACCCCTGCCCAACATTTCCAAAGACAACAAATAGCAATACCAACTTTTTTTTTTTTTTTTTTTTTTTTTTTTTTTTCATATTTCAAGTACAGTGTTCCTCAGTGTACCCCTCATCCAACTAACCTCGTTCATTTCTATATAACAGACAGTATCTTGAGATTTTTTTTTTTTTTTTTTTTTTTTTATATTTAACAAACAAAAAAAAAGAAAGTAGAAAACTTATAATCAAAAGATTCAACTCTTTTTTTTTTCTCCTTTTTCTAAAAACTCGTCATGGAGACCACCTTCATGGCCATCATAGGCTGTTTAGCCTTCGCATTATTCCTTTACAGCCTCAAAACATGTTTGAAGACCAATAGCACTGCCTCCTTTGTCTCAGATCTAGATCACTCACATTGCCCTCCACCAGATCCCAGATCGACCGTGCGGTTATCAACTGCAGGTATCAGAGCACAGACCATGCTTGAGATAGGAGCAAGGAATAACAGAGCAAGTCGTAACGCTTCAACTTCTGGCAACCCTGCTCCTACATCTCGACAGCCCAGGTCTGGAGGGCAACGATTACATCGGGATGCTATAGATTCTGTAGACCCTTTGCCGCTTTATGAAGATCCAGTGTCGGTGCCATCATCATCACCATGTTATTCATGTACTGTTGATGCTGCTGAGCATACATTGCAGATTGAGCATATTAGGGCACAACAAAACCAATCATCACTATCACAAGAAACATATGATACCCATGAAACACATGTTTCTATGGAGGACCCGCCACCAGATTATGTTCCACGAACTAATGAAGAACAGATTCATCCATCGTCAGCCGGGACTCCATCGGCAACAGCAGCAACAACAGCAGCAACGACAATAACAGTAACAACAGCAACAGCAGCAATTGCAACAATAGCAATGGTAAGCACATTAGCAGCAATGGCGCCTGAGACATCAACAACTTCTCAAACCCAGCAACCGTATCTATCACATTCTCTAGAGATGAGGGCCTCACCAACTAGGGACCAACAGGAGAATGAGGCAAGGCAAAACCCAACAGCCAGTAGCGATAGCAACAATTGCTCTAATCAAAATGTAAATTAAAAATTGGGCACATGCTTATTTCTCTTACACCCACCCTCCTTCCTTCCTTTACTCTTATGCAAGGAAAAAAAAAAAAAAAAAAAAAAAAGGGTAATGAGAAACAGTGGTTTTTGTAGAAATATAACCCATCCCATAGTCTTAAGCATTGATGGGCAATAGTGGAAGCCAGCCTCTCTATCCATGACTACTTCATTTGTTTACGCTGCCAGCTTTTTTTTTTTTTTTTTTTTTTTTTTTTTATCTTCATCGCCATATGCATATCATATTTCGTAGTGTAATATATAATCAGAAAGTAGTCGAGTAACCGTATAGACCTTAGTAACCCCTCCGTCTATTCACAAAGATGGAGCTTTCTATCGTTTCTGTTCTCATTACTGAAATCATTAAATCCTGCATCTTTTTTTTTTTTTTCATCAACCGATTCGTGGCCTCGCTATTAATACAGATAAATAAAAAGGCCCCGTTGGAAACTGCTCATCCTCTTTTTCTTTCCCTCCCCTTACTTTTACTTCTAGTACATCATCTTCAATAGTAGGGAAATAGTAGCATAGTAGTTATAACAGCAAAATCCCATACTGTAATTTTAATCATTACGTATTTGTACGACTTCTCTGTAAGCATGCTCTTTTCTTTCTTTACTTTTACTTTTACTTTTGTTTTTGTTTTTATTTTTATATTTTCTTAACGGCTAATGTCCGCTTGGCCTAGAGTGTTGTGGGATTGCAGGAGCGATTCGCGGTGGCAAATCTTGCTCATTCTCAGCATAGATTTCTCTTGATTGAGGACTACGTGTTGGAGAGTCTTGGACCAAAGTCGATGCTGTTGACATTAAATCCGGACTGCTCTCATTGTGATTAACATTATTATTATTATTAAAGTTATTATTGTTATTATTGTTATTAATGGCGGCGACATTGGTATCGTTGCGAGTCGGCGGAACAAATGGTCTGGGCTCCCAGAAAAGGGGTACACTCGGAAGACCCGAAGTTAGCGGTGAAGCCACACTCATGCTTCCACTTTGGATACTATTGGTATTGTTAATATGATTGTTTGTGTTGACATTGTTGTTATTATTGTTATTACTTGGCCCTGGAGGAACAAATGGCTTGGGCTCCCAATACAACGGTGTTGCTGAAATAGCATCCGAAATTGAAGAAGCTGGTGGTAGGCTCAAGACTTCACGATTCAAGGGTGAGGCTATTTGAATTCCATGTGGATCATGAAGAGGGAGTGGAAGTACCGCATGTGGTCCAGCCGTATTCTCGGTATAGGCAGGCAGATCCATTGGGTAGGACCCATTGATTGGAGGATTGTTGGCATTGGCGGTATGGCTGAGGTTGTTGTTAGTATAAGGGGTATAGGTTGAAGATGAAGCAAACTGACTAGGATTGGATGGATCTATTGGACGTGAAGCCCAAGAGTCCGTGACATCAGACTTCATGGCTCGCTCAATAGGCAGTTGTAGCGGGAGCAAATTGCTGCCTTCCAAGCCCGCGTTGCTACCTTCTGAATCTGCCAAACCCTTAAACGCATTCTTGTTCTGTTGTCGCCGCTTGCGTATAAACAGAAACACTGCAACAGCCGCGACCACTGCGATGCCTACACATATCCCCCCAATCATGCCTCCATTGCTGCTTCTATCGTCTGTAGTAGTATCGGTTGGTCGAGGACTTCTGGTTGAGGATGGATTAGGGGATGAGGGGTCATCTACGTGGAGGCCATACTGGTCCGGAATACTGATCCTATTTGGTGAGGTGGCCCATTTAGCGAACTGGTATCCCGACAGAGGGGCACTATAAAGGCCCGAGCTGTTATACATGAACAAGAACGGATGGGCTGCACCCTGGACAAGGAGGATCGTGCGTACGTTGTCAAACGTGCCTGAATACCCTAAAACATCGAGGGATTTAATTGGACTAGTCCCGTCCGTCGTAAACACCCTGGTGCTGGCAGGGCCAGAAAACTTGGACTATAAGAGCGGGAAATGAAGAGAATAAAAAAATAGAGCTTATAAATATTCTTTTATAAGACAAAGGAAATTGTCGGGGGGGGGGGGGGGGGGGGGGTTTCTTACTTTGCACGATAATGCAGCGCCTTTATTAAAAGGCCACATATTGACATCAGGATAATCCGTAGCGCAGGGGGCCCATAAACTATACCCGTCTATATACGTCAAGGTTGAGGGGTTTGGCATGGTCGTGGATCCAGGCGTAACAGGGACCTTTGTCAAGATAGTACTGTCCCACTGTAGGGCAGACATATTCTGGCCCAACACGAACAATGTATTATTTGCCCCGAATGTGAGAGACCTAGTGACATATGGCTTTAATTATTATTGAAGAGGTAAAATCCATACATTAGTGGATCTAGCACAGAGATAGACAAAAACTAGCATTTAGAAAGGTTGGACAAGATGGGGGTTTTGCTTGTTTACCAACTTCCAAGGGGCCGCATTTTGTTCCATGACGTTGGTGGTAGGGTTGAACGAGGCCATCATAATTCTAGTATCACTTCCTTGGGTCGAGATCGAGGCATGCATCAAGATGTTTTGATTCGTTACTGGATCCAACAAGTTGTACAAGTGTGCTTTGGCGGATTCGAGCCAAACATAAGGCTGAGAGACATCAATGTTCTTCCATGTGCCTGCTGCTCCTGCACTACCAGGCGTGTATTGGATCCCTCTAACGACTGTGTCCTGTGGTGCAGACTTGGATTGCTGTGATAGGCGTGCTAGAGCTGTAAAGACCCCTTTATTATCAACTGCACAACCATATCCAAGACCATTGGTGTTGACTTCACTGAGATAATAGTATGGATCGCGAGGGACAGCACTGATTAAGGACCAGGTCATGTACTGGACGTTCTCATTTGGATAGTCGTCCGATTTGATCAAGATATTATAGCTCGAAGACAAGTCGCTATAACTAGAAGCGTATGCAAGTGCGAACACTCGGATACCGTCTGTCGCTGTGCAAACTGGGTTAAGAATACCCATGACTTTTCTATTGTTTTATGTCAAGTAAGGTATAGAGAAATGAAGTCGAGATGCAGAAAATGGTGAAATGCACACAGCTGTTACATTCATGTCATGCAAAGATGAGAATGAGAATGAGAACGAGAATGGAGCTCTTTTTGTCCATGGACTCTGTCTAGAGACGCCGCTTCCTACTTTTGTTTGAGCTTAATTAGTGATGTGCACTGCCACATCAAATTGACTACTGGTGGCAAAGAAAAGTGAGAGCGAGTTCAGGACTGAGAAGTATACGGGTTTGTAGGGGTGGGATTTTGTTTGTGTCTGTCTGCATTCAGTTTGCAAGTCTCTCTCTTGCATCGACTTTCGACTTTTTTTTTTTTTTTTTTTTTTTCTTTATCAAGAATGTTTGCTTTTGCACAATGACTCGAAAGAGCTGTTCTCTTTTCTTGCGGGTCAATAATTTTTTTCATGCACTCAGGTTGATAGAAAAAATTGTCAGGAATCTTTACTATAAGTTGCGAGGAGGATATAAACAATTGCAGAGCTTTCTTTCTTTTCTCTTATGTCTTGTAAAGCATAAATCAACAACGCTGTCTTTGTGGGCGCATACATTTGCTTGGATCTTAGATAGTTTGGTTAATTAAATGGCAAAGCAAATTGCTGTACAGACCCGAAGTGTCACCCTAGAGCGATCCAAAAAAAAAAAAAAAAAAAAAAAAAAAAGATTAGTCCTTGATGGTTATTCAACACGCATAGTCCTTATAAAGTCGTTGATACATATAAATAACACTAATCTAATAACAGCATTTTTTTTTTTTTCTCATTACCCTGATACGATCTGCCAATGTTCGACTGTTATCAACATGGTATGCAGTTTTGACCCTTTCCATCATGTTACCTCGGTGGAGGACCACCAAGCGGGACAATTGATCCTCATTGGTCCCAAGCCCATACATTGAGTTCTCCAACAACAAAGCAATATGACGAGCTGGATCGGAAGCTTGCATGACCGCAAACAACAAGACATCCAGCTGCTCTCCTTTATGCTTATGTCCAAACTGTTTCCTAATCGTGGTCACGGTATGTGAGTCCTGATAACACATGTTGTAGTGGCGTACAAGATCGCACAGTTGTGCCGTTGTAAGTGAGGAGACATATTCAAGCACGGCTGCTAAATCATGACCATACAATAACGAATGAAACTTTTCGATAGCTGCCTTGCGATCTTCAAGTGGTTTTTCTTCCTTGTCCTGTGCACGTTAAAGAAAAAGGAAAAAAAAAAAAAAAAAAAAACGATTTAGTTAGCTTTGTAACATGTTAATATCCTCCCAGTGTGGATATGCAAGGTTTTGCTTTTCTTTTCTTTTCTTTACCTGTAGGATGGCAGTGAAGAAAGCCTTGACAACGTCATCATGCAGATAGGACATGATGTGATCCCTCAAATCTGAATGATAGACAGCAGTGAATGCTCCCTGGAGCTCACGTATTTCTTCAGGTGTTCTTCCCACCAAAACCTGTGGGAATGAAAACAAAAAAAATCAATATGGTTATTATATAATTTGTCACAATTTTTTTTTTTTTTCAGCCCCCCAAATTTGTTTCGTCCCGCTCTGTCTGAAATACAGATTCGCAAACCACATTCATACACATATTCATCCAAACGCCCACTCACATCCACCCCACCCAGCACGTCTATCATTCACATGCACTCAAATACACATACTCTCTTCCACAACGTTTCGTGTCTCGAAAAGTATTATACAGTCTATGAGCAATATATAACAAAAAAAAAAAAAAAATATATATAGAACAGATAATAATAAAAATAGTATAAAGAAAAATAATAATAATAAAAGGACTTGCCTCACAAAACACCTCAACGGCAGTATCATTTTTTCTTAAGACTTCGTATTTGCGTTTGCTTTTGCCAGCGTTGTGCAGGTATAGGACCCCAGCCAAGACCCTGTTCATACAAGCAAAGGACAGCAATGATCCAACACTTCCAATGATACGTCGATCGAGTTCTGTTGCGAGGTCCGTATTATAAAGAGATTTGTAATAACGAGCAATTTCGATTAATTGCTGATATTCTCTGCGGCCTAAATTATTAGGATTAATATTATTATCATTATTATGACTATTCATCAATTGCATTTGTTTCAGATAAGATACAAGCCCCCTCCCCCACAATGTTTTCTGTTCACATTTATCATTATGCAAAGAAAAAAAAAAAAAAGTATATGTACCAATGATGTTGACTAAGGCTTCTTGGTCTGGTACAGCATATGTGAGGGCGGTGTGAATGTTCTGGACGTCATAAACAACCTCGGGTGGGACAGGAGCCATTGCTGATAAATTTTTTTTTTTTTTTTTTTTTTTTTTTTTTTTAAATGGGGTGTGTGGAATGCAACGATAAAGCGTAAGTGGTGAAGAAAAAAAAAAAAAAAAAAAAAAAAAAAGGAGAGAAAGAAAGAGAATGGAAGAGAGATGGCGAAAGTGAATGAGATGAGAAAAAAAGAATTTCAAGAACAATGGAATAAGAAAAAGCTCTCGGGATTATCAATAACTTCTGGGAAGACTCTTGTCCTCCCCAATCGTTAAAAGTGTCACAAAGTCAACGGCACGTCCCTTGGGCTAAGGCAGCAAAAAAAAAAAAAAAAAAAAAAAAAAAAGAAATCCTCGGGAAAACACCGGATTGATGCATTGTCCGCATTGAACAGCATGGTAGATCTCCCCTTGCTTTTTTATTTTTTTTTACCTTTTGACCTTCTTTGTTTGTTTAAATCGATTAGACTAGAGTGTATTTTCCTAGGCTAAGCCTCAAAAAACATTGTGCATTGTGCGGGTCAACACTGTGCAGGACGCGTTCTTTTCTCCTAGATTGTGAAACGAAATTGCTCACCTGTGTCCATTCAGATGGACACAGGCGGACACAGGTGGACACAGAAGGATACCAAGTCACAAAATTTTTATATTTCGCTTCACAAATCTTTTTCCACAAAATGGATTTGTGAAGCGAAATAGACAAAATCTTTTTATGGTAGAGACAGTGTTAATGATTAAGACAGTTTTTATATTGATGAAGTATTCAATTATTTCTGCTATAGTGCGTTGGTAGCCGAGTCGAGTTAAAAATGCTTTGATAGCGCTTTGATGGTGTTTTGTCTTGTTAATAGTGTTGACGATAATGCTTTTTTCTGGATGATACTTATGCTAAACACCTTGGAATATCACAAATTTCACGACAATGGATTGCTTGTACATTGTATTTTCTCAGCCTCTTTTGGCTCAAGGATGCAGCCAACAGTTTTCTGCCTCTTGTAGCTACCTTCCCAAGTGGAATATCGTCCAGGCTTAAGCCTCTTTCGTAGGCTTCCGAGACCCCTGCATATCGGCCAGAGTGCGTAATTTTGGCCGAATGCACGTCGCAGGCACGCATTACAGCCGCCGTAGTGCTCATTTGGGTTCGGCCAACAAGCGCTTCCTTTCGGTTCTCTAACCGTTCTTGGCTTGTTCCACCCCCTGTTAGCACCTTGATGCTGTACCACTCGTCAGGGTCCGCAAAATTGGGAAGAGGCTCCTTGAACACCTACAATAGGGAAAAAAAAAAAAATAAGGATATATGTCACTTCGTGTAATTGAATGAGAAAAAATCATACGCTCGCGTCAAGACTGACGGCATCATTTACCTGGAACTGTTCTAGCATATAAAATGCAAACCCGCCCACGGTGCACCTTAAGAACAGCTTATGTCGATAAGCTGTCGCATAGAGTTCGACACCTTTATGGTTTGTCTTTCCACGTGTGATGCAGAAGACAAGCCCCGACGCCAGCTTTGACCCTGGCGCGGGGTGACGGGTCTGAATATTGAATGTGTTAGCCAGGTTCAAGTTTCGGATGTCCTCATCCCGCAGCAACATATGATGGCGTGCAAGGAGGCATAGCCTCTCCCTCATATACTGAAATCTTGTAACACTGTCGTAAGGTCGCCTGCCGCTTACTCCAACCGTCGGAAGCATGCGCCATGTAAAGGCCAACATACGCAGGTACATTTTAGTGTTGTAAGGTTCTCGTACGGCACAGGTGGCAGTGCGAGATAAGGTGCCTGTCGTTACTTTGTGATGGACAAGTTTCTCTCCATAATTTTTGATCGCCTCCGCTAGTGGTACATCCGTTCTTGGGTTTGGGGCGGGATTGGGATACGGAGCTGTCGAAGAAGACTGTTGCCTCCATAAGTATTGCAAAGCCTTCTTAACATTTGCGACTGTCCCCAGCGTGAGAGGAACAAAGACAATTTTGCTGCCATGTTTGTCCTCTGGTGCTTGCAGGATAACTACAAACGCAAAAGTATATCCAAAAAAAAAAAAAAAAAAAAAAAATTGTATATATAATAAAAAGTATCAACCATTAGTGTAAATTGTAACAATCAAAGATACATTAAGGTGGATGCAGGATTAAGGAATGGTTTATTAAGTCATAATTTAGTAGGCTATTTATATTGATAATTAACACTGAGTTGCGGCCATGGTGTCTTGTCACCTGGGGTACGCGTGATGGCGGAGCCTTCCCAAAGGTTTGGATCCCAGTACTGTATAACAATTTATATATTAATACATGGTTATCTTTACATACCTTGTTCTCTTTCATTTTCAGTCCTGATAACGGCTGCAGTCTTCCGCTTCGGCGTGATGTTCTTGCTTGAACCCCCAACAGTTACAGCTTCATGTGATGCTCGCTCCTCATCATTCAATGCTATATCAATCTGCCATTGATGTGGGTCGACTCCTTCAGGTGGCTCCATATTATCCCAGGAGGGAGGAGCCTTCTTACCTCTCTGTGCCAATGACCTCAGCTGAAGCTCCAGATCTTCATCCTGTTCCTGTTCCTGTCCTTGTTCCTGTTCCTGTTCCTGTTCCTGTCCTTGTTCCTGTCCCTGCCCCTGACCCTGTCTCCGTTCCTGATCCTGATCCTGACCCTGTTCCTGACCCTGTTCCTGACCCTGTCTCTGACCCTGTCCCTGTTGTTGACCTTGGTCTATGCTTTGGCCGTCGTCGTCATCAACTTGCTCGCTGTTATCTAATGTCTCCAGTCTCTGCTCCATGTCGCTTAGTTCATGTTCGTCGATATCTGCCTCGACTAATTCGTCGATCTCTTCTCCCTCATAGACTGCGTCTTCCCCAGCCTGAGAATTCGAAGAATCTCCTCCACCCTGCTGGGCATACCCAATAGCGCCACGGTAGCAACGATCTGTGCCGATCAATCGCTTTACTGTTCGCTTGAAGACAACCGTTGTGAAGTATTCAAGCATGCGTTTCGCATCGACGCTACAGTCACCTTGATAATTTTCATTGCAGTATTGCTAAAAACAAAAAAGAGAATTAGCCAAGTCGTCTAGTTTGATAGCCTGTCTGAGATAGCTCATAGCGACATTTTGATGATCCAACATACCTCCCACAGCCGGAGCTGTGTCTTATATTGATTCACTGTCGTCGATGAATCTGGATCATCTAAAATCATCTGCAGCACACTTCTCGCCGACTCCTTCCGTGCGTTCGCCAGGGCCAGCTCTTCTTCTGTCAATGGACCGGAGTGAAGGACATTTGAGGATAAAGAATCAGCCTCACAACGCCTAGGGCGCTTAAAAGACTTTGCACTAACTCTAGCAGTCTGTGCCACTGGTGAAGGCTCTGGAGTCGTTTCGTCAGTCAGAATAACTCTTTTTCTCCTCGGTGTTGCACGAGTGGATCCAGTGCGAGTACTTGAATTGGTTGGCTTCGTCTGACTGGTGCTTTGTTCCAAATCCATGCAGGTGAAATTGGATAAAATCTTTTCGTTGTTGTTTGTCATTTTGAAAGTGAGCAAGCAGGAATGAACCTTTGAAAATGCGAATGTGCCGTTATTTTTCTCAGTTTTAGTCAGGGGAGAGGGTAAGTCTACTCTGTGTATTGTAGGTTTTATTGTTTTATTGTGTATATGAATGTATGGAGGAATGAAGGCGTGAAATAAAGAAGAAAGAAAGAGATCTTTAGCATGCCATGATGACATTGTTAAAATTTCGATGGATTTGATGTCAATTCAAATTTCAGGACAAGTGTCGGAGTAAAAGCCACAAAACGGACACATGTCTTGTACGTACAGACATGAAACATAATACCCTTAAATGGAAAAAGGACTGGATTTGGCATCATAATCCATTATAGATGTAGTGAAAAGACATGTGCCTGAATTCTAACCTCTGTGTCTCTGTGTCTGTACGTGAAACCTATGAAACATTTTGCCTATTAATGGGCATACACTGGAATTTGACTTAATAAACTATTACAGTATCATGTATTC
The DNA here is from genome assembly GCF_002105155.1 of Lobosporangium transversale. Classification (NCBI taxonomy): domain Eukaryota; kingdom Fungi; phylum Mortierellomycota; class Mortierellomycetes; order Mortierellales; family Mortierellaceae; genus Lobosporangium; species Lobosporangium transversale. The sequence continues at coordinate 203,330 of NW_019028993.1, forward strand.
GATTTGTATTTTCAGTTGTCAGAAGAAAGTTTCAGTCTTCTCTTTATACTTCCCTTTGTGTCCATGGCACTCTCAAGCTCATTTCTCGTATCAAAAAGTTCGAGCTCGAATTGTGCGAGCCTGGTAATCAATGCCAATTTGTGTCGTTTCAGGCTGACAAGCACGCCTATTCATAAAAAGTCAGCAACTATTTATTATTATTCTATATACATAGTTCTTCAGATTGGGTGGATGCTACCACGTTGAATGGTGTTTACGTTATAGAAGATATTATGTCCTTACTACACTTTTGGTAGAACATGCTCCGCATGCATCGACATTTGTTGCTGAATAGATATCATTTGCCCCAAAATAGGTCCCGCAATAAGGCTCGTGACGTGACAGCCAGGTTACCCAACTCGACCCGAAGCCTTTCTGACTAATATATAAATATAGATTAAGGTATAGATACATAAAGTAAATTGTTTGTCATTAATGAAGAGAGAGTGTTTTAATGCAATCAATGCGAAATATACAAAGTAACAGCTATTTAAACAGATCTGCAAAATTATAAAGCCTATGTCAACAAAATGGGACGTCCTTACAATGCTGGGTAAAAAAAAAATAGAATTGCTGTTAGACAGTCAACAGCTCATTGTCAATTCTTTGAGTATTGCCACTGTCCTTCCAGCGAGCATTCATCCGCACTGTATTAAAACTCCTATCGTGCCAGAAATGCACCAAATTCGCCCCTTGGTCCAGTTCCGCGTTGGTTTGCCAGTATGGGTACTTAAAATAGTCGTCCTCACAGGTAAAATGAACAACCCAAGCTTCTTCTGCTGGGAGTAAACGTTTGTAAGTTAGCGTCTTGCTGATATGGCCCTTAATAGAAGTTTGACTCCCTGTAGCCAAAAGCTCGATAACAACCGTAGGGTTTCCTGCTTTCTTGATGACAATGTCACTATATTTGTGGTCCTCACGCTCACGGAGGTGCCACTGACCAATGATCTCATACTCTTCTGTTTTGTTTAGCCAGTTGGTGAGAACCCTCATCAATTCCGCGTCATAGACGCTCTCTCGAGGGACACTGACATTGCAGTCGCCCATAACCTTAACTGTTTTCCCCGATCCTTTGTATGATCGACTTCCCGCCTGCATAATCAAGTTTTTATCGAAAAATCGAAGAGCAATCTTCATAATCTCTAGAATATCCAATGATCCTCCTCTTTTCTTTGGGGGTGACTCCGAAGGAGCGTGGGGATATTTTGATGGGATAATATATCTCCTCACAAACGAGTCAATGAATGCTGAGGCCATACAGTATTTACTGCCATCAAGTCTTATCAGCACCCCTTCTGCAGTTAGGAAGTCTGCCAATCTCTGTTTTTCCATGTCTGAGATAGATATAACGCCGAGATACCCAATAAAATATGTTCGGAGAAGATTAACAGCATCTGTAGCTGATTCACTCAAAAGTGAATCAACCATCCTTCTAAAAGTATGGTACGAAAACATCCTCTCATTCTGATTGTCTATGGAGAAGTCCTGCCATGTATCGTAATCGAGACAATTCGTCGAGTCGTTGACTTTCGAGCGAAGATCCTCATGAATGGAGCGTCCACAAAGACAAATCATTCCTGGATGACTATTGATATTGAGCACAATTCATTGTATTAGAATGGCACATCAACTCGTGGAGAGTTAACTAAGCTTAAAAAACATACCCATTTGACTTCGAGTGTACGTCTCGAATAATCTCATCATCTATTTTAATCATCTCATCCTTCGCATAGTCATTAAAGAGCTGCTGCGTTTGATCAAGAGTGAAATACGGGTTCCTGTGAATCTCACTGATATTGAAAGGAGATACACGTTGATTTGTTGAGCTCAAGTCTTGAAGGCTAAAAGTCCCGCATACAACAATACTGTCAATGGCGTATAAATGGTTGTTCTGTCGGATTGCTCGAAACGCCTGTAAGCATTGGTTGCGGATCTCGTCGCTTGCGTTAAACAGTAAATCAAACTCGTCAACCAAGATGACAATCTTCTCGTCCTTGAATTTAGTTCGACCGAAAGCATCGAGAAAATCAGCTTGGGTTGTAATGTCATCGACTTTATAGTTGCGGCGAAGAGCTTTTCCAAAAATTCTCCAGAAATCAGACTCATCATTGATAACTTCCTCAAATGAAACTCTAGATAGAAGGAATGAGCGTAAGAGCAGGTACAACATCAGAGACAAATTCAAAAGATGAGGGTAAACTTACATAAAACAACGGTATCCACTTTCAGTTAGTTGAGTTATAAGTCCATTCAACCTTGTTGTCTTTCCAGATGCACGTGCACCAATGAGCATTGCTAACTCGTGATTTGTAACAGCATTCAAAATTCTCCTGTTCACGTCATGCTTCGCAGTGTCAACATAATAGACTGATTTTATATCAATGAATCGGATCGCTCCATTAACAGTCCATCTCTTCTTTTTCAAAACTGGCGATACTAGAAGAAAAAAAAAAAAAAAAAAAAAAAAAAAAAAAACAGCAAGACCTGTCAGAAGAGAAAAATAAAGAATCGGTTTCCAATCCTTAAGGGAGAATTAGCTTACATAAGTCACATAAGTCATCGGCCGTCCTTTTTTTCTCCAAGTCTGTTGGTAAAGGAAGCAATGATAGAAATTGGCAAAAAAAAAGAAAAAGAAAAAGCATCAGAGGTAGCCGTCAAGCACATGTGCGATGATTAACCTTTTGAAAAAAGAAGAGAACCAATTAAACAAATGAGTCTTACTCGAAGTGGAAGTAGACGGATCTAAACCGCAATAATGCAAAACCAAAAATAAAAAAAGATGGATCATTAGACATAATCAATGATTAGAACAAGCGTCACCACATGGCAAGTAATTAAATGCTTGCATGCCGCAGTAGCAAGCAATTAGAATTTAAATAAGCTCAAAATGGAAGCAGCAATCAAAAAGACGCAATTGCAGACTATGATGTCATACACAAAAGTTTGAGAACAAATAGCCAATCCCTTACCTTCCAATGGCCGCTGAATAATGACGTTGATAGTCTCCTCAGGTAGAGGCGATGTGCCAAATATCTTGGAGATCTTGCTTGTTGCTCTGATGAGTAGCTCCTTTGATTCAATATTGGCGAGATTGATTGTAGCGCCCTCATCAGGAACAGAGACGTGGAAGAGCATCAATTTGTCAGCTGCAATGTCGTTGAATTCAGGTTCTTTTTCCTTCTTGATTGCTTTTTTGAGGTCGCCGATAGTGTCTTCTACTGAGACCTCAACAGGGAATGCCGTGGATTGTCCATCAAGAAGGCAAAATAGTTTTGTCATGATCGAATGATGATGAAATGCGAGAGGGAATCGGGAGAGGTAAAAAGCAAATGAAAGTAGAGAAATGAAGGAAGGTAGAGAAAGGAATGAAAGTAGAGAAAGGAATGAAAGTAGAGAAAGGAATGAAAGTAGAGAATGAAAATGAATGAAGGTTGAGAAAGGAATGAAAGCACAAGGAATGAAAGTGCGACGTTTAAATTTGTTTTTATGTCAAACGGTGACTGCGATCTTTATTTATTACGAATTGACTGTAAGGATTCAATAGCTTTTTTTAGCTTCCTCAATGGCCTTGTCGATATCTGCACGCATCTTGTCCAAATCAATTTCGGATTGAGTGTCATTGCACTGCTTGACGATTTCAGTGCAGGCCGGTTGTTCGGTTTTTGTCCGTATGAACCCGGTAGCATGAGCTTTAAGACTATCGGAAACAGTAAAAGTTTTCCCACACTCTGAATAAATATACAGAATAACAAATGGAGAAGAGATTATGTAATATAGTGAGCCTAATTCGCTGGAGATAAAAAAATGAGCCCAAATTAAAAGCTTTTTTTTTTTTTTTTTTTTTTTTTTTTCATTTCATGAAATATAAAAGGCGAGATATGCAAAGGAAAAGAAAAAAAACAGACAGCAAAAATATCTCCCTTCTATCCCTTTTATCCAAACATTAGTTGAGTATTGACATCAGTATAGAAGACATAGGCCTGCGAGTATAAAATATAAAAATACAAAAATATAAAAATATAAAAAATGTACGTGATAAGAGGACGAAATGGTCTAAAGGTCACCGCTACACGTATTACCGATAAGGTTTACCAATAATCCAATTCGTTGTTTACGTGTCACTCCTACAAATGAGGATGCTCGTACGCGATAATTGTGGTTGTAAAATGAGCTGACAACGGAAATAATAGAATAAAAATAACAAATCGAAGCTCAGGATATTGCCAAATAACTCCCTCTGTCGTTCTCTTCTCCTATTCCTCTTATCCAAACCGTTATAAGGTGAGTGCAGGCATTCAGGTCTGAGATGACGCTCGTATTTTAAAATTGAAAAAGTAAAGCCATAAAAACATAAATAATGAAATGATAATAAAAAAGAGAAATTAAAAAAAAAAAAAAAAAAAAAAAAAATGAAAAGAAATAATAATAGTAACAATATAGTAATAAGATTTTCTGGAATGTACTGAGTAGTCGACTGGACCATGGCCGCGACGCCCTTGTACTTCTCGCTCTAAATCAAGCACTAGATCATCACTAAACAATTCCGTAACAGCAATCAAATAGGACCCCACGATAAGAGAACGAGACGTCTCATTGGCATAAATATCCTTCATGGTGTTTTGTCGTTTCTTGAGCTCTTGAATGAGTTCGTCCTTGAGTGATATGGCTTTTTCAGATTCTAGAGGAACTGCCTCAATACCTTCGAAATAAGGTAGATCTGCTATTGTCGGCTTATTGCTGTCACATAGGCTGTACTCTGCACATACTTCGTCAAGTGTCCATGATGAGTAGCATTTGGATGGACACGCTAACGAAATATAAAGATTGCAGTTTCGTTTCTTTGCAAGTATCAATGTTGTTTGCAAATGATCGTCATCCAGAATTATTTGGTACTTTGATGTCGATAAAGGCCCATCATAACTATAAATCAGTAGATTTGGGTCGTTCCGATGTGATGGTGCGAGTTGTAGTAATACTTCTTTGAATTTGTTGAGAGTAGCAGATTGAATGTTGCAGTTCCAAGGCGAGCTTTTTTTGATGCCTCTAAAAAAGATCAAGAACCCTATTTTTCAAATTATCCAATTATAGAATTAGAAAGTTGTACTTTTGCACTTTGTAGCAATCAATTATACTAGTGTAATGGTTGCATAAGACTTACTGGTAGGGCCATCAAGAAATAAGTTAAATCAGAGAGCGTCTTTCGAAGTACGGCAACCTCCGGCACCACTGACACTACTAAGTAATAAAATAAGAAATTTAAAACAAATGTATGAGAATCCAACGAAAAAAAAAAAAAAAAAAAAAAAAAATTGAAAATGGCCCGGTTGTATAATACCTGGCCGTCCTACGATGACGTTGATAGTCTCCTCAGGCAGAGGTGATGTGCCAAATGCCTTGGAGATCTTGCTTGTTGCACGAAGTTTTTTTCATCTCGGTGTTCTGAAAGTGTGATAGTTTTTTCGTCCTCATCGTCAGCGATTACGATGGAGACATGGAAGAGATTCAATTTGTCGGCAGCAATGTCGTCGAATTCAGGTTCCTTCTTCTTCCTGATTGCATCTTTGAGATCATCAACTGTGTCTCCTTAATCCCACAATAGCGAGTTTTCGCAACTGCGTTTTTACATCAAAATTTACATCGGGAAGTGAAAAAAAAACCTTAAAACACAACTCTATTTTTTAAAAACCAGCTTGTCGTAAATTTGTAATGTAAACCACATCAAGATCCGTATTTCCTGTACTTTTACATCAAGCCCAGAATTGCTTAATTTAGCCAAAAAACTATATAAAATTGCCAATTATATATTTTTCCCAAAAAAAGACGCGTTCTATCAGACTAGAATTCAATGCCATCAAGAGACCTCTGCTCTATTAGTCATCAATGCTCAAACCTGAAGTCATTTAAAACGATGGCATGTGGTGTTCACGAAGCTTTACTCTCTGCTCTTCCTTTCACCGAAAACTTTAGCACATATCAGAAAGTTTCTACAATGAACACTTACACAACACATGATGAGTTGTACAACGAGGCTTCCTTTGAGGATTTATCGATTGAGGACACGCTCCAAGCGAATTCTGTGGGTGATATAGAGGAAGCGGGATCAGATTCTGAATCACCTTTATCACCTTCTAAGTCACGAAAAAAGCCGTGCCGATTGTTCATGCAGCCGCTACACGAAAAAGTTCTTCTTCAGGCAATTATCAGCAATCCTCCGTTTGCTAAGGATGATAGGACAGTTAATCAACGGTGGCAGAGTGTTGTCGATCGAGTTCAACAGACAGATTTATCTCCCCTCCGCATTGGCCCGCCTATTTACAGCGGCGTTACAGTACGCAATGCTAGAAGCGCATGGGAAGCGATGGCACAGGATCATAAAAAATATTTAAGAGAAAAAGCTGCGGCGACTGGTATTATTGGAGAAGAGGACGAGCGCCGTCATTTAATCAACCTGGCATATGAGCTGGAGCAGGAAGCTCACCAACAAAGAACAAACAATCTAGAGAATCGTAAGCGTGTTCATGAAGCATATCTGCAGAACAACAGAGATGGTGAGGCTTTGCGAGAAGCTGCTATGTCGCGAGCCGCACGAAAACGTTCTTCAGATTCTTCCGAAACCTCATCTTCGACGGACATAAGTCGACAACGGAAAATGAGACGCACAAGGGATAATAGCGAGCTGAGCAAGCTAGTTATTGAAACAAAAGAATATTTGGAGTATTCAAAAGCCGCTGAAGCAGAACATCGTGCCGACATCAAAGAGATATTGAGGGCTGTGCAGAGTAGTTGTGCAGCACTCCATGAACTATTAGCAAAGAAATAAAAAAAATTTTATTCGTGATAAGGAACCTCATCGTATAGATCAGGCCGAATATATTCATCAATTGCAGGGGGATCTACTTCAAAATGGGATGATGTGTTTGATCCATAGTAGCATGTATGGATATTTGTGAAGATCACTGCACATTGATAGCATCGGGCAACAGGGGAAAGCAACACTTTGAGGTTTTTTTTGAAATCAATAAAGGCGAATAATCCCGCAACTTTACCAAATCCCCATTCGACAGCTATTCGATGTTTGGACATGGAGCTATTGAAAGGCTGTTGCAGTGGAGTTAATGGAACAGGAGCTGTTCTATATGGTATCAGTACGTGTTGTGTAAGCATATAAGCTGGGTCTCCATAAATAGCGAGAGGTTCCCTGTCTTCTGTCCAAGCATGTTCCTCTAAAACCTCCTGTAAACCAGATGTCCGCATTATGGTCAGATCATGAGTCCTTCCATCAAAAGGGCCTCGCAAGTCAACGATTATTCCGTCGGGAGTCAGGACGGATTGATACTTGAAACCATGGCTGTGATAGTGGCCATTGTAAATTGAACGCTGGCCAAAACTTGGGCGAGCAGAGGCGCGTAATGTACCATCAACGAAAGCAAAACAACAATCTAATGGAGCGCCAGCACTAAATATTTTACTTGCAAACCCGGAAAGCACAGCGGGGGTGAGTCGGATAGGGTCGAAGGTAAGGAGTCTTGCCCATCGGATGGTTACAAACCGAACAACAAGGTTAAATATTCTACTAAGGGCCGGAATAGAGCGACCGAAGACTTGCATTGCGGTGTAGAGTCGACAAGGATATGCAAGTCGATACAGCAAGATAGCTAACCCTTCAAAAGCATCAACAATGTCGCGTTGAATAGTTTGAAAGTACTCAGGAAACCGAAGGTGAGTAATTATTTCTCGCATTTGTCCTTTGGAAAATCTGAATATCATACGAAAATCTGCATCAGAAAGAGCATCCAAATCGATACGATTATTATGGAGCCGAGGTACCTGAAAGTCGACAATGCCCTCGTAATTGTCATTCTCGTCTTCGTCAAGGAACTGCTGGAGGTTGGCGAGGTTTGAGAGAATGGTTGCAAAGTGGACGTTTGACATGTTGGCGATTTTTTTATTTTACAGGGCGAAGTATTTATTTAAAAATCAGTCACAGTGTTAGAAATACATGGAAAAATGTTCTGTGTATTATTAATGGCGAAAATGAAAATGGCCATTTTTTCGAAAACACATCAAGCCCATTTAAGTTCATTCTCAGCTGATGTAAATCCTTGATGTAAATTTGGTTGCGAAAACTCGCTAATGAGTGAATCCGACATTTGTGCCAAAGGACTCGTGGAAAAAAAGAAAAAATCCGGCGAAAAATTACTCCGGGAATATCATGATCATTTAAATCGCTATCATTCAAGCACCCCTATTGAGATCAAATTAACCTTTTCTCATTCATCGTGATCCCACGTCAGAAATGGCCTTTATCACTCCCTGTAAAAAAAGGTTTTCCCCCCGTACATCTGTATTGCGACACTGCAAGACGTGTAAAGAATGCCAAAAATTAATCGAAAATTATGCACCGCCGGGCCCTCCTGTCTCGGAAGCCAATACTTCAGCAGATAGCCATCTCTTATATTAAAATACTACAAAAAATTGTGTGACAGCCAAAAAAGGTGACTTTGAAAAGGCGAAGTGACTGGTGGGATACGATGAAACAAAAATAAACAAAAGAGAAACAAAAATAAACGATGAAACAAAAAAAAAAAAAAAAAAAAAAAAAAAGCATGTATCATGAAGCTTCTTTGATACAGTGGCTTCCAATATTGTCCAAGTGTTCCATTCTTCCAAAGGAAAACTATAAGTGTTCAACAGTGAGCAGCGCTTGTGCCCTTGGATCCTAGATGGGAGCAACCTGGAAGACATACTTTATTTGCTCAAAACCTATTAGCGCTCCTGCTTGTTTCTGATAGCTTTTCACTACTTTGAAATTTTCCTCTCATTTGGACAATTTTTTAACCATCGTTTTTTTTCACCTATCAAAACCTCGTATTGCCCCCTTTCGCCCTTATGACTGCTAACATCCGCTCAGGCATACTTCTTATCAGATTGCGGCAGACCTCCTTCGGTGTCTCCTCCTCCCATATCTGGCTCACTCTTTCCCAGAGTTCCAGCATGCCTTCTGGAATGGTCCCATGTTCGCGAATTTTTTTTTTTTAAATGATCCCACAAATGCTCAATAGGGTTTAGGTCTGGTGAATTGGTCAATCCAATAGAGGCAAGGTAGGTTGTGACTCTCTTAGCCGTATGCTTTGAATCGTTGTCTTGTTGGAAGATAAATTGTTCTGGATCAATGTTGTACCAATCCACAGTATTCAATAGCTCGTCCTGGAGGATACGAATATACAGCTCGAAGTCCAGCGTGGAGTCGACCTTGGCCAAGTAGCCCGGCCCATCCCACGTCATGCAGCCCCAAACCATGATCGAACCACCACCATATTTGACTGTGAGCGAAACTAACTTTGGGTCAATATCGGCCGCCTTCACCTTTGGTTCATTATTTGTTTTCACCCAAACATAGCGCATGCCATCAGAAGATATCCTACAAATTTTGGACTCATCGGACCAAATTACTCGCTTCCAACCAGCTTTGGTCCTGTTTTTGTGCTGGAGAGCAAAGTCCAGTCGAGCTTTCTTTTGACGTTTTGTTAGCCTAGGCTTCTTGACGGCTTTTTTAGCTTCCATGCCTATATCTCTCAGCGCCCGACGCACCGTATTAGCTGACACCGGATCTTCGTCCTCATCGTTATAGAGTCTGGTAGCATCGACAGCTGATGAGACTACACCACGGTGAAGCAACAATCGAATATAATATGCATTCCGGTAATCGAACTTCCGCCCTAATGTCTTGGAGATACTATGGACTGAGGACTTGGATATGCCTACTTCTGTGGCAACCTGACGGATGGACTTGTGCTGCTCGAGTAAATGGAGAGCATCCTCAACAACGGAAGCTTTGATTGGCTTCATCTTTGGAATGTTTAGAAAGAGTAACGTAGGCTCCTAGAAGAGTGTAGGTGAAGAGTATCTACCCAAGTGTGTGGGAGATAATTTGAAAAAAATTCAGCAAAGGTGCGTAAAATAAGTGATGGTTATATAATTGTCCAAATGAGATTAAATACTTTTGTCAATGAAAAACCATGGTGAATGAGACTAGAGATATTTTAAACTGAACCAGTCCACGTATCATTGGCATACTTGTTTACTCTGATAAAAATAAAAGTGCAAGCAACCATCGCTATTATTCTAATCAAGACGGAAAACATGAGCGTGGAACATTTGGACAAATTTGGAAGCCACTGTACTTATTGATAAAATGCAAACAAGCTTTTATGTGTCGCCGACGTAAAGCTAGTTTACGTACACGCCTCTTTGCTGTCACTCTTAACTCCTTGAGTGCAAAAATCAAGGTAGTGTTCTAGGGGGATCTAAGGGTGCAATAAAGGTATCTTTATTCAGGGGGAACTATGCTACAGAACTAGATAGAAAAGTAGACCTATTTATACTAGTTAATATCCTGTTGCAAGGAATGCTCTAGAAATATGGGCGAAATACTATGTTGCACAAAATTATTATAGTGATTTCGCTTGCATCCTTCCCGTCATGAAGAAACCTATTATCTTGTTTTTCTTGAAGCCTCAAAGACGGCAAGCGCCTCTTTAGCGTTTGCGAGCGAAGATTTTGTTTCCCAAGTGGCTTCATCTAATGGATAGCCTTTCCAAAGAACGAGCCACTTAGGAGTTTTGCCAAACATTTTGAAGTCAATGATTTTGTCGACTTCATACTCCTCTTCTCCATCTACAAGCTCGGGGGCAGGGCGTGGTGGTAAGCGGTCGCCGAATTCACGAGGTGACTCAATATAGGGGCGAAGCAGATCGGCATTAAAGACTGGATGCTGATGCATGTCAGGCGGTAGTTCCAGCTTGTAGGCATTTTCATTGACCTTCGAAATGATCTTGTAAGGGCCTATGTACTCAGGTTCCAGTTTCTGCGACGGCCATGTCCCGCGACAGAGATGTTTTCCGAGCTTAAGAGCACCATGTCACCCACAGCAAACGTAGCAGGCCTGCGAGTTTTGTCCGCTTGGGCCTTTTGCCTATTCTGCGCTTCGATGATGGCATCCTGAGCTAGCGCCAAATTCATCGACTGGGTTTGAACAAAATCACTGACAGCCGGAACATTGGTATCAGGTGGCTTTAAAAGAGATCCAGGGACTAGTGGATGGTGACCATAGTTCAGAAAGAATGGGGAGAAGCCTGTCGTAGGATTGACAGAGTTGTTGTATGCGAACTCCATCATAGGCAGTAAAAGATCCCAGTCGTTTTGCTTGTACGATATGTAAGAGCGGAGCATTTCTTCTAATGTTCTGTTGGCGCGCTCTGTTTGTCCGTCTGATTGTGGATGGAAGGCAGTAGACATGTTAAGTTTGGTGCCCATGAGCTTCATCAACGTTGTCCAGAACTTGCCGGTGAAACGTGAATCTCTGTCTGACACAATTGTCCGAGGCATGCCGTGCAGTCTAAAAACATTGTCGAAAAAGAGTCGTGCAACATCAGAGGCAGTGTCGGTAGTTCGGCTAGCGCAGAAATGAACTTGCTTGGACAGTTTGTCCACAAAGACCGTAATCGCGTCAAAACCTCTGGCTGTCTTCGGAAGCTTGACAATGAAGTCCATTGTTACAGTATCCCATCGTTGGCTTGGAATTGCCAAAGGTTGGAAAAGCCCTGCAGGAGGCTTTAGTGAAGGCTTGTTACGCTGGCATTGCTCACAGGAAGCAATGTATTTTTTTATATCCCTCGCCATGCGTGGCCAAAAATATGTTCGTCGCATGCTACTGTACGTTTTATCGAATCCCAAGTGGCCTGATATAGGAGCGTCGTGAGCGTCATGCAAGAGTTGTGAACGGAGTCCGTCGTCCTTGGGTATGCAGAGGCGAGGGCCTTGTCCAGCGTTGATCCAGAGTAGACCATCCACCACGAAGTAACGATCCGAGGTAGAGGCATCCTTATACTGATGCACGAGGGGACCTAGAATTGGATCGTGTAGGTAGCAACTGGCTAGTTGTTTTCGAATGCCAGGGTCTAGATTGATATCCAAGGAGTTCAAAGTAGTAGGTGTAGCCTCCAAGTCCTTGAGGTCCGGTCTTCGTGAAAGAGCATCAGGGACGACGTTATCTTTACCAGGTTTATACTTGAATACGAAATCATACTCTTGAAGCAACTCCATCCATCTTGCTTGTCTGCGAGTCAAGTTCGGCTGGCTAGGAAAATGTTGTAGAGTGGCATGGTCGGTATAAACGACAAAGTGAGAACCATCAAGGTAGTATCGCCATGTCTTCAGAGCATGCACCACAGCCAGCAGTTCTTGTTCGTGTGTAGGATAGTTGCGTTCCGCTGGGTTGAGCTTGCGTGAAGTAAAAGCTACTGGTCGTGATTCACCATTTTGGTCCGTCTGGAACAGGACAGCACCAATTGCAAAGCCTGAAGCGTCTGTTTCGACTGCTGTAGAGAGGGCAGGATCGAATATCCTAAGAACTGGTGCTGAGCTCACTGCTCTTTTCAAAGTCTCAAAGGCGTCTTGTTGAGATTTTCCCCAGTGGAATTCCTTATTGCAGCCTAACAATTGTGTGAGGGGAAGAGCAATATCAGCGTAATGAGAAATGTACTGATGGTAAAAATTAGTCAAACCAAGGAATTGCATCACATGTCGTTGGGTTGTTGGTACTGGCCATTCCCTTATTGCCTTGACAAGTCCGCCATTCGTCTTGAGTCCATCCTTGGAGATGACATGGCCTAGGAACTCAGTCTCTTCCTGCATGAAGGAACACTTGGATAATTTACAATAAAGCCCAGCTTGACGCAAGAGGGAGAGTACTTGTCGGATGTGCTCTAAGTGATCTTTCTCGTTATCGGAGTAAATTAAAATATCATCGAGATACACAACAACACATTTATCAAGAAGTGGATCAAGTACGTTACGCATCATAGTCGAGAACGCTGCAGGTGCATTTGTAAGACCGAAAGGCACGACGTTAAACTCGTAGTGGCCATAGCGAGTTCGGAACGCGGTCTTGTGTTTATCATCAGGATGGACACGCATTTGATGATAGCCCGAGAGTAGATCCAGCTTGGTAAAACATTTAGCTGTTCTGAATCTGTCGATCAATTCATCGATCCGTGGTAAGGGGTACCTGTTTTTCTTTGTGATCTTGTTCAGGCCCCGATAATCAACACACATTCGAAGCGAGCCATCCTTTTTCTTCACAAAGAGGACTGGAGCACCGTATGGTGAGGTGCTCGGTGAGATTAATCCTTTTTGTAAAAGATCAGTTAGCTGCTTCTTCAGTTCATCAAGCTCAGCGATCGACAATCTGATGACAGGTCGGACAGGTGGGTCAGCATAAGGGTCAGTCTCTATACGCATGCTATCACCTCTGTCAGGGGGAAGGCCATCGGGAAGTGTTGTAGGAAAGACATCAGGGAATTCGACTTGAACGATTTGCTTGATAGAGTCCGGTAGTTCAGAACTACTGCTAGAGATAGGTACTGGAACTCGAACTTGGGCGAGGAATACAGAGGCATCAGGTTCCGAGGCAACGGTAAGGAAGTTAAGAGCAGATATGACGGAAGATCGCTGTCTAGGCTTCCTGTCGATGCCAGTGCAAGGCCACAAGACCGGGGTACCTTGGTATTCAAAATGCAGATCATTTGTTCGCCAATTGATGCGAGGGTTGATATCCGTCAGCCATGGTTTACCCAAAATTAGGTCGTATTTGGATAGAGGATAAACAATGGCGTTGATTTTATCCTGATACGCGTTGCGGGCGAGGGTGAACGTGGCTGTGTGCTGAGCAATTGTCTCGGTACCGTTGGGAAGAATGACAGGAATGGGTCTACCCTCAATTAGCGGAACATGTGTGTTCTCGCAGAAAGAGGAACTTATGACATTGCCTTCGGCCCCTCCATCTACAAGAATGCGCGCAGGTCGACCATTCACTGCTCCAATGAAAGTAAGGAGTCGGCGAGAGTTTTTATGTTTGTCATAGGTAAGGCTGAAGGATTGAAGGCGAATTTCGTTACGACAATGGGAGTGGCGATTGGATGAACTAGGGGTAGATGAATGAGTGGAAGTGAGTGAAGTGGAAACAGTGAAAGGATCAGTGGAGGGGAAAATAGGGTCGGAGAGGGGATTGTTTTTTAGCAATGAGGAATGAGTAGGGGAATGGGGATCAGGATGAGGTGAATACTTAGAGAGTAGATGTAAGGAAGTAGATGCAGTGGGAGCAATAGAGTGATCAGAAAGGGGCATGGATGTTATATTTGTGCACAAAGGATTTTTATTTGTAGTCATCAACTGTAACTGACCATGCCCTCTATTATCCAGGGCTTGAAGGCTGGGGCTAGAGGGGGCGAGGCAGGCCTGGTTTACTGCTCGCCCTCCTCTTTTCCCGACTCAGAAAGCGTATGGTCATTGTTTTCTATATTAAAGACAGAGGTGCGTTGGCATTGTTCGGCTCTATGACCTCGGTTCCGGCATCTGAAACAACGCCCCTCACGAACGCAACGTTCTCGTTCAGCTGCTGTGAGCTTGGGTAGCGAGCTTGGCTTGGAGTGGTTTCTGTTTGGTCGTTGCTGATGGAGAGAGGTGTACAGGTTGGCAACCAACATTCTCATGTTATCGAGATCCATTGGTGTAGGGCCAGAATTATTCTCATGATGGGGTGATAAGGCGTTCGGGGCAGCGGATACAGGGGTGGCATCGATGGGATGTAGAATACTGTGGACAATGGTCGCCTGCTCAATGGCATTGCAAGCGAAATCACTATAATAATTTTGTGCAACATAGTATTTCGCCCATATTTCTAGAGCATTCCTTGCAACAGGATATTAACTAGTATAAATAGGTCTACTTTTCTATCTAGTTCTGTAGCATAGTTCCCCCTGAATAAAGATACCTTTATTGCACCCTTAGATCCCCCTAGAACACTACCTTGACTTTTGCATTGGTAGCAAAGGAAACCACGACCACACCCAGAGAACTACAATTACCATTGAATTTCACCCCTCGCCATGGAACACTTGAATAACGCCCTTTCGTCCATCGATCTTCCTCTGAACATTCGCGAAGCCATAGCTACTGCTTTTAATCAGGCCCTCTCTACTGCTAAAGCCAACGAAGCCGCTGAGAATGACCTAGCCAGAACCCTCGCCACGGTCCTAAAGCCACAGAAGCCTACGCCTTACGAAGGAGCTATTAACGCTGTTGCAGCCTTAAACTTTGTCGACAGCCTGGAGGAGTATTACACTATTGTCACACTCACGCCATCCAAATGGGTTCGATACGCTGTCCTCAGTCTCAATGGCGAAGCCAAGGCATGGTGGAGAGATTCCGGGTTGAATCTCGATACACCTTGGGCTGACTTCCGTAAAGCATTCCTCCGTCAGTTCACCCCTCCAGATTCTGCGAATGCAGCTCGCCGAGCGTTGGATAAACTTCGTCAGGGAAGGATGAGTGTGGCAGAATATACGAGCAAGTTTAGAAGCCACCTACGTCTGGCTACAAATCTCGACAAAGACTCTGCTTTGCAAAAATACATGCTAGGCCTTGAGCCCGAAACAAGCAAGCAGGTAAGACTTAGACAGCCAGAGACGTTGGACGATGCCATTGAGCAGGCGACCATTGTCCACAGTATTCTACATCCCATCGATGCCACCCCTGTATCCGCTACCCCGAACGCCTTATCACCCCATCATGAGAATAATTCTGGCCCTACACCAATGGATCTCGATAACATGAGAATGTTGGTTGCCAACCTGTACACCTCTCTCCATCAGCAACGACCAAACAGAAACCACTCCAAGCCAAGCTCGCTACCCAAGCTCACAGCAGCTGAACGAGAACGTTTGCGTTCGTGAGGGGCGTTGTTTCAGATGCCGGAACCGAGGTCATAGAGCCGAACAATGCCAACGCACCTCTGTCTTTAATATAGAAAACAATGACCATACGCTTTCTGAGTCGGGAAAAGAGGAGGGCGAGCAGTAAACCAGGCCTGCCTCGCCCCCTCTAGCCCCAGCCTTCAAGCCCTGGATAATAGAGGGCATGGTCAGTTACAGTTGATGACTACAAATAAAAATCCTTTGTGCACAAATATAACATCCATGCCCCTTTCTGATCACTCTATTGCTCCCACTGCATCTACTTCCTTACATCTACTCTCTAAGTATTCACCTCATCCTGATCCCCATTCCCCTACTCATTCCTCATTGCTAAAAAACAATCCCCTCTCCGACCCTATTTTCCCCTCCACTGATCCTTTCACTGTTTCCACTTCACTCACTTCCACTCATTCATCTACCCCTAGTTCATCCAATCGCCACTCCCATTGTCGTAACGAAATTCGCCTTCAATCCTTCAGCCTTACCTATGACAAACATAAAAACTCTCGCCGACTCCTTACTTTCATTGGAGCAGTGAATGGTCGACCTGCGCGCATTCTTGTAGATGGAGGGGCCGAAGGCAATGTCATAAGTTCCTCTTTCTGCGAGAACACACATGTTCCGCTAATTGAGGGTAGACCCATTCCTGTCATTCTTCCCAACGGTACCGAGACAATTGCTCAGCACACAGCCACGTTCACCCTCGCCCGCAACGCGTATCAGGATAAAATCAACGCCATTGTTTATCCTCTATCCAAATACGACCTAATTTTGGGTAAACCATGGCTGACGGATATCAACCCTCGCATCAATTGGCGAACAAATGATCTGCATTTTGAATACCAAGGTACCCCGGTCTTGTGGCCTTGCACTGGCATCGACAGGAAGCCTAGACAGCGATCTTCCGTCATATCTGCTCTTAACTTCCTTACCGTTGCCTCGGAACCTGATGCCTCTGTATTCCTCGCCCAAGTTCGAGTTCCAGTACCTGTCTCTAGCAGTAGTTCTGAACTACCGGACTCTATCAAGCAAATCGTTCAAGTCGAATTCCCTGATGTCTTTCCTACAACACTTCCCGATGGCCTTCCCCCTGACAGAGGTGATAGCATGCGTATAGAGACTGACCCTTATGCTGACCCACCTGTCCGACCTGTCATCAGATTGTCGATCGCTGAGCTTGATGAACTGAAGAAGCAGCTAACTGATCTTTTACAAAAAGGATTAATCTCACCGAGCACCTCACCATACGGTGCTCCAGTCCTCTTTGTGAAGAAAAAGGATGGCTCGCTTCGAATGTGTGTTGATTATCGGGGCCTGAACAAGATCACAAAGAAAAACAGGTACCCCTTACCACGGATCGATGAATTGATCGACAGATTCAGAACAGCTAAATGTTTTACCAAGCTGGATCTACTCTCGGGCTATCATCAAATGCGTGTCCATCCTGATGATAAACACAAGACCGCGTTCCGAACTCGCTATGGCCACTACGAGTTTAACGTCGTGCCTTTCGGTCTTACAAATGCACCTGCAGCGTTCTCGACTATGATGCGTAACGTACTTGATCCACTTCTTGATAAATGTGTTGTTGTGTATCTCGATGATATTTTAATTTACTCCGATAACGAGAAAGATCACTTAGAGCACATCCGACAAGTACTCTCCCTCTTGCGTCAAGCTGGGCTTTATTGTAAATTATCCAAGTGTTCCTTCATGCAGGAAGAGACTGAGTTCCTAGGCCATGTCATCTCCAAGGATGGACTCAAGACGAATGGCGGACTTGTCAAGGCAATAAGGGAATGGCCAGTACCAACAACCCAACGACATGTGATGCAATTCCTTGGTTTGACTAATTTTTACCATCAGTACATTTCTCATTACGCTGATATTGCTCTTCCCCTCACACAATTGTTAGGCTGCAATAAGGAATTCCACTGGGGAAAATCTCAACAAGACGCCTTTGAGACTTTGAAAAGAGCAGTGAGCTCAGCACCAGTTCTTAGGATATTCGATCCTGCCCTCTCTACAGCAGTCGAAACAGACGCTTCAGGCTTTGCAATTGGTGCTGTCCTGTTCCAGACGGACCAAAATGGTGAATCACGACCAGTAGCTTTTACTTCACGCAAGCTCAACCCAGCGGAACGCAACTATCCTACACACGAACAAGAACTGCTGGCTGTGGTGCATGCTCTGAAGACATGGCGATACTACCTTGATGGTTCTCACTTTGTCGTTTATACCGACCATGCCACTCTACAACATTTTCCTAGCCAGCCGAACTTGACTCGCAGACAAGCAAGATGGATGGAGTTGCTTCAAGAGTATGATTTCGTATTCAAGTATAAACCTGGTAAAGATAACGTCGTCCCTGATGCTCTTTCACGAAGACCGGACCTCAAGGACTTGGAGGCTACACCTACTACTTTGAACTCCTTGGATATCAATCTAGACCCTGGCATTCGAAAACAACTAGCCAGTTGCTACCTACACGATCCAATTCTAGGTCCCCTCGTGCATCAGTATAAGGATGCCTCTACCTCGGATCGTTACTTCGTGGTGGATGGTCTACTCTGGATCAACGCTGGACAAGGCCCTCGCCTCTGCATACCCAAGGACGACGGACTCCGTTCACAACTCTTGCATGACGCTCACGACGCTCCTATATCAGGCCACTTGGGATTCGATAAAACGTACAGTAGCATGCGACGAACATATTTTTGGCCACGCATGGCGAGGGATATAAAAAAATACATTGCTTCCTGTGAGCAATGCCAGCGTAACAAGCCTTCACTAAAGCCTCCTGCAGGGCTTTTCCAACCTTTGGCAATTCCAAGCCAACGATGGGATACTGTAACAATGGACTTCATTGTCAAGCTTCCGAAGACAGCCAGAGGTTTTGACGCGATTACGGTCTTTGTGGACAAACTGTCCAAGCAAGTTCATTTCTGCGCTAGCCGAACTACCGACACTGCCTCTGATGTTGCACGACTCTTTTTCGACAATGTTTTTAGACTGCACGGCATGCCTCGGACAATTGTGTCAGACAGAGATTCACGTTTCACCGGCAAGTTCTGGACAACGTTGATGAAGCTCATGGGCACCAAACTTAACATGTCTACTGCCTTCCATCCACAATCAGACGGACAAACAGAGCGCGCCAACAGAACATTAGAAGAAATGCTCCGCTCTTACATATCGTACAAGCAAAACGACTGGGATCTTTTACTGCCTATGATGGAGTTCGCATACAACAACTCTGTCAATCCTACGACAGGCTTCTCCCCATTCTTTCTGAACTATGGTCACCATCCACTAGTCCCTGGATCTCTTTTAAAGCCACCTGATACCAATGTTCCGGCTGTCAGTGATTTTGTTCGAACCCAGTCGATGAATTTGGCGCTAGCTCAGGATGCCATTATCGAAGCGCAGAATAGGCAAAAGGCCCAAGCGGACAAAACTCGCAGGCCTGCTACGTTTGCTGTGGGTGACATGGTGCTCTTAAGCTCGGAAAACATCTCTGTCGCGGGACATAAAAATAGACCGTCGCAGAAACTGGAACCTGAGTACATAGGCCCTTACAAGATCATTTCGAAGGTCAATGAAAATGCCTACAAGCTGGAACTACCGCCTGACATGCATCAGCATCCAGTCTTTAATGCCGATCTGCTTCGCCCCTATATTGAGTCACCTCGTGAATTCGGCGACCGCTCACCACCACGCCCTGCCCCCGAGCTGGTAGATGGAGAAGAGGAGTATGAAGTCGACAAAATCATTGACTTCAAAATGTTTGGCAAAACTCCTAAGTGGCTCGTTCTTTGGAAAGGCTATCCATTAGATGAAGCCACTTGGGAAACAAAATCTTCGCTCGCAAACGCTAAAGAGGCGCTTGCCGTCTTTGAGGCTTCAAGAAAAACAAGATAATAGGTTTCTTCATGACGGGAAGGATGCAAGCGAAATCACTATAATAATTTTGTGCAACATAGTATTTCGCCCATATTTCTAGAGCATTCCTTGCAACAGGATATTAACTAGTATAAATAGGTCTACTTTTCTATCTAGTTCTGTAGCATAGTTCCCCCTGAATAAAGATACCTTTATTGCACCCTTAGATCCCCCTAGAACACTACCTTGACTTTTGCAGGCATCGTCCAACGTCTCTGGCTGTCTAAGTCTTACCTGCTTGCTTGTTTCGGGCTCAAGGCCTAGCATGTATTTTTGCAAAGCAGAGTCTTTGTCGAGATTTGTAGCCAGACGTAGGTGGCTTCTAAACTTGCTCGTATATTCTGCCACACTCATCCTTCCCTGACGAAATTTATCCAACGCTCGGCGAGCTGCATTCGCAGAATCTGGAGGGGTGAACTGACGGAGGAATGCTTTACGGAAGTCAGCCCAAGGTGTATCGAGATTCAACCCGGAATCTCTCCACCATGCCTTGGCTTCGCCATTGAGACTGAGGACAGCGTATCGAACCCATTTGGATGGCGTGAGTGTGACAATAGTGTAATACTCCTCCAGGCTGTCGACAAAGTTTAAGGCTGCAACAGCGTTAATAGCTCCTTCGTAAGGTGTAGGCTTCTGTGGCTTTAGGACCGTGGCGAGGGTTCTGG
Organism: Lobosporangium transversale; assembly: GCF_002105155.1. Classification (NCBI taxonomy): domain Eukaryota; kingdom Fungi; phylum Mortierellomycota; class Mortierellomycetes; order Mortierellales; family Mortierellaceae; genus Lobosporangium; species Lobosporangium transversale. The sequence goes on from NW_019028993.1 coordinate 223,791, forward strand.
CTAGGTCATTCTCAGCGGCTTCGTTGGCTTTGGCAGTAGAGAGGGCCTGATTAAAAGCAGTAGCTATGGCTTCGCGAATGTTCAGAGGAAGATCGATGGACGAAAGGGCGTTATTCAAGTGTTCCATGGCGAGGGGTGAAATTCAATGGTAATTGTAGTTCTCTGGGTGTGGTCGTGGTTTCCTTTGCTACCAATGCAAAAGTCAAGGTAGTGTTCTAGGGGGATCTAAGGGTGCAATAAAGGTATCTTTATTCAGGGGGAACTATGCTACAGAACTAGATAGAAAAGTAGACCTATTTATACTAGTTAATATCCTGTTGCAAGGAATGCTCTAGAAATATGGGCGAAATACTATGTTGCACAAAATTATTATAGTGATTTCGCTTGCATTGAGCCGTCGACTAACGGTGTTCTCAGAATCAGCCGCTGGTATGAGCCAATTGGCCCTGTGTGACAGTATATAGCCTTAAGCCTATAAAAAGGCTTGTTTTAATAATTATAATAAAATCATCTTTTGTCTCTCTTAATTATTACACGGTAGCAAAGCTACTCTGATCCCCGACCTTCATCCCTGTCCCCTGCCCCCTGTCCCCTGCCGTACCACCCTACCTCCTCGATTTTACTTTCAACCTGCTCTCTGTGGAAGATTTAGCCCTAATCCTTGATTCCATGACGCTCACTACCGACAACCCTGTGATGACCCCCGCTTTCAAGTACCCCCAACCCGACAAGTTCGAGGGAAAGCGCGATGGCTTCTCAGCCAACACCTGGTTGCGCTCTATGCGTCGTTTCTTCGTTGGTGCCTCTGTTCCTGCTTCGGCACAGACGGTTGTAGCCATAGCCTTCCTCGGGCCTGACGCGGCCCGATGGTTTTACGGCGCAGGCATCTCTGACGATGCATCGTTCGACACCTTTGAAAAAGGGTTCCGGGATGCGTTCGTCCCCAATGATTTCTCTCAACTCATCCGATTTCGCCTGTCCTCCCTTAAGATGAGTACTACTGTCACCGATTACGTTGCCGAAGCCCGCGAACTCCTCACGGCACTCTTAGCTGATGAGCCTTCGGCAGGAGGACGCAAGGCAATCGAAGACTTTGCTTTCATCTGCTTCGTACAAGGGTGTCCACCTGCCTTGAACCAACTCTTGCGTGCCTTCCAGGTCACACAAACCCTGACAGTCTACCAGCTCTTTGCGGCTGCGGAACAATTTCAGCCGGACGGTATATCCCAGGCCCGCGCTGCCCCGAACACCCAGTCTTCTGCGGTTGCAGCTCAACTCCAGTCCGCTCGGGATCCCATGGCTATGGAGGTGGATAACCTGCGGATGGAACTCAATGCTTTGAGGAAGCAGTTTCATGGCCGAGGCTTCCTCTCCCCTCTCACTCCCAATGAAAGATCTGAGCTGATTAAACGAGGCGCTTGCTTTAAGTGCCGACAAGATGGCCACCGGGCCAATGAGTGTCCTGGTCGACGTTCTCGCAACTTTAATAACTTATCCACATCTGCAGGCGATGTCCTAGACCTTCCGTCGGGAAAAGCCTCCAGCGGCCAGGCTTAGTCCAGGGCTTGGTCGCTGCAGCAACTTCTCCCTCTCTTCTGGACAGAGGGAGTACTAGCAAGTCAGAGTTAAGTTTTGCCAATGAGCATAATAAATCTAGTAAACTCAATAATTCTGGCATGCACACACTCCCTATTACTGGTGATTCGCCTGAAACCTTAAATTGCTCAACAACGGAAAAAGCTAAAAATGTTAAAAATGAACCATGTGCCACATTCCAATGATCACACGGCCACACTGTCATCTTCCCCCCCAACGGTGCCTAGAATGTTCGAGACAGTGGACCTGGACCCACTCGGGCCTCGCTCTATTCTAGCACCCTCTCTGCCCACCAAGAGTCAACTACGCCGCTCACGTAAGAAGACTGTTCGACTACAGTCTTTCACAGTGGACATTGCAGCTCACACCCTACTTACATTCCTTGGTGCTGTCAATGGTCGCCCCGCCAGAATCTTAATTGATGGCGGTGCCGAGGGCAATGTCATTAGCTCCTCATTCCAAAAGCAGCACTCCATTCCTCTACAGTCCTGTTCACCCATTCCAATCATTCTTCCTAACGGCGACCGCTCCATCTCCCAACACACTGCTTCCATCACTCTTGAGCGTGACACTTACTCCGACACCCTTAATCCACTCGTCTATCCACTCAAGCACTACGACCTTATTCTTGGCAAGCCCTGGCTCACCGCTATCAACCCTTACATTGACTGGCGCACCAATGATCTTCACCTTACTTCACATGGCAATACCGTGCGCTGGTCATGTAGAGGATTCCAAGCTAACTCTATTACAGCTAAGTCTCGTGGATTGCTTATGAGCCACATGCATTTCCAAACTGTCGCAGCACAGCCGGGCAGTGAGGTTTATCTTGCCACAGTTAAACTCCCTCAATCCTCACCAAACACCGCCACCAACATGCACCCTGATATTGCTTCTATTATCCAAGTTGAATTCCCTGACGTCTTTCCTGACTCACTTCCTGCAGGTCTTCCGCCAGATCGTGGTGACTCTATGAAGATTGGAACAGACAGCATTCCTTGCAGATATGGCCACTATGAATTTAATGCTGTTCCATTTGGTCTAACTAGTGGCCCTGCTTCGTTCTCCACCATGACGTCACAAGCTTTGAGTCCATTGTTGGATAAATGTGTAGTACTTTACCTGGATGACATCCTGATTTACTCCAAGAATAAGAATGAACACCTGGCCCATCCTCGCAGCGTGCTCTCCCTCCTCCGGAAGAACCGTCTCTATGCTAAACTAAGCAAGTGCTCGTTTATGCAAGAAGAAACTGAATTTCTAGGACATGTTGTTTGTAAAGACGGCATCAAGACAAGCGCGGGTCATGTCAAGGCTATCAAAGAATGGCCTCGACCCACCAAACAAAGGGATATCCAACAGTTCATTGGCCTTGCTCAGTTCTATCAGCAGTACATCCATGACTTCGCTACTATTGCCCTACCCTTGACAGCTCTCTTGGGTGATGGTGTTGCGTTCTCTTGGGATGAGGAAAAAGAGCGCGCATTCGCTGCCTTGAAGAGCGCCATCACCAAGGCCCCGGTGCTTAGGATATTCGACCCTGACCTGCCCACAACAGTAGAAACAGACGCCTCAGGATTCGCCATAGGAGCTGTGTTGTTTCAAACAGATGAACACGGTGAGTCCCGGCCCGTAGCGTTTACATCCAAGAAATTTAGCCCTGCCGAGAAGAACTACCCAACACACGAACAGGAGCTGCTAGCTGTCGTACATGCACTCAAAACATGGCGCTACTACCTCGATGGCACACATTTCGTCGTATACACCGATCATGCTACGTTACGCCACTTCCCAACACAGCCTAAACTAACGCGACGACAAGCGCGCTAGATGGAGCTACTTGAGGAATATGATTTTGATTTCAAGTACAAGCGTGGATCGGACAACATCGTCCCTGATGCACTTTCGCGACGACCAGATCACCAAGATCTACAATCTGTCGCTGTCAACTCACTTGTGGTCGAACTAGTGCCGAACCTGAAGCAGCGCCTGATTGAGAGTTACGCTGATGATCCAAAGCTCTCCACGATCTATAAATTCTGCCTTGAGAAATGTCCTCCGCCTAGCTACTCGTTACATGATGGACTTTTATATGTTTGGCGTCGCGGAACAAACCTAGTCTGTATTCCGCAGAAGTCTGATATTCGTCTTACCCTTCTCCACGACGCTCACGACTCCGCTATAGCCGGACATCTCGGATTCGATAAGACCTATGATATCCTTCGTCGTTATGTATTCTGGCCCAGGATCGCTCGCGATACTCGCAATTATATCCAAACCTGTGAAAGCTGCCAACGCAACAAGCCTAGCCGACAACGCCCTGCAGGCCTGCTCCATCCTCTCGCGATTCCCAAAGAACGCTGGAGTGCTGTGACGATGGATTTTATTGTCAAGCTTCCCAAGACTCCTAGAGATTTCGACGCCATCACAGTATTTGTTGATAAATTCTCCAAGCAGGTGCATTTTGTGCCTAGCACCACCAAAGACAAGGCTTCAGATGTGGCTAGGTTCTTCTTTGACAACGTGTTCAGGCTTCATGGCATGCCTACAACCATCGTCTCGGACCGTGATACAAAATTCACTAGCAAGTTCTGGCAAGAACTCCATCGGCTCATGGGCTGCAAACTCGCCTTGTCCACAGCATTTCATCCGCAGACAGATGGCCAGACCGAACGCGCCAACCAGACATTGGAAACAATCCTTCGTGCGTTTGTAGATCAACGACAAACCAATTGGGACCTATTGCTTTCCGCTGCTGAATTTGCCTACAACAACTCGGTTAACGCGTCCGCTGGATTTTCATCTTTTTTCTTGAATGCTGGATTTAACCCGCGTGTCCCAGCATCTCTTCTACAACCTACCATCCACACATCATCAAACCCTAGTGTGAAAGAATTTTTGGAGTCCCAAAGCGCGGCGCTTACGTTGGCAAAGGAAGCCATGGAAGAGGCAAGAGAGAGGCAGGCAAGAGGCGCAAATGCTCGCCGACGTGATCACTCATTTACTGTTGGAGACCAGGTACTACTCAGCACAGATAATATCACCGTTGACACTGATAAGAACAGGCCGACGGAAAAGCTCCGAGCATTATTCGCTGGGCCTCATACCATTGTCGAACAAATCTCGCCTGTATCATTCCGATTAGAGCTTCCAAATACGATGAAGATCCATGATGTGTTCCATGTGGACCGTTTTAAAAAATACATTCCATCGCCAGAGGCCTTAGGGCCCAGAGTTCCAGCACGGCCGCCGCCTGAAATTATTGATGATGAAGAGGAATACGAGGTCGAAGCTATTTTAGACCATCGATTCAGTAGCAATCGCCAGGAGTCCCTCATTAAATGGAAAGGCTACCCTAGAGAGGACTCCACTTGGCAGCCAGAGAGCACCCTTACAAACTGCACCAGGATGCTGAAGAAATACAAGAAAACACATAGACTATGGTGCATTTCAGTACTAATGCAATAAATTGCACTTTTGGACATTCATTCCTCATTCTCCTTTTTCTTTCTAATGATCTTCCATGTCATCGCTGTTTCTCATTCGTATTTGTCTCACCTCCATGGACTGTCATCACCATCCTCATCAATGTCGCAATTAGCATTTAATCGCAATTTGCTTTCATTACCTTATTGCATCTGCTAAGTTAATTTTTAACTTCCTGTTCCCTTTATTTCGGGTACTTCTCTTCTGTCTTAATGATGTTTCCTCCTTTTGCCTTATATAACTCCCTCATCCTCTTTGGCATGTCGCAATATAGCTTTTCCAAGAATTCAGGAGGGATTTGTGCCCATACGTCTTGAACCCGATCCCAAAGGTCCTCCATATTCTTTGGCTTGTCTGGATATTGATCCAACTTCATCTTCATATATGCCCATACTTTTTCTATTGGGTTGATGTCAGGAGAGTTTGCTGGCCATTCCATGAGAGCTATCTTAGACTTTTTGATATAGTCCATTGCAATTTTTGCAGTATGGATCCTAGCATTGTCTTGCTGATATATGAATTTGTGCTTTTCCATTGAATAGTAATCCCGGGATTTAAAAATATAATCCTTGAGGACATCAACGTAGGTTACCGAATCAACCTTGCCTGGGAGCCAACAGCCATCGCCTGGTCCGTAGTATGTGATACAACCCCAGAACATCATTTTGCCTCCACCGCCTTGCCTTGTCTTTTTGATATGATGTGCTCGTAGAGTTTTTTCTCCTCGATATTTGTAATAGAACTTTCTTCCACAGGACCTAACCCTGCTGAATATGGTCTCATCTGAGAACATGACATTCTTCCAGTCGTCTATAGTCCAGTTCAAGTGATCCTTTGCAAAATTATATCGAGCAAGGATATGTTCCTTCTTCAGATCAGGCTGCTTCTGTTTAACATATGCCTTCATATCATCCTCCATGAGGTACCTCCAGATGCTCGTTTTAGAAACCTGCACTCCATCCCTTGATTGGGCTAGTTGCTGGCCATTTTCGAGAGTCTCCAATACACCCATGTCGAAATATCTCGATAAGAGCCGTTTTGTTTCCTTGGTGACTTTGCAAGGTTGGCCCCCTTTCAACTTTGGAATATCTTCTTTACTTCTTTTCCTAATCCTTTGAACTGAGGTAACGGATATCCCAAAGCTCCTTGCCACTTCCCAGCATGACTTTCCCTGAAGAAGCTGAGCAGTTGCATTTTGGACAATTGATTTGGACAGTGACTTCATGTTATAATAAAGATATGACAGATATGTAGAGTGTCGCCTGGTGTATCAGCGGTGATAGCGCTATAGAGAAAGAATAAAGAAAAAGTGAGAAGTAAGGGATGGACAAACCTGACATGTACTTTTTTCTGCAACTGATGCAATGAGACATGACTATACAAATTGCGATTAAATGCTAATTGCGTCATTGATGAGGATGGTGATGACAGTCCATGGAGGTGAGACAAATACGAATGAGAAACAGCGATGACATGGAAGATCATTAGAAAGAAAAAGGAGAATGAGGAATGAATGTCCAAAAGTGCAATTTATTGCATTAGTACTGAAATGCACCATACTATTGTGCCAATAGTTCGAATAAATCGAAGCCTCGAATCATTCGAACCATTCGAATAGCATTCGAATTTTGATATCTATTCGAATTCGAATCGAATTTGAGCTTACCTCATTCGAATCCAATTCGATATCAGTGAAATTCGATTCGAATGGTTCGAATAGGAGCACTGCTCAAGTGTGTGGGAGATAATTTGAAAAAAATTCAGCAAAGGTACGTAAAATAAGTGATGGTTATATAGTTGTCCAAATGACATTAAATACTTTTGTCAATTAAAAACCATGATGAATGAGACTAGAGATATTTTAAACTGGACCAGTACACTTAACATTGGCATACTTGTTTATTCTGATAAAAATAAAAGTGCAAGCAAACATCGCTATTATTCTTGTCAAGATGGAAAACATGGGCGCGGAACATGTGGACAATTTTGGAAGCCACTGTATGAAATAAAGCACGTTACATTACCTTCGCACGCAGACATGATAATGCAGACTGTCCAGGAACACCAAATTAATGCAGAGATTACCAGGGACGGATACCACCGGAATGATAAATACTTACGAATGTCGATTGGATAATAGCGTCAATGAAAGATTGGCACAGATGTGAGGCCTTCACGTTCTAACGGTAGCGAGAGAGAGAGAGAGAGAGAGAGAGAGAGAGAGAGATTGCTAAAAATAATGGGAACGCAATGAAAGGAAAATACAAATGGGAGGAAATTAGGTGTGTACTGAGTGAGGAAAACTAGAACAGAGGAAGCGAAGGAAAAATCAGTGAGCAGGGAAAATGGGTGCGTATAAGGAAAGGAAATCGGTGTGCGAAAGTAAATTGAAATGATTGATTCACAGAATGAGAAAAAGCTGTGCAAAGAGAGCGAGAGAGAGAAATAGGTGCACAGAGAATGAAATAAAAAATGGGCAGGGAATGTGTGCTGAGAGATAAAAGTGAAAAAAATTGGTGAGGAAAATAAAAAAATAATGGACAAAATAAGCGAGGAAAGAGAGAGTAAGAGGTGTCTAGAGAGAGAGAAAGAGGTGCACATGGAGGAGCAAAAATTAAAGATGTAAAGAAAGAGATAAAAAAAATAGATGTAACCTTGAATTAAATGTTTAACGTGTAGTTAAGGTGCGAAAACAAAGATTCTGAAGGATAATCAAGCAATAGAGAGGAAAATGTATGTATTACATATAATTGTATGATGGATGATGGGAATAAAAACGTGTGTACGTAATTTTATTTTTAGTGAGCACATCCTATTGCCACTCTTTTTTTTTTCTCACACATCCATCTTTCTTTCTTTCATCCCTCTTCCTCTAAGCATTTCTCTTTCAATCTTCACATTAACGCCAACATTCTTGCTCAGTTCACTTTAATCAAATTCGCTCTTGCTGATTTACTGTCAATTACTTTTTTTTTTTTTTTTTTTTTTTTTTTTCAGTACGCAATTAAACCAAGATGACTCAAAAAATTAAGCTCTTTTGTATTCTCGACGGCGACTCTTCCGCATTTGAAGTCCAATTGGATGCTGATGACTCAATTGCTGCTCTCAAAAAAGCAATCAAGAAGGAAAAAGAACCTGAATTCGACTACATTCCTGCCGACAAATTGAATCTCTTCCACGTCTCTGTTCCTGATGAGGGCGCTACAATCAATCTCGCCAATATTGAATCAAAGGAGCTACTCACCAGAGCAACAAGCAAGATCTCCAAGATATTTGGCACATCGCCTCTGCCTGAGGAGACTATCAACGTCATTATTCAGCGGCCATTGGAAGGTAAGGGATTGGCTATTTGTTCTCAAACTTTTGTGTATGACATCATAGTCTGCAATTGCGTCTTTTTGATTGCTGCTTCCATTTTGAGCTTATTTAAATTCTAATTGCTTGCTACTGCGGCATGCAAGCATTTAATTACTTGCCATGTGGTGACGCTTGTTCTAATCATTGATTATGTCTAATGATCCATCTTTTTTTATTTTTGGTTTTGCATTATTGCGGTTTAGATCCGTCTACTTCCACTTCGAGTAAGACTCATTTGTTTAATTGGTTCTCTTCTTTTTTCAAAAGGTTAATCATCGCACATGTGCTTGACGGCTACCTCTGATGCTTTTTCTTTTTCTTTTTTTCTTGCCAATTTCTATCATTGCTTCCTTTACCAACAGACTCGGAGAAAAAAAGGAGGGCCGATGACTTATGTAAGCTAATTCTCCCTTAAGGATTGGAAACCGATTCTTTATTTTTCTCTTCTGACAGGTCTTGCTGTTTTTTTTTTTTTTTTTTTTTTTTTTTTTTAGTGCCGCCAGTTTTGAAAAAGAAGAAGTGGACCGTCAACGGACCGATCAGATTCGACGCTGTTAATCAAGTCTACTATGTGGATCCTGCGGAACATGACGACAATAAGAAAATACTACAGAGCGTTTTTGACCGCGAGATAGTGATGCTCATAGGCGCACGTGCCTCTGGAAAAACAACACGGTTGTATCGACTTATCACCCAATTAACTGACTTTGGGTATCGCTGCCTCCCGTAAGCCAACTTCCGCGAAAATGGATAAAGTGGATGCAATGTATGCGCTATTGTACCGGTACTAACCTTATATTTTTCATTTAGACTATCATTTGAGGAAGTTAACGTTCGCAATAATGAGTCTGATTTCTGGGGGACTTTTGGTGATGCTCTTCGTTTCAGCTATAAAGCGGTCAGTGTTATTACAACCCAACGAGAATTCCTCAATGCTTTCAGTCAAATTGAACTCAAGGACGAGAAGTTTGTCATCTTGATTGATGAGTTTGATGAACTGTTCAAAGCAGGTGATGAAGTCAGAAATATTTTTTTGAAAACACTCCGAGCAATGAGTAGAAACAATGCCTACGCCATTCACAGTGTTATCTTATGTGGAACCTTTAGTCTTCAGCGCCTTCGGACAACAGATCAACACATATCCCCGTTCAATGTCAACAATACTATCAGGAACCCGTATTTCACTCTTGATCAAACGCAGCAGCTCTTTAATGACTATGCGAAGGATGAGATGATTAAAATAGATGATGAGATTATTCGAGACATACACTGGAAGTCAAATGGGTATGTTTTTTAAGCTTAGTTAACTCTCCACGAGTTGATGTGCCATTCTAATACAATGAATTGTGCTCAATGTCAATAGTCATCCAGGAATGATTTGTCTTTGTGGACGCTCCATTCATGAGGATCTTCGCTCGAAAGTCAACGACTCGACGAATTGTCTCGATTACGATACATGGCAGGACTTCTCCATAGACAATCAGAATGAGAGGATGTTTTCGTACCATACTTTTAGAAGGATGGTTGATTCACTTTTGAGTGAATCAGCTACAGATGCTGTTAATCTTCTCCGAACATATTTTATTGGGTATCTCGGCGTTATATCTATCTCAGACATGGAAAAACAGAGATTGGCAGACTTCCTAACTGCAGAAGGGGTGCTGATAAGACTTGATGGCAGTAAATACTGTATGGCCTCAGCATTCATTGACTCGTTTGTGAGGAGATATATTATCCCATCAAAATATCCCCACGCTCCTTCGGAGTCACCCCCAAAGAAAAGAGGAGGATCATTGGATATTCTAGAGATTATGAAGATTGCTCTTCGATTTTTCGATAAAAACTTGATTATGCAGGCGGGAAGTCGATCATACAAAGGATCGGGGAAAACAGTTAAGGTTATGGGCGACTGCAATGTCAGTGTCCCTCGAGAGAGCGTCTATGACGCGGAATTGATGAGGGTTCTCACCAACTGGCTAAACAAAACAGAAGAGTATGAGATCATTGGTCAGTGGCACCTCCGTGAGCGTGAGGACCACAAATATAGTGACATTGTCATCAAGAAAGCAGGAAACCCTACGGTTGTTATCGAGCTTTTGGCTACAGGGAGTCAAACTTCTATTAAGGGCCATATCAGCAAGACGCTAACTTACAAACGTTTACTCCCAGCAGAAGAAGCTTGGGTTGTTCATTTTACCTGTGAGGACGACTATTTTAAGTACCCATACTGGCAAACCAACGCGGAACTGGACCAAGGGGCGAATTTGGTGCATTTCTGGCACGATAGGAGTTTTAATACAGTGCGGATGAATGCTCGCTGGAAGGACAGTGGCAATACTCAAAGAATTGACAATGAGCTGTTGACTGTCTAACAGCAATTCTATTTTTTTTTTACCCAGCATTGTAAGGACGTCCCATTTTGTTGACATAGGCTTTATAATTTTGCAGATCTGTTTAAATAGCTGTTACTTTGTATATTTCGCATTGATTGCATTAAAACACTCTCTCTTCATTAATGACAAACAATTTACTTTATGTATCTATACCTTAATCTATATTTATATATTAGTCAGAAAGGCTTCGGGTCGAGTTGGGTAACCTGGCTGTCACGTCACGAGCCTTATTGCGGGACCTATTTTGGGGCAAATGATATCTATTCAGCAACAAATGTCGATGCATGCGGAGCATGTTCTACCAAAAGTGTAGTAAGGACATAATATCTTCTATAACGTAAACACCATTCAACGTGGTAGCATCCACCCAATCTGAAGAACTATGTATATAGAATAATAATAAATAGTTGCTGACTTTTTATGAATAGGCGTGCTTGTCAGCCTGAAACGACACAAATTGGCATTGAACTTTTTGATACGAGATGTGAGCTTGAGGGTGCCATGGACACAAAGGGAAGTATAAAGAGAAGACTGAAACTTTCTTCTGACAACTGAAAATACAAATCGAATACATGATACTGAAGTACAAGGCATTTACCGCGAAACTTGGCTGTGTTAATTTGTTCTGAAAAAGATATCAGATCATTAAACTCACTTTAAATGCGCAAACCGGGCTTCATTACGACATCTGGGCTACATGGGCTCACAAAAGTGATGTTAGCCATGTACAGCCTTCCACATTTGAAAGTAGAAACACGTACACCAAATATTTTTATGTTGGCTTCAACTTTAATGAATTTGACCCACTTATTGACACATCGATTGGGCCGCTGATAAGGCGTAATCGACGTCTGCCAAAAAATGGCCCGTGTCTCTTCCTCTGTATGCTCATATTTATTTTTTTGCTTTGTATCTCTTCCTTTTTCTTGTGTTTTTTCCATTCTCTTGTGTCTCATCTCCCTCACTGCGTGTTGGTTTTGTTCTTTGTCTCTTTCCTCTTGACCATTCTTACATTTTTCTTTTATCTTTCCACAATGAGTGAATCCAACAAATACATTTTTTTCTTTTGTGCCAAAGGACTCGTGGAAAAAAAGAAAAAAGGTGAAGAAAAATTACTCCGTGAATATCATGATCATTTAAATCGTTATCACTTATCCACCCTGGTTGAGATCGAGTTAAAAAATACAACTGAACCTTTCCTCATTCATCGTAATCCCATGTCAGACATGGCCTTTCTCCTCTAATTTTTTTTTTTTTTTTTTTTTTTTTTTTTTCAACCGTACATCTGTGTTACGACACTACAAGACCTGTAAAGGTTGCCGAAAATAATGCGCCGCCGGTCCCTCCAGCCTCGAATGCCGATACATGTTCAGATGGCCACGGAGCTCCTATTCGAACCATTCGAATCGAATTTCACTGATATCGAATTCGATTCGAATGAGGTAAGCTCAAATTCGATTCGAATTCGATTAGATATCAAAATTCGAATGTTATTCGAACTATTGGCACAATAGTAAATGATAATTTTAAACTTTTTTTTTTTTTTTTTTTTTTTTTTTTTTTGATTGGGTGTAAAGTACAAGGACCATACTTTCGCTACGCGTAACCAGTGGTCCAATTCGAACCATTCGAACCATTCGAATCGAACCAGGATATGGCTTATTCGAATCGATTCGAATTTATCACGATTCGAATTCGAATCGAATGCATTCGAAGCTATTCGAATTCGATCCGTTCGAATCGAATAGGAGCACTGGGGCAGGGGACAGGGATGAAGGTCGGGGATCAGAGTAGCTTTGCTACCATGTAATAATTAAGAGAGACAAAAGATGATTTTATTGTAATTATTAAAACAAGCCTTTTTATAGGCTTAAGGCTATATACTGTCACAATGATGGGAGGCATGTCTACTAGAGAAACTGCTGCTAGTGTTGGTATATCAATAGCGACGGCCACCAGGATCTACACTATCATGCAAAACTGATTCAATAATTCATTCCCATGTGCATTTCTTTTTTTCATTCCTAGAAACCGTATATGCATACACCACTCATACTTTGGTTTAATAAAACTCCCGTCTTCTTCTACGACATAGTGATGCGTTGTGACATTAGCTTGTCTCATTTGAATAGCTAATGACTTTTTTGTTCATGCAGGTCATTGAATCAGTTTCACATGTGCCCATTCGGTGGCCAAAGATCTTTATTCTTTTGTGAGCCATAACCTTACATCAATAGATAGTATTCCAACCATGGGCATCACTGACAGCTTGGAGTCTCTTATGGATACCTATGATGAGTTTGCGGCAGAAGCCCACTGGGATCCTGTACCATTCAACCGATACTCGCTCCCATAGTTCATCACAGCTCTTAGCTCGCTCCGGATACCTAGAGAGCCGCCTATCCAATTCTGCCCACATGTGTTCAATAGGGTTGAGGTCAGGGGATTGTGCTGGCCACTCTAGAAGTGTACCTTCCTCTTCTGTCAGATGTACTGACTCCAAATACTTCCTAACAATCTTCGCCGTGTGCTTCGAGTCATTGTCGTGCTGAAAGACGATATCGCTTTTAGTTAGGCCCCAGTCATCAAGCGACATCTGTAGATCCTCCTGCAGTAGTTTGATGTAAAGTTGTGCGTCCATATTATTGTCAATCTTTGCAATGTATCCAGGTCCGTACCATGAGAAGCATGACCACACTTTAACATTACCACCCTCAAACTTGACAGTGCCTTGCACCGACCTGCGAGTGAGGCGTCCCGGATTGTCGTCCCAGATCCACTGCACGCCATCAGAGCAGATTCGGTTTATTTTCGATTCATCTGACCAAATAACCTTTTTCCAATCTTCCAGAGTCCATTCCTTATACTTGTTGAGAAAATGCAAACGGGCTTTAATATGCCGTCGACGTAAAGCTGGCTTATGTACACGCCTCTTTGCTGTCAATCCTAACTCCTTGAGCCGTCGTCTAACGGTGGTCTCAGAAACAGCCGCTGGTATGAGCTGGTTGGCTCTGACAGTGGCCTCAACTGCAGACTTGAGTGTACCTCGTTTCATGTTCACCTTAAGATACTGCATGATACCTCTGGGTACTTTCCTTGGTCGACCGCCTTTATTGACTGGCATGTACTCCTTATTATGTGCATAGATCCTGGTGGCCGTCGCTATTGATATACCAACACTAGCAGCAGTTTCTCTAGTAGACATGCCTCCCATCATTAACCTCCTGGCTTCGTTGACTTTCCTTTGTGGAGTGGGTCTCATATTCTGTGAAGGTATAGTTAAGAGAGAGTTAAGCAAGTGTTCATAAAGGAAAGAGAGAAAAGTCCTTTTTTTACTGGCATTAAATGACGTCCAAAAGTTGTCATGGGCAACATTTTAGACCACATGTGAAACTGATTCAATTACCTGCATGAACAAAAAAGTCATTAGCTATTCAAATGAGACAAGCTAATGTCACAACGCATCACTATGTCGTAGAAGAAGACGGGAGTTTTATTAAACCAAAGTATGAGTGGTGTATGCATATACGGTTTCTAGGAATGAAAAAAAGAAATGCACATGGGAATGAATTATTGAATCAGTTTTGCATGATAGTGTATGCACATAATAAGGAGTACATGCCAGTCAATAAAGGCGGTCGACCAAGGAAAGTACCTAGAGGTATCATGCAGTATCTTAAGGTGAACATGAAACGAGGTACACTCAAGTCTGCAGTTGAGGCCACTGTCAGAGCCAACCAGCTCATACCAGCGGCTGTTTCTGAGACCACCGTTAGACGACGGCTCAAGGAGTTAGGATTGACAGCAAAGAGGCGTGTACATAAGCCAGCTTTACGTCGACGGCATATTAAAGCCCGTTTGCATTTTCTCAACAAGTATAAGGAATGGACTCTGGAAGATTGGAAAAAGGTTATTTGGTCAGATGAATCGAAAATAAACCGAATCTGCTCTGATGGCGTGCAGTGGATCTGGGACGACAATCCGGGACGCCTCACTCGCAGGTCGGTGCAAGGCACTGTCAAGTTTGGGGGTGGTAACGTTAAAGTGTGGTCATGCTTCTCATGGTACGGACCTGGATACATTGCAAAGATTGACAATAATATGGACGCACAACTTTACATCAAACTACTGCAGGAGGATCTACAGATGTCGCTTGATGACTGGGGCCTAACTATATACATTCAGTGCTCCTATTCGAACTGAAATTTTGTCAATTATGATGTTTCAAAAAAATAAATATCAATTGACAAAATTTCAGTTCGAATAGGAGCACTGGATACATTCGATGCGCTTAAAAAATCGGTTTCGATGCATTCGGTAAATCGGCTTCGATACATTCGGTAAACGGTTTCGATACATTCGGTAAACGGTTTCGATACATTCGATGCATTCGATATAATCATACGACCCATGCTACATATTAAGGGTATCATTCAACACATTCGATTCATTCGATTCGATACAGGAATGGAGCATTCAATTTCGGTACAAACTTACCCTGAGCCGAAACCGAATCGAATGCATTCAATCCCATTCAATTTCGGTTGTATCGAATCGATTAAGAGCACTGCCCCTTTATTCAGAATTGTTACCCCCCCGTCATCCACATTTAATTGTTTAAATCCTCACCCCCCCTCAACATTTTAATCTGTTTTTTTTTTTTTTTTTGCCTCTCACTCCAAATCAAGTAATCAGATAAAGCTTTGTAACGCTGCCGTTTGCTAGTTAAATACCCATCAAATACAAGAAGTATATTAAGCAATAGATGTATAATTGGCAAAGACCTCTCTAAAAGCAAGACCAGTATAATAACGGGACCTAAATCATCATCCATGTAGCCATGTGACTTTTTCTGAAAAAAAAAAAAAAAAAAATTCATTTCCACGATCATGTCTTCATTCTAATAGTGTGAGTGATGAACCTCTCTAAAAGAAAGAGATGTAGACCCCGCAGAATAATCATCTGTAAAAAAAAAAAAAAAAAAAAAAAAAGAGCCCTAAATGTTGGCGGGGGCGTGAGAATTTGCAGCAATAAAAATGTTGACGGGGGGGTCAAAATTATATTTTTTGGGAATCTTGACGGGGGGGTAACGGAATTCTGACTGGGGGACGGGGCTTAGAATTCCGAATAGAGGGGGTGTTCGCGGGGGTGTTTTAGAAATTTTCAACCGGGGGTCAAAATTCAACTTGACGGGGGGGGGTGCATTTTTCCTTTATTCTTGCCGCTTTGCAGACAGGGTGGCACCGAGCCTAGTTGAGTTATCTACCAGCCCCTCCAGTAAGTAGCATCCAAATTTGGAAACATTTTGATAAAGATGCACTTACGGAGAGGGCTGGGAACGAGCCTACTTCGTCCTCAGGCTGGTGACGAGCCTACTTCGTCCTCAGGCTGGTGACGAGCCTAACCTAATCCATCGCTTTTTTTTAATACACTCTACTTAGATCCTTAATTTTATTCTTTCTAAACAATGGATGTCCTCTAGTTCTGTCAGAGTGCTGTGTTCCTGTTCCCTTCCCATCCCTAGGAATCAGGCCAGGACCAACTGTCCGAGGGCACTATTGATTCAGCAATGACAAAAGAAAAAAGAAAAAAAGAAATGGCAAACGAGAGAAAGAAGGGAAAGAAAAGAAGAGGCCTTCGAGAGAGAATAGTTTTGTATTTTTTCTCGAGCGTGATTATGGGAAACAGGAATGTATCTCCTAAATCCTGGTTATAATTGCCATTGACTGACATAACCAGGAGTTTAACTAATAATCCATTTTATACATTTAATATTCTGCCTCATTGTTCATGCCTTTCATTTCTGGCACATGTGTCTGTGCCATTTGCATTCGCCCTATGATGTTTTTTATTATATCGGGTCAGCGATGAAAACCAACATGCAAATACAATGGGTCAAGCTGTCTTTATTAAGTTGATCCTTTATTGTGCTCCTGACGACCAAGAAGGAGTGATGTGTAGCCTTTAAGTACCATGGACATATCGGCCTTTTGCTTTGCTTGCTCTTAGTGTTCTGGAGGAAGAAAATGAGGCACTGTGGCGAACAAGCTCTGGCCTCTTGTCGATCTATTTTGAAACACCTCATTATCATCATTTTCAATGCCATTGACATCATTAGTTTCTTCTCTCCTCCTCCTCCGTCGTCCTCATCTCCAGAACTGGTGTAGCATGGCTATTTAAATGTATCTAACCCTTCTCTACCCATACTCGTGAAGAGGTTTTCCTCATTCTTTTCCATGGTAATGGGGTGCCTTCGCGTTGAGGATACTAAAGACAATGATAGCGCGTAGGATTCCTTATTCGAAATTATGGATTGTGATCATCTAGACTCTAGCAACAACAACATTACCATCAACCCAGGATGAATATCATGATACCCGAGCAGAAGAACAGCATGCGCATGCACAGTCAACTACAATATCGCCATCCCGGCCCAGTACGCGTCCATATCTGAAATTGGATACCCTACAATTGTTCAGACGCAATGTGCCACCAATAGAGATTTAGTAAAATAAAATATAACCTTATTTTGTTGCTTTGTATAAATAAGCTGTTGGGCGATCTGGAGGTTTGTTGACTTCAAGAGAGAGGAGAAAGAGAGCCCACAACATCATTGGGTGTGTGCATTGGCGTGGACAAACGCTTTCTTTCTCTTTTCTCTTTTCTCTCTTTTTTTTTTTTTTTTTTTTTTTTTTTTTTTTTTTTATTCTTCAGTCTTCCTTTTTCTTTTTTAATTCCTCACCCACCACTACTTTCCTTAAGTTTGTGTCTTCGTCACCACACTATTCAAGCCGTTGCTTCGCTCCTTTTTTTTTTTTTTTTTTTTTTTTTTTTTTTTGCAATACGCATTTTTTAGATCTTTAGTTTATTCTACATTATGGGTATCCTCAGCCCCATATGCTTCTCCTCAAACCAACATCATCTATATGGAATTGCTGTGGAAACAGACATGGAGGATTTGAGCCCGCGTGTTATTCTGATAAAGTCAAATCCAGACCCAAAATCCGCTGCAGACGTTGCATGGACCGTACTCTCATCCATCAAAGCAGCCGTACTTTATGATTTATCGAAAAGAGTTGGCAGTCGCATGTGCTATGTGGATGAAAAGGTGTGTGCATGTGTGCATTCATATTTTCGCAAAAAAAAAAAGACTGCAGTTAACAATCAGCTAAGGATGTCGCCATACTTCCCCATCACCGCCTTCTTCCTCTTCGTCTGATGTTAGGAAGTGTTCACATACATTTGTACGGGCGTTGAGAAGACACCTGATGTCTTCAGTTCTGCAGGAGTCCAATTCAGCCCTCTCTACTCTGTTACAGAGGAGGGTCAGAATACTGGCATCGGTGGATGGAAGAATGTGGATGTGATGCCTCCTTATCCTTGGACCGCCGAGGGACTTAAAGCTACGGTCCTCTTCCATATGACGGATGCTTCACAAAACAATGTGCTAATTCATTCCTGGATCGACTCTAATAGTGTGCTTCATTTTGGTGTGCTGGACAATATATCGTTACAGTTCAATAAGGGGCCAGATTGGATGTTTGTAAGTGCAAAGTCTGCCTTCTCATTCTATTCATCAATATAAATATAATTCAATTAGTTGACCTATTTTTATTTAGCCATCGTTCTTGCCCACTTTAGTGAGGTTTCACAAAAATACCCTTTACATTATCTCAGATAACCCGGGATTCCGAAATAATACTGTTAGTATAATCACTATCCCACTCAACAGTCCAACCATTGCTCCTCAACCTCCTACCGATCTCCAATTCCTCGGACCAAAGGTGTTCACCAAGTTCACTGAAGCCAGCCCCGAGTTGGATTCTGCGATTTTTTTTAATGCAGGTTTCTTTGATGATACATACTATATTACATACTCTGCTCAAATTGTAAATCGCCGGCAAGAAGCAGTATTCTTTTTATGCAGGATGAACTTCATTTAATGTGAGGATCGGCCCTTTACTAATTTCTGTTTTTCTATTGACTAGAACAACATCACACGGGTTCAGCAAAACCAATTGTTTACTATGAATATTGCTAATTTCTCGACTGCCAGAGATATACCAATTGGCTCAGTTTATCCAAGGTTTGGCGTGAAAGCGATTCATTCTACAGTGTTTGGAGAACGGAACATGAATCCAGCATATATTTACACAGAAGCTATCGATCAATCGAACGTGAGTTCGATCCACCAGTTCACCCTGAGTGGTCCACATGCTGGTCAGTGGTCCAATGTTAGCTATCCTATCAGTGTCACAGAGCCCTTTGGCGAGGAAAGGGGGTCTTCACCCGATATTCACCGCACGGTCCGCCCCTCCGGACGACTTCATTCGACTGCGCCTGACTGGGGAATGATTTTAGGAACTGTTTTGATCTTGTTGGCGATGGTTGGAGCATTTGGGCATTTGCTCTACGTACGACACTCAGAGAGGAAAGCGGCAAAGAATGATGCCGCTATTGCTGCAGCGCAACAGCCTTTGCTGAAGGAGGAGTCGAATAGCAGTGGCGGTGAATATGGTGATCCAAAGATTCTTCTTCAACCTGGGCCTCAGCTCATTGAATCACAATCACGGTCGAATCAGTCATATCAACCCGGAGCAATGAATACGGTCATCCGTCATCCTGAACAACAAAACCTTTTGTCTCCCTCACAAAGTCATGTCGTATCGCCCTCGCCAGGGATTGGTTACACAGGTGCTCAAGCCCAAGCCCAAATTGATCGAAATTTAGGCTCATCGGAGGAAAGGCGTGCACCACCCATTCCATCTCATTCGCATCCTTCCTAAAAAATAAAAGTAAAATCGACCTTCTAATTAATTTTTTGCAGACACCACAATTAATGTTACAATATGGCTTTGTTGGGAAATTTAGCTAGACATTGAACGATAGTCGAAGCAAATGGTTTGGTCGACTTGTTTGCATCTATTGTGCGTGTGTTTTAAAACACTCTAAAATAGGAAACCTGATTAATCGTACTGTGGCACAAAGGGCTACAGTACATGTACACTAAAAACTGAAGTACAGATGGACGCTTTTTTTCTTCTTTTTTTCCCACTTGGCTGCATATTTGTTTACAGGTCTATTTCCCTCCATGCCCTCATGCCTTCATGTTCCCTCCAATTAAAAAAAAAACCATGGAATAGATGTATGCTAATTTGAGCTTACGTTAACGCCCTTTGTTGCCTCTTTTTTTTTTTTTTTTTTTTTTTTTTTTTCCTCCCCCCCTACTTCTCTTCTAGTCCTTGTGCTCTGTCTTATCTTGTCCTTTGTCTTTTTCATTTTCTTTTTTTTTTTTTTTTTTTTTTTTTTTTTTGTATAGGCACAATCATGGGATACGTTCCACCATACTGCCTCTGTTCGGACAACGTCCGTCTCTACGGACTATCATATCATTTTGACACCGTTACCGGAAAGATCTTCTACGTCCTTATTAAAAGTAATGACAATCCGTCCTTTGATCTGAAAACCCTTAGCTGGAGCCTCATTAGTGTCGTTCCTACGGTAGGGCTCGCAACCCTAGATGATGCGGAGATATCTCCAACCAATTATAACTGTGCTATTGATGATACCGGTGTGTTCTCGTTTATCCTTCGTTTCAAAAACACCAGGGCAAGTGGTGGCGCTCAGTATCATGGAATGCAATATATACCCTCGCCCACAGGCACAGCAGGATCAGGGACATGGAGAAACATCACAGTGCCACAAGAATATCCCTTTCAAGGACATGGGACGTTGTTTAATTTTAAGGACTCGCAAGGGAAAAACAACTTGATGCATAATTTTTCCTCTTCCAAGAATATGAACCTTCTGGTGGCTGCAATGGATCCTTCAACCTTGACCATGAATCTAGGGCCACCATGGAATATTGTAAGTTGATTTCCTTTTCCATATTAGAATCTATTGATGTTCTTTTACTGAATCGGAGCTTTTTTTTTTTTTTTTTTTTTTTTTTTTTTTCTCTAATCTTTCTGTAGACAAACAGCCCATATGCAAACACAAAGACTGCGACTTTTATGAACAACAGACTCTATGCGTTAGGTAATGACCATACTAAGATAGGTCGAGAGTCTGGAGCGCTGTTTGTATTCCCCATCTCCAGCGCGTCAACAACCCCTCCACCAGCTTTGCCACAAGCCTTCAATGCCACGATAGTCGATAATGCCTGCGATAATGGAGCGCTTTTCATGTTCAATGCGGGTACAGAAATAGTCGCCCTTTGTTCAGTAAGCAGTGTAGTGCATGGTATTTTCTTCATTTACATTCTAAAAAGCTATCGGAGAGACTTTATTGAAACTAACTTGTTGTATTTTATGGCGTCTTTCTTTTTCTCTCTCTCTCTCTCTCTCTCTTTTTTTTTTTTTTTTTTTTTTTTTTTCTTTCCCTTATGGTCTTCAGCCAGGACCTACTACTCTGATCTTCAGCTTTAATGGACAGGAATTTATTCAACACCCCCCTGTAGTAACAGATTACGATTTTAGATACTCTGGTACTTTGACCGCATTCCCTGGTAATCCTACACCTTTCCTGTTCATCTCAGACATAGGAGGAACCTATAGTATCCCCTTGAAAGGGACCTATAGCAGCGTCATGCTTCCAGGTAAAGTCGTCTCGATCCTTGAAGACTATGGCTTCAAGGACGACCCAAGTGGAACTAATGTTCCAACAGTTACAGCCTCGAACCTGCCTGCAGCCGCTAACAATAGTCCCGGACCCAACACAGGAACGGAGGAAGAGCACATGAAAGCCAATCAAGCACTCATTATTGTCATGGTGATCGGAGCAGCCGTGACGGTGGCCCTGATTTTGTTCACTCTGCGACAGCGTCGGCATAAAGTCTGGAGAAGGGTCACCGATAAAGACATGGCAGCAGCAAAAGCAGCTCTAGGGGAAAAAAGAAGAAAAGAAGCCAGTGGTAAGGCACAACATTACAAGATCGATGTCGGTACAAAGCCTTTAAATCCTGAAGTCAAAGCAAACTATGGCAACCATCCACTTTCTACTACTGCCGCTACCACCAACCATGATCATATACGTCGTCCGTCAGTGAGTCCAGGCTGGGCATGGAGGCCAGTAGAATTGACGCCAATGGACAATCCCATGTCCAGTAGGACTCACCTTACCTCGCCATCCCCATCCTCATCTACTGCAGATAATGGGTCAACACCGCCTATTCCTAGACATAGTAAACCAAATCCATTATTGATCTAAAATATACGCTAATTTTTAATATCCCTGACAAGAAGATGGTTGGATATCTTGAGGGGCAAAAGAGGACTATTTTGCACTTGAGAAGGGTAGTCTTTCTGCTGTAGCAGCCATTGTCATTCAATGTAAAAAAAAAATAAAAAAATAAAAAAAAAATAAAAAAAAAGACTGAAGCGCTCCAGATTGTACTGTACGAGAGACCTAATGTCCGCGTTGACAAAGTCTGCTCGACTATTCTGAAATAAGGCTAAACAGGCCGAACTCTGGAAAAGAATCCAGTCATATCCATTTATAAAAGTCTTTCATTTGCTGCCCTCTCTGAATTCTAAGAAAGTGCATATATACAGTTTTATCATGCGCTTAGTAGTCTGTCCTCTTGAACAATACGCAATTCGGTCTCTTATAAAAAAAGAAAAGTCTACTCACAATGCACTGCTATGGGTACAATGGGGATCTTCTTACTCGCTCATTGGTGGTGGGTAGAGTGTCCTTTTTTTTTTTTATTAGAGAGCGAATCACAAGTCTATCCACTAGATGGATATTTCACCGAAGGCCATAGTCCCGAGATGGAACAATGAAATGGATCCACAATTTTGAATAGGATAACTCTCGTAATTATGAATGAATGGGCACTTGAGTGAATCAACAATCTCTCTTGGAGTGAACAGTTCAGTTTTTGTATCATCATTTTCATTATTTCATATGGATATCAAAATCTCAGAGATATTTTTAGCAAAAAGTATTTAAAGTAGTAGATCATTTTACTATTTATTGTATCAGACAATGTTCAAGCAGGCTCCTAGCTCAGTCTGTGTCTTTCGGTCAAAATATAATTGACTTGTACTCTTTGGTACCCCTTGCTTTAAAATCCTCTAGATCTTCAAATCGTTTCCTTTTCCGTTGATTGACGATCGTTCGAGTAATAGATCCTTCAACCCCTGGAATAGGCCTGATATGATACTCAGGTGCTAAATTTACAAACAATCGAGAAGACATCTTACCAGAGATTTGAGCAAAGCCAGAAAAAGTCTTGAGATGGTCGATAGTCTTCTGGGGATTGATGTCCACAGGGAATGCGACAGACTCTCTATCGAGAATGCAAAAGAGTGAAATTTCCTCTGAGATTTGGTGTAATTGAGTGCTGAATAGAATTGATTTGAGAGTAATAAAGAGTGTGATTGATCGAGAAGTCGATGTTACTGTAAAGAAGACAGGATGGAAAGGAAGTGAAGGAAAGAAAGATGGAAAAAAAAAAAAAAAAAAAAAAAAAGTGTGGCAAAAGAAGGACAATCAAATTTATGTATACACATGTATGGGGCTTAAAGTGAAGTCATATTTTGTGTCATGTGCACCAGGTTTTTATTTTGAACCCCTGGCAAACAGCCCGTAGGCGACATACAAAAAGGCTTCATCAACCAGGATGGGGATTTACACTTTTGTTAATGAAGTCAATATAGGTAGCTACCGAGGTTTTTTGGGCAGTACATCCTGAGGAAAAAGAGCAAGAAAAAGGATTGAATATAGTGCTTCTCTCCATGTTGACCAAACTTTCTTTCAGATGTGTGTAGTTGAAATAATGGTTATGGAATAAATAAAGGGCCAAACCACGTGGCAAAAATGGAGATGGGAACATTTAAAGAGTATGACATGCATACATGCATGCATCTGTGCATCCGAAAACTCGGCTAAAAGATCTACATGTACATATCTTTCTATACTACACATTGATGAATAGTTTATATTCGAGGGTTCACTCCAACAGCTGAACTGATTATAATTACATTATTTTCCGCCTCATGAAGCAGAGAGTCGGGTATAAAAGACCTTCCAGGAGACAATTAATCGATCATATGGTTTGATTTTGATTTTGATTTTGATTTTGATTTTGATTTTTTTTTCTCTTGTATGACTCTCCACTCATCCTTTAATATGCAGTAATAAAAAATAGAAGATATAAAAAAGAAAAAAGAAAAAAGATACATATAAAGAATAAAAAGAGGTCTAATTAAGGACTAGGGAAACACTTTGACATGTCCGAAATGCAAAAATGGGAAAGAGTTGTCCTGACAATGGAGTATGGAGTATGGAGAATGGAGTATGGAGTATGAAGAATGGAGTCAATGAGGATGGATGCTGTGTTTCGTTTGGATACCGGTACTTTTTTTTTTTTTTTTTTTTTTTTTTAAAAAGTACTCCAGGACCAATCATGTGGAACCGAAGGCATAGGCATTACACTTGTATCTACAATAACTCGATCAAAGGAAGAAAAACAAGATCAATTAACATCGCAAGATTACAACACTGCATTATTACAAATGTTTGAAAATTACAATTAACGCCCGATAAATAAAGGATTGTTTTTTTTTTTTTTTTTTTTTTACCTTGAACTGGCCGAGTCTTGATCGCAATATTTTCCGAGGCTGATTTAGGGAGACGCACAATGTCTAGATTCGTTTGATGAAAAATGTCTTTTTAGTAAAGCAAAAGCATTTTTTAAAAAAGGCTTTTTTTTAAGCTTTTTTTTTTTTTTTTTTTTTTCTTTTTTTTTCTTAAAAAAAAAAAAACTCACCATCTCGACCCATGGTTTCGCCTAGAGTAGCATCTGTGTTTGGACCCTTCTTCCCATTGGTGTTGTTTCCTCCTGTTGCCGTCGTAGCATTATTAGTTGTAGTAGTAGTGGTGGTGGTAGTAGTGGTGGAAGTTGCTCCGTTTTTAGGATACTCCCCTATATTATCAAAAGTTAAACCAAAGATGCCTCGGGCTGTGTTGGCAAAACCACCAGATGAGGGAGAAGAAGGGATGAGGCCTTGCCATTGCTCATAAGCTTCGAAACAGCCTATGCAAGCTCTACTCATGACGCCCATCGCTGGATTGAAATCCAATGCATAATCCAGTGGAACTGACTTTGAGCAATGAGCACTGCAAAAGATATCGCCACACCTAATGGAATAAAATGGAGAGAGAGAGAGAGAGATCTAGGGTTAATAAATAGGTTGATGAACAGATGAACAAAAACCAAAGTAAGAAAGAATTAAAAAAAACCTTGGACATACTTGCGACAATGGTGTCTTCGGTCAAAGAAGCCAAACTCCAGGTGACATCCAGGCCAAGTGCAGACCTGAGTACTGCTATCGGGCTAAATATTATTGATTAGACATGATTGGGCGGATTATTAATAAAAAGTTGTTCCTGTTACGAGACAGAAATGGATCAAAGAATAAGACAAATCCAAATCTTTTTTTTTTTTTTTTTTTTTTTAGCGCTCAATTTTTAATAAAAATAACGTTTTCTTATTTGAGCAAAAAAAGAATTAAAAAAGTTGTTGGGTATCTATCCTCTTTCTTTGGAAGAAAAAAAAAAAAAAAAAAAAAAAAAAAGATAATGATGTTGCCATGTACATGAAAAAAAAAACCACTTGCAGCAATATCAATTTAACAACAAAGTTAAAAAGTAAACAATTAAAACAATTAATTACAACAAAGAAAAGAAAGGAAAAGAAAAAAAAAAAAAAAAGTCTAAAGAGGGGGCAATCAGGGGCATACCTTCCAATGAGCTCGACTTGGTCCTGAAGTCGTACCGTAGAAACTATTACTACGTTCCGATCGATAAGAGCTGGTCAAGGGTCCTGAAAAGTTCTTTTGTGGAGACGAATTCTCTGTCGCACCCTTGTTGTGGACTGTGCCATTCGTTCCTTTGACTCCATTCACAGAATGACTTTGTGCATCAACCCTCGGAGATTGTGATGGCGATTGCTGCTTCTGTTGTTGTTGAAGCATACGCTGTTGATGTTCTTTTTGTTGCTGTTCCAAAACTGCTTGTCGATACTGTGGTGGCAATTGGGAGTGTTTATTCGCAATATCCTGCATAGTCGGAGGTGCACCCAAAACAGTCTGTTGCTGTTGTTGTTGCTCTAAAAGTGCTTGTCGATATTCTGGTGGCAACTGTGAATGTTGCTGTTTCTGTTGTTGTTGTTGTTGTTGTTGTTGTTGTTGTGGTTGTTGGGCCGAAGGAGCCATTGTAGCGGGCTTATCAACTTGTGCTCTTGTCAGATGCGTGGGCCTCTGTTTCTTTGTAAGAGAATATACGTCCATTGAGAGATTAGAAAATTAGGAAATTAGGAAATTAGAAATTAGGAAACTAAAGAGAAAGAGAAAAAAGAAAAAGAAAGAGAAAAAGAAAGGAAAAGAGAAGAGAGAATAACAAATATTAAAAAAAATGACATAAAAAATAAAAAATAAAAATAAAAATAAAAATAAAAATAAAAAATAAAAAATAAAAAATAAAAATAAAAATAAAAATAAAATAAAATAAAATAAAATAAAATATAAAAGAAAAGGAAAGAGTTCCGCCAATCTGTTCCAAAAGGAAAGACAAGGTTTTCTGGTGTTGTGGAGAGAAGAGAGGGTGGGGAGAAAGAGAAAGCAAGAGAGAGATTAATGAAGATGGACCAAGAGCCAAGTCACACCATTGCCTTGACAAAATGAAAGAAAACCGCCTCTTTGTTTGGGGGGACAATGGACACAAATGAAGAAAAAGAAAAAAAAAAAAGAAAAGAAAAGGGGGATGGTGAAGATTGACATCCCCACGCCCATTTCTTCATTTTCAGCCGTTTCTCCCCTCCCCATTCCTCTCTCAACTCTTTCTTTCCTTCCCTTTCCTTCCCTTTCCTTTCCTTTCTCTATTGCTTGATTACCTTTGCCGCCTTTTTTTTTTTTTTTTTTTTTTTTTTTTTGCAACGTATCTTTTGGACTCCAAATAAAACAAAGGTGAGGGGCAAAGACAGTTGATGACTTTTTTCAAAAAGGGTCCTTGCGCTCCCTCCATCCCTTTGTAACTTTGGGACAAATCTAGGGGCTTTGCAGCAACAGGAGCAATCCTTACTCGGACAAATCTTTTTTTTGCGCATTATTATCAGAAATATAGATGTTGAACATTT
This sequence comes from Lobosporangium transversale, assembly GCF_002105155.1. Taxonomy (NCBI): domain Eukaryota; kingdom Fungi; phylum Mortierellomycota; class Mortierellomycetes; order Mortierellales; family Mortierellaceae; genus Lobosporangium; species Lobosporangium transversale. The sequence goes on from NW_019028993.1 coordinate 250,764, forward strand.
GCATTCTTTTCGATACTGTGTCTATGGACTAGAGCTCATCTCGGTCGTGTTACGGAATCATAATTTAGAGTAAGAGCAGAGCTGGAAAAAGGGCGCTTTTTTTTTTTTTTTTTTTTTTTTTCATTCAATTGGCCTGTGCGGAACAAATCCGGAGATTAATTCACATAAGCTGTCACAGTCAGTAAAGAAAAGGAAAGGAAAGGAAAGGAAAGGAAAGGAAAGGAAAGGAAAGGAAAGGAAAGGAAAGGAAAGGAAAGGAAAGGAAAGGAAAGGGATGAAGCAGTAAGTTTATGTTGTATTATACAAAATATCTAATCTGATTGCTTCCCATCTAGTCGCGGATCTCCAACAATTCGACATCAAAAATCAGGTTCGAAAGACCTGGAATCACAGGAGGCATGCCACGTGCACCATATGCATGGTCATAAGTTATATGAAGAATCGCTCGTTCGCCAACAGACATCAGTGGCACCCCTACGATTGCACATAGACAAAAAAAAAAAAAAAAAAAAAAAAAACGTCTTTAGGACTCCATTGTAAGTGTATCACTGAAATTAAATAAATAAATAAACAATAAAAAGATATATATATATATATATATAAAAAAATAAAATAAAAAAAAAAACAGCATGCCTTTGTCCCATCCCTTGATGACACGACCAACGCCAATCTGAGTTACAAAGGGCTCGCCTCGATCTCTAGAAGAATCGAACTTTCGACCATTTTCCAGCTGTATTATACAATATTATGTATCAAATTAGATCATGAGCCGTAACAATCCCGTAATCGATTCTCTCCAGAGATAATATTCAAACATCCTTGAACGTATACATAATCCATTTTAGCCATTTTAGCTCCTTACAGTCCCAGTATCTAATTACATTCCAGTCAAGATTATTGTTAGTCATTTGGTTGGATGCGATCTTTACACTATGAAAAAAAAAAAGAAAAAAAAAAAACTATCTTCTGGATACTTACAGTGTATGACAACGGTCTGGCCTGCTTTTGGGAAATTGATCCCATCGCCAGGAGTGATTGTCTTTTTTGTAACACCCATGTCTGTTGTTCCTTTCAATGCTTGTTTGTGAAATGAGCAAAAGGAAAGAATGTGGGTGTATAAATTTGTTTTTGAACATTTGTCTAATTGCAAACAGTCACTTTTCCTTTTTCGGATCAACCATATTCTCATTCCTATATTTTTTTATTATTTTAAAAGAGTGCAGTTCTTCCTTCTCATTCCACACACACACACACACACACACTAATTTAAATTACCTCTGCATCCCATACTCTCTCCAGTAATTCTTTTTCACTTTTAAAATCGGATTAACCAAAGGAGAATATCTCCATTCTAATCGTTCAGTGTTCCCCATCGAGTTTTATTCTTTTCTTGTTTTTTTTTTTTTATAACTACGGGAGATTATTCCGACAGACTTCATGACCTGCACGGTCCTGTTGTGATCGCGCAACTGCACCATTTCAATTAGCTTTTTAATAAAAGGAAACAACAAGACAACCCGCACAGCAAAGCTGCAAATAACGACTTCAACAGTCGAACTTAAAAAAAAAAAGGTCATACATTAAATCGACGACATTCAACTGGATTCACCATGGCATTTCGATTTCAATGGCCTTATTTCTCAGATGAGTTTATCCAAGAAGCAAAGACCATGCTCACCAATGCACTTAACAAAGGCAACAAGCCTGCAGTCATTGTTGACCATATTACTGTAAAGGAATTAGATATGGGCACGCTGGTAAAAGAAATTTGATCATTTGAAAAATAATAATAAATGAATATTTATTTGTGTATTGTGTACTAATTGCACCATTATGCATGATATGCATGGACATTGTCCATTCATACCAGCCCCCTGAATTAGAAATGTTGGAAATGGGCGAATTATCAATGGAGCGCTTCCGTGGTATCTTCAAGCTTACTTACAACGGTGATGCACACATTGTACTCCAAACAAAAGTTCAGGTACACCTTTTTGGGTCATGTCTCACTCTTTAATTCATCATCAAACTCAATTGAAATACAAAGATGATTTAGCTCCGCTTTTATATCTTGATTCTGATCCAACTATCAATATCAATATCAACATCAACATCAATATCAATATCATCCCTCTCCACTAACAGGCTAATCCCATGAATGTCAAGAAGACCGACAACCCTTCATATACCCGGCGTGGGATTTTAGCAGCAGATCAACCATTAGTCGTCCCTATGCTTCTCAGGATCAGTGATTTCAAATTACGCGGCATTATCGTTTTGGTAGTAGATCAGATTAAAGGAATCACCCTCGTCTTCAAAAATGACCCATTGGAATCTGTCCTAGTTAGCTCCACCTTTGATAGCATCACACCCATCCAGCGTTTCTTACAATCCGAAATTGAAAAACAGCTTCGAAATCTGTTCCAGGAGGATCTTCCAACGGCTATCCACAACCTTTCACAGCAATTTACAAAAAGGCCCGAAGAAATTTCAAGGCAACATTCACAGGACGAGATCTATGGACGAGCCGGCATTTACGATGGTGGGCTAGGAACACCCATGGTCTCCCGGAATCCTTCCAGACGTGCCTCGATGCAATCCAGCCGGAAGAAGGTCCCTGGAAAGACCAGTTCAGAACCAGATCTGAGCATGGGTACACACTATGATCAGGAAGGTTTAAAAATTGCCCCAAAGTCTACCAGATCTACAGTACGCTCAGAATCCCCTGACTCTGATCCTAGACGCGACCCACATACAGACTATCATCCCGATGCACAACGTGATCTATTACAGGAATCGCTTAGTCACCCTGCGAACAACCCAAATTTGGGCCGATCATCTTCATCTTCATCAAGGAGGACAAGCAGAAGGCCATCTTCATCATCTCATACCACAGACCATCATGAACATACAGGAGCGTCTACATTCTCAACCATGGAAAGGCTATCCCTACGTGACAATCCTATACAGCCATCCCTTGGAATCGCCGAGTCAACCCATCTCGCTAATCAGTTTGCGAATCTCATTCACAGCAATCAGACAATTTCACCTTATGCTCAGAATCTAGAACACTTCGCATTCCGTTCTGTACCGCCCAAGAGACCGACGTCTTTGCAATACCTTGGAAGTTACCGTGCAGAATCTCCTGGGAGCAAAAGTGGACCCAACAGTTTGAACGGATCCGAGGTCTCCAAAGATGGTTTAGGGGCCATCAAGAATTCTGGACAGCCGAATGGATATCGTCAGTACAGGAGTGATACTGGATATGGACAGAACTCTCCAAAGATATCTCATCGTCGTCTCCAGGGTCGAGTTGGCATTCGACGTTATGCAATGCAAATGGGAGCAGGCGGAGGCCCACGGGAATTGAGTGACCATGATTCGGATGAGTATAATGATGTGAACGAGGCTCTCTCAGAAAATGAGTACGTCTATGTTGAAAAGTTGCCACGACCGTCTCTTGACTCTGAGCATGGGGAGAGGCATAGGGATCGTGATCATCAAGGACAAACCGCATCTTCAAGGAATAATAAACCCTCGGCCCCATATTCTCTCACCTCAACAACAACGCATACAGCAGGAAAATCATCTGACGCTCGTCGTCCTTCAATCAATCATCGACAACCGTCAAGTCCACAAAGATCCTACCATTCATCAGCGTCTGGCGCTTTGAACACAATGCCAGGAGGGTTTTCAGATGGAGTGGATCCCCAAACTTGGTCAAAATCATCATCTACAGACAGTAACGCTCGGACAGAGACACATCCAACGTCATTGAAACCATCAGTACTATCATCTAGAGAAGGTCTTCATCGTGGGATTGCAGCAATGCAGCTTGGCGGCGGCAACAGGCATGTGTTATCGTCCTCACCCTCGTCGCCTCCAATGTCCTCGTTTTCATCTCTTGCAGCGCCTTTTTCCTCATCACAGAGCAATGAAGTAGGCAGTACGACTGCAAGGTCTTTTAGCAATACTCAACAACGCCATAATACACAATTATCACCACGATTACCACCTCCTGAGGCATTGAAGCGGGACAAGCGCAACTCTTCCATTCTCAGTTCTAGACGTGTTAGCTCCGTGGGTATTGGCCTTGGAGTATTAAGTAAAGAGGGAGAGAAAAAGGGTGTTACATCCAGGGTTATATCGTCGCAGCAGCACCAGCATCAGCACCATCATCGTGATCAACAGCAAGAACAAGGTCAGGATCAAGATCGATTGACTCGTCCTTCACTCTATAAGAATAAACCTTTCATGGCATACTCGGATGGATGGTTAGATCCAGATAGTTCTTGAAAAAAAAAAAATAATAATAATAATAATAATAAATAAGTAGATAGAAATAAAAAAATTCTAAAGAGACATTATACCATCCCCTCTATCTTGACCATCTTAATCATTTGGGCGAAGTTGGCAAAGAAAAAAAAAAAAAAAAAAAAAAAAAAAAAAAAAAAAGCTCGCTTGAATATATGAGAAATAGTTCCAGGATTTAAGTTATTTTTTGTTTACTTTTTTGTGTATATTTCTTTTTTTTTTTTTTTTTTATGGCAGTCACTGAAGTCTTGTTGCTTTGATACAGAAAAGAGGCATGCATTTTTTTTTTTTTTTTTTTTTTTTTTTTCCCTATTCATTTACCAATTCAATACACTCTCATCCTCATTCATTTCTCTTCTCTCTTTCTTCATTCTTGCTGGCTCAGCTCAGTATAGTTCTGTACCAAAAACTTGAGGCTCCTTAATTTGCAACTACTTTTAAGACAAGAGAGGGATACACAGAAACCATCTTATACATATATATTTTATAAATTACAGACAGAGTAAAAAAAAAAAAAAAAAAAAAAAAAAGCTATGGCTCCAGGAAGACGAGGTGGTAGTAATAGTGGAGGCAACAGAGGCACAGGAAGGAGACCACAAAGCAACAATCATAGTAGGAAAGCCCGTGGTGCATCTAAAGCCAACAACAACAATGGTGGTAAAGGAAGTGGAAAACGAGCACCCACTGTCAAATCTCTCACCAATGTCTTCTCTCTTGAAGATGATGAAGAGTCCAAGGACGCTAGACGCCGTAAGCAACGTCTAGATAAAGTCGAAAACTATGAATACAATGTCGATGAGATCGAAGATGAGGATGATGAAGAGATCGACTCGGATGAAGCCTTTGATGAAGAGGATGAGAAGAAATATGAGAACTTCAAATTCTATGGATCCAAGGACAGAGAAAAGAAGAAGAATAAGAAGATGCTGCAGACTCAGGTAAGGCAAATATGAGGAAGGAAGACCATGAGAGTTATCTTTATTTACTTTAGTTCCTGGACCTGAATAATTGTGAGTGTTTCTTGACAATAATGGGATATTGATTTTTTATTTTTATTTTTTTTAGGCTAAGCATAAGCCAATCGATTCTGATGAAGATATGGATCAGGAGGATAGCGAAGAAGAAGAGGAAGAAGAAGAAGAAGAAGAAGAAGAAGAAGAGGGAGCAGAATATATGGATATCTCCGAAATGCTGAATCAACCAGAGGAAGAGGAGGTTGCTTTGCCTAAGAAGACCAAGGTCGCTGGGTTTAATGACTATGAAAGTGAAGAGGACGATTTTAAATTTGGTGCTTCTGAAGATGAAGATGATGAGGATATGGAGGAGGATGAAGAAGAGGAGGAGGAGGAGGGCGACAACGACGACGACGACGACGAGAATAAAACGTCAAGCCTTACGAGCTTCATTGACTCTCTGGAGACAAAGCCCTCAAAGCGAAAGCAGGAAGACAGTCAGGAATCGTCCTCCAGGAAGAAGCTTCGAAAGCCTCTGCGTGAGAGAACTGAGGCCTATGACGAGTCAGAGTATAACCTTCAGGCACATCGCTCCGCTTCTGCTCACTCTGCTACAGGTACTACAAACAAGAAGCTGGATATGTTGGATCTCATCAGCACTGTTCAGAATGAGGCTGGGTTTAGCTCCTTAAAAAAGAACGTCCAGACATTGGAGAATGGTCCCAAGAAGGGCAAGACTGTAGAGACCCTGGCAGCCCCTCTGCCCAAGGTTGTCCAGGATCGATTGAATCGTCAAGCAGCTTATGATGAGGCAAAGAAGGAGGTCACCAAGTGGTTACCCATTGTCCAACAGAACCGCCAGGCAGAACATCTTGCCTTCCCTATGAATGCACCCCCAATAGACACGCCTTCTAGCGCAACACTTGCCAGCAAGTTCGACGCATCAACACCGATGGAAAAGGAGATCCAGACTGTTCTGGTTGAGGGCGGTATGCAAGAAAAGAAGCTGATGGAGTTTGAGGAATTGTCATTGAATAAAATGACCACAGAGGAGGTTGAAAGGCGGCGGGCTGAACTCCGCAAGATGCGCGACCTTATGTTCCGAGAGGAGCTCCGCGCGAAGCGTATCTCAAAGATCAAGAGCAAGTTGTACCATAAGATCAAGAAAAAGGAGCGTGAACGTAATGCGTTGACGACCGAGGAGATGGCGGAGCTTGATCCTGAACAGGCACGCGAAGAACGTTTACTTGCAGAACAGAAGAGAGCTCAGGAACGTATGACTCTCAAGCATAAGAATACAGGCAAGTGGGCCAAAGACCAACTCAAGCACGGCAACTTCGATCCTGAGTCGCGACAGGCGATTACAGAGCAAATCGAGCGCGGTGAACGTCTTCGGCGCAAGATTCAGGATGTTGATTCGGATGAGGAGATGTCTGGTGGAGAAAGCGAGTACAGTGACTTTGATGACAATGATATTGAAGGTGTCAAGGCTCGTGCATTCGATGAGTTGGCTCAAGTGGAGGAACAGCTCGCCAACGATCAAGATGCTGCTCTTGAGGCAAAGGTTGGCAAGGGCGTGTTCGCTATGAAGTTTATGCAAGACGCGGCCAAGCGGAGCAAGCTGGAGGCTCAGGCTGCTGCGGAAGAATTCCGCAGAGAGATGATGGAAGAAGATGCATTGCGAGAACGGTTGGATAAGGAGGACGAAGAGGAATGGCAATCAGCCACCAAAGGCAAGGGTAAGAAGGCCAAGGCATCTAAGGAGGCAGAGCCAGGTACTGTTATTGGTGTTGGAGGAAGAATGATCTTTGGAAGCTCTACTACCGCTTCAGCCGATACAGATTCAACGACACCAGCTGTCCAGGGCAAAGCCGTCAAGATGAACAGTGGTGGGCAAATCAACAAGGTTGCGTTATCAGGTGGACATTCTACTAAAGTGGCTGGACCTGTGAATGTCAGCATTGCAGGAACAAGCACGAGGAAGAATGCTGCACAAGACAATGACGACTCAGATGACGGAGCCGTCAACCCATGGCTTCAAGCAGACAAGCATGGTCAGGGCAAGATTGTACGCAAGAATGAAAAGGGAACGAATAAGGACAGCTCCAAGGCAGATAAACTTCAAGCTAGGTTAAAGAAGCAGAAGGCAGCGGAGGCAAACTCCGATGATGAGGTGCAGATTGATACCAGCTCGTATTTAACTCTGAGCAAAGATAATCAGCGGGAGCGTGGACTTGACAACGATGTTGGAGAGAAAGAGTCAAGGAACGAACAAGCAGAGAGTGCATCATCAACGGTATCAAACAAGAAATCAAAAAAGGCCAGCAACAGCAAAAAGACCTCCTCAGAGGTAGAAGCCCAGAATGATAATGACGATGTCAATGACTCGGATGGCTCTGAGCCGGAGCCAGTGATGGTTCATGCCAAGGCTGCAGCATCCCTATCACAGCGTGACTTGGTCGCTCGTGCCTTCGCCAATGATAATGTTGTTTCAGAATTTGAGAAGGAGAAAATGGAGACAATGGAAGCTGAGCGACCCAAGGATATAGACATGACTCTTCCTGGATGGGTAAGTTTTTATTTTTATTTCTCATTTTATTATAATGCACATGCTACTTCTGATATGTTTAATATGTATGTTAACATTTGTGTTACCCATTATTACTGTTATTACTATTTATCAGGGTTCATGGGGTGGAAAGGGTATGAGGAAGAAGAAGGATGTCGTAGTCAAGAAGGCACAGCCTGGCGATGGTGTCGAGCTGAGCAAGCGCAAGGATGCTAAGCTTGCACATGTAATTATCAACGAGAGACGTGATAAGAAGGCTGCAAACTACGCTGTGACCTCGATCCCACATCCATTCAAGTCCTGGGCCCAATATGAAGCCAGTCTACGAGCCCCCGTAGGCAAGGAATGGAACACCAACACAACATTCCAGAAGATGACCCTGCCTAGAATTACAACAAAGTTGGGCAAGATTATCGATCCTTTAACTGCACCTTTCAAGTAAAAAAAAAAAAAAAAAAAAAAAAAAAAAGGCAACGAAGAAGAGAGAAAAAGCGGGCACTAAATTAATCGCCATTTTTTTTTTGTAGTAGTAGTAGTAGTAGTACTTAGATAACTGCATCCGTTCTTTTACTCTCCACACCACATCACATCTTTGCATTTAAACATTTTATTTTGTCATTCCTATTAAAGACCATATGCTACAAGTATAGATCATCAATTGAAGAGCACTTGAAATCGCAGATGTTGGTAAGGTAAAAGAGGTTCTTTTTTTTTTTTTTTTTTTTTTTTCGGGATCTACAAGTACAATTAAGCAGAAGGATAATCTTTTCTCCTTTTGGTAAAATTCTCACAACCTATCAACGGTTTGATGACCCACAGGGAGGCGTAGCAGAACTTAGGCATATGCTTTAGGACATCATGGACAAATCATTATGCTGTGTTGATTCGACTCGTTGATCTTTTATCAAGGCGCAACTTCTTGATCCTTAGATTGTTAGATAGTTGGATGTCTCTGTCAATCTTCCTTCTCTTATTAGCAATCAGCTATCATACAAAAATATACAAGTCAGAGTCAACGAAGTCTGAGGAGTAAGGATATACCTGTGCATTTGAGAAATGGAAGCAATTGGAATTGTGGCAGTACATGTACATCAAGAGAAAAAATTATACGGCAAAATAAATTTAAAAAATAGTTGACGCGAAGATAGCATCATCCTCTCTCTTTCTTTTTCTCATTTTTTACAACAATAACAACTTGAAAAAACCACCATGCCTTTAAATTTGGATATCGAGGATAGAGCTATCATCGTTGGAATGCACCTTGCGGGAATGAAGGATGCGGAGATCGCGCTGAAACGTAATGTAGCAAGATCAACGGTCTACACTATTATCCAAAGATATTACAAAAGAGGTACCACCGCTCGCGCCCCCGCCCCAGGACGACCAAGAGCACTGAGTGAAAGAGATATCAGGAGCATAGTGCGCTGCACAAAGAGAGAAAGGAGAGCCGCTCTTAAGGACATCAGCAATCAATTGCCGAAGAAAGTGTGCACAAGGACCGTTTCAGAGACATTGCATTCACTGGGTATCTTCAGCCGGATCGCGGTTCCAAAACCATACTTAAATGAAGATTATATGAAGAGGCGACTGGCTTTTGCCAAAAAGTACGAGAGTTGGTCCAATGAAGATTGGAGTGGGGTAGTTTGGACTGATGAATCGTCATTTGAAGTTGGCGAGAATTTCCGTAAGATAAGAGTTTGGCGTACGGCGGAGGAAAAGTACGACCACGATTGCCTTATACCCACTTTCAAGAGTGGTAGAACATCCTTGATGGTCTGGAGGGGGCAGTGTTTTGTGGAAGATGTATATAAAGTTGAACTAATCAGGTTTATGGCTGAAGTAGAGGGCGGCATTCTCATGGAGGATAATGCTCTAGTCCATACTTGCAAGATAGCAAAAGAATGGCGTGAAAATAACAACATCTCTAGGATTCCAGACTGGCCAGCATGTTCTCCGGACATGAACCCCATCGAGCGTGTATGGTCATTTCTCGCTAATGCACTCGATAAGCGCCCCAAAGGACCAAGAGATCTCCCCAGCCTCGCAGTAGCTCTTACTGAGAAGTGGAATAATTTGCCACAAGAGAAACTGGCAAGCCTTGTTGATTCCATGCCCAACAGGCTGAAAGAAGTGAGGAAGGCTAAAGGTGGGCACACTCATTATTAAACCCACATAGCACTTTTACCTTTCATACAGTATATCTCCAAACCCTCTATAGAGAAACAAAATCGACCTCTTTAACGAATTCTAAAGTTTCATGTTGATTGATAAAGTCTTTGTGTATGTTGTCTATGATCTGTTTGTCAAGGGTGCTCAAAAAATTAGAATTTGCCGTAAAATTTCTTCATGAATGTTGTTACACAATTTAATAATTTAATACTTTATTTTTCAAACATTTTATACAGACGCGCTTATTCAACTGGCTTTTATCTCCCATCAATCAGTCTTGGTTTTCAATCCTCTTGTTAGTAATCATAGCAATCACGTTCGAACAAAGATTTATTAAAAACAAGTCGAAAGTCGATGCACAGGGGGGAGAATTGTTCTTCAAGGGATTGAGGATACAACCGTGCATTTGACAAAGTGGAGCAATTAGCAATGTGGCAGTGCATTCCACAAATTGAAAAACGTTATTTTAACAGACGAAGAAAGTTGTTCATGGTTTGCATGTGAGCATTCTTCATTCTCCATCATGACTTTTTTTTTTTTTTTTTTTCAATTCCTTGACTCGACAAAACCCCAACTACACTCCTCTTCAGATAGTCATATTCCATGGGCATTCTCAACCCAGTCTGCACTGCAACAGATGGTATCCGAGTGTTCGCACTTGCATATGCTTCCAGCTATAGCGACGTATCTTCTAGTTATAATATCTTGATCAAGTCGAACGACTATCCGCATGAAAACGTCCAGGACATGACCTGGTCTTTAGTCAGTGCTGTTCCCCGTGATCAATACTATTACCTCAGTGAAGATAATATCAATGGTCGTGGATATGGTTGTGCAGTCGATAATAAAGGGGTCTTTACGGCTCTAGCACGAATATCACAGCAATCCAAGTCTGCTCCACGCGACGCAGTTGTTAGAGGGATCCAATATACACCTGGTAATGCAGGAGCAGAAGGCACATGGAAGAACATCGATACCTCCCAGCCGTATGTTTGGCTCGAATCTACCAGTGCTCATCTGTACAACTTGATGGATCCAGTAACAAAGCAAATAACCTTGATGCACGCCTCTGTCTCGACTCAAGGAAACGATACTGGAATCATGATGGCCTCGTTCAATCCTGCCACCAACACCATGGAACAAAATGCAGTCCCTTGGAAGTTGGTAAAGCGATCCAGCTCTTTATTGGGTATGTTAGTTTTTTTCATTGTTACCATACTCCACTCGCTAACGCATGACTCTATGCTTCTCGAATCATCATTAGCCCTATGTCACTAGGTCTCTTACATTCGGAGGGAACAACGCCCTTCTCGCCTTAGGACAGAACTTAACATCAGTTTGGAATCTTGAATCTTTCTTCGTAACAAAAGTCCTGCTTACACCTGGATCTGTGACAATGCCGAACCCTCCAACACTCAGGCATATTGTGGCATATGATTTAGTGGACGAGTGCCTTGCGAATTACTCCGACGTCAACATGTGGCCATTAAAGGATGGCGCTGTGCTATCTTGCAGAGTAAGAAAAAAAAAAATACAAATAAAAAAAAACCAAAAAAAAAAAAAAAAAAAGGCATTACGGGATCTCTCCAGAGGTTAACAACTATCAATATACCACTATTCACTTCAATCCCCCTCCGCCTTTAGTCTAAAGCTCCTGGAGCTGTCATGACTGAGGTATTTACAACGGACGGGGCTAACAAAGTTACCCAACTCACGATTTCTGGGTTTGCAGGCTTATTTGACAATGTACGTACGATCCTGCTTGTCCAGGGATCAGCCAGTCCGTTCTTGTTCATGTACAACAGTTCTGGTATCTATGGTATTGCTCTAGAAGTGAGTACAGAATCCAAATGGGCCAGCTCATCGACCAGAATCAACATTCCGGATCAGTATGGCCTTGACATAGGTGGATCTTCACCTTCCGATGGTCCCTCGGCTGGGAAACCTCGACCAAGCAATGATATTTCAGATAAACATGAAAGCACCAGTAATGGAGGTATGATTGGAGGAGTGTGTGCAGGCATTGTAGTGGTTGCTGCAGTTGTAGTATTCCTATTTATGCGTAAGCGGCGACAACAGAACAAGGGCGCCAAGAGCGCGTCCAAAGGCTTGGCAGGTTCAGAAGGTAGTAATACAGGCTTGGAAGGCAACAACTTGCTCCCACTACAGCCACCTATCGAGCGGGCCATGAAGTCGGATGTCACAGACTCATGTGGACCACATGCAGTACCTCCAGTACCTGTTCACGATCCTCATGGAAGTCAAGTAGTCTCACCTTTGGATAGTGACGCCTTGGGTCTACCACCAGCTCATCCATCCTCGGATCCTACTATACCAGTACCATTATATTGGGAGCCGAAGCCTTTTATTCCTCCTAGGCCAAGCAATATCAGCAGCAACAGCGATAATAATAATCGCACCAATAACAATAACGGCGATCAAAGCACAAATGCGAGCACTGCTTTACCTTCAACATCGACTCTCTCAAATGTACCACGATTCTGGGAACCCAAACCATTTATTCCGCCGACCCGAAACAACAACAATAGTAATAATGACTTTAATAATAGCAATAACAATATTGTAAACAATCATAACAGTAATTCACCATTAATACCAACGGTGTCGGCCTTGGCGCAAGGGCCCTCAACAGAGAGCCTTCAGTCGTCGGAAGTCTATGCCGAGCGGCGAAATTCACCGTTACATAGAGCTCCTGCTATTCCTCACCACTCAAGACCGAACGGGCTTTAGTCGTGAAAAAACCAAGGCTTCTTATTCTTTTCTTTCCTTTAAACAATAAAATATAAAATATAAATGCTTTTTTATATCTCTGCCAGTGCGTATCCGCTCATAAACATATCTATTTTTACATGGACTCTGTTAATGGATAAACACCTATTGAAGCTTCAAACATTTTTAAAGAGACTATACATATTGATTCGGCTGTGCAGAGTGGTTGATTTCTGGGTGCCTCATAAACTTGTAATTTAAACTATTTAAAGTTTACACATTGTTTTGGATGGAGTGAGCATGCACATTCAAAATATGTCCACCGACACGCATTACACTTTGTCAAATGCACTTTTTCTTCCGGTCATAAAAACAAAAGCAACAAGGTCCGAAAGCGAGAGTCGAAAGGACTGAGCACGGCGCGATGTAAGAGCCCCTTCTTCTACTCTTTCCCCCTTTGTTTTCTGTTGACAACTCTCGGATCTAAAGGCGGCGCGAATTAGTCTGCTCTTAAAATCTTAACTCTAATTGCATGCGTGCACTGCCCCATATACACATGCCTCTCTTTTTTCTTGTTCTCGTTCACTTTCCTTCTGTCCTCTCTTTTCGTCTTTCTCATTCCCCCAACTACCTCTGTCCACATCAACATGGGTCTTCTCCGTCCAAAATGTCTGACAACGGACAACACTCGACTATACGCTTTCGCTAGGGAGATGGATCTCGCAACTGAACAATATCACTATCTGCTACTGAAGTCCAATGATAACCCCTCATTCGACCTAAAAGACCTGACTTGGTCCATTATCAGTGTTGTTCCTACCACAGGATTGCCACTTTTTGTCTCCTATCCTTATTTTGGTGACTTCGACTGTGTGGTTGATGACCAAGGTGTGTTTTCGATCATCGGAAAGAATGATTACGATGAAAACTTCGAAGATTATCCATTCAATGTGAATGCGATGCAATACGTACCCTCGTTGACTCCAGGAACCAATGGCACCTGGAGAAACATCACCACACCTACACAAGAAGCCGATTATCTTTGGAATCGCGCCTATAAAGGCACATTATTCAATTACAAGGATGCACAGGGCAAGAACAATCTGATGCACACCTATATCTCCTCCAACGAGTCAGATGTCTATGTTGCTGCCCTGGATACTACAAGTATGACACTAAAGCAAGGAATAGGTGCTTGGAATATAGTGCGTGTTCATATTTTTCCCGAAGCTGCGTTGGTTTTTGGACAGACACAGGATAAACAGCTAATCTAACTTCACTCTATTGCTGACTTTTTTATTTTTTATTTTTTATTTTTATTTTTTTTTCCCTAAAAAATTGACTTGGACTTAGACGAACGGAAAGTATTCACATAGTAGCTACGCATCATTTGCAAACAACAATATCTATATATACGGCGAGGATTTCGATAAGAGAGCAAAGCAGTTGTTTGCGTTCCCAATCACCAGTGCCTCTCCCAATGCTCCTGGTGTTCTGCCCCGGGGCTTCAACGCGACAGAAGTGGACAATGCTTGTGGAATTTACACGTCATCGTTCGTAATGCAAGCTCTTAAGGACGACCTAGTTATCTTTTGTCGGGTAAAAATTGGGTCACTCGTGGTATTACACTCTTTAATTAGAATTTTTCCTCGATCGTCTAAATTTTTTTATTTTTTTATTTTTTTTTTTTCCATGGAGTAGAGAGGATATCGCATTCACATCTTCAACGGCAGCGGCTTCACAGCACTACCAGTTATCAACAGTGATTTAGAGTTCGAATATATGAATGCTATGGTCCCTTTCCCAGGCGCTACACCATACCTCTTCATGTATAACAGGGGAGGGTCTTATAGTATTCCGCTCAATGGATCCTTTGTTAGTTCTGTGCTCAAGGGAAATAATATCACAATTGTAGAAAATTATGGGGTTAAACCTTTGACCCAGCCAAATGAGACCCCTATTCCTACAGTAGGGGCCTCCAACTTACCTGCCAATGCAGTTACTACGCAAATACCCAACACAGGCACTGAGCAGGAACACTCGAACGCCAACAAAGGAATGATTGCTGGTATTGTTATCTGTATTCTCGCTGCCATGGCATTTTTATTGTTCAGATTCAGACAACATAAGCGCAATGCATGGAGGAAGAGGAGCAAAAGCGCAGCAAATGCTGCTGCTGCATCTACCGTTGCTGCAAATGGCGCTGGCGTCGAAGGCTATACTTCCGTTAGCCAAGGGGACTATTCACCATATCCAGCTCAACACCATAATGAGAAGGCGCTACCAGAGGTGAAGGCAAAAGTGGCAGATGATATCTGGGAGTACAAGACTGTAGACCCAGTTAGCCCATCGATTGCTGGCAGTACAGTCCACTCAAGCCCCTACTTTACCTCTCCACCCGTCCCTAACCATAGCAAGCCCGGCCTAAGTCCTGGCCAATACTAAATATATAAAAAAGACGCTGCCAGATACGATACCCTTCCTTATACTAGTTTTCATCATTAAACCAATCCATTTGCAATATTTTTTGTTCACTTGTTCACATAATAATAGTAGGAGGACAGAGAAGAAAAAGCGCTAGCACGGTGTTCCCTCACTAAGCCGTCGAAAATCGACGATTTGTTGAAACCGAACCTTTATTGATTTCAAGTGCAGTCATTCCTTCTCTCTTCCTTCACTACCTTCTATCCTTCATTCATCCATATACTCAAGCAGATAACCAAGCAATGTCTAACAAACAGCCTTCACAATCGAAGTTTACATGCCCAGCTAAGAGACAGATCGTCTTTGGTAAGTTGCTGCCTCTGGAGAAGCGAATCCGTTACCCCTACTATAGTCGAGCAGCCAAGCGCGAATTCAGTCGAAATATGGAGACTGTAGAAGACGTTTTGATAGAGTGGTATGCTACTGAGACCTTGGCCTCAATGTCACTGATAGATGCCTGCAAGGGGTAGCAGCGATGATTTAGACTGGAATGAGGCCTTTCTCTCTTCCAGATCAAGTACCAAAACCATGTTATTTTTCGAAATGATGGCTCCATCGCTTTAAAAATAGATATGGCCTTAAACCTTTCACTAGCTATGGCAAAAGTGGGTGGAGCCCGAGGCTGTAAAGGACTGCATCCAGGCTATTAAAGCCAACCTTACCGACTTCAAGCTTGAAAATACCTACAATTGTGGTAAGACAGACCTTTTCCTTACAGATATGCCTAACAAGAAGCATGAGGCTGGACCTATTCATGGAAAAAAAGATTGTTCGGTCAGCTAGAGTCTCAACCCTGTTTTGTAATAACTCAAAAGTGTCTGACAAGCGCGAACCTTTAGTTCTTGCGATGCATCACCCATTGGATCTGGCCAAAGATTTCTTCAAGACAATGGATGCAAGTCGTTCTAGTAAAGGTTAAATGAGACAACCTATGTTCACTAAATGGCTAAAGTGACTGGATGGTGACATGCAGGAACAGGGCTTCCCTAATCGACAGTGCACCAGAACATTGGGGTTGCGAAGCTCTTGAAATCGAGAGCATCACGATCACTTGGCTACCTTCAAATACGAAGTCAATGACAAAGCCTTTGGATGCAGGTGTTATAAGATTGTTCAAGGCGCTTTAAAGCAATAATATGCTTGAAGCTGTGGTGCGTGTAAGGGCAAAGAGCAAATCGGCTAAGCTTTGCTATCTAACGCGGCGCTTTGGTCGTGTACCGCTAGGGCTTGACGATCAGTGACCCCAGCTTGCGTCTGCGGTTGCCTTGTTGAGGTTCCTATTTTGACCTTCGAATAAAGGAACTATTAGCATTGCCTTGGAATCTAGTCAAAAGGAGAACAGACTCTTCAGCTTCAAAATAAACTCGTTAACGAACATGGTGGAGACAGAGAAAAGGCCACCAAGCAAACGAACACTAGTGTGCTCAACTGTCTCGCAATGAACTGCTTCGAAGGGTCTTCTGAGGTGGTTAACGGTGCTGTCAATAAGATAATGACTTCCGAAAAGCACAAGCGTCGCTTCATTCCCCACACGAAAGATGATATCGTTTACGAAAGTGATGAGATAAAGGAAGAAAGACAATGAAGTTTTCGACGGCTTAGTGAAGGAACATTGTACAATTCAGCCTGTAAAGTTGAATTTTAAATTCTATTGAAGTTGCCCTTGCCTTCGATAGTCTTCCAATTCTAATATCTCTCGCCTCTGAGTGTTGGGAACGCTCACTAGATGGCCTGTTATGGGACCAACAAGGCAAACCTCCCCTTTGGATTTACTGAACATCACAAATAATGTTCATATATATATACATGTATGTTTTATGACTAAAATGGGGGGCCAACTTAATAATCAATAACTAGGAAGCTACTCTTCCAAGATTCTACATATATTTGATTTCCTATTGTAGATACTATGAATACATATAAAAAAAGACTCTTGAGATTGATAGAAAGATATGCCAGGAATTTATTACGGTTTTCTCTTTTCATTTCAAAGTCCTTGGGTATATATGCATTACTCGAGAAATGTCGAAGGAATATTTAGGAACTCAGATGAATACATCAAAGTCTAAAACATAAAATGTTGATACAAAACGATTTTTTCCCTCCTCCTTTATGGGCTAGGTCGTGAATGCAGTGGAATGGAGGGCGCTCCCGAAACAGGTGAATTCGTGAGCACGCTTTGGCCTCCACTATAGAGAGTGTGAGTCGCTGTAGGAGACCCTGCAGAGGCATAACTCGGTGATCCCGTAATATGGTCGACAGAGAGAAGCGTACCAGGAGGCGAGCCTGCTCCATTTGATACACCTGACGATGTGGCAAAGTTAGGTTGTGGATGTGCCGAAAACAAGAACTGTTGTTGACCAGGCTGTGTTGCCATAGGACTAGACGTTGTTGGGACTCCTCCTGCGTACGCCTGTGCTTGTTGTGTCGTGTTTGTCCATGCCTGTTGAGTTCCTGTGGGCTCAACGACCATCTTAAAATTACCATGTTCATTGCTATTGGGGCCTATCATTAATGGCTGTGACGCTGCCTGAGTTGCAGCCTTGCCTTCAGCTTCAACTTCTTTGCGATCGGCCCGCCAACGGTGAAATACAGATCCTGCTGCCGCGAAGGCAATTAGCAATGCTAAGACAAATCCGACAATGAGACCCGTGGAGGGCGCTGTAGAGTGAACATCTCCTGAAGGAAGGACGGTTATTTTAATATAATCCGTGGGCTGCGGATTTGGATCAGTACCGAACGTGTCCGTGACATTGATGGTATGGCTCACATTATACCATTGACCAATGTTGGGACCACTGAGGTTAATGCCACGGATGTGGGTCTTGTTGTTAAAGTCAACGTGCGGAACAAATGCAAACGCCGGCGCACCATTTCTGGGCCCCATATCTGCCCAGTACATTTCATAAATATCGCGGGAGAAAACGAGATCCTGGCTCAAATGAGTGTTTGTGGCATTCTTATAGTGTGATTGATCCGAAAGATCCATAGTGAGCAGCCATGGATTCCCGGATTCATAGCCCTAACCATGGTTATAGTAAGGAATAAAATAATAGTAACAATAGTAATGATAGAAATGTTAGGAAACATTGTTTTTTCCTTTGATGGACTCGCTATGCTTACAGAAAGAAGAATATCTTACGGCACGGTAGAGGAAGTAATAAGTATCATCAAAGAAGGAAGTAATCGAGATATCAAAAAGAGTAAGGTTGGGACCACTCAAAAAGCTTCCAAAGGGCCCAAACTCTCTGGCATCTGCAGCAGGGATTTTAGCAGGTATTGTAGAGTTTAGGAGTGGGATTGTAAGAATACTGACACTGTCAAACGGTCTACGATTATCAGATATGATAAACAATGTGTCTTTATGATAGGTCGCTTTCACGAAATCATAGTACGTGCTATTCTGCGTAACCAATAACCAACAAAAAAAAAGGAGGAAATGGGAAGAGAGACATTATTAATGAAACGGTTCATAAGGATCCCAATACATCTGAAGACAATACAGTACAACCATGTTCTTGTTGTTGCAGCCGCTAGAACTAAATCTCACTCACATAGTTCCAGGTAGGACCTTGGTTCAATTGAAGAGATGCATTGTCTAGCACTCCAAAATTCAGTACATGTTGTGTGTCCAGATAAGAGTGAATAACGACGTTGTTGCCTGAAGCATCATTGACATGATAAAGCGATACTGAGGTAGATTCCGTGGTCCAAGAGTAGGGGCTTATGATATCAATATTCTTCCATCCGCCCTCTCCAGTGTTGTTACCGTTGGGCGTGGCTGGGAAGAGTGGACTGTATTGGAGACCAGCCGATACAGGAGGGGATGTTGGTGTTTTGCGTACAGATAGAGCAATAAAGGTGAATACGCCCTATAAAACAAATCAACAGGGAACACATGTCTCAACTTCACATTACATGTAACAATCAAGCACTATCTATGTCTCAAGCAACGTCCTTCGTACCTTGTCATCCACATAACACAATTGACCCCCTTTACTTCCTGAGATATCATATAACACTGATGCTTGAACCGAGGAGACTACTTTCCATGAAACATCAGCTGCTGAGGTTGGGTTCTCGTTGGATTTGATTAAGATGAGACGATCAGGATCCTCAGCGAACATGATACTGTAGTCTCGGTCAACTGCAATTCCATAGAAGGAATTCGCGTTAGAGGCAAAGCAAAAAGGACTAAGGAAGCCCATTCTTTAAACTGCTGAGGTAGGAAGAAGAACCGATAAGAATGGGAGTTAAAGAAAAGGAGATGCGAATGCGCTGAGTAAGATCAACCGGTAAGAACAAGAGTAAGAAAAGAGAAAACTAAAAGTAGGGGGGAAAAAAAAAAAAAAAAAAAAAAAAAAGATGGCAAAGGGCTACAAAGCAAAGGAAGAAAAAAAGAAGTAAACCTCGAGTGAGCGAGCAACATTGCTCTCAAATTCACGGCGTGTGGATGGATGGTCGTAAAATTTTTCAATTGGGTAAATACTATATACATATTGATTCGGCTGTGCAGAGTGGTTGATTTCTGGGTGCCTCATAAACTTGTAATTTAAACTATTTAAAGTTTACACATTGTTTTGGATGGAGTGAGCATGCACATTCAAAATATGTCCACCGACACGCATTACACTTTGTCAAATGCACTTTTTCTTCCGGTCATAAAAACAAAAGCAACAAGGTCCGAAAGCGAGAGTCGAAAGGACTGAGCACGGCGCGATGTAAGAGCCCCTTCTTCTACTCTTTCCCCCTTTGTTTTCTGTTGACAACTCTCGGATCTAAAGGCGGCGCGAATTAGTCTGCTCTTAAAATCTTAACTCTAATTGCATGCGTGCACTGCCCCATATACACATGCCTCTCTTTTTTCTTGTTCTCGTTCACTTTCCTTCTGTCCTCTCTTTTCGTCTTTCTCATTCCCCCAACTACCTCTGTCCACATCAACATGGGTCTTCTCCGTCCAAAATGTCTGACAACGGACAACACTCGACTATACGCTTTCGCTAGGGAGATGGATCTCGCAACTGAACAATATCACTATCTGCTACTGAAGTCCAATGATAACCCCTCATTCGACCTAAAAGACCTGACTTGGTCCATTATCAGTGTTGTTCCTACCACAGGATTGCCACTTTTTGTCTCCTATCCTTATTTTGGTGACTTCGACTGTGTGGTTGATGACCAAGGTGTGTTTTCGATCATCGGAAAGAATGATTACGATGAAAACTTCGAAGATTATCCATTCAATGTGAATGCGATGCAATACGTACCCTCGTTGACTCCAGGAACCAATGGCACCTGGAGAAACATCACCACACCTACACAAGAAGCCGATTATCTTTGGAATCGCGCCTATAAAGGCACATTATTCAATTACAAGGATGCACAGGGCAAGAACAATCTGATGCACACCTATATCTCCTCCAACGAGTCAGATGTCTATGTTGCTGCCCTGGATACTACAAGTATGACACTAAAGCAAGGAATAGGTGCTTGGAATATAGTGCGTGTTCATATTTTTCCCGAAGCTGCGTTGGTTTTTGGACAGACACAGGATAAACAGCTAATCTAACTTCACTCTATTGCTGACTTTTTTATTTTTTATTTTTTATTTTTATTTTTTTTTCCCTAAAAAATTGACTTGGACTTAGACGAACGGAAAGTATTCACATAGTAGCTACGCATCATTTGCAAACAACAATATCTATATATACGGCGAGGATTTCGATAAGAGAGCAAAGCAGTTGTTTGCGTTCCCAATCACCAGTGCCTCTCCCAATGCTCCTGGTGTTCTGCCCCGGGGCTTCAACGCGACAGAAGTGGACAATGCTTGTGGAATTTACACGTCATCGTTCGTAATGCAAGCTCTTAAGGACGACCTAGTTATCTTTTGTCGGGTAAAAATTGGGTCACTCGTGGTATTACACTCTTTAATTAGAATTTTTCCTCGATCGTCTAAATTTTTTTATTTTTTTATTTTTTTTTTTTCCATGGAGTAGAGAGGATATCGCATTCACATCTTCAACGGCAGCGGCTTCACAGCACTACCAGTTATCAACAGTGATTTAGAGTTCGAATATATGAATGCTATGGTCCCTTTCCCAGGCGCTACACCATACCTCTTCATGTATAACAGGGGAGGGTCTTATAGTATTCCGCTCAATGGATCCTTTGTTAGTTCTGTGCTCAAGGGAAATAATATCACAATTGTAGAAAATTATGGGGTTAAACCTTTGACCCAGCCAAATGAGACCCCTATTCCTACAGTAGGGGCCTCCAACTTACCTGCCAATGCAGTTACTACGCAAATACCCAACACAGGCACTGAGCAGGAACACTCGAACGCCAACAAAGGAATGATTGCTGGTATTGTTATCTGTATTCTCGCTGCCATGGCATTTTTATTGTTCAGATTCAGACAACATAAGCGCAATGCATGGAGGAAGAGGAGCAAAAGCGCAGCAAATGCTGCTGCTGCATCTACCGTTGCTGCAAATGGCGCTGGCGTCGAAGGCTATACTTCCGTTAGCCAAGGGGACTATTCACCATATCCAGCTCAACACCATAATGAGAAGGCGCTACCAGAGGTGAAGGCAAAAGTGGCAGATGATATCTGGGAGTACAAGACTGTAGACCCAGTTAGCCCATCGATTGCTGGCAGTACAGTCCACTCAAGCCCCTACTTTACCTCTCCACCCGTCCCTAACCATAGCAAGCCCGGCCTAAGTCCTGGCCAATACTAAATATATAAAAAAGACGCTGCCAGATACGATACCCTTCCTTATACTAGTTTTCATCATTTAAACCAATCCATTTGCAATATTTTTTGCTCACTTGTTCACGTAATAATAGTAGGAGGACAGAGAAGAAAATAAAGCGTTGGCGCAACGCACACCTCCAATAACCTCTCCTTTGGCACTGCGGGATTATTTACTTTGGCATAATTTTCTCTGGCCCATGTGATCACGCTAAGGTTTTTACTCTACAAGAAAAGGAATAAATGTAAACAAGGGTGGAAAATAGAAACCTCTGATGTGTCTTTTTTATGGGTGATCAGAGTCAAAATGAACCCATCTCAGCTCAATAACAACAGGCATGTTTACCTGGCTAGTTGCAGGACACTATGTTAGACTTCATAGAAACAAGATAAATTAATCGACTGGCCGGTACAGCTCTTTGTCCTGACTTCATGCCTATTTGCCCTTCATTAGCACATCGGAGGAAAACCTGGGTACACGCCGCGTTGCTGTTTTTGTTAAAATGAGCCTGCTCATACCCAAGTCAACTTACAACCCAACCCAATAACAACAGACATGTTTGTTTACTTGACCAAGTTTAGGGAATCCACAAATATCATAACAGAGTGTAAATAAACCGACCGGTCTCGTTGCCACACTCTTACCTCTTTGCCACTATTCTGTTTTTCACTGAATCGAAGCCCTTATTAATTCCCATTTTTCTCTTATTTCTTTTTTTTTTACAATTTTTCCAAGCTCTTTTTTTTTTTTTTTTTTTTTTTTTTTTTTTAAAAAAAAATAAAAAATTGAAAAAAAAAAAACGAAAGATGGGTATTCTCGATCCATTCTGCTACGATTTCAGACAGCATCATCTTTATGGGATAGCTGTCGCACCAGACTATACTGATTTTGAAAAAAAACTCCGTTACATATTGATCAAGTCCAATACGGATCCTCCATCTGCACAAGGCATCACTTGGACTGTCGTCTCCTCTATTTTACTATCAGAAGTATATGATCTCTATCGACAAAAAGAAGAAGTACAATGTGTAGTCGATGATAAGGTAAGAACAAAAAAAAAAAAAAAAAGATTACTTGAATCTTATCTCATTTTTTTCATGTGGATGGGGGTCTCTAACCCACACAAAAAAAAAAAAAAAAAAAAAAATAGGGCGTATTCACATTAATTAGTCCGACAGCCTACACATCAGCATCGTCAGCTCCAGTGCTAGCTGGGATCCAGTATAGCCCTCTATACCCTCCATCCCCGGATGGCAACAATACCGGTCCTGGTGGATGGAAGAACATTGATTTTCAGCTTCCTTATAAATGGAACGATTTTAGCTCACTCTATACCACGCTTTATATCACAAAAGATTTGATTGGTAAAAATGTGGTTGTTCACACTTGGATTGGCGCGGTACAGACCCTCCATTTCGGTACTCTGGATAATACTTCACTACGGTTTCAGCAAGGGCCTTCATGGATATTGGTAAACAAATGGCTTTACAAAAAAACTCTATAATGGTATAGCTTTTTATTTATTCCTATACTCACCTGCTCTTTTACCCTCTTTTCCCTTCTTTTAGAATTCAACACTGTTCGACCCACAACACGCGACCTATCTTAACGAAAACCTCTTCATCCTTTCACATCGCATGGGACGCACTGGGGTTAAAGATACAGTGAGTATTATTACTGCACCATTACCGGATTCGAATATCCCCCCTACTGCTCCTAGCCCCATTCGAGGATTTGGGCCTTTTAGCAACATTACGGCAAATGGTGCTAATTTCTCACTGGCTCATCATCAAATGGGAGGATCCTTCGGAGACACCTATTACTTTGTATACGAGCAGGTATGGACGTGCACTGCTTCAGGTTAAAAGTAAGACAAATCTTTATTACCTAGTGTCGATTGTAACTATTTAAACACCATGCCTTTCTTTCTACCATTCACTCATTCATTTACTATCTCTTCCTATAAACCATAATATAGGGTGGCCCTGATGAAAGACCAATGTGGTTGGTCACTATGAATATGGCCAACGTCTCCGAGATAAAAGATCCGAAAAGTACAAAATTCAGTCGCCGTTGGCCCATAGATGCCACCACTAAAAGTTTATTATGGCAAACCGTTGGGGGAAGCAGTGAAGGGCCAGCGTTTGCACTAGTGCATACCACGAGCCAAAGAAATGCCAGTCGCTACTATGGCTTCAATTTGAATGGCCCTTCGATTGGTCAATGGTATAATGTGACCCATAGCATCAACGTCACAGATTCATTTGGGAAGGGGATCGGGCCTACACCTACAGACCTTATTGCTGTAACCATCCACCCCTCAGGCAACGTACACTCCACAGGCCCATCTACAGGTCTAATTATCGGATTGGTTATTGCTCTTCTAGCAGTCTTAGGATCCCTTGGCTCCACGGTTTATTACCGATGGCGTACTGCCATTAATAACAGTGATGATAGTCATAATAATCAAAATGGAAATCGGTCTCTGTCACAGGCACACATTCATGGGCAGCAACAACAATGACATCTCCTCAGCAGCAACCGGTGTTCGAGGGAAAGCAAGAAGTTGAGCAGCAGGAACTTAAACATAATACCGCATAATCATCATCACTAAGCTCAGCCTGCTCAACAGCCATTCTTATATTCACCCGCTCGCAACCCAACTCTACTACATTCTTAGAAGGAAAAATAGATCCAAACTCGCCTTCAGACACCTAACGTAACGGCCGCAGCCCACAGCATCTCTGAGCCGCCTAAACAATAGGTTCCTCTACTTTCATCAAAATCCTATTTGAAGGAACTCCTTTCTCGAACGGCAATCCAGGGTTTTCGTTAATTTAAACTAGCTATATGTGCTAGTAATAATAATTATAATAAATCAATCAAACCAAATCCCATCATATATATGTCTCTTTTTTAATAACAAGCTATCGTCCGCAACAGGAAAAGAGATCTCTTTTTTACCCTCACACCCGCTTACTCGACCCATAATGTATGGATTTTGCTAAATAAACAATATTTTCTTTCATTTCTGCTAACCTGTCTCCCATACGCATGTAATCCGGTTATTTCCAGCTACTTCTCTGAAGGGCCAAAAAGCAAAGAGAGAGAGAGAGAGAGAGAGAGAGATAAATTTTATTGTTTGGTATGAGGGTTGTTTACTGGGGGACTCAGCCAACCCGTCCCAGGAGGTACGATATTATAGGCAAATGGCGTGGTCTGAGGGTTTTGGTTTGAAGCTAGTCTATTAACATCTTGTTCTCCAGCCACATTAGCGCGATTGTTGTTATTTTGTGTAAAACCCGGATGCACTTGAAAAGGACTGGGTGGGCTCGGTTGAGTTGTTAAAGAACTAAGCGGCTCCAGCAGGTACTCACTATAAATTGATCCTGACACGAGAGCGTTATCATTAGTAACATCCGATTGTCCAAAGATCGAGCTGGTTTGGCCCATTGGCTTCAACTGAGTTTTCTTAGTTGGTGGCTGAGGCGAATGAGCAGGGGCTATTTCCTCCAATAGAGCGGGCTGCATCCTTGGGGGTGAGACTGATAATGTCGGTACCGTTGACAGCGTAGGTTCTATTATTGATGATGCTGTTGATGACCCTGTTAAAGATGAGATCCCGTATCCTGGATGTGTCTCCATCCGGACATCCGTAAAGGTTAAATGAAGTGGTTGGGCTGAATCCTCCGATGCACGTAGTTCTTCTCGTATATCTCTTGTCCCCTCTTCCGTTACCACTGCTTTTGGCGTTGGTGGCTCTTCCTCCTTGGGGCTTATGGAAGCCTTTCTTTTGCCCTTTGCACCCCCTTCCTTCTGGATTCCTTCTTCCCTCTTGGATTGTGTGCGGCGGCGAAAGAGAACGCACAGAACAATAGCGATCGCAACGATCACTGCAGCAGAAATCCCACCAATTACTCCAGGATGAAGAGTACCGCTTTTGTGGCCCTGTCCTTCATCTGGGTTCCCTTTAGGGGCGGTACTATTGTTGGTATTCCCATCACCGTTACTTGGAGGCCCTGAGTTCCCTGGAGGTGCATTAAAAATGCCATTTGGAGGCGTGAAAAAATAATCAGGGATCGTGAAGTTTTTGTTAGCGTTAATTTTTTCGCGGGCCAAAGGTCCTTCGAGTGGGATACTGTAGATACCGGAAAGGTCATGCATGAAAATATATGGATAGGGCGATCCTGGGAAAGGTATTAAGGATAGAAGATTGTCAGAATCGTAAGTCTCCCGAGCAGCAGGCAAATGAGTCAGTTGCTTGGAGCCGTCGTCATAGATGAATATGTGAGCAGGCCTTGGGTACTAATCCAAAAATAATGGCATTTTTAATAACAGATGGAAAAAGAAAGATGGTAATAAAAAAAAAAAAATTGAAATATTAATATTAGTAAATAAAAGCAAATAAATAACAATAATAACAAAATGAATAAAATAAAGTATTAAAAAGAACAGGTAAAAAGTAAAAAAAAAAAGAATAAAATACAATATAAGAAAGAGTAAAGAAAATAAAATATAAGAATAAAACAAAGAATAAAATAATAAAAAACAGGCGGAAAAAAATAAATAAAGAAGGAATAAAATTAAGGGAATAAGCTAAAAAATAAAATAAAAAATAAAAAGAGAATAAGAT
Source organism: Lobosporangium transversale (assembly GCF_002105155.1). Taxonomy (NCBI): domain Eukaryota; kingdom Fungi; phylum Mortierellomycota; class Mortierellomycetes; order Mortierellales; family Mortierellaceae; genus Lobosporangium; species Lobosporangium transversale. Next base: position 277,371 of record NW_019028993.1, read on the forward strand.
AAAAAATGAAAAAGAGAATACAAGTTAGTAAAACGAACGATTGCTTACAGTGCAGAATACAATAGTCCTCTCTTTCAACGGCCGAAGGGAAACATTGTTTCCACAGTATGTAAAGATTTCTGTTGCATCAAAGCTCCGTACATTTCCTGCAGTAGGTGGGCTTCCTTGAGAATTAAACGGGATTAAGAATAGGCCATTGATTTCATTGACTGAAAAGCCATGTCCATAGAGCTGTAATGTATTATTGACAAAGGCCAACCCGTACATGGTGTAGCGTTTCAATACTGTCTAAGTACAGTAACATTTTTTTTAATAAAAATAATAATTAATAATAATAGCAATAATAATCTTAACAAAATCAAAAACAAAATAAAATACCATGAAGCTTACTGGTTTCCAGGGAGATGGGTTCAGAACCATGGTCATTTTGGTCGTATCCAATTCAGCAACCATGACATCCGAGCCATTTTTGTCCAAGAATGCATGGAACACTTTGTTCATTGAGCTTCCGTCCTGTCCATTGCCTCCGCTCTTGATACTGATCAGAGTAGAGGGTTTCATGGTGATCCAAGGGTACACTTTAGGGATCGTAATATTTTTCCATGTTCCCTCTGGCTGGTCCGGATTACCTACTGGCTGGAATTGTAATCCATTCAACCCAGTTGTAAAATAGTTTTGCGCAATCACTGTGAACACTCCCTCGTCATCTACTGCGCAACTAAAGTCGAGCATTTGATCCCAGATCTCAATTTGAGATAAATTAGCTTTAGGAACTGAGCTGATAAGGGTCCATGTGAGATCGTTCAACTTATGACTTGGATTATCGTTGGATCGTACCAATAAGTAATGTGTTGACTTGACATTCGCCTTGTTATCAACAATACCCATCCTTGCCGCAGTTGTGAACAGGTAAAATCGACTGCTGTCTGTGGCGATGCATATTGGTTTAATAACACCCATCCTGATTGATTATCGATTTTTATTGCTCAACTCTGACTAGTCTTTTTTTTTTTTTTTTTTTTTTTTTTTTTAGTAATAAGGAATGTGCTTGCTGCAAGTAGTTTTATGTATATGCTGCTTTTAGCTCCTTTTTTATTTTTTTTATTTATTTTTTTTATTTTTTTTTTTTATTTTTTTTTTTTTTTTGGGAGGAGGAATGGAACATTAATGGAAGAATGATGATGTTTTGAATTCGGCACTGCATCTTTTTATGCTCTCGAGGGCTGAATAAAATGAAGTTTAATTAAGGTTGTGGGCTTTTTACATGAAGTCTGATTGGACAAAACAGAAAACGTTCATGTTTCATGTAAACGCGCTCTGTTTTTGCATGAGGAAAAAAAAAAAAAAAAAAAAAAAAATACGACGTTATCCGATGCATTCAATCCACAAGACATAATAACTAGCTCTCTCCAATATTCATTTCTTCTTTAATGGTTTATATATTGCCTATTGTCCGTTTCGTATGGTCAACAATTCTTTTTTTTTTTTTTTTTTTTTTTTTTTTTTTATTTATTTAAAAAAAAAAAAAAAAAAAAAAAAAAAAAAAACGACAATTGTGTTGATTTAATAGCTATGACTATTCAAAAAAAAAAAAAAAAAAAAACGACAATTGTGTTGATTTAATAGCTATGACTATTCAAAAAAAAAAAAAAAAAAAAAAAAATGTTCATATTACTGATCAAATGAGCTAAAGAGTCTCTCTATTCTGGGATATGTCTCATTGTTACTATACATGTCTCTTTTTTTTAATTTTCCTTTTTTTTTTTTTTTTTTTTTTTTTTCTTTTCATATTATCTATTCACCGTCTTTTCAATCCCGGACCTGCGGGTGACGAATTGCAGGTAAAGTCTGGACAGTCCGCATAGGGGACGATCCATCATTGTTGACCCCTTCATTGTAACCATAGTCCATTGGCCCTCTGATAGTTCTACCGGTGCCGTCACCGTCTACATAGCCCGTGTGGGGACTGTTAAGACGGGGCGTCGCTTTCGTTACTGGTACAACATTCTCTGGCGAAGGTGGTGTTGCCTTCAACGGACTTGGGACTGGTGGGATGGGGTATAACGCAGCAGGGTCATAGCCTATTTTCTCCTGCTGATAGTCAGGGCTTAAAGTAGCTGGCCATTGATAGGGCGTAGACGCAGCATACTCCTGCGACATTAGCTGTTGCTGTTGTTGCTGCTGGTGTTCCTGCTGCTGGTAAAAGTGGTTGCTTGGGGGGTATACTGGAGTTTGCATCCCTTGCCCTGGGTATTGGAACCCACCCCTAGAGTCAGCTTCCTTCATCGGCGTTGGTGGTAATGGTAATGGCGCTTCGACCGAAGCAGCTGTATTCTTACGTTCGAGTCGACGACGCTTGTAAGCACGAATACATGATACAATGATCGCAAGAACGATCGCGCCACAAAACACGCCAATTAGGATAGGCTTGGTGCGATTGGTTATTTCAGTAGGGTCTTGGTTTGGGCCTGGGCCTGAGCCTGTTCCGGAACCTGTTGTAGAACTCGACGTTGGGCGATTAGAGCCTGATGGCGTGGCACCATAATTATCTGTGATATTGACCTGTTGGTATCCTGATATCAATGCCCCAGCTGAAGCCCCTGTGAGCGGGACGCTGTAAACCCCGTTTATATCGGCCATAAAGACATAACTACCTGAGGGGCCGGTCATGGGAACCATTCCCAAGGGGGTTATTCCACTGACAAAGAGAGGCAGTGATTTTACACTGGTGCCATCGAATACATAAATTTGGTTTCTCTTTTCCGTCATCTATTGACATATATTCAGTAATGAGATGTAGAAAAAGTGAATAAGAGAGTTTTAAAAAAAAAAAAAAAAAACGACGTCGCCTAATGAAAAATAAAAAACATAAAAAAAGACGTGAAAACGATCATCCTATTAAAAGTAAATTTGAAAATCCTTCTCTTACTCTGCACATGATAACAATAGTCTCTTGGAGTGAATGCATCCATAGGTTCTTGGAATAGTATGAGTCACACGTTTGACGGACAATGGTTGCATTATATCCTGTGCCACTAACGGTTGGCGGTGTAGTCGATGGGCCAGAGAGTGGGGTAGCAACCAAATAGGCGTCACTATAGTATCCTTTATATCCAATAGAATACAAGTGGCTATTTGTGAAAGCAACTGCCCCAGGAACTCCGTACATCTGCTCATCCTTTTAATTTTTTTTAAAAAAATATAATAAATAAAATGTTAGAACATCTCTTCACCTTGAAGGGCGAGAGAAATAGTTTGCAAAAAAAAAAAAAAAAAAAAAAGAAAAAAGGCATGTTACATACAATGGCCCATATAGATGGGTTCTGGTTCATGGTCAGTGAAGCAGAGTCCATAGCTGCGACAGAGATGTGGCCCGTGTAAGCATCAAGTTGTGCTTGCATGGTGGTGAACACGCCCGATGCGTCCTTGTGTTTGAACAACGGGATAAACATCGAGTCTCCCCACTTATAGCCAGCTGATGTCTTCACGTTCTTCCATTCGCCTTGTCCTGAAGCAGCAGGCTGGTATTGAAGCCCTCTGATAGTTTGATCATATGATCCTGAAGCACTTTCCCTTGATCGAGATGCAAGCACAGTGAAAATGCCTGTTTCGTCCACTGCACAGCTGTAGTCGCCGCTGGAATTAGGGCTCTGCTCAAGAAAGACCAAGCCCTCCTGTTTGACGGCGCTAACTAATGTCCATGATAAATCGCTGAGTGTATGTGAAGGTGTTTTGTTGGAACGAATGAGGACGTAAAATAAATCTTTAGAATCAGCCGACTTTACGGCGACAGAAAATGAATATATGCTGCTGCCATCTGTGGCCAAACATATAGGATTAAGGACGCCCATTTCAGTACTCTTGTTGGCAAGGGTAAGCGAAAAGTGGCAATGAAAGAAAAGAGAACGGATGTAAAAGTTGATAAAGTGAATCGGGTGGGATAAAGAAGGAAGCTCAATGCTAGACAAGAAAATAAAAAATAAAAAAATAAAGAGTTTGGTAGCAGTTTATTTTCACGATCGTTCGTCTTCGCCTGCTCTCAAAAGCATTGTTTACCGAGGAAAAGAAGCAAGACGCCGCACTACATTTTAATTGCAATCAGTAAATAAGCATACTAATATGCATGTGAGCATAAACATTGATCTCTCGCATCTATGAGCTGAATGCACAACCCAAAAAGTTATTTGCTCCGGGGGATGATGGTGTCACAGAGCTTTGTCCAAGAGCTTAAGCTATTAAAGCTATCTTGAAGGGTCCAACAATGCTTATAACAAACCTCTTGGTTGTCAGTTTGAGAGGTTCGATTGATTTAAAAAAAAAAAAAAAAAAAAAAAAAACCAGTTCATAGTCCTGAGAATGAAACAGATTTCCCACGTGCTTGAAATATAAACGATTACCAGAAGAACATGAGCTTGGCAAAGGCATACAACAACAACAACAACAACAACAACAACAACAACAACAACAAAAAGATTGACGTGCATTGCAATTGAGCATTAAAAAAAAACTTTCTTTTTAAAGATGTTTGCAAAATATTGTTTATTAAACTATCGTTTAGGAATGCTTTGTGGTTTGACCAGGCTCTGTCTCTCTTACTCTCCTAACATTAGAGAAATGACCCATTGGGCTGTTGTTGTTTCCTTTCTGACACGGAAAGAGAGATCGCGGAATGCATAGAATGTCATGATTTAATTTACAGTTCATCCGCGGAATTTTACGATTTATTCAATCTTGGTGTCAAAATAGCCTCTAAAAAAGTTGTGGGGGTCAAGGTTATTTATAAACTTCTCTGAATGAAAGAAAAGTTCTTCTTCCAACCTGTGCCGTAAACTGTACAAGATCAAAAGAGAGAAGTTGAGTTACCTCCCTTTGGCTGTTCAACAGACCTTTTCAGTTACAAGAACTTCGTAAAGTAAACCATTTGTATTGGAAAAAGAACTACCCCTTTTGTTTCGTAAGAGATTTCATTTAAACAGGAAAAAAAACTGGGCAATGCATTTTAAACGGTGCATGGGCTCTTACTTCATATACAAAAAAATATTAAGTTTTCTATCCATATCCCTTGCCTCTTTGACTCGAGATGACAAGCCTGGTGGAGGATCAATGAAATTGGACTATATCTGGATATTTGGCCGTGTTTGATCCTCCATTTTCTGTTTCCCAGTCCTTTTTTTTTATTTTTTATTTTTTATTTTTATTTTTTTTTCTTTGTATTATGACGTTGGTTAAAGGGTATCGAACATAGTTAACGAGCGTACAAAGCGATCAACCCCGTTCCTGAAGCCTTCAGCACCCATCGTCTCTGGGTTCACACTTGCCCCATTCGAGCCCGCATTCGCCAATGGATTTTTGATCACGAGCTCAACATAGAGCTGGGTATAGATCTGGCGTAGAGCTTGTTGAAGTGATTCCACTCCTGGATCCGAGTTGAGGACAAACTTGAGTCCCGTTAGTGTCTCGTAATAATGAAGTTTATAATGTGAAGTCCTGTAAGCAATAAATCCGTCTTGTTGGCTAGCAAATACCCCCCAAAAAAAAAAAAAAAAAAAAAAAAAAAACATTCATTCATTCATACATACATATGTTGAAATGTTAGTATTCTCTCTTCACCCTTTTGTACATGCTTATGATCAATAGTCAAGCTTTGTCAGAATGATTGTCATTGTGGAAAAGAAGAAAAAAAAAAAAAAAAAAAAAAAAACGAATTTTTTTTTTACCCTTTTCCAAGTTTCTTGACCAGATTTCTGAGTGAATAGACTACACCATAGACCAATTTTCCTTCCTCCTCAAGTGACATGTTCATGCCCTGCCGTGGATCTGTCATGGTTGTGGTCGTCGTTGTTGATCCTCCTCCACCACCACTTGCGCTGGCGTGGGATGCCAATGGATCACCGTGTTGGTCAAACGCATTTTTAGCTGTGTGGCCTCTATGCCAGTCATGATAGTAGATGCACTGACAGTGCCTGTCAAAAATGTACATGTTGTAGATCATGATGCTGATGGTAAACGAATATATAGATGTCCAATGCAAAAAAAAAAAAAAAAAAAAAAAAGAGGTTGATGCTGCCTTCTGATGGTCTTTTATTGGTCTTCCTTCTATGCCCCTATGCCATCTATGCCTCTGTGCCTGTGTCTCTTGCGCCTTGTTGTTTTGCTTCTATTGATTTGTAGTGTCCAGTTTTGGCCCGAGTTGAATGAAGAAATGAGATGATGTGGACTACCAGATATGCTCTCATTTGATCAAGTGACGTGAAGTAAATGGGCCGCACTCTCCCTGAGACAGAGTGTTCGTTTCAAGGAGTACAATTGAAATTGCATGATTAAAAAATCAAGAGGCAAAAGGAGAGGACTCCACCAGCTTTCTACACGCTCACTGCAGCACAACGTTTCTATTTTTTATCCTCCCCTGCCTAACACCTTTCGTCGTTGAGGTCATTATAATCGGTCTTTCAGAGCAAACCTTTATCTGTTGATCGAACCAATTCCTAAACTCCACAAGGATTAATGAAAAAAAAAAAAAAATAAAAAAAAAAAATAAAAAAAAGATTTCATTGCACGTTTGCTGACATGATATTTCTCCTAGATTACAAAGCCTTGCTTATCCTATTCATGTCTTGGACAGCTTTGTCAATTAGACTTGACCAAAACGTCATCTGCAGGAGGAAAAAGAAAAAAAAAAAAAAAAAAAAAAGAGGGTAATGATGCACGAATGGATGTAGTCTTGCTTCCATGCATGCTTACACTGACATCGAAAAGCCTTTGCTCCGAAGTATTAAAACAGGTGCGGTGTTCTGCTTATCAAACAAATGGACAGACGTGTTTCAGCTTCTAAAATAAACCCAGGAACAAGATACCGATTAGAGAACGAAGAATAAAAAAGAAAAAGAAGAGAAAAAAAAAAAGGACAACAACAAAAGGCCTTTATTCATTTGTAATAAAAATATAAACACGAATGTATAAATGTAGTCAACCTTTGACCATGAAAGTCTTTGATCTTGATGATAAACAGGAAAAATACTATTTATCCATAATGGACATAGAGTCGAACTAGAGAGAGCATTTAGTCTAGCGCTTCCCAGAACAAGCAGAACTGAACGAAAGTAAAACAGTCTTAGCTTGGTTATATTATGAGAGCATTCATCACTTTTTGTAAAGACAGATTTATAAAAAAATAATATATGACTAGTGACCCCGACCACAACCATGAAGGCTACGCTAGTGCTCTTTATATTTCGCTCATGTCTCATGGGCTAGACAGAGATAAAGAAGATGGCAAAAGCGAAAAAGAAAAAGAAAAAAAAAAATGAAGGAAAGGAAAAGTTACAAGGACTTGATAATAAGATGGGTATTAGGCAGGAAACATGGAGCAAAAACGAGACTGAAAAACTGGGCATAGCGTGATGGTAAAAGTGGAACTGATGGTAAAAAAAAAAAAAAAAAAAAACAAGTTGAGCTCAGCCAAGGTGTACAGTATGTTTGGATTCATACGTCTTGGAGCATGTTAATAAATGAACAAAGTAGAAGACTCTTACTGCTGTTCAATTAAATGTGTCAACGAATACATTAAAATGTCCAAAAATACATATCGAATACATGGTGATGGCTACTGTTGGCAGATGGCGGAACAAATACGAACAGATCATTTGGAGCAATTTCAGCTTCCTAACAGTAAAGGAGGATAATCCAGCTACTGACCCGAAAATATGTACTGTGATGAACGCTTATCTACAAGAGGCTTTACCATACGCCAGAGATCTCCAGAGAAGGGACATGTTTGCAAAAATATATATTATATATATTATGAAGGGCAACAGCCATCAAATTGGATCGATGGATTTATATTGATTTTTTATTTTATTTATTACTTTTTTGTGGGGATAAATACATGCTGCTCATTGCTGGGGCGAGTACGACGAGCATGTTACATTTTTCTTTTATTGTATTTTAGTGAGTGCCACAAGATTATATTAAATTTCAAGGGTCGGTTTTATGCAACAGAAAAGAATGAGTGACAAACACTGCAATGTCAATAAAGGCCATCAGGAGCGGTTTATTGGGCGACGTTTAATCCCGCTCTTCAGAATGTAGCCTGAATAAGGTTTGTTATATCGCTTCCTTTTTTCCTCCTCTTTATTCTTCACCCTTCACTCTTTCCTCTTTTCTTTTCTTCTTTTCTTTTTCTTCTTCCTCTTCTTCTTCTTCTTCTTCTTCTTCTTCTTTCGCTTGTTTGTGGTTTCTTCCCTACTTTCTCTCGTCAGTCCACCACAATCCAGCTCATCTCCCTGTCCATCCTCCTTTGTCTCCACTTTCTCACCCTTCCACCTTATTCTTCTCTTTCACCCGTCCCTCTCTCCAGAGATATTGCCACGATCCTTTCTTCACTTACAGTACGATCAATCTTCCAGTCTTTATATCTATTCTTGTAATTCTTTTTCATCAATTCGTGAATAATGAACAAAAAGAAAAAAAGATAGCAAGAGTAATTACTCAGCTTGGACCCTCACACCACAACCCTCTCCTGTTCACGGTCTCCTTTTCTCTCCTTTTTCTTCCTTTCCATCCCTCTTCCTCCGTTCCACTTCCTACTCCTTATAAAAAAAGAAAGAAAGAAAAAAAAAAAAAAAAAAAAAGTACTATGGGATGCCTATCCTTCCTCGTGGTTGTTTTTTTTTTTTTTTTTTTTCATATCGAGTGTATTTTGATTTCTATAAAAAAAAAAAAGGCTTGATCCAAAGACAGCTTTGATGACGCATCAGTGCCTGTAGACCGGAATATGGGTCGTTCCTGAATTATTTTAGTGGAAAAATGGATGGAATTTATTGGATGGAAAGAAAGATCACATCTTTTTTTTTTTTTTTTTTTTTTTTCTCCTCCTTGAATGTCAAGTCCCTTTGGACTAGTGTACACCACACCTCTGTAGTTATCCTTTTAACATTTGCATTGACAATACCAAAGTACTATAGCTACACTTTTTTTTTTTTCTTTTTTCTTTTCCTTCATGGTTTTTCTCTTCCTCTTTCCACTCTCAATTACGTCTCGCAGAAACATGTGCTCCACTTTATAACACATCCTGGCCTGTCACCCAATCGTTGTATCCATTTTAATTTTATCGTAGCTGTATGCCTTGACCGTTGCCTCTTCTACCAGTCTTTTTTATTTATTTATTTATTTATTTTTCTTTGCATGTGTATCTGCATTGAAATACTTGTTCTCTGCTTTGAAACATTGCCTCTCCCTTCCATCTGTGCAATTCTATTTCTATCAATATCTTACACGCGTACCGTGTGATATCATTTCTCCATTTTACCATTGGCTCACAATCCTTATTAACTTTTTTTTTTTTTTTTTTTTTTACTTCCGACATTCTCGTGACACAGACAGAAAGATCTTCGTTTTTTTTTTTTTTTACCCGTCAAGCAGAATAACGATACACGAATAAAACACCGGCAACAGCATAGCAAAAAAAAAAAAAAAAAAAAAAAAACACACCTTACTTTCAGCAATCATGCGCTTGCTCTCTTCACGCGGTGCAGCCAAGCAAGAGGCATCTTCCTCGCATTCATCATCATACAAACCATCCTCTGCATCGCTCTCCCGATCCTCATCTTCCTTGACCTGGTCAGTCCTCTGCTCTTTTGTCATCCTCAATTCATTCCTGGCCTTGCTCTCGCCTTCAACTTCCGGTGGTCGAGCCCTTGCAGCCCTTGAGCCTGGATTCTGTGGAGACTGTCAAACATTCGCGAATGCCATCCAAGTCTGTGGTGGATCGTTCACTCCCGCAGATATTGAGATCGTTGGCGAATATGTCCTCCAACAAGCTTACTCCAAATGTCTCTGTACAGAGGTGATGCAAAAAGTTCTCTGGACCTGTGCCAAATGTGAATTGCTGGCAGGTCATCACCAGGCCAAGGCGCCTCCACCTCAAAAGTATCAGACCCAATGTATTGCTTGGGGAATGACGATTCAGGAATGGAAACAGCCCTACACCGGCACTGTCGCCCCTGGTACCCAGACAGATGTCACAGGAGGGGGCGGAACGAACCCGAACCCGAACCCTGAACCACAACCAACACAACCAAACCAACCCTCTGCCACCGGACCATCTAATCAACCCAAACCTTCAAACGGAAGTGGATCCAACCCCGGTAATGGGAATGGTGACGGAAACAACTCCACATCCCCTCCAAATGCCAATGAATCCAACTCTTCAGCTGACAACTCAGTCTCTGGAAACAAACCAGCGGAGCAGACCTCTACAGGATCCAACGGGCTTACAATTGGAATTGCTGGCGGTATCATCGGTATAGCCGTGGTTGCGGGTACGATCGCTGTGGTAATGATGAAGCGTCGCCGTCGCCGTCGCTCACCCTTGGATCTGGATTCGCTTCCTGGTCAGACCGGTCAGTTCGCGCCAATGGAAGACAAGTGGGAGAATTCTGTCCATCATCCTAGCTCACCTCCTTTGCCTCCTGCCCCTATTGCAAGCGCAACCCCTGTAGCTGGACACGCCCGTGGTGGTTATGATAACGCTGGATACATGGATGGCAATGGCAGTGCTGTTGGAGGATACGATCCACAGTATGATGGATACAATCAATACGATAACTATGATCAATACAATGGACATCATGGAGGATATGGTGGACAGTACGGAGGGCAGTACATGGACCAAGGCCACTATGGGCAAGGACAGTACGATCAAGACTATCACCAAGGACACCCGGGACAAGATGGGTATTCAGTGCGTGATTATGGTGGCTACGAAAACAAGAGCCAAGTTGGTGGACGTGATAACTCGCATTACATGTAAAAGGAAGAGGGTCGACTCCCTTCCTCCCCTTCCAGTCCTCGACACCATTTTATACACCTACATCAACATCAGCATACTCACACACATTTATATTCACATCCATATCAAATAATCCCATTCTTCTTGTTCTTGCAAGGCCTATAAAAACGAATAAAAAAGAAAGAGGAGAGGGAAAAAAAAAAACCCCCCCGACGTTGATAAATTTCTTTATTAGTTAAAATACCTGATTAGCAATTGATAATAAATAAATAATATAATTAAATAGATAATTTATGAAGTAAAAACAATAGTAACCAAGAGAATGATGGCCTCTATTTCGACAAATACTTTATCAAAGTTATTCAAAGTTACAATTACAGCTACTACAACGGGCTCGCTCTTGATACCCAAAGATTATCGGTGTTATCGAGGAAATGATATATACTACTGTTGCGTTATTCTCTGCATTGTTGACGGGGGAATAAGGTGGGAGGACTATACTCCAGGAATGAAGGGAAAAAAAAGGGCTTTTTTTTTCGCAAAGGTGTGAATCAGAATACTGTGTGGCTGAATCGGCCCTGGCTCCTAAGGCACGAAAAAAAGGAAAGATATAAGGCTAACGACAATGAAAATATTGTATATATTGCAGAGAGATCTATCAAGCAAGAATTGAATGGTTCGTAGCCTTGTAAAAGATGCGAGAGATATTGGGTTTTCTTCAGATGTACGGTTGATGAGGATGGCTAAATTCAACGAAGACTTACAGCATTGTAGGAAGTGAATGACAAAGAAGATATTTTAAAGAGCCCCCCCTTTAGCTTTTTACACTGATGCAGGATCAAAACAACAACCAGGAGAGCAAGTATTCAAGTATTGGAATCAATATCTTTAAAAAGAAAGATGAACCGAACCAATGGGTAGCATTTTAGTAAACAAAGTGTGTAATTCCCCTGCTTTGAGGAGCAACGTCGTAATATGCACGAGCCACCAAAAACTCCTGATTTTATGTCCATGAATATCTAATAGTGGTTGTGGGTTTCCCAAGTCAAGTGACCGCAGATGGTGAACAATGAGGAAGACAAAAAAAAAAAAAAAAAAGAAATTCGTAATTGTGTGGTGCAAAGAGTTGGTTTGTTACCAAGTTAGATATAAATGGCGTGATTAAAATTATATGCCGCGTTGAGAATCAACGTCTCTGCCTTGGTTTCTCCATCACGTTTTACTTTTTGCTTTGAATGTACTAAAAAAGTTCATTGATAAGATAGACATGATGCTTGGTTCTCTTATCTGCGGTAGTAGTTTATACCCTTTGTATAGGAAGGAGCCGGTCCGATGATATGGGAGCTATCTATGCACGTCCCGATAGTTGTTATCAAGTTATAGTTCAACTTTTTATTCTAGGGACTCGCATCGTACTCAATGCTATACCTTTCAACATCAATCCTCGTACTTTCTTCGTAATAGTGATGACTGTTATCCACCATGTTCATTCTAATTGGCTTGGCTGTACTAGCAAAGATTTGCCTAAATGCCGCAGTGGAAATTGTTTACCAAATTGATACAGAAAGCTGGTCTGGTTCCTGTAGCATCATATAAGGCATCGATACCATAATGTCCATATCCTAAAAGAAAAAAAAAATGAATAAAAAACCTATCTTCGATACTTGTTTGATAAGGTTGCTATGTGTTTGGTCGAATATGTGTGTTTTACTTTTAAGGAGATTGGTCATGAATATGAAAAGTGATTTGTAGAAGAAAAGAGAATGAATGAGACAAGAAACTAGACCAATGGGTACTAGAGACGTGCAAAAAAAGAAAATAAAGTCGACTGTTTCTGACTGAAAAAAGGAGATTGCAGAAATAGAGGATGCGGTAGTGCATTTGAACAAGCTCCGCGGATAGGGAGAAAGAAAACGCGTCTGTTGCACTGATCCCTCCACCCAATGTAGCGACAGAATTTGCGGCCCTTTAGATTACTCAACCTGTAGCATGCAAGACGTTATCTTCATTTGTATTCCTTGCGCAGTAATGGCGAGCTTGTCAATGGCAGTGTCGCTTACCTTTGCAACAGTGCATGCACACAACAACTCTTTCGTTTTCTCTTTCGGATTGTATTTTATCCATTCCTCCCATGTACATGTACAGTACACAACACAAAACCCCATTCGATCAGACAAAACTGAACTTGAAAAATTATTGTGAAAAATGCAAAAGTCTGTATTTTGACCTGGCCCTGTCCTTTGCAAGGCCGACGCCCTGTTGTCTTTTTATTTCATTATTGTTACTTTTTTCTAATTGTTGTCTTTGTGCAACCATGTGTGTATGTTCTAGTGCAATAAGAAAGAAAAAAAAGATAACATGCCATCGTGAATTGCACCTAATCTGACGTTCTCGTTATGATAGAGGTGGTCTGTGTCCACAGTATTTGTTTTTCTTTGAAGCCATTTTATCTTGATACATATTTGGGTCAAGGCACGAATCAGGTCAGATGGAAGAAAAAAAAGGACACAATCTTGAAATTGATTCGGAACGTTAGTTGGGCTTTGTACGTCCTGAAAAAGTCTCTATCTAAACACATTCTTGCATGAAAAATAAAAAGAAGGAAAAAAAACCATACCAAGGCAAGGCATGGGAAGGAAAGGAAGGCCTCTCCTATTACCCTATTGTTATGCACAGCGAATGACAAGACTTTTTCTCTACAAAGACGAATAAGCGAAGGAGAGGTCACGACAAGGCCATTAGAGCAATAGGAAATAAATTTGGCCAGTGATCATTGGCCAGATTACTTCCCATGCATACGGCAATGGGTCAAGTCGGGGGGGAAATCCTTAGTATTTAGTGTTTTGGTGATTAGTACCTCTCTGCTCTGGATTGACTAGGAGAGACAAAAAAAAAAATCTTACTCTCTCCACAACTAACTTTACCGTTGTGAACCCTGTTGTTCATCATAAACCCAACGGGGATTAAGAGCACTTTGCACCTGCAAAAAAAAAAAAAGAGGTATGCATATCATTTATAGTTGCTACGTGATAACCATCAATGAAAATATGATACAAGGCTTTTTATGATGTGGTGCGATAACGACAGTAAAAGCAATGGAAGCAGTGATGGAGTCAAAGACAAATATAAAGACAAGCGGTAACATACACAAGGGTTAAAGTTACAGTAAGGAAGTATCGAAATAATTACTGTTACTTGATTATCAAAGTATTACAAGCGTGGGCAAAAAACAAAAAAACTTGCATTCACCATGTACAGGACCCACCCTTGCTTTCCTTGTTCCTTCTTCTCTTTCTTTTCTCTTCTCTTTTCGTTTTAGTTTTTTATTTTATTTATTTTTTGATTTTTGATTTTTGATTTCTTTCCTCTCAAGATCATTTTCTTTTTTCTAGTCAAGCCTTGCCAAGCCTCTTTTCTTCGTTCTCCTCAAAGGACTCGGCTTTTTATTCACCTCATCAGCTACTTTTATTTTTTATTTTATTTTTATTTTTATTTTTTCCTTTTATTGAATTCATTCATAATTACCTTTTATTCGTGCAGTTCTAAAGTACATTCACAATCAACACGGCGTTTCCATTTATACATTCATTATTCATCCATCGATTCATCCTCTCCTTCATTCATCCCCGAATAAACGGCTTTGCTTTTCTACTCTGTGCCAATGACTGCTCAGGAAGGGTAAGTCTACTGACTGCTCATACTTCGTCAACTCTTTTTTTTTTTTCTTTTATTTCTTTTTTTTTTTTTTTTTTTTTTTGTGTGGCTCAAAGACCCCCAAGGAAGCAAAAGTAGATGCAGTGCAGTGCAGACATCAATAAAATAAAAAGAGCACAGATGTTTATTACCAGTAACCAGCAACCTCCGAGTCAGTGGTTAGGCTTTTTTAATAATAATGAAAAAGAGACATCATTGAAACCAGACCTGGATGAACAGTATTTCAAATGGAACAAAACCTCCGCTACTCTACATTACAACCTGAATCATGAAGGAAAGGAATCGGATTCCGACAACTTGAACTGTCAAGTTGTCATAGATTACATCGTTCTCCACTAAGCATATTAATCGGTCGTGGATATATATATATATTTTTATTTTTTTCTCATTGCTTCTTTTTATTCATTATTGCTGGCATTAATCTTTATTTTTTCTTTCTTTACCTTGTCCAAGCAGCCTTCAGATTGAAATCTCGGGCATTCCTGCCGAGAACGGCAAGTGCAGAGTGGAAACGCAGCTCAAGATTACACTCCGGTTAAAGGATGCCCATGGAGAGATTGTCAAGGACTGGAAACAACTTCGATTACCTCGACCCTTGATCGCTAAAGAAAAACATCGCATGGAAAAGTTCAATGGTACTGGGAATATGTTTCTGATCTCTTTTTTTTATTTTTTTTTTATATAGTTTACTTTAGAACCTGAATATCATTGCCATTTGTAATGATTACATTACCCAAAGGGATAACGTGCTAACTCTTATTGTTGTTTTCCTTATGCTTTGATCATTCAGGTCGGAGCAAGCATGTTCAAGATTCAGAAATCTTGACTTTAGATGCCAAATTAGTGTGTGACCATGACAGGACAAAAATCTTGGAATGCTGTGATAATTGCATTGGAAGAGAGCGCAAGCGGGCCCATCGCCGGAAAGAGTCGCAAAAGTTACCAGGACCTCTTTCATCCATACCCATTTTCGGTTCCGTCAATTCCAAGAACAGCGCGGCATCGCTTGATAATGAAGCCAATCCACCCACGCCTACTGATCCAATTGAATATCAGCAATGGGAGCGCAACCGCATTATGGTTTTCAGCAGCACAGAATACGTCGATATCTCGTTAGGCGAATGTCTCTTACCTACACGCATCACCTGCTACTGCCGACACCATAATGAAAAAGTTGGATTTCGGTAAGTCTTTGCTGAATATAGATCATAATTTTTGAGGCCAGTTTGCGCCACCATGCAATCAACCTTAATTTTGTTTGGCACAGCGGCCTTTCCCGAGAATTGTGTCCCTATTTTGTGTTTGTCATGGACATTGTCATCGTTCAGGGAATGCTTAAATTGCAAGATAGGGGAAGGGACAAACAGGGGGAAAGAGCGAAACCCCGTGGTGCATGTAAAGTTCCATTTAATATGAGCAGAAATCTTTTGTTTCGGCATGGACATCGGCATGGGCATCGCATAGCTTGGCTTGGCAAACAATCACAAGGGACCGTTAGCGATTTTTCAGCTGAAATCACAAAAAAAAACAAAATTAATTATACACATGCTCATCATGCTTTTCTTGTCAATTTGTGTACACATGGTTTCATTTAGAATCCAATTTACTGCTAAGGATTCGGCTGGTGTAACATTAGCCACCGTTTTGACCAACCCAGTCATGATGATGGATGATCATAAATCCGGAAAGAGGAACTCAATTGCTCAGTCAAAGGGTTTAGGTGTTGCAAGTACAACAAACGGAGTGAAAAAGTCTAAACTAGGAGCAAAGAGTATATCAAAACCCCAAGATGTCTCAAACAAGCAAGATAGCCTGGACCAGGGACTGCAACATCAGGACGGAGAGGAAGATGACGACCAAGAGGATATGGATGAGGAGGAGGAAGATGCTCTAAAGGGGCCTGAAGAGATCGACCTCGAGGCCGGTCATCATATACCTGCTCACGACTTCCCAGAGCAGAACTCGAAATTTGAAGATTCCGAGATTCTGTCGGGCGACATATTGACTCCACTGGCTTCCACAATTGGCGGAGCAGGCGCGAAGCGGCGGGTAGATGAGAATATGATGGAAGATGTTCAATTATCTTCACACTCAGATGGCTTACGTGGTCCATTTCGCCGGAAAACAAGTCACGATGTCACATCCACGACCGAACCCTCATCCCTTTTCTCATCCTCAGGACTCGGTTTTGCATCAACTACGATGCTCTCTTCACAATCGCCATTTATGCCAGGTTCACCGTTCGCAAAAGAAGAGCAGGACAATGTGTTCACACCTTCGTTCTCACAAGCATTGGGTCAAGACAGTTTTCTGGATCAGAGAAATATTGATATGTACTTGCACCGGACCATCGGCTCTATCCCTCGTCGTCAATCGAAAGATTCGGGTGAGCATGATTCATCGATGATGGAATTCACGACACTTGATGAGTCCATGTCATCTCCACCAGAATCATTCCCAACATCAACATTGTCCAACGGTAGCACATCTGCAGGAAAGACAGGACAATCTCATGAGCCCACATCACTCTCTAACACAAGCCAAGCATCCGTCACACAAGCGTCAACATCTGTTCCTGTGTCAGATTATTCACAAGGACCTATAACAACACCTGCAGTGTCAAGTACTGGGTCCAACCCTTTTAATTCTGGGATGTTCAGTTCTGCATTTGGCAGTACATTACAAACAAGTTCAACGCAAAGTCGCACTACAGCCCCTGGAATGTCATCAAGTTTCTTGGATGCTTCGCAGATGCAAGAATTCCAAAACTTCAAACGTCAGAGTCTACTTCAACAGAAGCAACAGCAGATTTTGTTGCAACTTCAGCAAGGCATTCAACAGCAGAGCCAGCGACAAATGGAAACGAAGCCGGTCCCCTGGACTATCCCCAAAGGCAACAATGCGGACCCTTACTTGAATATGCGTATTGCCATGTCCCAAACTACCGATCCATTGTCAAGCGCATTCATCCCTTCCTCGACTTCATCATCCGAGGATAACAAGAAGGACGCAACAACAACAGACGATGATGCGAACGGGGCACTATCCTCAACGACACCCATTACTGCCACTTCGATAGAATCATCGCTAGCGCCAAAGAAGAGAGGTCGCCCGCGAAAGTCTACAGCTACGCTCCCCACGTCCGAAGCCAACTCACCGGTCCTTTCACCAAAAACCCCAGTAGACACCCCACGATCACCGTCGCCGGCATCAGCAGCACCAGCAGCACCAGCAGCGCCACTGTCAGCTTCTGCTGCTGCTGCTGCCGCTGCTGCACAATATGCGCTATTTCAGCAACAGCAGCAACAACAGCTACAGCGTCACCAACAGCAACTTCAGCAGCAACAAAAACAAGCTATTTTGGCTCGTCAGAGACCACGTGTCCAAAAAGTAATTCCTTCACGTGGATCTGTGGAGGGGGATACCGAAATTACTCTCCTGGGCAGTGGATTTTATCCTGGAATAGTGCCGACGTTTGATGGCGTCCCCGCATTAAACGTACAATATTATGGACCGGAAACAGTGATCTGTCGCTTGCCACCAAGGAGCTTCCCTGGAACAGTCATAGTCAAGGCACAAAATCAACTGAGTGCATTGACATCTGTATCTAATCCAGGGCTGATAGTTCCGGGCCTTGGACTTGGAAAGGATGATGCAAATAGTAGTGACCTTGTTAGGACTATGTCCCAGCTTTTTGGAGGACCATCGACTGTACAGAGCAGTGGAATACTGGATGATGATGTGGGTGTGTTGTTTGAGTATGAGGAAAGTAAAGGCGATCGCGACTTGATGGCGCTGGCGTTGCAAGTGCTCAGTTTGAAGATGAATGGTCGTGTAGAACCCCCTCACCAGATTGCAATGCGAATCATGGGAACTGCAGCAGCATCGAATAGTCTGATGGGTCCAAGTTCAGTGGGCCAGATTGGAGGAGCATCGCAGTCCCAGTTGCAGTTGCAGTCGCAACAGCCGCTTGCTCAACAACAGCAATCACTACTAGGGTTCGGAGGACTCCAACCGAATGCACTTTCTCAGCAACTTCAGCCTCAGGCCCAGGCTCAGCTACAATCTTCCGGGATAGGCTCATTAGCGATACAAAATCCAACTTTAACCAATGGGTCCATTCTGGGTACGGGCATGCTGGGTTTTAACAACTTTATGAATTCGATGGGAGGGTCGAATGGTAGTAGCGGGCTGTAAATGGTGCCCCTTTCTGTTTGTTAGCTAGCTATCTGTCGCTTTCTAATCCGTTTGGCCCATTCTCTGTTTCCTCCACATCACCATTATTTTCCCGTTCTCATTAGATATACCCTTTTTTTTTTTTTTTTTTTTTTTTTTTTTCTCATCTCATCCTTAATTTTACCTTTCATTGCCTATTTTTTTTCCCTGTTCTCTTGTTTTCTCTTTGTTTGTTTATCTCTTTAATATGATTGTAACCTCATTTGTCATCCTTCGACATCTTGTAAAGTATAATAAAGTGAAATCAATCGCCTTTACATGGTGGTGATGGTTTGTTTCTTTTATATCTTTATGTTTTTTTTTTTTTTTTTTTTTTTTTCTTGCGCTTTGGGACGTTGCTATATGAAACTCAAGCTCATCACTTTGACAATATCATCCTCAAGGTGATTAGAAACAATCCTTGCGTGAATTGAGTTTTGTTCTAGGGGTTTGATCCTAGAAATCCAAGAAGGACAAACCGCTGTGACGACTGTCGCTAGCCAGAATATCATTGCAAGAAAACTGAGTGGAGGGACTTGAAAACTAATTGTCATGACCATAGACTTTAAAAAAAATAAAATAAAAATAAAAATAAAGAGAATATTTCAAAGTATGTCCGTACTTGAATAGACATGAGGTTGTCGCGCACACATCCTCCCGCGTCTGGAAATGCCTCGTTGACGCGAGTTTCAGGCGGCTTATCAGAAAGCTAATCGGTCTTACAGTTTTGTAGAGTACAGCAGCACCGTTTTAAAGGCTGCACTAAGCTGTAGCGCAACAGAATTAACCATGAGGTTGTCTTAGATATGGCGATACCGATATCGAGCGTTTCTCTGCTCCCTCTGCCCCCCCCCTATTAGTCTTTCATCGATTAAAGGTCTGGCTGGGATTCGATTTTACTGACAATTTACCAGCTGTGGATCAAGGCATACTTGGCTATGCTATGGTCCATAACGGCAACTAATCTCGAAATCTTGATGTATAATATTGCTTCCATATAACGCAGCTAGCTGCTTACTATAACTGTTTGGTTCGCCCAAAGGAGCAAGGTAGAAGCCAAGTAAATGCAACCAGCATTCAATAGCGTCAGGAATATGACATTGGAGGAAGGGTTTCTCAGATGGTGAGCCAGCTATGCTCCTGGCAAAACAGTAAAAAAAAAAAAAAAAAAAGCCCATTGGTTATGTTAAGAACTAGATTAGCATTAGATACTCCAGCCAAACCGCGCATGATTTAATATATGGTCCGCAAGCAAAACAATGTTTATCCCCACCTATTCATTCGATACTATTAAAAAATACATAAAAGTAATATGTATTTGTATACATGTCAGTCTTGCTTGCAGCATTGTGAGGACATGCATGTTTCTTCTGATCGCCACCATCACCTTCCACATGAACCCCTCAAAGTCTTACATGCCTCGAGCGAGAGCGCTTTCTTCTTTCAAAATGGCCCCTAGCATGGCCCGAACTTTGGGAAGCCTTTGGCAAAAAGTTTAATATTCGCGAAAAAGGTACATTGGCTGATGCTCTCAAAAAGAACGCGACAGCAATTCACAATTCAATAGAGTCAATGAAAATAAAAGCCTGGGCAAGCGAGCTTCTTTCTGCTGTGAAGATTCGTGAAGCTTTGTTTTTCTTTATAAAATAGTTTTTTTTTTTTTTTTTCTTTTTGCACTTGGCTCTTAGATCAGTTCATACAAACACCGAAAATTCTAGTCGGCGACGAGGGTGCTTGGATAGGCCGTGCTTCTTCCTGATTAACCTCTTTTTTTTATTCTGGTTCGCTTTGTGCTGCTAGGTTGTTCGGAGCGTTCCCTAGCTTTGTTCTGCAGCTGTCCAGGGTTTGTGCGGTTTGTAGTCTAAGGGTAGCATGAATAGAGAGAGAAGTAGACAGAAAAAAAAGAAGGGCCAAAATAAGAACAATGAAGCATAGACTGGGAAAGCTGTGAACTTCAGTAGGAGTGGCTGTTTGAGGACTGAGGAGAGAGTCAAAATTGGACTTTTTTTTTTTTATTTGCTTTAATTTTTTATGTAGGTGAAAGAAGAAGAGAATGAACAGTAGTGATCGGATTCCAAGGCGCGGTATACCAAGTACCTTGCTTGCTGTACGCTCAAGAGCGACCAATAAAATATCAACAACAATAAAAAAATAGACGTGTCTTTGATGTCATCTGTCACATTTCAAATGAAAATGAGGAAACAAAGTATCAACGCTTATTTGTAAAAAGTCTGTTCGGACAAAAACTGCCGCAGTACAATTCCCACGAATAGTCTATCCTATTCCTTGTTAGGGATGAAGAGAGGATGGGAGAAGAGAGTCAAATGGCTAACTTGGCTGGTAAGTGCCCGGTGGGCCCTATTACTAAGAGCCAAAAGGTACTTGAGCTTAATGCTGATGAAAAACGGAGTATGCGAGTTTCTAACAAGCCTGTCTCCGAACCTCGTCCTTTTACTCCAGCTGCAGCACCGTTTTTCTTTCTTTCTTTGTTGTACACTATACAAAGAGAGCAATGTGGCTCGTGCTCTTGTTGTGGAAAGGGAGGCTGTTGTATGTATGACCCTGCATATCTTTGAGGATAGAATGTTATTAATGCTATTCTCACCTTCACCCGTGGGAGTTTTTTCTTTCTCCACTTTGCGAGCATATGAAAATTAACGAATGATATCACAGGTGCGCAGCTTATTTAATCTTCTTCTTGAATAAGGCGCAAAAAAAAGCAAAATGCCGAATATGTGTTTGTTATTCAGTCAATTCTTTGAAATCACAAATTGGTTTCAGGGACACGTCCAACAAATAAAAGCAAACCTTATTTGACGAACGACGGTTTGGCGATTTCCTTCTTTAATGTTGTTACCGTTCTTTTTCTTTTTTTGCCAAAAGCCTTGCACTGTTGACAACAAGAGTCCCATTGTCAAGTTCCTTAGTTTCGCATGAATAAAAAAGTCACCAGATGTATAAATACCTCTCTTTTCCCCCACCAAGCTTGCACCTCACTCAGTCGCTTTTTAAGTTCCTGGTGCGTCTGCCCGCGGCGTTGCATCAGCAAGTAGTTCTGGCCCACCACAGGTGCGAATCAGGCGAAAACGTTGCCCCAGCGCTTCAACAAGGCTCCTCAATGTTTGTACTCGATGACGATTGGTCGTAGGACTGTCAGAGAGTTGCGGGACTAGCGGGACGCAATAGTCAGACCACCTCCTCGTGGTGCGTCCTGGGCTGTTTGCTTATCTGCAGACAGGCGAAGAGTCTGACACTCTTTACAACTTTTGGTAATAATTATTTCTTTATTTTTTTTTTTTTTTTTTTAAAAAAAAAAATCTTTTTATTCAACAAAACATTGGCTCGTCTTGCTGATGTACACTTTTCTTTCATCTCTTAGAACAAAGCCTCCTCACAGTCATCTTTTTTTTTCGAATACAGAAGCGAATGATGAGCCGCTTTGAAGACATAAAGATTTTGGTTGACTATTGTTCGTTAAATAATTCATTTGAGCAGGATTCAACGAGTAGATGAGCGACTCTGCAACAACGGCTGATGCTACGTCTACGTCGTCTGGAGTACTCTTTTCTAAGCATAGTGCACAGGATATGGCTCAAATGACATCAGGACAAATGACATGGGACATTGGATATAGAGCATAGGAAAGCCTCAAGTCAAAAATAAAATACTCAAGGTCGCCAACTACCGTATTTTTATTTTTATTTTTTTTATTTTCTTTTTACTCAACTTCTAGTTGCTATGGTCTGCGCTTTATCCCAAAGATCGGTATACTAGGACCCATTTGTTTATTGTGTTTGTTTAGGTGTATGCTAAGGCTGTGTGAAAGCGAAGCAGAGGGCTCTTCAGCAGCTCTATCCACAGCCAAGGCATGAAAAGCTTTGTTACTAAGCTTTTATTCTATTTCCTGCAGATGTCTATGTTATTAAGATGCATAGAGGCACCAAGTGAGGACCTGAAGAGCATGTAAACCAGCGGATGCAACAGATCTTTATTCTGTGCTCATGGAGAGCAGGCAGTGACACTGCGCAGGGTCAGCCAAGCAGCACTGCTTCGGCCGGAAACTGAGTGTGAACGCTATCCTCCTTCGTCAGCCTCTTGAATTCATATTGTGGTCGCATTAAATGTCGTGTATAAAAAAAATTAAAAAAAAAAAAAAAAAAAGCTTGCCATCAGGTATCCTGGCTGGATAATAAGGAATGCTGATTGCACATGCACGTGTTGCAAGGTAAATGTGGCTTGCTCATACAGAGAGGTCTGTAACGATCCTATTACATCGTTTATTTCAATCCATAGTATCATTCGTTTGTAGCTCATTACTAATTGAATAGCTTGATTACTCACAGCGAGCAAGCATGAGACCGATGACAAAGTATCGCAAATTCGTGTTTATTGCCTACGTCTTTTATATTAATCCTTGTTTGATACCTCTAGCGTGACTGTGAGAGTGGGATGGCAGCTATTTTGGTTATTCATTCATACGGGTGGATGCCTTTCAGCCGTTATCCAGGAACCCTCTGCGCCTGGTTATGACTGTCAATCATCTGGTGCCCCACAGATGCAGGCGGAGAGAGGAACCGTTTTGTTAATTTTGTTGGTTTCATAATTTTGATTAGACGACTAATATTTGGTCTTGGTCTGAGACGAAGCTTTATAGGATGAAGATGGCTACGACCATCTCAATTTTGATATATATGTTTCATAGCCTAGGCAATGACAACGTGGAGATGATTCCGCTCAACGTTATATCATTCATATGGAGCGGACCATTGTCGGCATCTCGCGCAATTCGGCTAATTCAATCTATACTAAAATCGTAGGTGTCTAGTTTATTTACTAAAGCCATACGAATTCGTGATTATGTGCTAAGTAACATTGCGATCATGGCACAAGACATTATAGGAAAACCACGGGCTTTGAATAAAGTGTTTTATAGCCTCCAATAATGACTAGATCTCAATGATGTGTTCCCTCAAACGTTGTCCATGGCCTTCATGATATAACCGGGCTTCAATGATGGGTTTCTTCAACCATTGATGCACGTGCATGATACAATTGATTGGGCACTTGAAGGCGTAGAATATTTCTGTGCCATGAGTGTTGAGAAACATGAGATATGGTCTGTGCATACGCGTTCTTTTTTTTTTTTTTTTTTTTTTTTAGTGACAATGTTGATTTCATACAGAAAGTTTGTAAGATCCTCGTCCTGGTCAAGAATCACTTCCATCCAACTCAAGCACCTTACAAAAAGCTCCACAACTCTCGCCATCCCCTATGTCGGCAATACTACGGCGGAACAAAACATCCTCCCTTAAGTGTCTGTCAAACGCAACGTCCTACTGTAGGCTCGTAACCAGCCTAGATTCTCTCTCAAGCTGAACTGCTGGGGGTCTCATTTTTGAGGACCATTCCCTGTGGTGTGCATTACTTAGAAAAAGATCAAGTTTGTGAGCAATTGTGCATTGCTCAAGCTGGGATGAACCTTCCTCCTTTACCCTCCTCACGCGTCATTTGAGCCTAGACACGAGCTAGTTGTACAAAAAGGTTGCTTGAAAAAGATAGGCAAAGCCGAAAAGTGTCATAGTCTGAATACTAAAGCTCAAGTGATTTTGTGATAATATCCAGAAAGCACTAAATTTGAGAGCTCTCTAGTGTACTTGATCAATGTCTTCTACCTTAAACCCAATCGATCGCGGACAAGGGTTGTAAAAGCAAAGTCCTGAACGGAACCGTTCAAGCGACTTCTGTTATCCAATTGGCCATATGTTCCATCCATCTATCGCTTTTTTATCACCATCGCTAGTTGACAATATGGAAAGTAGTTGGTTGGAAGGAAAGAGATAGATAGATATATATACCGTTATATGTTCACGGCAGCTCTCTTAACAATAACAATGTGGACCAACCTTTCTTTTTTCCAAGCTTCACGTCTCAGGCCCCGATATATTTTTCTTTCTCTAGATCGATGACGAATAGTTCTTCTCCATATTCGTCCAATTAAAGCCGTGTAAAGGCTATTCGAAGGATTAATGGAGCCATGCTCTGAAGACGATCCCTTATATCAACATAGTCATCCGCTATTCAGTAAAATGAATATCAAATCAATGAATCACGACCAAATTCCATGTCCAATGATTAAATAAACTGTAATTACAACGAGCGATAGGTTTGTTATGATTCTTCCTAGAGATCACGCCGAGCTCGTTGACGGACTAAAGAACGAGAGGAAGGGATTTTGTAAAAAAAAAAAAAAAAAAGCAGCCACGTTGTTAAATGAAAGTTGGGCTGTTGTTTTTTTGTAATATCAGAAGACTGTGCCACCAAAAAAAAAAAAAAAAAAAAAAAAGAAAAAGCCAAGAGAGAGTTGACTTACAGTTTTTCTGTGGTACCTGTTAGTTCTCCTCTGTGTCATCGTGCTCTCAACAACCAGTAAAAAGTGACATCACTTCAGATACATACACGTTCGCTCTCTCTTCATTTCTCTTTCATTTTATATTCCTCATTCATTCTCGTATAAATTCTTTAAATTGTTCATCTGAGAAAATAATAATTAATCATGGCATCAGTCTTGAAATCCTCTGTCGAATCTGTGCAACGGTTCTTTGGCAAACAAACTCCTGAGGAAATGGTAAGATATAAAAAAAAAAAAAAAAAAAAACAATCTGGCAAGCTCTTTTCTGTTATTGACTACTCTTTTTTGTTTGGACACATGAATATGAATATATATATAACTAGGTAAGAAAGTGGCGACGCGATATCAATGCTCAACAGCGAGCGTTGGATCGTCAAAAACGTGGGATCGAGGTTGAAGAAAACAAGGCCAAGCTTATGATCAAACAAATGGCAAAGAAGGGCGATATTAGAACCTGCAAAATCTTGGCAAAAGAGCTTGTCCGTTCTCGACGACAGAAGGATCGCATTGTCACTAGCAAGGCTCAATTGAACTCAATATCCATGCAACTGCAGCATCAGCTTGGTAAAAAAAAAAATATATATATATATATATATAAAATGAAATGAAATGAAGAACAAGCAGAGGATCAGAAAGGAGAGATATAAAGAATATTGACAAGTCGTTTAACTTTTGTAATCATTTATCTATTTACTGTAGCCACATTAAAAATTGCTGGCACTTTGCAAAAGAGTTCTGAAGTCATGGGCTTGGTCAACAGTCTTGTTAAATTACCAGAGATTTCAATTACAATGCGAGAAATGACCAAGGAGATGATGAAGGTAAAGAAAAAAGGAGATAAGAGTATCTATTACCAATAATATTCTAACTCTATCTTTGTTGTTTTTTTTTTTTTTTTTTTTTTTTTGCTAAAATACAACTGTATGCTACCATTTAGGCTGGAATTATTGATGAAATGCTGGAGGAAACCATGGAATCATTGGATGACGAAGAAGTTGAAGAAGAAGCAGAGGAGGAAGTCAACAAAGTCTTATTCCAGATTACAGATGGTAGGGGAGCTTTTATTATTCAATTTTTTTATAAGATGGTGTTAATATTGTAAGACCTGTCTGTAGTGAGATGATACTAAGAGTTTTTTTTTTTTTTAAAAAAATTATAGGTCTGTTGGGCGAAGCACCATTGGCAGCAGGAAAACTGCCAACTGTAGGATTGGAAGAAGAGGAGGAGGAGCCAGCATTAGACGATATGCAGCGACGTTTGGAAGCTCTCAAGAGCTAAGAGAGGATAGGAAGGCAATGTTGAAAAAAAAAAAAAAAAAAAAAAAAAAAAAAAAAAAGCTTATGACGACTAGACTCTTTTCTATTATGTCGTTGAACTGAAGACATGATACTTAATACATCAAAAAGATTGACAGTGGGACCTCAAATGCTTTTTATTCTAAATCAAAGAGACTTTTGTCCTTGCTAAACCTCCATGATAATTTTTGATTGGCATAGGAGCTCTTTGAAGTCTCCGGAATGCCTCTCGAATATGTCGTGGCTGCAATGGGCTCTGTTCGCTTGGTGGTAATGAGAACAATCCTGGCATGTCATCATCTAAATCCATATCCTCACCTCCTATATTGTCATCGCCTCCACTGTTGCCATTGTTGCCATTAACCCCTCCGTTGTTGCTACCACTATTGCTGTTTTCATCATGGCTTCCTCCAGCTCCCCCATTGCTATTATTCGTACCATTGCCGCCACCACCGCCATTGCCATTACTATTACCATTGCTACTATCCTGCTGATTACTCTTGGATTTGGCTGCAACGACAGCTTCACGATAAAGCCTCTGTTTTTCATCCTCTTCCCTCTTGACTTTGAGGGCAGTTTCTGTGAGGGTAGTAACCATTTCAAAGGTCAGAAATCCAAGGATATCGATGATATCGTCGTTAGGTTTCATATCGATGTAAGCCGACATGTTGGCCCATTCCCGGAATCGTTTGGCTTTGCGATAAGTGAATGAAGCCTGTCGACATTCACTATAGTGTTCGTACTCCTCTCTTGTCATTGCAAATGTTACTCTATCCGCATCCTTAATAAGAATAGAACAAGTCGTTAAAAAAAGAATAAAAAAATAAAAATAAAAATAAAAAGATCGAAGAATCAACTCACCCTCAGTCTCTGCATTGAATCCAAGTATGCATCTTCATCATCATCATCCTCCTCCTCCTCCTCTCCAGTCCCCACCATAGCGTCTGCAAATGCATTCAGCAGCTCCCAGCTCAATTTGACACGCATTCTCCTAGCCTTATTGCCAGGTACGACCGCTCCAGCAGGATCTACGCCTTTTTTACCTCCAGGTCCACCATCGCCTGCTCCACCCTTCACATCTGCAGCATCTTCCACTCCCACTACATCATCTGCTCCAGCGCCTCCTGTTCCATCTGAAGAATCCTTCACATTTTTCCGAACATCCTTCCATGAGAGATATGTCCTTAAACGATTGACTTTGGGACGATCGTGTCGGATTAAAAATATTAAATCTTCTGCTGACATGAACCTGGATCCACGTTTCCGTGCTTGTTGTGCTGCTAAACATATCTTTTTTAGGAAGAATTAAAAAAAAAAAAAAAAAAAAAAAATGAGTTTTCTGTGTGCAAGTTCATAAGATTCCAAGTAACGGATTTTTTTTTTTTTTTTTTAGCCTTAATATCTTACAATCTCAATAACTTGTGAACGGACAATGTCCTCCACAAGCATAGTGGTTTCTTGAATTGCATCCGAAACTTCTCCAAAGACGAACATCATTTGTTGAATCTCGGTTTGATACCGGTACCGAGATTTCTCTCTTGGTTTCACCTCATCCTATTTTAGAAAAAAAAAAAAAAAAAAAAAAAAGATCTAAATAAGATCAACAAGTGTAGCCTTCATTAGAGACAATGCTTGAAAAATCGTTTTTTTTTTTTCCTTTTCTTCTCCTTACAGCCATGCTTTCTTTTTTTTTTTTTTTTTTTTTTTCTTTTAAGGTATTCTAATTGAACAAAATGGGGCTGGCGCTCCTAATGTTGATTTGGTTGGCTGGTTGGTTGGTGATGGTTTTTTTTTTTTTACTGGTGAATGCGAGTGGGCGATGCATTTTTTTTTTTTTTTTTTTTTGGTTCGTGACTGGCCAACGCGTTTCTGATCGATTACTTCTTTTGGAAGAACTCGTCTTGCAACTTTGTATCACAAAAAATAAGACTGCTCAATCCTCCTCAGCTCGCTTTTTTGCAACCCATGGTGAACTGCTTTATTTTTTACTTTTTAGTTTTACTTTTTTTTATAAAGTTGTTGAAACCCGTTAGGCAGTGTAGGACTATTTCTCCATCACGCGAGCGCGAAATAGGGACGGCGAGAAATCTCATTCGTTGTTTGAATTGTCTGGTTGAACAGTTTCGATGTGAAAATATATATTAATACATGGAGGTTCAATATCATACATAGTCGATTGTTTGCCCAATGTCGATTATACTAAGCCTGAAATCAAGTGAGTGAACATTCAATGGATTCGCGCCTTTTTTTGAAGGTACAAGGCGAATGAGGGGTATTCTAATTAAAGATATCATTGTTTATTAATGATGTGCCATAAAAGTGATACGACAGTATAATACACATGAGACCATTTGTCTCCACATCGGACACAGTTCAGTTTATCATTCTAGCGTTATTTTACTACTCAATGCATGGTTGACGTTGAATAAAACACAATGAACCACTTACAAGAGGCTCCGACTGTATCATCACCTTCATATGTATCACATTTTCCCACTCCATCCTCAATACCATCTTGCGCTTGATCCTGCATAGATTGATATGTACGAATCTGCATTCAATACACAGATTGTATCCGAATCGTTAGCCTTTGATCGTTCAACCTGGTGGTATTGACATTGTCAATAGTATTCTCTAGAGTATGAAAGCTTTTTTTGCCGATAGGTCTTGGCGATGATTCACTTAACTGGCATTTGTTCTAAACTGGATGCCTGAAATATGTATAGGATCATGTAATTATTAGACGGAAGACGAAACAATGCTTTTATTATGATCCTTAATACTTCGTTAATGAAAGAAGCCAGAGTACAGTAAACCCAGAGCAGACAAGTGACTCGAAAATTATATAACGCTATTGGTATATACAATCTGCCTAGGCGACTTTTCAAATACGACCAGGCGAGGAGATTACTTGCCAAGAGCTCCACGTTGCTCTGAAAACCTCGTACTGCCTTCGCTCAACCCAGCCCAGTTATATCTTGAATAACATGCATCACCAACATAGAGAGTCGCTCGCTTCATGGCGTCATTTTAGGCGATGCGGACTTTGCACAGTGTGCCTCATTCAGAGACATCCAGATACAAAGGCGTCTCAGTAATTCATGTAATTTTTGAATAACCACTCAATGTACTGGGAACCAACGACTTTGCTTGTCGCAAGCTTACCATAAGCGGTGAAATGTTAAAATCAGTCACCAATCATATTTAATGGACCAAACGAAACGGACTGACGCGTACACGTATACTAAACACTAAACACTAAGACAGTGTTCTAGGGTACAGCGACAAATCAGGAGGGATAGGGATATTACGCGCCTTCTAAATTTAGTATTGGAAGTGATGTAATGAAAAAAAGATCCCAGCTCCTTTGTTCTCAATGATCTCACTATGATTATTATAATACAGCCAGATACTCGAGACGCGCTCTACGAGCTTCGTCATATGCCAAACTTCACTACTCTACTAAGACAAAGACAAAGACACCCAAAATGTTCACACGAAAAAAAAAAAAAAAAAAAAAAAAAAAAAGATATAAAAAGGCCTAGTCTGTCCACAATTGTTTCAATCAGCAATCTCTTAAGCAACTACCCTCCCAAAAAAAAAAAAAAACACTTTCAACATGTCTAACAACTTGAGCGACCGCGTTTCAAACACCGCCAACTCCTATGTCGGAGGAGCCAAGCAGACCATCGGCGAGACCCTCGGCAACAACAACCTCGCTGCCTCTGGAGCTCAGCAGAAGTCTGAAGCTGAGGCCCGTCAGGCTGCCGCTGATGCCAAGACCCACGCTGAGGGCATCGGCCACACTGCCCAGGGCAAGGTTCAACAGACTGTCGGATCCCTCACCGGAAACACCTCCCAACAGGCCCGTGGACATGCCAACGAGACCCAGGGCACCCTCGAGCGCAATGTCTAAATTATATACATAAAAAAAAAAAAAAAAAAATAACAACCGCTACAAGTTATTTGTAAATAATAAAACTCTCTTGTACTCTATTTTTTTTTTTTTTTCCATCAAATGCTGAATATGTGAAATTGTCTGCAATGCATCATGAATGGAAAAAATAATGATGGTATAAAGCAAGTGCTAATGAAACAAACGAAAAACGATAGTATCAAGTAGCTTAGTTTGCTTGGAATGTGGAATAAACTGTCCTCACAATATACATATATACATATTCATTGTTTCTCTTAAACTGGAGATGATTCCAATCGCTTGTTCCTTAATCAAGCATAGATATATCGCTCTAGCCATCTTTGTAGAAATTAAAAAAGCGTTCATTGTGATAGTCGTTAAAATATATGCAAAAAAAAAAAAAAAAAAAAAAAAAAAACGGCAGTTTTGTCAAGTGAGAGGTGGAATGGTGCCCCTATTCGCTTGATTGATTGTAAAAAAGATTGAATATACAAATTATGCAAAGTCATTACCGTCTTTCTGTTTTTCCAAACGACAAAGGATTATCATTGTTCATTTGTTCATTTGTTCATTAGAAAGGAAAATCCACAACAGGTTAGACCAAGCATATCAAGCATGTGCAAATGGTTCACTTTCCTTACTTTTGCACGCAATTTCCATATTGTATTACATCACACCAGAATAGGTCGTCCACTCCTGTGAGGAAATAGTGACGAAAATAGTAAGTAACATGACCCGTGCTCCATTACATGAAAAAATTAAAATTTATGATCTCACTATGATCATTTTGATTTATAGATTTTCAACAGGGGATCATTTCCAGGATAGGGCTTGTTACCGACCCCGTCAAAAGGTATAAAAAGGCCTCTCTGACCCACCAATCACTCTTCATCAACATCATCAACAACAACAAAACTCTTACAACCACTACTCTACACACAAAAAAAAAAAAAACCAACTACTCTTCAACATGTCCAACAACTTGAGCGACCGCGTTTCCAACACCGCCAACTCCTACATTGGAGGAGCCAAGCAGGCCATCGGTGAGACCCTCGGCAACAGCAACCTCGCTGCCTCTGGAGCTCATCAGAAGTCTGAAGCTGAGGCCCGCCAGGCTGCCGCTGATGCCAAGACCCACGCTGAGGGTGTTGGCCACAAGGTCGAGGGCAAGGCTCAACAGACTGTCGGATCCATCACCGGAAACACCTCCCAACAGGCCCGTGGACATGCCAACGAGGTCAAGGGCGACCTCGAGCGTCACGTCTAAATCGATAGGATTCAAGAACACAAACCATCCAATTCTGTACAGTGTTGTATCATAATAAAGAACTTTTAAAAAAAAACCCCCCTTGTCAATTGTGTTAATTATGAGATAACAGGGACAGGAAAAACAAAGGGGTCGAGGATCTGTGTAATATTAAAAGGAATTCTGCTATGCTGCAGTGCCTGAAAAATAAATATGAAACGTAGAAACAAGTTTTTTCTTTCCATAATAACCAATGGTCTAATCTAGCAAAAGGATAAATATCTCGCCAGCGAGTAAAAAGAGATCTCCCAAATGACAAATGTGTGTATGTGCTGATAGCCTACATAGTTTGTTTTATGTTTTAATTTCATGAAGATTAGACAAGGACTGGATACACTGTATCTACATGTAGACTACACATGCTGGTTTCTTTTTTGTCCCGTAAACATAGATGGAACAGGAACCATGATAAACAAATGACAAAGGTAGAGAAGGGGTATGGAATGACGCTAGTGTATTTAGCGTTCACTAATTTTTTTTATATTTGCATGTGTTAATGAACGTACTGAAATACTCGATATCACGTCTTTAAATACTCATTCTGCTTCTCAAAGTAGATAAAGCCAGCGATAAAAGAGTGATGGATAGCTAATTTACAGTGTTTAACGTTCGTATTATCTGGCTGGGATGTGTGTGAAAGTGCGAGTGTTGGAGGATCAGGCTGCAGGGGCCAAGCTGGAGGGAAAACGAATATCGCACGTCACTTGATAGTTTTATATTTATTAAGACAATATTCAGTCTAGTAGATTTCAATTCAAAAAGATAAGCCTTTTGGAATTAATCGGTACTCAAAAAATTAGTCTATTTCTATATCCGCCTTAGTGTACGTGTGAATACGTAAAAAGAAAAATAAAGAGAGAAAGGGGAAAGTGACGATTATGGGCCCCGTCTCTATCTTTATCCGGAAATTCATGGGTGCTCAAAGCCGTTACTATAAAAACCATCGTCCTCTTCTTCAAATTCTTTGTTTTTCCCCCTCTTTGATATACAGCGCCATAACACATTCATTCTTTTCAGAAGATCATATTTATACCATCATTTATACTACCCGAACAGAAAAAAAAAAAAAAAAAGAAAAAGAAAAAGAAAATGTTGCAATCAAGAGTCGCATTTATCGGCGGAGGCAACATGGCGGAAGCCATTCTTGGTGGCCTTCTTGCTTGTGGCTATCCTCTTTCTCAATGTGTTGTCTCAGAACCCATGCAGGCTCGTTGTGAATTCCTTCAAAAGAAATATCCAGGTCTACAAGTCCTCTCCGGCCCACAAGCTAACCAATTGGCCGTTAGTGGATCCAATTCTTCTCAGCGGATCACTACGATGATTACAGAAGGTGCTATTCATGTCAACCCGACGGCTTCTTCCATGGACTTTGCACCTGCAGAAGTCGTCATCTTGGCTGTCAAACCTCAAGTACTTCAACCCGTTGTTTCAAGTTTAAGCCCAGCTTTACAAGCTCGTCAACCTCTTGTCATCTCGATCGCTGCAGGGATCGAAACTCGTGCAATCGCTCAATTTATGACTGAAGGAACTCAGTATTTACCCAAGGACATGCCCCCTGTCATCCGTGTAATGCCCAATACCCCCTCACTCGTCAACGAAGGCGCTGCAGGGCTCTATGCTACATCGGATACTACCCAACAACAACGTGAAATCGCAGAGTCATTGATGGCTGCGGTTTCAAAACAAGTATCTTGGGTCGAGAAAGAAAGCTTGATCGACACAGTCACAGGTGTGTCGGGATCAGGTCCAGCTTATTTCTTCCTGATGATGGAAGCTATGGAGGATGCTGCTGTCAAGTTGGGAATGGACCGTGAGACAGCAAAGGCTTTGACTATTCAGACATGTTTGGGCGCAGCCAAAATGGCTCAATCAAGTTCAGATGATCTTAAGACCCTTCGGGTCAAAGTCACATCCCCGCAAGGAACTACTGACGCCGCAATCAAGACCTTTGAGAAGGGTGGATTACGTGAGTTGGTTTATGAGAGTGTTAAGGCTGCAGATTCGAGGAGTAAGAGCTTGGCAACTGAGTTGGGCGGCAACAACGCAAAATTATAAAGCTATAATTTAATTTCCTTTTTTTTTTCTTACAACCTTGTACACATACCTCACACTCGCACGCGCATAAAATGTGAACAAACAGTCTTCCTTCAAGCATATTTCTTTCATGTAATTATTTAATAAAGATTAGTCGTAGCAGCATCCAAGCTCTTGGCGCCATTGGCTTTTGTCCAAAAAAAAAAAAAAAAAAAAGTCTTCCCTAAACTACTCTTTTTTTTTTTACTACATTACTTGAGAGAGCGGTACCAGTGTCCCTCGAGAGAGAGCATTTATGATACGGAATTGATGATGGTCCTCACTAACTGGCTACGCGATATAGAAGGATATGGGGTCATTGGCCAGTGACGCCTCCGTGAGCTCGAGGATCACAATTATAGTGACATTGTCATCAAGAAACTGGGAGAACCTACGGCTGTCATCGAGCTTTTGGCTATAGGAAGCCAAACTTCTATAAAAGACCATATCAGCAAGACGTCATCTTACAAATGCTTACTCTCACCAGAAGAAGCTTGGATTGTTCACTTTACTTGTGAAGATGACTATTTTGAACATCCATACTGGCAAACCGACGTGGAGCTGGACCAAGGGGTGATTTGGTGCATTTTTGGGACGACCAGGGTTTTAATACAGTGCGGATATGCGCCCGCTGGAAGGGTAGAAGTGGCAACACTCAGGCAATTGGTAATGAGCTATTGACTGCCTGACGGTTATTCTTTTTTTTTTTTTTTTTTTTTTACCCCAGTATTGAATGAAGCATCCAAAACGCCTCATTTGCCAATATTAGCTTTATAACTTTACTGACCTTTGTATATAGCGAGATTTATTTCGCATTGATGACATTGACATTGACGACAAACATTTTTACTGTTGTAAAACGATGTGTTGGTGTCCTCTCTCTCTCCACTATTATTTTTAGTATCCTAGTATTTTGAATCCTAAGAATTTGAATCTTATAACAACATGAAGTAAAGGATTCAAAAGCCCAAGCCACAATGAGGTGTACATGTACATGTACGTCGTGAAATTCAATCACATTAGCAGTCCTTTTCAAAGTTGCTTTGCCAGAAGCTGACATTTAGAGGGCCTGTTCCGATCTGATAGAATTAACTTAATGCATTGGCATTCTTCTTTCTCTTGCTCTCTTTTCATTATAGAAGCATTGGTTAAATTTTAAAAAATGCATAAGGATGAGCTATTACTCTGAGGCAAACAGCGTGATTAAGTGAATAAGTTCAACTTGCAACCAGCGGGTCAAACGCTAAAACCATATATAGCATGTTTGTCATTCTGTATATATGCTATACAAACAAGCAAGGCTTACAATAATAATAATAATATAAAATAAAAAGGCGTCAATGGAATGCATTACCTACCAAGCGATGATCATTGTACGAGAATCTGAATTGTTTCTCTAATAGGCTCCTCTACAAACATCTTTGAAAGTAGAGTCGTTGGCGTCAGATTCTATGGCTGAGTAATGAGGGCTGACAGGTGACTTTCCATCATCATTTATCACTCAAGAAATGGCGCCGAGATGTAAATGTCAGAGGGCAGGTTGATTCATATTAGCATCACTGAGCTCAACGACCCTTGATATTCAGACATATCAGCATATCAGTCTAATCTCAACAGAGCTTTTTTTTTTTTAAAAAAAAAAAAAAAAAAAAAAAAAAAAATTGGGTTGCTTCCACTCATCGTGCTTTGCTGGAAAGAGAGAGTTACATTGGATGAATGAACATTTCAAAAGGCAAAGACTTTGAACCGTTGGCTGCAAAATTAAAAGCGGTTTATTCATTGGAGCAATTTAATTCGCCCACAAGATTGTTTGCTTTGCTTTATTTTATTTTATTTTATTTTATTTTATTTTTTTTGGCAACGACTACCTAAATTTAGCAACCTAAAGGTTTCTTATGCATATCAAATTATAAATATTTCTTTTCCAACGAACAACCTTCGGCAGAAAACAAATCTTTGTGATTGAATAGTGGAATCGAATTGATGTGAGCAATAATGGAGGAGCTTCATTAGGAATAACAAACAATAAATAGGAGAGTGATGGTCTCGATCTCAAAGTTGTAGTCGTTGTTGTTGTTATTGCTGCTTCTGCAAATCCTATTTTTGGGCCCTAGTGCCAGCGGGCTCTTGACCTTCACGATCGGATCATGTACATATTTATAGTCCTTTCTTTTTTTTTCTTTTTTTTTTTTTTTTCTCGTCTATGCCTCCTCAAGAAACGCGTTGACTATGTGTCTCACGCTCATGCTGTTACTAAATCTAGCAATCTAGCGCCCTCCTTTATAAAACTTGCTTAAGTCACTCACATTGTTATTACGCTTCTCCCCCATGGTATGTTGTGCCGGAGAGTTTTTGTCCTTTACTCCTTTTTTTTTTTTCTTTTTTTTTTCCTATTTCCTGTTTGCTTTATTACTCCTATCCTTACACCAATTGTTCTTTCATTTTGTCCAATTGGTACTCTTGAAACAGCTCCTTTGGCTCCTTGTTCCAATTGTTCTTGTTTTGACCGTTCATGCTTCAACTGTGGCTGTTTGCTGTTTTCTGTTTTGGTCGCTCCAGATGCCAAGAACTATCTCCGCATTCTTCTCGCACCAACATACGTTCTTTAGCTTAAGAACCACCTGCAATTAGCACCAAAAACAAAGGGAAAATCCTGTGATGCCCTGACGGACGGATCTCATATTTATGGCCCCAATCCTCTTTTATTTTTACTTTCTTTTATCACCTCCGCCTGTAAAAGGAAAAAAAAGGAGGAGGAACTTCTTTCAAGTTCGGAATGATCATCCTTACCATTATTGTACCCGTAGATCAAAAAAAAAATCTAAAGGACGAACATGTACATTTTTCTCATTTGCTATCCTTATCAAAAAAAAAAAAAAAAAAAAAAAAAAAAAACTTTTTTACCTTGATTGTCATTAATCCTGCCATCTAGTGAAGAGATGACATATTATACATATTTATAACTTTTTTTTTTCTTTTTCTTTTTGTGTTCCGGACCGGGCTGTGCCTGTTTTCTTTGTTGAGATAAGCAGTCCTTCACATTTTTTTTTTTTTTTTTTTTTTTTTTTGATTTTATTCAGACAACACGGACTTTTAAAGGAGAGAGAGAGAGAGAGCATGTCTGGACACAAACACAGACGCGTGGTTGCAGACGTTTGTTTACCTTTTGTGAAAGGTTGGATCAAAAGTAAAAAGGTAAATAGTAAAAACTCTTTCTATTTATAATAGGCGGGGGGGGATGCAAGAGTAGGGGTGAAGAATAGGGGAAAGAAGTCTTTTTGCAAAAACAAAAAAAAAGTTCAATTTCCTTGTGTACTTCGTGTACATGTGCATGCATGTTTATACACTTTACCCGACAACGTGCTAAAAAAGCGGGAACTTTTGTTTTTTTTTATTTTTTTATTTTTTTGTTGTGTTGAGTATAGTGAGTATCGTGTGTATGAGTATCGTGAGTGTCGTGAGTATTATGGAAGTATACTTTGTAATCGAGCATATGAATCGTAGACATGTATATTGAGTCCTCAGAAAGTCATGAACAAATATATTTTTAAAGTATTCAATTTGAATTAATATTTGCAAAAACATAATTTTACGTACGAAGCTTGAAAAGCACATATTTTTTTGAATTAGATACAATAGAAAAAAAAAAAAAATTCTCAAAATTCTTGATGTCCAAAAATGGAAGTATTCTATTCAATATAAAAACGTGACAAATATATTTGTTCATGACTTTCTGGCGAGGACTCTATTATACTACGAACCGAAAGTAAAAGTGTTCGGACGATTACCATATAGTAATAAGCTAACGAGGCCATACATCTCACCCAAAAACTCATAGATCGGTCAGCTCGCTTTCTCCCTGTTCTACATTCCATTAAAAAAAAATAAAAAAAAAAAAACTTAGTCTCGTCTATGAATGCATGATTAGACTACTATGCAGACTAACACAATGGTTTCTAAAAAATATCGCGAAACACATCACTGTATTGATATGAATGTATACTGATGGCTGGACGGTTTGTGCCAAATCTGTAGAAAGGGTCCAACTTTTGAGATGCATGATGAGGCTGACTCCATAACAGTCTTGGTCCCTTAGTTGGGTCTCTATTTCCTTTTGTCTCTCCCTCTCCCTCTTTTTTTTTTTTTTTTTTTTTTTTCCGAACCCGATTGGAATGATAATGACAGTCGGCATGGAGGTAGGGATTAGCTTCTTATGAAGAAAGATAGACAGTATGGTATACGGTGGTGTATGGTGTACAGTACAGCTGCAACTTCTGAGCCTCATCAGTTAAAGAAGAGGGAAAAGGATTGGTGATTGGGGAATTGGAAATTGGGATTGGAGACTGAGGAGTTATTAATGAAGAACTCTGCAATAGCTGCAATCCAAAAGTATTTGGAATAATAAGGCACTATTAGACCAGTTACACGAATGGGACGGCACCTCGGCATAGAAAAAAAAAAAAAAAAAAAAAAAAAAGAGAGCCGTCGCCATGCCTTGCATTGACAACATTGACTAGGACAATAGGAAAAGTTTTCATTTCTTGCAGCGTGTACATGTACATTGTAATTTTCTTTATTTTTTTGTACCTCGCCCGCAGGAGATTGCGACCATGATAAAGAAAGATCGTTGTAATTGCTCTCATTGATGTTGCTGCTCTTTTTTTTTTTTTTTATCTTCAATCAAAAAGTAATTTAGGATGAAGGTATATGAGCTTTTCTGTGTCCTCTGTCATACCGTTCAATGACTAGCTTTCCATGTAAAAAAGGCGTATATGTTAATCAATGAACAATTCTGTGTTACAAGGCCCACTATGATGCGGTAAGAGTGATTTAGCAGAAATGATGAATGACATTTTGATTAGCATGGTTCTTTATCTTTGATGTAAAAGATATGTCTGAGACCCATGTTTCTTCTGTTCTTTAGGCTATACATTTGTTTGGCATGTATATTGGAATATAAACATTTGAAAGTAAAAGTAAAAAAAAAAAATAGTGAGCGAGGAGAGGCTTGTAGGGTCTGTTCGTCTTCCATGGAGCCTGGATGCAGCCTTTCCCCCCCTCTTTCTTTCTCTCTCCATCTTTTAACTGGGCTTTGAAGGAGGGGGGGGGAGAATTTCTTTTTTTATTTAACTGGACTTATAGAAGAGGCACAGCAACTCAACGGAAGTTAGGGCACAGTTTATTTTGTCTTTTAGGAGGGATGTGGAGATATGGCATAGGCTTTGCTATAAAGGATTGAGATATGGGGTCAAGACGGGCTACATGGGTGGAGAACGAGATGGAGACAGCTGTATTGTGAAGAGGAATGGGTGATAGCTGTTTTTTTAAAATGGGATAGCATAGGAATGGAGGACGAGGACGAGGTTCAGGGTCAACTTTATTCGTATTTTTGTATGTATATTTTTTCTTTATTTTATTTTATTTTATTCTATTGTAAAAAAGGGTGCAGTACACAATACAAAATAAAATACATTAAAATAAAACCTGGCCTCAAATATAAATACACTCCAGTCGAAGGGCACCCTCTTTTCTTTTTTTTTTTTTTTTTTTTTTTTTATGTGTATGTGTTTCTGTCTGTGTCTTCCTTCTATTCATTCTTTTTCTCAGGAACACCTTCCTTCACCCTTACTCTCTCTTACTCTTTCTCGACTCCTTCTTGTCTAAACGGCTCAGTAACTCCTTCGTCCCCATCCACATCCATTGACTCATTCAAAACACACTTTCCACCCTCTTTATTTTGCATATCCCTCATTTTGGCATCTTTTTGAAAAATGGCTTCTACACTCGTCTACACCCCTACAGCTGCTGTCACAACCACAGCTGCCTCCCCTTCCTTCATCTATGATTTTACACCTGAATCTACTTCTACCACGACTAATATACAATCTAACATTGTCAATAAATCAAATCGACACTCCGTTCCAAGTTCAAACATTCTCTGGGAGCAGCATCATCAACAACAACAACAGCAACAGCAACAGCAATTGATGCAGAAACAGCAACGTTTCCAGGAGAAGCCTTCACAACAGCCATCTCCCCCTCCTGGCCGTGCAGGAGGT
Organism: Lobosporangium transversale; assembly: GCF_002105155.1. Lineage (NCBI taxonomy): Eukaryota > Fungi > Mortierellomycota > Mortierellomycetes > Mortierellales > Mortierellaceae > Lobosporangium > Lobosporangium transversale. The sequence continues at coordinate 317,147 of NW_019028993.1, forward strand.
CCTCGCTTGAGCCTTGACACCTCTCAGGAACGCCTTCAAAAATTCACAGTCATCAAGCATGGTGATCAGACATGTCTGAAATTGTTCTCTCCCAACCTAGTCGAGTCCCCTGTTAGCTTCTTGAGTGAGAAACAACTCTTAGAAGACAAGAAGCTTTGGGAGAACGGACCCGACGAGGCCTTCCAGAGAAAGCTCGAGATGGAGAGACGTGAAGCTTATCAAGGTAGGAAAAAAAACCCAACAAATGTTCCACCGAACAATGAAACACAATTGCTTTTGATAGTGATCAGAGAAACAACCATAGTACACATCAGAGTCAAATCCAATTAGGGAGGACTCAAAGGATTTACTCAGAGTTCCGTTCTCTTGAGTTCACGAATTGAACGCCGGAGTACATATTTTTTTATTTGTGGATGGGAGACCCTAGCTTTTCACTCAAATCAAAGCCCCGAAAAAAAAAAAAAATTCATTGCCACTCTTGAAGCGGCACTGCAATTTTTATTTTTTTGGCTGTTCGTAAATCCGATGTCTGTGTGTGTGTGTTTTTTTTTTTTTCATGCCCAAAAAATCGGGCTCTGTCCGGGCTGTGGGCAGTGTAAATCGATCCCCTTGTCTTCGCCTTTGCCCATCTTTGCCACATTCGTCGAGTGTATGATCACTTGTTTATGTCCATGCTTAACAAGCCATGCAGACTCATGCCTCATTACATTACATGTGCGGAGTCTAGAAAAAAAGAGAAGGGTCTAGGTTTTTCTCTCTAGACCATTACCAGCACTTGTCATTATCATTTTATTTTATTTTATCAAACGATCTTATCTGTCTACAACCTATTTGTCTTATATGCTATGGTAAGACGGAATAACCATTATTTGATGGCGCTGAGCTACAAGTAGTCTTGGGATCTAAAAAAGAAAAAAGGGCAAATGTTTTGCATTGTAAAAAGCACGCCACTTGGCTGTGTGGGAATGTGTGTATAAAAAAAAATGCGACAGTTGAAAACGCGACGTGTGAGTCTACAAAAAAAAAAAAAAAAAAAAAAATTGTGATCTATTTTTGTCTTCCTAGGCGCCATGTTGTTGTCGTGATTGTCTGGCTTTTGCATACATGTTTGTTGTGATTTTTTTTTTTTTTAAACATCCGTCAGTGCCAGTGTGTTTAAACATGTTTATTCGATTGGGAGATAGCCCTATGACATCAGTGACTTCTGTTCCTATCTAATCTATAATCTCTTGGTGCGGATTGTCGGTTACCTGGACTCACCTTTATTTTTATGTATTATATCATTCTTTAATAATAAAATATCTTTAGTGCGTTCCAAGCAACAGCTCCGCGGTTTTGTTCTAGGCATCTGGGTTGGATGTCTCGTCAGCCTTTTGATTGTGCAACAAACTGCCGCAAAGGTCTACATCCCAAGTCATCTGGCCAGGTAAGAAAAAAAAAAAAAAAAAAAAAAAAAAAAAACAAACCTTGCATTTCATCGGAGAAGAGTAACAATGCAACATCAAAGTTCGTTGCGTAATGTCATGGGTAAAAAAAAAAAAAAAAAAAAAAAAAAAAGAGGGAGAATATTCCATCCAACCTCGATCAGTCGCTCAAAAGCAACCCCCGTCTACCACTCTATGATTATGCCTCAATTGCTCTGCGCCAAAGGGCAGTGTTGAGCATGCATATCCATTCAGATAACGGGGGACACCTTAGCGAATCAGATGAATAGGATCGGCAGCATGTCATCGCTTCTCTCATACCCGAAGGACAGGGGATGAAGGTGACCGTGCACCATCTGCATTAAGCACAACCAATCAATATCACTGGCGGACTGAATCCCATTACCTCACATATGCATGCATGGATTATTGGTTGAGTTTGATCCCCATCATCACACAATGAGCCCTGATCCATATCAAGCTAACTCTCTTTCTTTTATCTTCTATATTAATAGACGTGACACTTCCCCTCTCTTGTTCCTCATGGTACTTTTGAGTTGTGTAGCAGCAGTACGCTCTGGAGCGCGTTGTATACTCTCTGCCCTTGCAACCTGTACTGCAGTTCTGACGTGCTTCGCCACCATGATTGCCAATCATAGCCGCTACTCGGTCGAGTTTAACGTATACAAGTCTATTCAAGCTGAATCCGCATCCAAAGCCATTATATAAAACTATTCGCTTTATCTCACTCACACACATACACATACACGCTCAAAGACACACACACACATACTTCACATACTTATTCTTTGCATACTATTCAGCCCTTCATCTCTCCTATCTACTCCTAACCTATAAACTTCATTTCATTTTCATGTATATACTTGATTTTTTTTTTTTTTTTTTTCCCTATACATTTGCGGCCTTTTAAGCTAGCTTCGGTTTCACTTCCACCCAAATATGTACTATAGTAACCTTCTCTACCCCTACTACAACCATGATAGTTGTAGTAATTGTAATTAAAAGAAAATCAAAAACAATGAGAAAGTCAGGCTATTTTATATATTTGTATGCTGAAATTATGATATTAATTTCGCTGTTGTTGTTGCTGTTGTTGTTGTGGTTAACATTGTTGTATATATCGTATAAATTAAAGTCAAAGGAATGTCGCACGAAGACCTAGACCATTAAAGTCATGAAAAGAGGAAAGATCATTGACGCTAAAGATAATTCGTAACAGAAGATAGCAACAGAAAAGAAATTTCCACAGTTTGGATCGCTTCAAGTCTAAATCGTTTTACAGAACCATACTAGGACAGAAAGAGATAGATACACGCAGAGACAGAGAGAGAAAGAGAGAGAGAGATGGTTCTCTACAAAGATTGAGAGGAAGAGCCGACAAGGATATGGAGAATGGCGTCTTTATGACGATTCCTCCTTTCCACGGCAAAACTTACTGGTAATTGATCCGTGTCATATTAATTCGGAATAAGGTAAGGAGATGGATGGGGATGGAGAGATTTCTCTATGAATGTAACCATATGGTAGACTATTAAAAAGTTTATTTTTTCTCGCATGGTAAGTTTATTCAGACGGATGAACCTCATGCATTGAGTCATAACCATCCTCGTCCGCAGTCAAAAAATTCGGGGCCCTGAAAGCATGTTTTCCTTATTTTTGCTGTGCGACATCATTAACCACAATCATTAAAGGTTAAAATCATATCCTCTCACCATGTGGTCAGGTGCTGCTTACCTCGTGGCACCTACAACCCAAATTTGTTTCACGACAAAGACAGAAGAGGAACTACAGCCCAACTTTTCTGCACACTTGACTGAAAGAGTGACTGCTCCAAAAGTCGACAACCTTAAATTATAGTTTCTCTAAAGTGCCCGAGCCTCAAAAGCATTAGCCACGCCGTTTCTCTCCCGAACAAAGTGGGGGGAAACTTCTTCTCTTGTGCATCCCTGATTATGTGTGTGTGTAGCGTTGAACAATGTCAATTAGCATTTTTTATAATTAAAATATTTAAACCTAATGGCGAGAACGTTCTTTCTGAAAATGCCTCCTCTCTATCTTTTTCTAAAATGCCTCATCAATACATGTCAATAACTGATAGGCAAGTTCATTATCTATAATTATTATTTCCGTTCTTATTAGTTTTCAATTCCCTCCGGTGTCTTGTGTTGGCGCTGTGCACGTAAAGAGGGGAAAATTATCGAGCGAATTGGGAGGATAGAGAAAATAAGGAGAATAGGACGTGCACGAAGGAGTTCCAGCGTTTGTGGCTAAACTGAATGAAGCAACTCTAAATAAAAGCAAACAGTATATATGATAGTATATAAGAATATATATTTTATATGACAGATATAATATATAAATATATGCTCTCAAAAGAGGTCTTGTGTTCATAGAAGGGACAAAAAGTTCCCATTTTTCTATTTGGTAACTTCCACTCTTCTTTTTTTGTCGACCCTTTTTATCCATGCGCCGTTTAGCCAGTATTTAGGAAAAAAAAGACAATGGCTTGGTAGCCCTTATCGTGATATCCTTTAAAAAAAAAAAAAAAAAAAAAAAAAAAAAAAAGAACGCTTGTCTACTCTTCTGCGTTGACTTTCTGTCACACATTCTTTTTTTCCCCTTTTTCTCCGGAAGAATTCATAATTGAACATTCTATCAGATCAAACTCTGGAGAAAAAAAAGAAGAAAAGAAAAAAAGAAAACTACCGGGGCTGTGACATGTATATGCTTAAACTGGTTATTGCTACATTCTTAGTTTTCCATGGATCGTCAAATGCTGGTAAACTTTGTTATGAAATCCCTCAAAGTTTTTTTTTTTTTTTTTTTACTCTTTGACTTTAAAATTAATTGCCTTGATTCACGAGGTCTCCCTCGTTTTGTAGAATTGGTCGAGTCTATATTTTCCACGCTTGCATTGGCGGCGCATATGCGCGATATGAGTGAGTGAGTCTCAAAATGATAGGAAAAGGTGCAACAACATAGAATTATCTTCCATGAACAAAGTGTTTGTGCCGAAATGCCCCAAGGCTTTTTTTCTTTTTATTCACATGAAACAAAGTCGCTTTTTAGAAGTGATCATCCAGCTACTTTGCGACTAAAAAAAAAAAAAAAACCTCCCACGATTACTACCCTACTGTCAGGAATCAAATAAATGTGTTTTTTTTTTTTAAAAAAATAAAATAAAATAAAATAAAATAGGATGTTAGTGCTCGTTCGAGAGAAAGAGAGAGGAGGGGAACATAGTGGTGCCGTTGCTCTCGGGGATGAGGCTAAATAAGGAAGGGGCCTTGCGGAACCGTCGTCTTCGTATTCACCCGAGAAGTCTAAAATATGATACTACGTAAGGGACGAGCATTGTTCTGTTAAGGACAATAAATTGAGTTTGTTACCTAACACAGCGTGCCAGACTTCTCAAACATTGGCAAGAAGGGCTGAGCGATCATCACCTGTTAACTTAAGCTCCTTGTTAACCTAAAATGCGCAGCCCCCCTCTCTGAACTCGCAAAGACATAAATAACGAGCTCCTTTTCATAACCTTTTTTTTTTTTTTTTTTTTGTAATTGCTTGCTCTCCATTCATCATTCCATTCACATTCACATCCCCATTTCCTTTTCTGCAAAAGAATAGTTAACAAGGGCGTTTTTTCTGTCCTTCTACTTCAACTTTTAATCCCAACCTCTCCACTCCACTCGCAAATCGCGACTTTTTAATTATTATCATACACACGCATTTATATACCAAAACACAGGCCAAGCTTTTTTTTTGACATTCTGATAATATCTTTTGTCATCACCTGTCGTTATTTATCATATCAATCCAATTCAACAAAACAAATAAACTATCCAGGAACTGAGGGGAAAGAGAGATCGAATAAATAAGAATGCCAATGCAAGTATTTGAATTCCAAGCCGACAGCTCTGTCAGCTTGGCGACCACCGCTGCGATCAATCGCAAGAGTTGTGATCATTGCTTTCTTAATCGAAAGACATGTGACAAAGTCCGAACAGCGACCGACACAGGTGACAAGTGTGGACGGTGTGCAAAGGATGAGCGTCCCTGCACATTTACTCCCACAGTCCATCTGTATCACATCGCGGATTGTGTAGGTCGTCATCAATGTCGAGCCAAGGTCATCCAGGCGATGGGAGGTCGTAAGAAGGAGGTCAAGCACAAGACCATTGAGATCCCTATTGTCTGTAATATGGACTCGGAAATAGATCAGGCCCTATATGAGTCTATCCAGAAGCAACCTAACTTGCTTGTTTACAATAACCGTATAAAATCGTTTCTTGCATACGATGTAAGTTAATTAGTGGTCTGCTCTCGCGAGCATTGTTAAAAAAACATTGACTCTAAAAAAAATCATTGCTCTTATTAATCGGCACTGTTCAACACAAATTAATTCTACTAGATACTTGGATTGCCAGAAGAGGAGGAGGAAGATGATCGAATGTCATCACAGAATGATCAAGGTGTGCCTGACTTGGTAAGACTGACACCTACTCTTTTATTTTTTTCTTCGTAGCCCCAATGTCTTCGCCAGCTTTCTCACGACTACTTTTTTGTGTAACGTCGCTCAATTTTTTTTTTTTTTTAGTCTTCCGAATCCCCCATACATGGCTCGAAACGTTCGTTTGAAGCTGATGATGGTGGGGAGGATGCATCCAGTAATAACAGGACTACATCGCCCACACAGGGACCACAAAAGTTTAGGATTATGGCCTTGATTGATGCTCATCAAAGTCAAAACCAAAGCCAAAACCAAAGTCAACTTCAGCAGCAATTGAGTCAACAAAATCACCTTCCATCAGCTGACCAAAGCCAGCAACAACAGCAGGCCTCCCGAGCGGGCAAGAGTCCAATGATCATACCTATGGACATTATGGCATCAAATGCCAATGGCATGCCATCAAGTCCTAGCTCACTCAGCCCAAATGAGGCTATGACACATTATCAAAGGCGCCTTTCAGAAGCGCTGGCTACATTACCTTCGCTATCTACAGCTGGTCAGCTTTCTGGAGGCCTCCAAGCTTCTTCTGCCCTTAATCAACAGCAACAAAATGGGTACAGAAGTACAAGCCCGTTGCCCCATAGTCCACTAGCACCAAGTCCCACGTATCACTCTCCTCAACCTCCCAGTCCACTGGAGCTGTCGCTCACTATCGACACAAACTTTTCAAATCTTAACAACAGTCACCAAAACCTCTCAAGCTTGTTTGACAGTAGTCTGAGCATGTCTACTCAACAGCAACAGCAGCAGCAGGGGCGATCTACCCCTACCAGGGTAAGCATTGGAACATCAACGTCTCCTCAGTTGGGCTCCGAAAACATCATCGATGGTAATAATGGTAATGACTCTGCAGCTCCTCCTCCACCGCCTCTGGTGATCACAACTACGGATGAGGATGGTCATGAAGTCGGATTCTACTATGCGGTACCATCTGTTAACCTAAATCCAGCTTACAGTGACGCAGATTTGTTTCAGGATTTCACAATGATGGATGCTTTGGGTGAAGATTTTGTATGGATTGAGAATTTGTTTGATGATCTTACGCCTGAAGAGGCTACTGCCAACATGAATGCCATGTCTGTCGCCGCAGTGACAGGCTCATCCTCGTCTGCTTCGCCAATGATGGATGCTTCCATGTCGCCTTCGGCAGCAGTCCACGACAACAACAGCAACAGCAGTATCAGCAGCAGTAACATTTCGACTGGTATGATGATGCCAGGGACCACGCTTCACGACTTAATGGCCTCAAATATTAATACAATGATAAGTCCCAACAACGGCAGTAGTGGCAGCAATATCGAGGCCTCTATGGGCTATATGGGTCCATTGTTTCAGCAACAACAGCAACAGCAACAGCAACAGCAACAGGAGCAATTCTGGATGAACCAACAGTTCACTCAGACCATGCAAGGTTAATAAGAAAAGGAAGTTTTGAAGCAAAAATGAAGCTCGGAGGTGGAAAGTAAAAAACCAAAAACAAAAAAAAAAACTTAGATGCTCGACAGATCTGTATAATTTAATGTGTATATGTACTTTTAGAAATCCTCCCCGTCCTTTTTAAAGACCATCTTGTATATAAGTATATAAAACATTCTTAATAAAACATGAAAAGTCTCCAATGGTAATAGCGTTAGCGATAATGACCGCAAAATGATTACTTTGAAATATGAGACACCGGATATGACACTGATACTATGACACTATAGGACTGACACCGCTTTTTCTTCCTCGCGTTTTGTTGTACGCATTTGATTTTTTTTAAAAAAAAAAAAAAGTGAAACCGAAAACGGGTTCTGCATTACGCCAGAATTGCAGCCTTGGTGGCATTATACTTACGTTAGGAGTTAAAGGCAGAAAGTATTAAAGAGAAGAGCCCCAGATCACTCCCTCTCCTCTCTGTCTTTCTATTGTCCCTTTACACTCTTTTTTTTTTTTTAAAACCCTTTTCTCTCATTCCTTTTCACGCAAAGGTCCCATTAAAAAAATAGAAAAAAAAGAAGTAGTTCTTATCACCAATAATCTCCATCTTGAAAACAAACAAAAAATGGATCATAGAGATCATAGATCAAGCATTAAGGGTTGGATTGTCCAATCGATCGGCGAGTTTCTGGGTACGGCTATGTTTTTGTATTTAGCTGTAGGTGCAGCAGATGCGATCACACTAGGCGTAGGCTATGGAGCCAACATCCTTGGATCCGCCATTGCATTTGGGGTATCTCTGATGTGCATCTCCTGGGCGTTCTTCCGGATCAGCGGGAGTCATTTCAACCCAGCCATTTCACTGAGCTCATTGATCACAGGTCATCTAAAGCTTCCTCAATTCTTTATTTATTTCATTGCCCAACTCTTGGGAGCCATGGTGGGCATTGCTTTGGCTCGTGGAACTACGCCCTCGAGTCAATATTTCGGGTACTCAAAAAATGAACTTGTAAGTTTTTTTTCCTTCTTCTTATCTTTAAACAAGTGAAAGCAAAGCCAATAATTATTAATATTTGTTAATACTGACCTCCCCCTCATCTCTCTCTCTTCGCCCTTTCCCCCTTCCAGTACTATGGAGAGAGCATTGCTCGTGGTTTCTTCCTCGAGATGTTCTTGACCACGATCTTATGCTTCGTCTATCATATGATAGTTCATGAAAAGAATCGGTCGACCTTCATGTCCGCTTTTCCTTATGGTCTGACACTTATGGCTTGTCATCTGTTTGCGACTCGATATACAAATGCAGCCATCAACCCTGCTCGTGCTTTTGGTACCTCGGTGGTAGCTCGTTCTTTCTCACGTGATCATTGGATTTACTGGTTCGGGTAAGAAGATTCAAAAGATGAGTGGAGGATCGATTTAGAAGAAAAAAAATGTTTCTAATATTTTTTTCTTGCTTGTTTCTGTCTCAAAAAAAAAAAAAAAAAAAAAAAAAAAAGACCACTCTGCGGCTCCATCCTTGGTGCAGGAATGTATATTCTCTTCCGTTACATGGATTATGATCATTACACAGCCGGTATCGATGCTGAGAACCATGCTCAGTACATGCGTGCTCAGGCTGCTGTGAACGGTGATCATGCTACTGATGGTAACTATGGTCGTGGTTATGGCCAAGGCTATGACAATGATTATGCCCATGGACGTCATGGCGGCAATACCACAGGCACGACTTCCAACAACCAGGCCAATGTTCTTCCTCGTTAAAAAAAAAAAAAAAAAAAAAAAAAAAAAAACAGGTCTTGACCTTTTCTCTATGTACATTTTAATGTGATGAGGGGGGTTTTTTTTTTTTCTTGTAAAGCATTCCTTTCGATTATCAGCATTTTACCTTTTTTCTCTATCACCTCTCTTTACTCTCTTGATATATAATTCAATGCTAATCGCGTAATAAAAAACAAAAGTGAATTAATGTTTTCTGTTGATTCATCTGGACTAAGCTAAGCTTATATAATGATCGTAAAGTTTTTCCTATCTTAATCATTAATGAACAATGGGTATATAAATTCCTTTTAAGGAAGATTTAGAGGGAGAAACTAGGAAGAAATAAGTAGAAAAGGAGAAGTCGTAAAGAACTTTTACACATTTCATGGGGACGTACAATGCTTTACGAAGACGATAGATAGCGTCTTTACATACTCTTTCATTGGAGGGGGGGTTTTTTTTTTTCTTAATTCCTTTTCCTTTCGCATTGAAAGAAAGATAAAGATCAGAGACAGCCGTAGTTGATATTGATTTTTCTTTATATGCCTGGTTTTAATTGGATCCTCAAGCGGGAAATAAGGAGATTGCACAGTAAAGGGTCACTGTTTAATTTAGTTTTAGAGTCCTTGGCTTCCAAAAACCATCAGGTTTCCACATCAACTTTTGCACAGCACACTCTACAGAAAGGAGGTTGAACCAATTTCTACGAACACAAATCACCCACACCGAACACTGGTATACATACATCTATCTCGAAGCTCCATCTTTTCTGGTGCACTCAGTGTAATATTAAAGTTGAATTGGTCATGTATTGTTTTATCTGATAGTATCTACCGAATATAAAAGCAAGAAGCATAAAGGTACGACACCGATGATAATATGGAGAGGATTTGTATCCTCATATCTCCATGGTTAAAACAAGACCAAGGATGCCCTTGTATTTTGATACAAAGTGTTCCTTGTGCCTCTAATAAATGTATCCGTTTAGTTTGGGAAGATGAATGCTGGTGAACTGCTGAAAAAAAAAAAAAAAAAAAAACTATTTAGTGATATCCCCAAGGGCTATATTATTTCTGATGAACTCGCTTTTTCTTTGTAACATGTTCGGATGTTCGGTAATCAAATAAAGTAAACGCTTGTAAAACATCACCAAGGAAAAGTGATTTGAAGGTTTGATTTTAATATGTTGTATTAAACTGTCCCCCAAGTCACTCCCATTCTTATCTGGATGCTGGAAAAATCTTTGGCTCTCAGCATTGCATAAACTTAATTTTAAATGACACTATTGATTGGAAGATCCTGCAGTAAAAAAAATGCCTAGACCCACCCTCCGGAATAGTTCTTTCTATTGTTTTATTCATGGCAGCGGTTGGAGTAAGGGCCCTTCGTATTTTTCTTTTTTTGTGTAAATAAGTATACATGTATATGTATGACGGCGTCGATCTCAACAGCGCCGCAAAATAAAAACTTTCTTTATTGCTACTTGGAGTACAATGTGGCTGCGGAATGTTGTCCAAATGGAGATTTATTTTGGCAGAATTTTTTTTGACTGGATAAAGTTTTCTATTCTTCCATCTCCGCAAGTAACGATTGCACGCACAAGCATAGACTACGAGCAGATTTTAGCACAGTTTCCATGCACATGTATACTCTATACCTGTACGTATATATAAATATATACATATACATCTGTACATTTATACTTTCTCTTTCTTGATGCTTAATAATGACAAAAAAAAAAAGGTTTTCTTAGGAAAACAACAGCATCATTCATTCTATGTATGGAGTCTATTGGAGGAGCTGAATGAGTGAATAGAGAGGGATTCGAGAATAAAAGGACGACATTTTTTTTCTTATCCCACTTCAATCATAAAAAAACTCCCTTTGTTTCTATTCACCAGATACTCACCTAATTCCATACCATTTCAACCATGCCATCCAACATTAACTCATTTGAAGATACTTCTGCCACTTTTACTGGCTGGGCTTCGACTGGCACTGCCAACTTGAAACCATTTTCATACCACCCTCGACCTCTCGGCCCTAAGGATGTCGAAATTGAGATCACTCACTGTGGCATTTGCGGCTCTGATATCCATACCATCACAGAAGGCTGGGGAAAGTTAAAGAATGGACCTTGTATTCCAGGACATGAGATCGTCGGCAAGATCGTTGCGACTGGTAGTGACAATAGCCCTCACAAGATTGGTGATTTAGTCGGTGTCGGCGCCATGGTCGATTCTTGTCGCAGCTGTGAAGAATGTAAGACTGGCTTTGATCAGTTCTGTGAGGCAAAGGCCTTCACCTATAATGATACTTTCAAGGACGGGCGTGGTGGTTACACCTATGGAGGGTATGCTGACCGAGTCCGTGTCAACGGCGAATTTGTGTTCAAGATCCCCTCTCAGATCTCACCTGCTGAAGGTAAGAACAAAACAAAGCCTCAAGTGTGCATAATTCATCATCATGCATAGGGTTAAGAGAAATAGACAATCCTCAAACCAACTCTTTACCTAATATGTTTAATATGCTAACATACAATCCATTGTTCTCTATTTCATTCAATAAGCTGCACCTCTCTTGTGCGCCGGTATCACTACCTATACCCCTCTTAAACAGTACGGTGCTGGTCCTGGCAAGAAAGTCGGTGTCATCGGAATCGGAGGACTCGGTCACTTGGGTATCCAGTGGGCCAGAGCTATGAACTGTGATGAGGTCGTTGCAATTTCTACCAGTGATAGCAAACGTGATGAGGCCAAGCAACTCGGAGCTACAAAGTTCATCAACTCCAAGAAACCCGAAGAGATGAAGGCAGCTGCTAAATCCTTGGATATAATCATCTGTACTAGCTTTGCACTGGATTCAGACTGGGCCCAGCTTCTCTCTTTGGTTGCTAACCATGGCAAGTTTGTTCTCTTGGCCTTGCCTGAGAAACCTATCAAGGTGCCCGGAAACTCGTTGATTTCACGAGGTGTATCTATGGTGGGTTCTTTGATTGGAGGCAAAGAGATGGTCGCTGAAATGTTGCAGTTTGCAGCTGAGAAGAACGTTCGACCATGGATCGAGAAGATGCCTATGAATGATGCCAACGCCGCTGTAAAGCATATGATGGAAGGGCGTCCTCGCTACAGAATCGTCATGGAGACTGAGACCGCTTCTCATGCCTAAAAAACTCCTTCCTACTTTCTTTCCCATTTGAAAAAGTATCGTACCGGTCCACTAGTTCTTAATTAATAATTCATACAAGCGCTGTTGTAAATAAAAACATATGTAAATGGCTAATCTTGGATCAAAATGAATCAAGACTTGTCATATTTATGTAAAAAGCTCTTTGTAATCAATATATACACCCTCTTGGAAATGAAATGATGAATGATAGGCGGGAACGTTAAAAGAAAAACGCTAATTTTTTAGTTAGCAAATCGATCATCGTTTTTAAGATCGGGGTCTCACTAATTTATTTTCTTCCATGTATTACTTCTCCACTTCTACTTTAACACTATTACTTCTACCATCACTCTGTCGTTTTATTCGTATCATTCAACTGGCTACACTTGCGCTTTCGTTTCTTTCCCTTATTTGAGGAAAAAAAAAAAACCGTATGTATGTACTTTTGGTTTTAATATCCAGATATTGTAAAGGGCAAAGAATTAAAAAAACCACATGATTAATGCTACACGTTGAAAGTTCTTTTGAACGATTAGTAATCGGTCAGATCTGGTAGGCCCTTTTTTTAATCTTAGATGCATTCATACATCAGTGGTGCAGGTAGGATATTAGTTTTGCCAGAACTATCAAGGAATTCTCTCTTTGGATTGGTCCGGCTTTCCAGGAAAAGGAAGAATTATCAGCAAAAATGACAACTTTTTAATTCCAGCTCCGCAGTCAAAGAGATTCCTTGTGTATGTACACCAAAGATGACGTTTTTTTTTTTTTTTTTGCTATTCTTCACTACTTATCATCCCGACTCTTTATCTTGTATTCATTCTTCTTACCATATATTTGTCCAATACTTTGCCAGCCCAAAAAACAATAGCTGCTGCAAATATCGCTATCAAGGATGTGCCCACCACCGATCAGATCGAAAATACATTGATCAGTGGCTTTGAAGAATTTGTACATATCCAAACGCGAATAAGTTTTTGGTGCTCACTGAGATCTAGCCAGCGCTATGCAGTAGAGATAAATCCAGGACGCGTCAGACCTTAGGAAGGATGATGAGCCTATTTTGCAAGATTATTATCAACATGAACTCATAAGATATTTGTGCTGAAAGATAAAATATAAAAGACGGAAGATTTACAAAAAAAAAAAAAAAAAAAAAAAAAAGATAGAAAGTCAAACATAAGGTAAAAGGTAATAAAAAAAATTGGCCACATAACGTTCCTCTTGGTTCTCTTCTCTTATTCTTAGGATCCGAGGTGAGTGCTGACAGTCTGATTTAACTCTCTTTAAAAGTAAGCAAGCAATAAAGGATAAAAAAATGAACAATTAACATTTAAAATAAAGCTAGTGATAAGGGCATCTTGGGGAGGGTCACCACCACGCCTTTTATTATATAAATGTGGAAGGAACGTGATTATTATATATTATTGTAAAATGATGAGACCATAACACATTTGTGCGGAAAAAAAATAAAAATAAATGATGACTCAAGCACAAATTATTGAGTACCGAATGATTTCCCATTTACGCTCTGCTTTCTTTTTTTTACTCTTTTCTCACTCTGCGCACTTTTTTTTTCTCACACGCTCTCTTCTCCACTTATTTTTTTCCCTCTCTCTTTGCATTCCTCTCTACCATAATCGCATACTCTCTTACTCTTTACCATTTAATAATCATTCACGCCATGATTATATCTGTCTTGATTATAATTTACAATCCCTTGCACTAATTAACTACCTCAACGCGTGCTCGTGAGAAATAAGTACGCGGATTGACATGACCGTGTGAATCTGTGCATTGGTGTTTATCAATCTTTTAATTCCCTTTGCACTTCTTTCTAATAATCTGGTTGATCGAACAGGAAATTTAGGTAAGTTCTCTTACTCAGCATTTTTGGGCTCACAATATCCATGACAGTGGCCTTGTACCATCGCCTTGGTCCTGCGAATATGGTAGATGAGCGACGTAAGGCCATTACAGTGCAATTTACGGCAGCATGACCTAGTCAAGCCATGGAGCATGCTTGCTATTGCTGTACTGTTCGTCATCCTACTGCGAGCGAAGGAATCAGTATCCTTGCTTAGCAGACCGTGCACCTTTCCTTCCTTTAGCACTTGACCCAGCAAAAGGAATAGGGTGCTTGGTTGCTCTTCAACATGAACAAGGGATGCTATCGCACTTCTTCAGTCTGTGAGCTACAATGATTTATCAGCGTTGTTAAGATTGCACTGGAATGCTGAAATGATATTTTCTTGATTATCCTATATTTAGATATGATGGATCAAGAAGTTGCAAAATATCTGAGAATCGCATCATCAAAAAAGAAAAAGGACATTGGAGCGATCGACTTTTTTACCTCAATGAATGCTATGTGCCAGGACCGCGGCTCGATGTCTGCAGCATGGATTCGTGGAGTAGACCGTCTCAAGAACCTGAATCTGAAGCGACGACTGAAAGCAAATTGGTTAAATACTGCTAAGATTCGTAACGCTTTCTGGAATGAACTTGATGAACAAGAATGAAATATGCCAGGATCATAATAAGTAACGAGAACGAAAGAAAGATGTCTTTATTATGATCCAGGGATCTTCGTTAAATAAAAAGGGTAAAAATCTTAGCTATAGTAAAAATCTATTCAAATCGAATTCAAAAAAGTAATTAGTCTTGTCTTTAACACTCAAACTATATTGCGTAAATGCTTCTGATCTTACTGTAATTAACAAAAAATCTTATCTCTCACTTTATAGTATCTCACTCAAGTTCATCGACTCACACTACATCATCATCCACAAATTCAATATCATCAGCTCACGCTGTCCCCTCATCTGCAAGCTCATCATCAATCAATGCTGCGTCTTTATCTACTCAAGCGATAAAGGCAACCAAACAAAAGTCACCGTTATTAGAAGAGCCATGGCAAACCCTACAAGATTGTGCCCAGAAAGTTGTAAGATATGCTGTGATGATTTAGACCAAATGCCTCAAGCGTACAACATTAATATTATTGATTCCTGCCTAATATAGAGCCAGAAACGATCAATGCCGTGTCTTGAATATGATTTGTCCTCAATGTCGGAAACAAGAGCAGGGCTTTTCCAACACGCTTATGATTCGCTGCTTTTGTTCCAAGATAATGGAGAGGACATCGTTACACTAAAAGACGCGTTGTATGTATATTGTTTTTTCAACTTCACTGGAACAGCATGGAGCACCGCCGCCATAATATCGAGGCCTATTTAATTGACAAACATTATTATTATTTATTTTATTTTATTTTATTTTTTATTTTTATTTTTATTTTTTTATGTATAGCGTGGCGCTCTCCTGCACAATGAACCTCTCTGGTCCAAATTTAAAATCGTATTTTTCAAAAGAAATCCTGGAATTGGCAGCCCATGATACCGAGCTGCTCAACAAGCAAAATAAGATTGCGAACTTGCTCGAGCCATTTCATGAGAACCTGTGCAGGAACGACTTGGATATTTCCAAACTCCTACAGTTTGCGGTAAAACGCAAAGCTGAGCTGATGGAAGCCGGCCAGGATAATGAGATGGAAGGAAAAATCACTGACATAATTGAGTGCTTGTAAATCTTTCGGTTTGTTATACATGATTATGGATAAATTACACCATCTGTGTCTCACAACTTCAGTCTTACTAATTCCTGTCATCCAGATGTCGTTTTATAGCTTCCCCAGAAATGCGAGTAGAGGAGCCATTTTCGGAGGCGGAAGTTGTTGATATCTGGAGGAGTATCTTTAAAATCCTCCTCAGAGACACCAACGTCTATATAAAGAGGTATCTTTTTTTTTTTTTTGTTGCGATAGTAGCTTGATGGCTCTCCAGCACTTTTCTTTGAAAGTTAACACCATGCTTATTTGATATGATTTTAGTGGTGAGACCGTCGTCATTGCAGCGAAAGGTGTCCAAGAGATATTGAACAAAGAGTTTGGTGACCATAGCACATATGGTCGCAAAGCGGATATGTTGTTTAAGTCCAAGTCTGAGCTGTGCAATTTCGAATTCAAGGCAGAAGGAACGCCGCCATCAGAGATGCTGATACAGAATCGAAAAAACATCAGGTTAAATCGGTGTATTCTTGAACATTTGCGGCGGCTCGGTGTTTCCCGGCCAAGGATAGTATTTGCAGACTTTCAAGGTAATTGAATTGTCATGGTGGTTCATGGTGGTTGAAGTAATGGCGCATTTATTGATTATTTTAATGGTTATTGCTACGCATGTTCCTGGATAGGGTTTTCTGGATGTGTGTTTTTACTTCAGTCATTTAAGGACGTTTACACAAGCAAGTGCATTGACTATTTGTCTGTGCCACGAAATGCAACAGAGTTGAAAGAACTTCTTAGAGATGGAGACTTGATAGCATCGCTCCTAGCCATAATGGTACGTTGTATAAATTTTAAACAATGGAGATCATGAAATGCTCTCATTCAAGACACTTATTATATGAAATCCGATATCGGATGCCTGATGTCTAATAGAAGCACCTTCTTGATTCAGAGCAAGAGGTAAATGAAGCCCTAGACAAGTCGAAGCAAATCAGTACAAAAAGAAAACTGCTCCAACTGTACTCTGACCGTGATAAATCTCCCTTGCCTAGGGAGCGGCGTTTTTCAAGCTCCATCTATCTCAGTCCCACCAAATATAAGAGTTAATAGACGCCACCTCATTGAATCATGTCCCTTTCTAATAGTCTAAACAAAGTTCATTAAAGCAATCTTTGTAGGAGAAAAATTGGAATCTTACTTTGTCTCTCCATTTGCTCGAAATAAATGATTGGAACCGGTTAAAAATTCTTAACGGGTTCACCGACTCAAATTTTCTAGTGGTAATAAAGGAAGTGGTATCCAAGGGGTAACAAAAGAGGTTAGTGGACAAGTGCAATAAGTTGCACAAAGAACGTAGTCATCCTGGTTGTACCCAAACAACTCCCATTGAACATTCGACTAGACTGGCCTACTTATCACGGAAGGTACTTTTTGCATTTTTGCACCTTGGTGATAATCATATGTTGACATGTTGGGTATGGGTTATAAATGAATGGCAAGGTAAGGAACTGTTTCAAACACATGCATGATAGTGTCATGAAGCATGAATTCGAAGAATACTTGTTGGATTGCACGGAACCTCTTAAGTTAATCGGTAGAGAGGAAAAAAAAAAAAAAGAGGAAGAGAGATGTTGTTCTTTTCGAATAAATCTGTAGAACAGTGGGCTTAATCTCAGCTGATTGTAGCAACAAGACTACTCTACAGCTTACAATAGCCCGTTCAATTAAAGTCGTCTGCAATGGATTTATCTCTTCCAATCTTTGGAATTAGCATTAGCAGGCACTACACAAGACCTTTCCGCCCTGCATGATGACCCCGCGTAGCATGATTCAGGAGCCGAAGCTCTATTCGTATTCAACTAAGTATCGGGAAAGGCGGTAATCGTCGCGTTCTAGCACAGCTTCTGCCTTAGAGGCGTTCAGCCATAATTCAGCAGACGATAGATTCGGGCCGTTGCCTGTTCAGGCAGGCCCAAATACCAATTATCCGAATGAACGGTTCCTCTCGTACTAAGTTCAATTACTATTATTGCATGAACATTTCATCAGTAGGGTAAAACTAACCTGTCTCACGACGGCCTAAACCCAGCTCACGTTCCGTATTAGTGAGTGAACAATCCAACGCTTACTGAATTTTGCTTCAGTATAATAGGAAGAGCCGACATCGAAGGATCAAAAACCAACGTCGCTATGAATGCTTGGCTGCCACAAGCCAGTTATTATAACCTTAGAGATGTGCTGCGCTTGGATGTCCCTTGTTCTTAATTCTCAATAAAAAATAATCAAAGTTATCATCTTCGTTCGCTGTCAAATACCACACACACCATGTATATACATGCACATTAATCCTTCCTAACCTTAATATGCTCCACCCACGCTGGCTATATAGATATATACATTGACCTTTTTTTTTTTCCTTCTTTTTTTTCATCTTAATATCTCTTTTAGAGACACTTCTTTGCTTCTTTTCTTTGGAGGCAGTTTGTATATTTAGCTGAATGTCACTACAATGTGTTCCTAGCCGATTACTTTTTTTTTTTTTTTTTTTTTTTTTTTTTTCCTCACTTCCATAACAGTCTGTGAAAAAAGTATGATTCCGTAGAGATTGTATTATGATTGCCTTACATTCCTTCGCCATTCTTATTACATTGTTACAATATTATCAATAGGCAAATATAGTATGTCACTTCAGAATAGCTTCTTAACCAAGATTGCGTATCGAGGGCCTATAATTATTGTATTCATCTTCAAAGGATGCATGAAAAGAACCACGCTATGCTATGGTGGAAGTCAAATAAAACTCCATGCTGACTTGGTGACCAAAGCATCGAGAGCAAATCGTTTCATTTAGAGATTCATGACCAACTCAAAAGACCCCGGCTCTCAGCCCCAATACTGTGTCTGTCAAATATTGTTACATTGATGCTGTTGAACTGTCCGCTTAAAAGCCAGAAGAGGGTCCCCAAAAGGCTATATTATACTATAGCCGAGTAGCCAAGCGAGTGTGCATATCATTGTAAACTACTTTTTTTTTATTATCACTTCTTATTATTGGTTTTAATGTCGCTTTATTATCATTTTTTCATTCATTTTTCTGATTATCATTTTTATTATCGCTTTTAAACTTCTTTATATTATCACTTTTCATTATCGGTTTCTTTTTACTTACTTTCCCCTATTATCAGCACTATTATGACTTTTTGTTCTTCTTTATGATCCAGTGATCCAGTGATCCGGTGAATGTATTATGTTGCAAAGCTCTTTGCTATTTATATTAGATCAGATTATTTTTTCTTTTACAGCAGCTCTCACAACGTACAGCATTGATATTTCTAAGAGACAAAGAGTAGTTCATAATAGTATATGTTTACAATGTTTATTATTCCTAGCCTCATCTCTTTAGTATCGAGAGTAAGAGGTTCGTGATTTCAATCACTAGCCGACTCGAATTATCCCTGAGGCTAACTTCATTCTATGAGTGGTATCCTTGCTTGTTCACTCCATTTAAGGCTTGATTGGGGGAATTCTAATATGAATATCGTCGGTGAAAGTGGGGTCCTTTGGCCCATCCGCCTCGGTGATGCTTTGAGGAGGAATCTTGATATGAGAGTTGGGAATTGGAGGGATCTTGATATGGATGCTATCAGCAGACTCAGCGACTGGAGGGATCCTGATATGGATACTGTCAGCAGACTCAGCGACTGGAGGGATCTTGATATGGGTGCCGTCAGCAGATTCAGCAACTGGGGGGATCTTGATATGAGAGTTGGGGATTGGAGGGATCTTGATATGGATGCTATCAGCAGACTCAGCGACTGGAGGGATCTTGATATGGATACTGTCAGCAGACTCAGCGACTGGAGGGATCTTGATATGGATACTGTCAGCAGACTCAGCGACTGGAGGGATCTTGATATGGGTGCCGTCAGCAGATTCAGCAACTGGGGGGATCTTGATATGGGTGCCGTCAGCAGATTCAGCAACTGGGGGGATCTTGATATGGGAGTTGGGGATTGGAGGAATCTTGATATGGATACTGTCAGCAGATTCAGCGACTGGAGGGATCCTGATATGGATACTGTCAGCAGACTCAGCGACTGGAGGGATTTTAATATGGGTGCCGTCGGTGGAGATGGAGTTCTTTGCTCCATCCGACTCGGCGATTGGCATCTTGATTGGGCCAGCTATAGAGTTAAATAGGACAAGATGGTAATGAGCTGAATGTTTAGCATACCCGAACAGTGTACAAATACAACACACAAACACAAGCATGCACATCCACATGGACAGGTGTAAAAACCTTACCTTCGGTGGACATAACCAAGGCGGCAACGGTCATGGAAAGGGCGGCAGTGATTGAGAGCTTCATGATGTGAAATGGATAGTGGAGATTTAAGGAGCTATTTACAGTGTTGTAAGGTGCTTGAAGAAGAGAGAAGGAAAAAGAGCAAAAGGGTCTGGTTTTATATGAAAAAATACATGGATGGTGAAACACTTGGTACACCGAGCTTGACACACCGAGCAACCAATAGCTATCTTCAAGTCAGATACTTTCCTGTTTGGCTATCTATATCTCAGTAACATCAAGGACCTGAAACGTAGAAACGTAGAACAGATCGCTTGTACTGACATGACAATGTACTGAGGCTCTGAGTTATGTAATCAGAATGCTTGATCCATATATTTTATGACCATTTTAGTTTTATGCTGTGTAACATGTTCCTTCGACAGTCATCAATTGACGTCAAACAGCAATGGTGGAAGGATACGCGTGTGAAACAGGCAAGTCTTGTCGTCATACAAAATTAATGATCCAAATAAGGTAATCAGAGGATGGGCAACATATGGCTTCATGTAGCTAGGAAGGCATAGTACACATGTAGGATAGTCGGGATAGTTGAGCAGCAGGGTGTACTCATGTATTGCAAAATTTGTCTTTGAGATACTCAATCAGGCCTAGTTGTTTACACTTTGAAGGCAAGAATCAATGTGATGGCATCATAGTCTTTGAGGTTTTTTTACCTCTTGGTAACCAAATGGGTTGTTCTCACTTGCACGTACTCTTCAGGGGAACGGTAGTAGCAATAAGTGTGAACTACTCCTATCCAATTATTACTAAATTAGATTGCTTAGGTTGTTTCGCATGATGAACCCAGTTGAATCAGAGTCACTTAGAAAACTCCTGTTTGACTTAGAAATCGTGAAGCTTACCTAAACGAATTGCCCAGTAGAACGGGATTTCAAGGCTCGACTCCATCCTTCTCAATCTAGAGAGATAGAGTTGTGGTCCTAGGCTCGCAACCAGCCTGGGGCGAAACTGCCGAAGATATAGCAGCGAAATGCTTTTCTCTTAGGCTGGATGCAAATGTTGCTTATTAGCGAGTCAAGCCTTGTCGGCTGTTTTTTTTTTTTTTTTTTTTTTTTTTTTTGAGGAGGACTTACTACTCTCTGTCTCATAGTCATTCTGGCTTTTCTTTCGCTCTCTCGGATTTTTTCTTTTTTTCGTCCTCCCTCCTTCCTTCCAATATTCATTAAGAAAGAATTATAAAATATATTTGGTTTTCGTGTTACTTTGGACGTGAAAGGAGGAACAGATATCGAGGTTAAAGCGCGAGAACGAAAGAAAAGCCAGAATAACTATGAGACAGAGAGTAGTAAGTCCTCCTCAAAAAAAAAAAAAAAAAAAAAAAAAAAACAGCCGACAAGGCTTGACTCGCTAATAAGCAACATTTGCATCCAGCCTAAGAGAAAAGCATTTCGCTGCTATATCTTCGGCAGTTTCGCCCCAGGCTGGTTGCGAGCCTAGGACCACAACTCTATCTCTCTAGATTGAGAAGGATGGAGTCGAGCCTTGAAATCCCGTTCTACTGGGCAATTCGTTTAGGTAAGCTTCACGATTTCTAAGTCAAACAGGAGTTTTCTAAGTGACTCTGATTCAACTGGGTTCATCATGCGAAACAACCTAAGCAATCTAATTTAGTAATAATTGGATAGGAGTAGTTCACACTTATTGCTACTACCGTTCCCCTGAAGAGTACGTGCAAGTGAGAACAACCCATTTGGTTACCACCTCGTCTTTGTCTGCCATCTGCCCCCCTCAACACACCCCTTTTTGACCTTATAGCTGCCGCAAATGACGTAGAGAATGACAAAATCATAATCACTATAGGGAAAGTCGCAACCCCCACTCAACACTAGAGTCTAGCCTTATTATTAAATAAGGTGGAGAAGCAAGAAGCTCACTCGTAGAACGAAGTCAGCCTTAGAGGTGATGCTAGCTAACTACAGAAATAACTCAAGTCCGCTGGTGATCAAAATGACGGATTTCTACGCTCGATACGAAAGGCGTTGAAACCAAAAATAAATATTATAGATATTATAAACCATTCTTTGCTTCGTTAATATTGACAATGCTGTACGTTGTGAGAACTTAAAAAAAAAGAAAAGGAAAGACACCCATCTAGACACTATGTGTGCTTTGGTAATAGGATAATGAATAAAAGAAACAAAAGAGAAAGCGAATGTTCATAATCCATGAACCTATGAGCTCGTTATTTTTATATGTGCCAGTTGGGCAAAGTATATTAAGATAGGCATGGAAGATTGTACATGGAATGGCACAGTTTTGTTTGCGGTTTATGATTGTCTTTTTTCTTTTTTTTTTTTTTTCTTTTTTTTTTTTTATAAAAAAAACTGTGGAAGAGAAATAATTCAACGTCACTGTCTTTGTAGATAACTTTTTATCCCTGCGCTCTTACAGAGTCACCGCGCAAAGCTCCTCTCATTTTATCATTAGCTATCCTGCCAAGTTCATCCTTAGTTCATGTCCTTAAGAGGCTACGTTTAACGAACGGCCAATTTTTTATCTACTTTGTTATTCAAGCAATGAGGTCTAGGACTGTAAAACGGGTAAATTTACTCATTTAGCTTTCATCAACTCATGGCTAGGCCAGATCCAGTTTTCCGTGCTTTCTACGAGCAGGAAACAACCGGCTACTGGCATCTTATCGACCATATCAAGTCATAATTATGGTGGGTAGAAGCAATGCCGGTGCTCCGACCTACTCGATTTGCATGCTTAGGAAGCTAACAAAAAAGACTAAAATAATCAACCAGCAAAACTAAGCAGAAAAAAAAACCAGCAAAACTAATCAGAAAAAAACCAGCAAAAGTCATTTATCAAGCCTATACTCATCACGATGCACTACATCCATCTTTAAATAACCTCGGCTCTTCTGGACATCCCTCAACTTTGACCTTGTTCTATCCAGACTAAAGACAAGCAAAACATCAGTGGCTGTCTCTATTATTCTCTACCTCCTTTCCGGCTCCTTTTTCACTAGAGGTATGTTATGAATATTAAAGCGCTGAGTTCTCTCGCTCTATACTGTGCTTTTCTCGACCTGACTTTCTTATTCTGTCTATCTCTCTCCTCCCATATCGCCTTTAAAGCAGTAAGCAGTACGCATCCACTTTAAAAACCAACTAGAGCGTGATGGCTTTAGCCAACTCCACAAGCAAATAGTGTTCCCCTGAACAAAAGGTGCTAACTCGCCTACTCGCCGCCTCCTAGCAGGCAGAACATCTCCTTGTCTACACAGCCAGGTCATCTCTTCGGGCTATCTCTTCTCGGTGTACTCTGGAAGGCGCTTATACTCAAAGAGCGGTACCGCTAGCTGAAGAACGAAGCCAAAGAAAAGTCGAATGACCCACCATGATAGAAAAATAAACCCTTCCTAACAGAAATGTCATAATGTTAAAAAAATGTCAAAGAATAAAAATCAAAAAAAAAAAAAAAAAAAAAAAAAAAAAGGAAAAAAGAAAGAAACAAACACAAACGCGAACGACCAAGATATAAAAAAAAATTGATATAGCAACAGCACATGTACACGAACTCATACTCATACCAACACGAAAGACTATATAATAAAGCAACGATGCATAGCCAAGGTTCGAACGAGCATGCATCGAGTCTGGTTCTTGAATGAGTCATGTGGTAGTGAAGTCCTTCGGCCGGATGGGTGGAAATAGGCTAAAGGGTGTATGTAAATGTGGGCGTCAACACAACCATGAAACCTGACCTAAAAGAGCACGACCTGGGCCGGGGCACCTCCACGTGCTGTTTTCCGAATAACATCTTGGTTTTTGATGATAAAGAAATAACACCTCTCAAGGTGACGAAGTATGACCTTGCTAGCGGCTTCTCACTTTGATCTTAAAGTCGCTCTAAGACAGTAAGCCATTGGTCTATACTATTTGTCCTAAGCATGTTTGGCATTTTTGAAGGCCACGCGTTGTAAGCGCTCTGTTTCCATAATTTTGCTAGGATCGGAGAGGAGGATTTCGCTGTACGCAAAAAAATAAAATAAATAAACAACAGCAACCAGAAGAAGCTATCATTTTCAGGTACAGTGTACTAATGAAGACAATAAACTTTGTCTAGCCTTTTTTTATTTCTTTTTCTCTCCTCTTCTACCAGTCAAGAAAGAAACTGATGGGAAGACTTCTGGCGCCATCCCAGATTAAGGTTGTCAAAGGTGAACACATGCTGCGGGAGGAGGACTTGATGTTGCAACTCCGCTCTCTTAATTGGAATAGAATATGTGGTATGCTTTCTTCCTTTCCCCTGTCCTCCTTATATTTGCCCTAAACTCAGCCCCATGTCCACTTTTTTTCATCTTTCAACTCCATTGAGCTTCTCAATTCCATCTACTCTGCGCATTTCTACTCATTAGTCTACTCACTCCTCTCTCTTTCTTTGCTACTTCTACATCCTCCTTCCCCTTTCCTTTTTTTTTTTTTTTTTTTTTTTTTTTTTGTACAACCGCCTCAATTTTATCGCGTTTATAATACTAATCGATCAATTGGGCTTTATTTTTACCAAAATCGGTGCATGGGGTACTTTCGGCCCTATTGTGTAGCCTCCAATGGGGAGCGTTTCTACCTCATCAGTCTTCAACCCTTAGATAGCGGCTCAGTTGTACCCAACGATGATCCTGCTAGATCTGCCTTTACCCGTCGCATCGTCTTACTTCGGTCCACGTCCTATCCTACTTCATTCGGAACTAACACCTGGACCATTGTTGGTTCATATCCCCCAAAGAGTACTGCAATAACGACCAATAACTATGATGTGCTCGTTGGAGACTTTGCGTTGGAGATGAGTAACTGTCAAGTGGATGCTAGAGGCAATTTCATCTGGATTAGCGCTAAATCCGCTGCAAAGGACTCTACCAATCCGTCTCAAACCACCATTGTCACTACTAAACCCATAGGTGTACAATACAGTCCTGGCGCTGAAGGAGAAAGTTCTCAAGGGACTTGGTCACTCATCTCCACCAGCTCTTTAGATCCTCTAGGAAATTATATATGGAGTAATGAAAGTAAAGCCAATGCCTTGTTTTCAATGGCACAAGGTGTTTTTGTTCATGCTATAGGCCTGAGCAATGCTGCTGGAATAGCGCTTGGCCTTTTGTCTGGTGATAATCTCGTACAGTCTAATGTTCATTGGACTCTGGTAAGAGCTAAAAAGTTGCTTGGCCTTGCAAAAACAGTCAATGTTTAATTTGGATAAGCATGAAAACGGTGAAAGATGCTATTGTGGCTGAGACGTGGGCTTTTGGGCTTTTGTTTTTTTTTTAGGAGGCCTCATTCGGAGTTCCAAAAGCAATAACATTTAGCAATCACACGCTCTACGTCTTGGGATCGGACAAGACTTTGAACGCCTTCCCTGTAAACACGACTGCAAACAACGTTACCACGCTGCTGGCGCAGCAACAAGCCATCAATTCAACCACCGTCAAGAAAAATTCACTTACTACCTTGTCAGACGAATGCATGAATTCTAGTTCATATAGGCTCTATTCTACCGCGGTAGAAGATAGGCTTTATTTCCTCTGCACTGTAAGTGGTTATAAGAAATAGTTTTTTTTTTTTTTTTTTTTTTTTTTTTTTTTCGTCTGCTAAACGTATTCATTTTACATGGGGAGTGCTTTTAGGGAGTTATACCAAGCGCAGAATTTCGTGTGTTTTCACTCAGAGGAACAACCCTCTATGGTCCTTTTTGGATAACTCCTCCCAATGTACAGTCCAATATATCAGCATTCTCTGCAGTCTCTAGCTCGCCAAATTCTATTCCTGGAACTGATTTCTTGATCTTGGCCATGAATGACAATATTTATGGAATGACAATAGGACCTAATGGACTAATTTTCGATACGGCGAACTATATCGTTGGCGACTCGGCTTCATTTAGCAATATTACCCAACCGCCCCAACCGACCAAACCGGACTCCAATACCGATGCTGGAGGTGCTAAAAAGTCCAGCGATGATGTTACTGGAGGTATCGTGGGCAGTGTGGCGCTTGTGTTGATGATAGCAGCTTTCTTCTTTTGGCGACGTAGATGCCGTAAACGTCCAGCTAAGATCAATGAACTCACTCGGCGATTTAATGGGATAAACTATCAGACTCCGGCATCAGCGCACACCTCAAGCGATATAGTTGCACCACCCCTACTTTCATCTCAGCAACCCCTTATGTTCGATTCTATGCCAACAGAAGAACAACACGATCAGGCACAGATTAAGATGCAGAGGATGAGGCTTGGTCCTACTCCTGCTGTCGTGGTTGATGCCTCTGAAGGTGTTGCACTACCATTAGCACCTCCCACCACTTCTCTTGTGGGTAGCATTCCACCTATTACAACTTTAGTTTCACCAGCACCTTTCTTGCTGGACCAGTCACATTTAAAAGAGACATATGTTCATCATCTCGCTCATCAGAATCAGGATGTCATCCTAGGAGAAGATTCATACTCTCAGCCCCTGTACTCTGAACCACTATCAGAGTCCTCCATCACTGGGTTAATACCACCGTCCTCGAAGACATATATGCATGATTCAGAAGACTATAGCTCTGGCTCTGGAATGCGGACATCTAAAGGACCCTTTTACTATAATAATGTTTCGTCGCCGTCGTTGTCATCGACATCGCAAGCACATCCGCAATTACAACTAGAACAGCCGCATCTATCTCAAAGGGAAGAGAGGAAGGAACAAAGTGAAAGTGAAGATGAGGAAGCAATGCTGCACGCACCTCCACCGCCCTATTTAGCGCAGATGACACTGCAATTGAACACGCCCAGTGCTCCATCCTCATTTGATGCTACTCATTGAAATATACCCTGTCACTCTTCCATGTCTTAGAATTTATTATTTCACCCCTTATATCAAATAAAAAACAAAAATTGCAACTGAAACCAAAAATGCGCTAGAACCAGCGTGAATTGTCATTTTCATTTTATGCATTGAGTTCAAGACTTTTTTTTTTTTTTTTTTTTTCCTGATTTGGACCAATTGAAAATATACCTGTAAAAAGAAAAGAGGGTGAGGAACTGAACGGGGTCGTTAGGCGTTGAACTCTGCTGGTGCGTAAGACAAAACAGTAAAAATGATGTAAGGCTTGTTTGACTTTTTTTTTTTTTTTTTTTTTTTTTTTTGATCTGGGGTCTTAGAGCTTTTATTCAGTCTAGGTCCCAATATTATGGAGTTATGGATGTGTAGCTCTTGATAGGAAGCTGGGCAGGATTATCAAGGATAAATATAAATTCCCTTGCTGGCTCCCCGTTCGTGAATTTTTTTTTTTTTATCATCCTTTACTTTACTTTACCAGCAATTCTTTAAAGCTTCACTTTTTTTTTTTTTTATTTTTTTTTTATTTTTTTAAAACACAAACATCTTTCTCATATCCGATCATGTCGAACAACGCATCTGACCGTATTGCCAACACTGTCAACTCGTACGTCGGAGGAGCTAAGCAAGCGGTTGGTGAGGCCATTGGAAACACTAACCTCGCAGCGTCAGGAGCAGAACAGAGGAGTCAGGCAGAGGCCCGACAAGCTGCAGCAGATGCCAAGACTCATGCAGAGGGTGTCGGTCACACAGCCCAAGGCAAAATGCAACAGACTATGGGCGCTATGACTGGAAATAGATCCATGGAAGCCAAGGGTCACGCGAATGAGGCTCAAGGTGATCTCGAGCGCAAGATCTAAACTAAACTAAGAAAAAAAAAAAAAAAAAAAAAAAAAAAAGGACTGAAAAGGTCCCTTGAACGAAGATGATGCAAACTATGTGTTGTTTATCCTTTTTGACCATAAAAAAGAAAAAAATAATAAAATCAACCATCATGAGTAAGAAAAAACCAATATCTAAAGAGAAACTCGTCAATCAGAAGATTTGAGACGTCCAAGTTCCTGTTTGGATTGCAGTTGATTTTATTTTAAAAAGTTGCATGAAAAATGAAAAAATGGCTCGGACCATAGTGTGTATGCATCATTGTCTAATGTGATTGGCGCTTTGGACATCATTTCCAAGAGATCAATGCTCGTTGGGCAGAAGTTGGCGGGGAGAACGATTGATCTATTGAGCTTGAGGCGAAAAGAGACGCGTTTAAAGGCTGGTGAAGTGCTGATGATATCACGCTGACCAAGTGTGAGCTGATATTCCATCTCTGCAGGCCTAGTCATTCGTCGTCGTCATTTGTCGACATTTGATGTTTGTTCACATGGAAATAAGAACAAGAAAAAGGTATAAAAGGCCTTACTTTTTTATCATTCTCATCATCAATCAAGCAACTATCACACACACTTGTAAAATACTACACACATCAATACATCTATACAACACACACACATACACACACAAAAACCTCTTCAAAATGTCCAACATGGGTGATCGCGCTGCTGGCACTGCCAAATCGTACATGGGAGGAGCCAAGCAGACTGTAGGAGAGACTCTTGGAGACAACAGCATGGCAGCTTCTGGAGCTGAGCAGAAGGCTCACGGTGAAGCCCAAAGGGCTGGAGCAGAAGCCAAGTCTCATGCCGAAGGTACAGGCCACAAGCTCGAGGGCAAGGCTCAGAAGGCTATGGGCTCGATGACCGGAGACACTTCTCAACAAGCCAGAGGCCATGGCAACGAGGCCAAGGGTGACATGGAACGCAGAGTCTAAGGAGGAAAAAAAAAAAAAAAAAAAAACTCTTATTTGTACATAACTCGACTCCAATGTAAAAAAAAAAAAAAAAAAAAAAAAAGACTGGAAGAATAGGACACCCAATGCTTTCAGTTTTAAGCCAGCTGACTATGCGTACTACCGTGTAAGTTAGTTGGGAAAAACCAGGTGACGTTGCGTATCCTGCGTATCGTTAGGTGGTCATTTACCAGTTGATGACGCGTTCATAGCGCGTTATGAGCTGGTTCCAATAAAAAAAAAAAAAAAAAAAAAAAAAGTAAATTCAAAAATGATGTTCACTTGGCCATAAAAGTGGCGCTTATAATCCCATTCCCATGGCAGATAGCCGTGGCGTGCGTTTTCTGCTCATGGTCTATAGTAACCTAGGCTTTTTTTTTTTTTTTAAAAAACATACACTTTGTTTTATTTAATCAATGTGTTTTTAATTTGGGTTGCAAAGATTAGTCATCAAATACAAAAAAAAGGTGGACAGGTGGAATGCCAATCCAATTTCACCGATGGGCCCTGAATAAATAATAAAATCAATAAAAGGGCATTGCATTGCCCACTTCTAGACTTGAAAAAAGGTCCAAGACCCAGGGCGATAACATGAATGTAGTCTGCAATTAGATAAACAAATAAACAAATAAAAAAAAGCTAATTCAGACGAAGTTCTGTGCCTATTCTTTTCCCTCTTTTCACGCACTCCCATCATCTCTTTTCTTGAATCCATTTCATTTCGTTTCAATTCATTACATTTCGTTTCGTTTCATTTTAATTCCTTCACTCTCCTCCCTCCAAAGAAGTCAACCTCATTTCTCTTTTTTTATTTATTTTTTATTCCCTTTTCTCACTTCTCACAGTCCACAACAAGAAACAGATAAAAACTTTCCTTCCTCCCCATTTGTGGACAAAGAAAAGAGAAATTAATGACCGGACGACATAGTCGTATGTCCAGCGATGCGGACCGTGAACGTGACCGCGATCGCGACCGCGATACTTCAACGGCAGCAGCAGCAACATCAACAAGCTTCATGACCCCAGCTCTTTCTCGTGCAACTCCAATTATGCCTCTAGGGATGCCCATGACTCGTGAGGCTAAAGAGTCTAGAGAACAAGCTCAGGCATGGGATGCATCTCTCAATAGGATATTCCAGGCCATGCAAGGCGAAGACACTGCGAAGTATCTGGCTTATTTCAAAGCTCGTCTCGAGATTGAAGAAGCGTACACTCGTGGTCTAGAGAAATTGATTGCAAGTGCTAAAGGTAGTTCCAGGAACACGGGAGCCAATAATAACAACAATAATAACAATAATAACGGTAATAACACACAAGGGACAGGACAAGCAGGAGCAGGAGCAGGAGCAGGTACGGGGCAAGGAAGCAGCATCAACGGAGGTAATGGTGATCCAGATGAAATCCCAACGACATTACACATGGCTTATAATTCTCTACTGGAAACAACGCAGCAGCTGTGCAAGCGACGCCAGCCCTTTGTCAAGCTTCTCAAGAACGTTATGGGCGCACTTGCTACGTTAAAGGTAAAAAACATTAAAAAATTACCCGAGACAGAAAAAATCTCCAGTCTCGAAATTGGATGTACCTTGTGGGATTGATAATGAACACGCTGCATGTACTTCCTTGTGAAAACACATTGACATGAAACATGTGTATATTTCTATCGTCTATTTTTTCTTTCTGTAGGAGAGCCATGAGAAACAGCGCAAAGGCCATAAGGAGGCTGCTAGACCTGTTTTCCAACTGTATGCAGAAACTAGGCTTTCTACAGTCCCAAAGGTACATATTTTATATCTCAATTCAATTAAATCTTTATGACATAAAGTGGGCGCAGGCATAAAAAAAAAAAATTGCCACCATGAGAATACTTAAGCTCCTATTCCCACTAACTTTTTTTTTTTTTTTTTTTTTTTTTTTATTGCTTTGGTTATCTTAGCTCAAGAGAGCATATGAACAGCGATGCAGGGATGTCGAGCAGGTTCTTGCTATGGAGGACAGTGACCATCTTCCTGTACGTGAGAGGCTCAAGAATTTGGCAAGCTCAACTGGCGCCGCAGGGCGACTTGTCAAAAGTAGGCGGGACTTGGAGGAAGCAGGTAAAATCCTATTTTTTTTTTTTTTTTTTTGTTTTGTTTTTTGCTGTGTGTATTCGCCCTTGTGGCGATGTCCATTGCTCTAATGTGTTTGACTTCTCAGTTCTTTATCGACCAAGATTGTCTGTTGGTGAAACTATTCGACTCTTTTGATCCTAAAAATATCCTGTGCGTTTGTTTTGTGTTTGCCTTAATCAACAATCAAAATAGATAATGAGTACAAGACGGCTGTGCAACAATTGGAAGCATTCCGTGTACAACGTGAACGTTACTTTGACTCTTCATTCCAAGTAAAAAAAAAAAAAAAAAAAAAAAAAAATTGCTGCCATTTTTTCAATCTTATTTTTATTTTTTTTTTCTTTTGGCTAATCTGTCATTATGATACGTTGTGCTTTAGAGCATGCAAAATATGGTCAGAGAGCGTGGAATGAAATGTCAGGAATGTCTTAAAGCCTACGTCACTGAAGAACGCAGGTTGATGGAGGGTGCTAAAGAGGACATGAATCGATTTTCGGTGATGGTGGATTGTATCAAGCCTGCAGGAGACACAGAACAGATCAGCTTGACCTTCACAAAGGACATCAACTCACATCCCAAACCAGTATATTATGAAAATTACTATCAAAAGGCTCCTCCAGGTAAAAAAAAAAAAAAAAAAAATACGCCCCTGTTTAATTTATTAGGATCTAAGTTTATTGCGGTATCAGTTTCCTAGTCTGAAATATCTCTTATTTTAATTTTCAGAGGGTGTTTTCGGACTCAGTCTGACAGAGTATGTCCGGAAGTATAGACATCCAATTCCATTGGTAATTGTCAAATGCTCTGAAGCTATTGACCGTGTTGGATTACGTCGTGAAGGGATCTATCGAGTATCTGGACGACACGCGCAGATCATGAATCTCAAAAAACAGTTTGAAGCGAATGAAAACGCTGTGGATCTAACGGACGCTGTCAGTGAAGACTGTGCCTCCATTGCAGCAGTCTTGAAGATTTATCTCCGCGAATTACCCGAGCCTTTGTTCCCTTTCCCATTGAACGAACGTATTGGTTACTCAGGTACGCCTTTTTTTTTATTTTTAGTTTTATTCCTTTTTATTTTTTAATCTGTATATCATACTAAATGTATCTCTGGATTCATTAGGCATCATGGATAAAAATGCTAGACTTGGGGAGTTAAAGGGGCGGCTGAAACGGCTTCCAGATTGTAATATCGATACTCTACAGTTCTTAATTCGACATTTACGCAGGTAGGAAATCATAGCCGCTTGCAAAAACAAAATGTCATTTTCAAAACCATTATTTGCCATCCCACCATTGCTGACTATCAACTGATCTCCTACCATAATGAAAAAAAAAAAAAAAAAAAAAAAAAAAAAATAGGATTTACGAACATGTGGAAGACAACAAGATGACACTTGACAACCTTTGTTTGATCTTTACGCCTGCTATTTTCCACGATTTCAACAGTGCCATGGTCCCGGGGCCTCAGGCTGCAGGAGGAATTAATCAACAACCAGGAGACTTATCGTTGACCTCTCTATCATTTGCACCGGCTACTACGGCCGGTTCACCTGGGACACAAACAGCACCATGGTCAGGATATCCATCAGATCAACAGAATCTGCAACAACAAACTCAGTCGTACCATCCACCGCCCCAATACTCTCCCCATGGCTCTTCACCTTCATCACCGAAGGCGATCTCTGACGCACCTCCAGGGTATCCGCCAGTGACAGGAACCCACAACGGCGGAACTAGTGACAACAAGAATAAGGGCTCAGCAACAGGAGGCGCGACCGCTGTGTCTCAACCACAACCATCAGCAGCTGGCACGATAACCTCACCATTATTGAGCACCGCTCAACCCGCCCAGACCACACAAATAAGTGCTGCAACCAGTAACTCTACGACGACGGCCACCACTACACCATCATTTCAGCCACCAACTAACACAGTTTCGACCGCAGCGAGCTGGAGCAATGATATGGTTCTGTCAGATTTAATTATCAACAGTGACACTATTTTTAATGTCTTGCCCAAATTACCTTCTCGTACCAACTCAGGGATGAGCTCTCTCTCATTGGAGGATCAACAAAGACTCTCTGTAGCGACTTCAGCGAGTACCTATTCGCTTCCTCGTCCATATGACGGCTCTCGAAAGTTATCCAGCGCTAATTTGGACCGCAACACCAATCTTGCCTCCCCCACTGAAGGTGGCGGCGGTGGAGCAGGAAGACAATTGATGCCAAGATTGGATAGTCTAGCAGCAAGCACTACAACGAGCCATCCCCGCACATCACCACTGCCATCACCCAATACAATGGAACATTCATCTTACCCATACCAGCCTCCGCCTCCACCTCCTCCTCAACACCAATATCAGCAGCAACAGCAGCAATCATATCATCCCCCACCACATATGCCGCCTCAATATCATCAGAATAACGATGGATGGCAAGGGAATACTGGACGAACCAACTCCCCACCTTCACCCTCGTCATTAAAAGCAGATCAAATGGCTGCAGTAGGTCCCACACGATCAAGATCGAACCAAGATTTGCAACAATCATCCCAACAGCAACAACAACAATAGCTGTAGTAAGGGTTCAAATGTAGATTATTTAGATGAATGTATTGTGAACAAAAGAATAAAAAAAGACAAAGATTGTATTATTTTTTTTACGTTTTATTTTTTATTTTATTTTTTCCCCCCAGCTTCATCCACTTCCAATTGCTAGCTCTGTGATCAATTTACCACACACATCAAAAAATGGAAAGGGTGAAGTGACATCTTTTGCTGAAGCTAGTTGATAGCTAGCCTTGGGGAATAATAAGTGTGTCGGACGTCGATTCATATCTCGTTGTCGTTGTTGATGCTTCAACTGCTGTTGCAGTTCATTGATCTCTTTAAGATATTGTCGTTCTTGCATTAATGACGAAGATAGGATCCCCGGCCCTGTCGCCAATGATGATGATGGGCCGGTGGTTGTGGCTGGTAATGACATACTCAGCATCGAGGGCAGCAGCATTCCACCAGAAGGAGAGGAGTCTGATCCTCCTGAACCGGAAGCAACAGCGGGCACTAGACGAGCCTCATTATTGGGCTTAAAACTGACAAGGGGTTGAGGTCGTGATACAGGTGCGGTATGTGATAGTAGATGATTATCCATGGCTGCTACCCCTACTACGCTACCATGTGCCGTGGTTGGTTGAGGAATATCTTGTGGGTTCGATACTGCCGCACTACTGCCTTCTTTGCCACTTACACTATCCTCTGCTTCTGCTTCTACTTCTGCTTCTACTGCCGTTGTCGATGATTCTATAGGTTTTACAGCGCCGGTATTGTTGTTAATTGATGGATTTTCTCCAACAGGTTCCTTGGCAGATAAAGATGACAAATGTCTCGCAAACTGTTGTTGTGTTTCCTCATTAATGCGATTCATTAGTTCTGCACGAGCCTGTATCTCTGCTGCAGAATGTTGTCCCACATACTTGAAGTCCACTAGATAATTATCACTGTCCAATCGGTATAGCTGTAGCTCGATCTTGACCTCAAATCCTTCTGCATACTCATACTTGGCACGTAGATGGTATGTGTTGATAATCTTCCATTTCATCGATAGGTTTGACAGTGCTCGATAAATCTCCGCCATCACCTCCAAAGGGGCGCTCCTGGACCGGATTCCAAAGTACCATTTTGGTCTAGATTTGATGCGTCGTTGGGCTGCAGTAGCGGTCGCCAACATACTATTATTGTTACTATGGTTATTACTGTGGTTGTTTTTGCCTCCAACAGATGGTCCTAAATAGGTTGCTCCAGAGCCAGGTGTTTGATTTGTTGGGATCGGTATCCCACCTCCGATCCCACCGTTGCCTAACACAGCCGCTTGGTGAAAAGCTGCAGTTGTCCCATGCTCATGATGTTGCCCATTGGTGCTTCCTCCACCGCCAATATGAGCGGACGACAATGTTGGTTGGTGACCATTTGAGCCACTGAATGGCGATGATTGTGATTGAGAGTAACTAGTAGAGCGATCTCTCCGTGTGTTCTTCAAAGAGGCTTTCCTGTGCAACTCTTTGGCTAGACTATTTCCTGGCAAACTAGTGCTTAGGACTGTGATGGAGGATGGGACAGGCGAATCTAGAGAGTCAACATCAGGCGAGGAGGCGTCCCCTCCTCCTTCAGCGTTACCATTGCCACCGGATTTTAGCGCTGAGCCTGCAGAAGATCCTGTTGTGGATCTGTTGTTAGGTGATGAGCTATTGTTATCGGCCGCATTCCATGGAGGTGGTGATGTTGCCAAAAAGCTCTGGAATGGTTTTTGTGGAGACATATGTGATGCTGTTTCATAAAAAAAAAAAAAAAAAAAAAAAAAAGATCCAAAGCAACATAAAATTAATCAAATGTTTGAACACAATATAGAAATTAAATATAAAATAAATGTGCTCCAAGATTTTTTTTTTTTTTTTTTTTTTTTTTTGGCTCACCATTTTCAATCATCTGTCGATGGTCAACAACAAGTTGATATGCCACTTTGATCTGATTATTCTGTCGTTCTTCCAGTGCTTGAATGATTGTCTCTCTTGTAAAATTCATTTTTTTCATCAGCTCTTCAATAATATCTTCCTGTAGGTTACAAAAGATATCATCAGAGATTCCCTGAGGCAACGGTTTCAAATATTCTGGTAACCCTACATTAAACCATGCGTTTTGACGGATTTCGGCAATTGTAATTCGCTTCAACGGGTCCACCACCAGCATTGATGTTAACAAATACTTGGTTTCAGGTGACAAAAACGATGGGAGAGAGTAGATCCCACCTGAAAAAAATAAAAATAAAAGTAAAAAATGAGTTCATTACTATATAATTGGAAAAAATAGAGGTTTTAGCTACTTTTCTAAATCTGATAGACAGACATACCATTGATCTTTTTGAACAGAAGAGGAATATAATCATCGTCAAACGGTAGTCGTCCACACAACATTACATAAAGAATAACTCCACAGCTCCAGACATCGACTTCTGGTCCTGCATATAGCTTTCCTGAGATGACTTCAGGCTGTTCCGGATTAACATTCGCAGTTGTAAAATAATGAACCAAATAAAAAAAAAATAAAAATAAAAATAAAAAAAAAAAAAAAAGAATTAAGAGCTTGTTAGCCGTTATTTTCTACAAAAATGAATATCTATCCTGCATCCCTGTCAAGGTCTTCAGTCCATGATATAAAGCTTCCCTTTTTTTTTTTTTTTTTTTTTACGACTTACAGCAGCGTAATTTGGGCTTCCACAACTTGTTTTTAGGAAATCACCATCCGTCATGATATTTGATAGGCCAAAATCAGCGATTTTGACATTCATCGACGGGTCTAATAAAAGACTACGCCGTAAAAAAAAATGGAAAGATAGAGTTCAGGAAGAAAAGAAAAATTAGACAAATAGTCAAACAGTGCTCATTTAGGAAGAAAGTTTGCGCAATTTTTTTTTTTTTTTTTTCCATCTTTACTTCTCTGGTTTGAGGTCTCGATGTACAATCTTGTGTCGATGACAATACTCGATAGCACATACAATCTGTTGAAAGAATCGCCGAGCTTCATCCTCAGATAACTAGGAGCGTAGGTGGATGGGTCATAAAAAAAGAAAAAAAGAATTAAAAATTAAGGAGCAAGAGTTAGCATAACTAGCAGACTGCCACAAAAAAAAAAAAAAAAAAAAAAAGAGTCGCCATTTTCGTTTCAATCTTCATAGAACCAAGCTTTGCATTATTACCCTTGTATTATCTACAATGTAGTTGAAAAGCTCTCCTCCAGCATATTCGATGACCATGTATATTGAAGTAGGTGTGGAGATGACTTCGTATCTAATTTTGAGATGGACATGAGCCAATAGTAAGATCAAGCTTTTTTTTTTTATGCGTGTGTGTCTTGACTGTATGCTTCCACTTTTCTGTTTCCATTGTTTCATTGCTTGAGCATGTGCCTATGGCATAAATCATTACTGGCGTGGTGGTCCATCTGTTGTTGCCAGGCTCTCATTTTTGCTATCAATTCGTATCATCGGATATAGCCGTCTCTATAACTTAGTTGTGTTTCCATTAATCCTGATCCGTGTAAAAAAATAATACATAAATAAATATATGAAACCGAGATAGGCTTTCCATTTCCTGTCCTTCTATTCTTCTTATATGTATATATTTTTCATCTGTCTCTCACTGTCTCTTTCTGTCTTTCCGTCTGCCTCTGTACCTGCCTACATATCTGTCTGTCTGTTTGTCTGCCTGTCTGACTATGATCCTTTTTTTGCTTGAGATTCAAATGAATTGAGTCCTTCTCCTTGACTTACAATTTGATGATATGTGGGTGTCGTAGTAATTTAAGATATTGGATCTCTCGTTTAACTCGCGCAAACATATCCTGGTTCACAACCTTGCTCTTATTAATAATTTTGATGGCAACCGTATGACCTGTGAGCGAGTGAACTGCGCCTAAAAAAAAAAAAAAAAAAAAAAAAAAAAAGAATTAGTATCAGCTTGATCATAAACACAAACACCCTGAGTGTTTTTTTTTTTTTTTTTTTTTTTTTTTCCCTGACTGAGCACATGTTGGTGATCTATAGCCTCCATTGGTCTGTGAATCTTTCTGTTCCAAACATAACGCAATCCTTGGCACTTTCCCGTCATTTGATAGTTCTCTTGACTGTACAATCCACCATATTTAATCTCATCATCTTTTTGTCAAGTAAAAGAAAAAAAAATTATCTACACTCAAAAGGAGAGATCGCGTAGGAAAAAAAATAAAAGCATTGGGGAGATTGGAAAGAGGGAGAGATCATGAGAGGACCTGATAAATTACACAATGACATGTGTTCGGAGTCTGTGCCCAAAGCAACAAAAAAAAAAAAAAAAAAAAAAAAGGATGCGCTAAAAGAGATCAATACTGCTCCAAACATGTGTTCTTGCCTCCAAAGAAGATCGATGGGGTTTTTTTCCCGCGCTCTTTCCTCGTGCAAAAAAAAAAAAAAAAAAAAAAAAAATGAACGTGCGAGTGTAAAGTCATCCCATGTGAGGAGAAAAAGTGAAGTCTTTGTCTTTATCGATTTAATTATTACAAGCCCTAACTCCTCCTCTTCTTAAAAGAAAATAAAATAAAAAAAAAAAAAGAGGCGAAGGAAGGATCTCAGCTACCCTCGATGTTGTTTTCTTAAACCTTTTAGTCCTGTATTCTCTGCTCTCTTTTTTTCTTTTCTTTCTTTTGCCCACGCTGTGTATTCAGACATGAATAAAGTTGAGTCACATTTTCGTTGATTTCCTGTGGCGCGTTTTACTTATATGATAAAAGCGTTCTTCATTCAGCATCCTGCACTCTGCTTACGTTTGACCTTGCCAAATGAACCCACACCCAGGGTTTCGAGCAGCATATAAGGGCCGATCTTGATGTTGGACGTCATTAATGTAATGTTCTGAATTCACTGAGGTGTATATGTGCAAATGTTACAGATGTTGATAAT
The DNA here is from genome assembly GCF_002105155.1 of Lobosporangium transversale. Classification (NCBI taxonomy): domain Eukaryota; kingdom Fungi; phylum Mortierellomycota; class Mortierellomycetes; order Mortierellales; family Mortierellaceae; genus Lobosporangium; species Lobosporangium transversale. The sequence goes on from NW_019028993.1 coordinate 355,639, forward strand.
GAAAATATGGAGGTTGCATGGAATAAAAGAAAAGATAGGTCGTTTAAAAAAGATAAAAAAAAAAAAATAAAGAAAGAAAGAGGGAGAGACAGAAAGAGAAAAAAAAAAAAGAAAATTGACGTTGAGTATAGTCGATAGAATGGAAGAAAGCGATGAATGTTTTTTTTTTTTTACATGTAATTAATGAATGAATGAATGAATAAAATGGGAATAGACAAACAAACTTTAAAGCTTGTGTTGCCCAAAAAAAAAAAAAAAAAAAAAAAGCATTCCATAATTGCAGGGATATAGTGTTGTAAATGGAGGATGGAGCCCGTGATCAGCTTGCATTTAGTAAACATCAGTATTAATTCTATTCCTGCATACGATGCTGTTTTTTTTTGGAGAGAAAGGGATTGACCTGTTCAATGACGATAAGGCAATATCAGTAAGGTTATGGCGATCCAAAGTTGAATTTTCAACACAGTATATAATGTATACCAGTGAAGGGTCTATACCTCGTTTAAAGAGGAAATACACCGCCATCCTGGTAATACACATTAACACATTAACAAAAGTGCGCAATGTGACATCATGCGTACCTTTTTATGCTACTCATATTTATTTTATGAAGCTCGCTTCTTTTATTATAGAGCTTCCCACATTGATGAGCCGCTGCAATAAAACTAAAAAAGGGCAGCAATGATGATAAGAGAGTAACAGTACAAAATCCGTCAAGTGCATAACTCTGGGTATTTTTTTTTTTTTTTTTTTTTTTTTTGTTTTAGCGCGAAAATGATTATCTCGTCATTATTGTATTATGCAAAGTCAACAATCATAGTCAAAGTCAAACATGACGGGTGAGTGCGTCTCCCACATATACATCACCATTGTGTGTACAATTTCTTGATCGGGCTAATTGCTACTTACACTATTTTTTTTATCAATGAACATAAATATATATAAAGGATGAAGATTACTACCTATCCTCATTTTTTTCCCATCTTTGACAACCATTTTTTGTTTTCGCTTCATTATTTTCACCCCACTCTCAAACCAACTTTTATTCACACACATATCTTAACGAAACACATCTCTCAACAATGAACAAAAACCCTTCCAACAGTGTAAGGAAAAAAAAATCCTTCAGCTGATCATCCAAACTTACACTAAATTTCCGAATCTCCGAGATTTCTCTAACATTTGGATATTTTTCAACTTTTTGATTATAGGATACAGTTCAGCGCCTCAAGGACGATCAAGGCTCTCTTCTTCCTGGATTGGCATATGTCGGTGCTGCTGCTATTGGAGGTGCTGCACTTGTCCACCGCGTTAGTAAGTATTTTATTTTATTACATTGCTTTTCACTTTATGCTACATAAAAAAAAAATAAAAAAAAGTCTTCGAATATCATCTCTTACCTCTTTTTTATTTTTGTTTCTTCTTTTTTTCGATAGAAAGTGTTCCAGTCAAGATCCTGACACCCTTGACCTTTGCTGCACTTGGAGGATATTATTTCCTTCCTACGCATGCAAATAAAATGACCAATGCCTGGACTCCTGTGGTTCCTTCGACAGCTAAACATGGTGCCGATGCTGGTACTAACTCTTCTATTTCAATGACTGTCACCTCCCCACCTGTTTCTGATGCGCCCAAAAGAACACTTTTAAGCTCTGTCGAAAAGACTTCTGCTGATATTGGTGAAAAGGCTCAAGGAGCCATGCACGATCTTAAACAGAAAGGCGAATCGATGGTCGATACTGTCAAATCTGACTTCAATAATATCTCCCACCAAACCAAAAACACCGCCAGTCATCTTGGTAATTTGAGTCAGCATGAGAAAGAAAAGGCGTTCTTCAGAGACACCAGCGGTAACAACAACAGCAACAATGCCAGCGTCCCTGAGAAACCTTCTTCCACTCGTTGGGCTTGGTGGAGGAGCTCAGACGATCACACAAAATCCAAAAAGGAGATCGAGACCATGGCCGACGATAATAATTCTGCAGCTGATGGGTCGCGCCCGACCGTGTCCCCCGTGACCGCCCCCAGGACGACCGTCACTGTGACGGCAACGTCGACATCGACTGATCCCGAGTATAACAAGCCCCACAATGTTATAGTCGACAAGACTGTCGCTGCCGCTGCTGTCAAGGGCCATGATGACATTGTCAACCGCAATGCTTCATTAGGTAAGGATGCTAAAGAGACTGCTCGCAAGGTTCACCAGAACGTCGTCGATGCCTCTGTTCCTGTACACCGCCAGGGTCGCAATGAAGAGCATCCTCTCGAGCTCTCAAGACAAGCTGCTGCTAGTGATTACAGGGATGGAAAGTTCATCGTCCGTGCCCAGCCTGAGGAGAAGGATGATCAAGAGGACACTGGAAAGATTCCCGAGCGTATCGCTCGAAGGGCCAGTGGCATCAAGAAAGATATCCACCATGGCTTGCAGAACTTGGAAAAGCGTGCTCATATGATTTCTGATGGCGTTGAGCATCTCGAACATAATATCAACAAGCGTATCCAAAAGTCGCTTGAAGACGAAGCTGAGTTCTGGCACGAACAGTCCTTGAAGGAGGAAGCCAATGCTCGTGACCGCGAGCGTGGTCTGTAAATACTATCATCCTTATCCTTTCCCTTATCCATAAGCATATTCAGTATAGGCAAACTGAAAAAATATTCACACCCCCTCCCCCACTCTATTCCAATCCCTATCCTTCTAACCTCTGTATATAAATTTGCCATTACGCACAGAAATAAATTGTTTTGTCAAGTCTATAATATTCCTATTTTACAGTACGCACTCCATTTTTGTTTGCATATTTTTATTCATTCTTATTTTAATACAAAGCTCTTCGAATGCGCAGAATTGTTCACTGATCCATTCCCTTGTAGACCACTCAACGTCCCCTGTGCCTAAAGGAACAGGTTCTTCATTTAACAGCTTGAAAAAAAGCACCACGATAAGTGACATTTTTGCCTCGTTTGCACCAAATTACTTGGCGTACATATCCACAGCTTAACTTAACACTGTTAATCAGTTAACTAAACATTCCTTTGTAACAGTCAGGTAATAATGCGCGTACCCCAACCACAGACACACTTGTTTAATATCAATCCTATGGCTTTGATGTATTTGTGTTTACATCTTCAAAATATCTAGTACATTCTCCTTCGTTTTCAGGCTGCCCGAACGTCAGCGAAGAGATAGTCGACAATGCTGACAAAAGACATGACCCTAGGAGGGCAATTTACCTTCTGTTGTTTACTTATATTAGAAAAGCATAGGAGGCGAGAGCCATCTGTACGAATGAAGCCTGGTAGAACAAATACATGTTTATTGTATTGTTTTCAGGATTAAAAGCGTCTTGTCTAATGTTGCTTCATGTGTTTCAACATCATCAGTACACTTTGAACTGACTGTGCAGATGCTTGTGTTGTTCCTCATTACTTCTAGTGTCAGCAACCAGATTTGTGGTTGATGATTTAAGCGCGTTGAAAAGTCAAATATGAATGTCTTTTTACAATCAAGTGATGTGGCTCCTAGATGCCCGAATGGAGTAGGTCTGTAAAAAAGTATAAAAAAATTCTTGCTTTCAAGGCTACATTCCCTAGGAGAGCCTAACCATTATCAGCTTCAACCTTAGTTTAAAGCGCGCCAAGTAGTAGTACGTTTTGGGACTGAGTTCTGAAGAAGCAATACATTCTGTAGGATCTCCCTACGTAGACTACACGGCAAAACGCGTATCGAGGATATTGGCAGCGCTGTTTCACAACTTGCGACGACTTGATCCTGGGGGGGAGGATTTAATTTACGCGGCTGCGACGCGCCGTGTTCAGTACAAGTCACAAACTCAAAAAGACGGAGAAATGAAATGACTTCATTACATTACATGCAACCTTTCCATTTTTTTTTTTTTTCTTTTTTCTTTTTTCTTCATTCAGACAATGGCAGAGAAGAAACAAGTACACCTCGACGTTGAAGAGCAAAATAGGCTTTTCCAAGAGGCAAAAAGCAATTCACACGCTGATCAGCATGAAGATTCAGGCGACGAAAGTGCGAACGAAAATGGAGCAGTGCACCGTGGTATTCCTGGCGGAGAAGAGCCTCAAACGCCCGATGGAGGTAAGGAGTTTTATACCGTTCAACCATTCATAACATTCTTGATGCTAAAGCGCGTTTTTTAGTCTGTATCGATAAAGAAATAGAATAAAAAAGTAGAAAATAAAGACTGATTGGTTATCCCTTCTCCATCGTTAGATTTCTTATCAGATTTCCCGGACGATACTGAGGTTCGTTGGAGAATTGTCAATAGAATAAAAAAAAAAAAAGGATACATTGGAAACAAAGGATTTAAAAGCTTTTAGGATTTTATTTTCTCATAGATTATTAATCATACTTGCTCACCATTATTGTACAACGTTTCTTCCACAAACTAAAGGAACTAGAGTTAACGCATCTTAGGATCGATGATGTCCCATCTTTACATCTTGAACGTTTCAAGAACCTTCAGGTATTTTGCATAATGTGTACTTTTTTTATTTTTTTTTTATTTTTATTTTTTTTCCTCCGCCTGTTGTACATGTGATTATTAGCTCCCTGGCTATGGTTTTGCTTTACTCATAACTATATTTGCTAATATATTGCTCAATAGAGACTTTCATTCAGACAGAACTTGATCCCCAAGATTAAAGGCTTCGAAACGCTCACATCACTCCAAGAATTGGATCTATATGATAACCGCTTCAGTAAAATCGAAGGACTCGAAAATTTGACAGAGTTGACGTAAGAAGTAGTTCTTGAAAACAAAAGGACATGTATATTTCGGTAGAATGATATTAACGTTTTATATATATACGTATATAAAATTTTAACTGTTGTTAGATCCTTGGACTTGAGTTTCAACGGTATCCGGCATATTAACAATGTCGATCATCTAGTCAAACTCACGGACTTGTATTTCGTCAGCAACAAAATTACTGTCATTGAGAACTTGAGTACATTGGTGAACATCACGAACCTTGAGCTAGGTTCCAACCGCATCAGAGTAAAGCGTGTTCTTGAAGCTTGTGTTCTTTTTTTTTTTTTTTTTTTTTTTGCTTATATATATCAAGAAGAGATAATTAATTTTACTGTCGAATGGATATATATTTTCCCTTTCTTAGAAAATCGAGAACCTTGACAGTCTGGTGAATTTGGAGCAGCTGTGGCTCGGAAAAAATAAAATTACCAAACTACAGGTAACTTTTTTTTTTTTTTTTTTTTTTTTCAATATTAGTCCGTTGGAGATTGGAATTAGCTCGATTGGAGGATGCAGGAAAATTTACATTTAGACATTCCTATTTATTAAATATTATATGTATATAATAATTGTAGAATCTATCAAACCTCAAGAAACTCAAGATCCTCAGCATTCAATCAAACAGATTAACCGCAATTGAAGGACTCGAAGAACTGGAGAATCTTGAGGAAATCTATCTAAGCCATAATGGCATATCGAAGATTGAAGGGTTCGAAAAAAATGTAAGAAAGACTGATTTGAGGTTTTGCTTATCACTTTATAACAAAAAAAGCTTGGTAATTACTAACTGCTATCTGTCATCTGAGTACTCTAGACCAAATTGACCACGATTGACATCAGCAACAATAGAGTCTCGAAGCTTGAAAACCTTGGCCATTTGAAAGAGTTGCAAGAATTCTGGGTAAAAAAAAAAAAAAAAGACTTTATCTTTTTTTTTTTTGTGTACATTTGACGTTCTCTGATATTCTAACGATGATCCAATGTATAATATGGCTTTATAAAACTAGGCGAGCAATAATCTTCTCGATTCCTTTGAGGACTTTGAGTCAGAATTGAAGGACAATTGTCCTAAGCTCGAGACTGTGTACGCAGAAGGAAACCCTCTTCAAACCAACAACTACACAACATATCGACTCAAGATGAAGATCATGTTGCCTCAGCTTAAGCAGATCGATGCCCAGTATGTCCGACCATAAAGTCTTCTGATAATCAATGAATAAAAAAACAAATATAAAAAAGACCTTCAGTGCATTGGTTGCATATGGCTAATTGAGACAAATGTTGGCTGTGTTGTCTGGAATTAAAAAAAAATGGATTTTGGTGCAAGACATGGCATGATATTGATATGCAATCATGCTTGGCACTTGATACTCTTGGCGGGATCAGGATTTAAGGTTTGCTCAAATGTTTTTAATCATGTTGGCAATGTCCTGACATTGTGCCAGACTAAAATAGCCCAAGTGGGGCTGCAGCAAACGCACGTGGACACGTAAAAAAAAGCAACCTCCTCTTTCTCCGTGCATTTTATCACAGAAGTAGAACAAGTAAGAGGAATGGGTGGGGCAACATGTTTTATATAAATTAATTAGAATGCAATGTCAGAAGAAGAGAACCCTGTTCTTTCCATCTTCTCATTGTTTTTCTTTTTTAACCTCTTTTGATTGTTCATCAGACTTCCCCCTTTTTTTCTTCTTTTTCTTCTTCACTTCCTCCTCGCCACTATAAACTTCGCCCTTTAGTTTCTTCGCTGGTACTACAGTACTACACAAACATTACTTTTTCTTTTTTCTTTTCTTTTCTTTTTCGACATTCATTCCATTGGTCCTCAACCATTTTACAGGCGCTGAGGAAAAATATATATATATAAAAGATCCTGCTCAGCGAACAACTTTTAGGCGCAGCAAGCTACCAAGTAAACTATTAAATATTATCAGCAAATGAGTGCCGGCAACAGATTCATGAGACCACTTACAAGTGGCTCTGCCTTCCTGCAATTTGCAGCCGCAGCACTACGACAGGTAAAAAAAAAAAAAAAAAGAAAGAAAGAAAGAAAGTGTTTTGGTTCATGATATCTTTTAAAGAGGTGGCAGTTTCCTTTTTATACGTATATCAAAAGAGGTCTGTTATCAGTTAATGTTTTAATCTTTTTTTTTATTTTTTATTTTCAAATTAACTGTGTAAGCAAATTTATGTTTACAATCTTCCACATGCATATTTGGGGGCAATTGTGGAGAGAGAGATTTGACCGGTGAGTCCCAGGGGATGACCGTGGAAGAAGGGATGAAGTAGAGAGAGAGGCTGTGTCTTAAAAAATCTATTGGAACAGACAATGACAAACTGGACAAGAGAAGGAAACAAAGAAGGAAGTGTGACCCTGACAACAAAGTCATGAGAGGCAGAAAAAATAGTGAAGGCACAACAAAATATGCAACTCTGTCATGAACAAGATTATTGTCGTGTCAACACACAAAAAAAAAAAAATTACATTGATCACTGGCAAAGATCGACAGTGCCTGTGTCGGTCTTTTAGTAATGCAACTTTTAATTTTTTTAAAAAAAAAAGAAAAAGAATGCGTCACTGTTCACGAGGATAAACGAGATGGCAGGTATATCCTGACTTGTACATTTTTTTTTAATGCTCTATCAATTCTATCAATTAGGAAAACATGGCTGACTCTCAACAGAGGTCCGAATTGAGTTCCGAAGAGGAAGATGACATGGTCCACGTGAATAAGAGTGGTATGTTGATTTACGCTGAGGAGGACCTAAAAAAAAAAAAAAAAAAAAAATCAGTCGTGATTTCAGTGTTTCGCGCTGATACAGATGATTGACTCTTTTCTTTTTCTTTTTAATCGAATAGGCAATGATCTCCATAAAATAAAGCATCGACATGGATCTGTCCATGACCTAGGCATTCATTCAGATGGCGAAGAAGAAGGCTTCAGTGACGAAGAAGGTCGTTATTTCCAAATGAACAAACAGCATAAAGACATTCTTCATCCAGAGACGCAGCGATCATCAAGCGATGGCGATGATACTATGAAAATTATTAACGCCGCTTCATTTGGCGCCTCCCGCGATAAGATAACGATGGTAGAAAAGTTATTGGTGGCATTTGGATTGCCAGAAACAGAACAAGTTATTGGAGGTAGAGAATATTCTGAACCTAGACGACTGTTTAGTGTTGATGGGTTTTTACCTAATTTACCGACTCCATTATCTTTTTCTAATATGATTATTCTTAAAAGAATACCCGTGCTATTTGGCGCGTTCATTACTTCTTCCTGGTCATTTATATTTGACGACGGAGCACATCTTATTCTATGCCAACCTACCCGACAGTCAGGTAAACTGCATATTTGAGTTGCACAGCCTGGACTAATATTGCCTTGTTTTCACGTTAATTTATTAACTCCTGCTTATTTGCTTCGCCCTCTTGCCTGCTGATATGTAGGATGCCACACAAAAGGAAGGGTTTTTCTCCAAAAAGTCTAGGACCACTATGCAATTTACTCGTCATTGGTTCGTCCTCAAAAACGATGTCTTGAGCTACTACGCCAATCAATCCGATGTATATTTCCCACTCAATACGATCGATCTTAAGCATGCCCTTCATGCAGAGTCTTCACCCAACAACGACTTGACTTTCCATATCTTTACAGAGAATCGCAAGCACACTTTTAAAACGGATTCTGGGCTTTCGAGGCAAGATTGGGTTAAAGCTATTCAAAAATCTATCCTTCATGCCACAATGGAGGGAAACAAAGTCAAGGTACCGTATGCCGGCACCAGTTTCCTACAAAAGCAATTGGTTGCTCTCTCTGTTTACTGTTTACTAATACCTGCAGTCTCCACTTCCTTTCACATTTGTGATTTAGATTTCAATCCCATTGAGCATTGTCTTGGGAGTGGAAATGAATAATATGAATTTTGCAGAGGCGATTCAAGTCAGAGTACTAGAAAACGAAGAATCCCTTGCTATTGAAGAGGTATATCGGTCGTGGATATGTGCAGTGACTTTGATCTGGCGAAATATGAAGTAACCATGGTTATGCTAATGATTATTACCACTTGGCTCTCACTAGTACCACTTCGCCTATTTTGATGACGCGGTGATGGCATTGGAGACAATGAAAGCACAGCATGAGAAATGCCAGCGATCAAAGACATATGGTAGCGCCAAAGACAATAAAATTTACGACAGCACCTCACCCACCATTGGCGCAACAAAGAGGTTCGCCCAGACTGCTTCCACCTCGTCGCAACAATCTTCGCTTTTTCAAGGGCGCCGTATCTCGCGCAACTTCTTATATCCTCCCAACAATAAATCGAGATCCAGAAGCAATAGCCCCAGCAGATCTCAACCTTCATCTGACACAGAGGAAAACGAAAAGGAAAAGTCGCGGCTCGCATTTCCTTTCTCTCTTCGAGGAACAACTAACTGGCTTACAGATCACAAATCTGGCACAGATGTCTCTGAAGAGAACATGATCTTGAACGATGAGGAGAAGGAAGCCTTCAGACGTGAATTTTCGCTACCGGACTCTGAAGAATTGAACACAATCGTTTCGGGCTATCTGTTACGTAGCATGCTTGTGTATGGACGAATTTATGTCTCTGAAAACTATGTATGTTTCAAGTCAAAGTTTAACGTGCCTACGAAAACGATCCTTATTATGCCGTTGGCTGATGCGAGAGAAGTGGACAAGCAAAAGGGAACCCAGTTATTTTTTCATGGATTGGCAATCCTTACCAAAACGGACGCGGAAATCTTTTTAGAATTCAAAACGCCCGAGACTCGCGACAAGATCCTGAACGCTATTCAGCAAGAAATCTCTCCAGCTGCTCAGGAACGTCGTATGAAGCAGAGAGCACGTGCAATCGCAGAAACCCCGTCGCTGGAGATAGACGATCCTATCGGGTCGCGGGTCACGGATTCACTGATGTTGGGCGATGAGCCTGTTCATGTGGAGGCTATGTCTTGGTCATCGCATCCTGAATTCAAGGCACGCCCTCCAATGCGTATTACCTGTTTGACTATTGGAAGTCGAGGTGATGTGCAACCTTATATTGCTCTTTGCAAAAGATTGATGAAAGACGGCCATAAGTGTCGCATCTCAACTCATGGTGAATACAAGGATTGGATCGAAGGCCATGGTATTGAGTTTGGCTTGGTCGGAGTAAGTTTTTCCTTTCACTACTTTATACAGATTTTCTTGGACTTTGGATTAAGGAAAGGGCGAATACTTATTTTTTTTTTTATTTTTTTATTTTTTTATTTTTTTTGGATTCGAACCAATAGGGTGATCCAGGTGAGCTTATTGAGCTATGTGTGGAGAATGGCATGTTTACAGTGTCATTTATTCGCGAAGGCCTCAAACGATTCCGCGGCTGGTTGGATGAGCTTATGGTGTCGGCTTGGGAAGCTTGCCAAGGCAGTGATGTCCTGATTGAATCACCATCTGCCATGGCTGGCATTCACATTGCTGAGAAGCTCGACATTCCATATTTCCGAGCTTTTCCTTTCCCATGGACACGTACTCGTGCGTTTCCACATCCATTTGCTGTTCCTGAACACAACCTTGGCCGATCTTATAACTATATGACTTACGTAATGATTGAGCAAGTCTTCTGGAAAGGTATCTCTGGACAAATCAATCGCTGGCGCAAAGAAACACTCGGTCTCGGGCCCACCAGTTTAGAAAAGATGGATGCTCATCATGTCCCTAGCTTATACTCTTGGAGTCCAAATGTTGTACCAGCGCCTATGGACTGGCCTTCATGGATCCACGTCACAGGCTATTGGTTTTTGGACAATCCAGACCTTTCATGGACACCACCTGAAGACCTTGTTGCGTTTTTGAATGCAGAACCTGAGAAGAAGCCTGTGTATATTGGCTTTGGGTCCATGGTGGTGGCTGATCCTGATGGTATGACTAAAGCTATCATTGAGGCTGTTGTCAAATCTGGGGTCCGAGCCATCATTTCAAAAGGATGGTCGGATCGTGTGACAGCTCAGGATGGTGCCGCGGGTGCTGCCAAGAAGGCAGCTAGTGAGGAGATTGTCTATCCAACTTGCATCTACATGCTCAAATCTGTGCCTCACGACTGGTTGTTCCCTCAATTGGCAGGTTGTGTTCATCATGGAGGCGCGGGTACGGCTGCAGCCGGATTGCGGGCTGGTATTCCAACAGTGATCAAGCCCTTCTTTGGTGATCAATACTTTTGGGCGCAACGTTTGGAGGAAGCTGGAGTTGGTGTGTGGTGCCACGATTTGACAGTCAAGAAGCTCACATCAGCCCTTATTACGATTACAACAGATGAAAAGATGATCAGGAAGGCAAAGTTGATTGGCGAAAAAATCCGTAAAGAGGATGGTGTTGGTGAGGCTATCAAGTACTTTTATCATGATTTAGATCTTGCAAAGCAGAGACTCAATAAGCGCAAGGAGAAGTCGGATGACATACCTGTTAGCTTCAGAGTTGAGGAAGCGAAGGATGAGGAAGACTGGTGTGTTGTGCAACAGTCTATCTCCAGTGGAGCCAACTCTGCAGGCGAAGGATCCGAGAGCACCGCAGGCCTCAATGTCTTGTCTGGAAGTGAGGAAGACATAATTTCACCTCCACCAGAGAGTTCGACACCGCAGCTAGCAGCATTCATATCGGGATCAAACCGACGACGTTCGATATCGGGATCAAATCTTGAACCGCTTTCACATCTTCCACGGTCAGCTGCCTCAGAACCTGGTCCGGATCGCAATACTGAGTTATTGATACACAACAATGTCACTGCAGAAGAAATGGCGGCTAGACTTGAGGCAGCGCAGGGACATAGCAAAAGTCCAGTACCATTCTTCTCAAAAGCGTTTGGACTGAGCGAAGGTTCACAAGACAAGGGCAAGGATAAAGACAAGGAGAGCAAGGCGGCGAAGAGGACGTCGACCGCGCGCAAGGTGATAGAGTCGTTGACAACCAAAGCAACACATATGACTGGGTATTTTAACCAAAGCAGTGGGTCTTCGGGCGCGGCGCCACCCTCATCATTATTGGTAGTTGGTTCTTCGCGGTTATCCCTGGAACAAGAGCGTGGTGAAGCTATCTACAGAAGCAGCAGTGGCAGTGGTAGTGGCCCTAACAGTGTAACAGGTGGTGAACGACCAGTCTCTACCAAGTCACACAAGTCAATAGCATGATTTGCCCGGTCGCTAAAAGGGAATAAATGTCAGACATAGCTATAAGAAGGAAAAAAAAAAAAAAAAAAAAAAAGGCTACAGACGAAACATGTCATTGCAAAAAAGTCCTTAGAAGGCGATATTTCCCAAACAATCATACAGCTATACATAAATCTTAATAGTAAACAAGGAGGGCAATAAAGCGGGAGGAACCATGGAACTCCTATTTTATTTGTATTCAATATTTGAAGATGAACTCACATTGTTGATGAGAGAATGGATTTTAGTATCACCCGCAATCACAATGGAAACTCCATTTCGCTTTCACAATATATCACTTCGAGTGACTTCGCCAATACTATAGTGTGCGCAGGTGAGGTCCAGTCGTTCTTGGATGCCGCTCTTCTTGCGGCTATTAGATACAAGCATGTCAACTCATACAAATCATGGTGTACCAGAAACAGGTGAAAATAAAAATAAAAATAAATTGACGACCTTTTTTCTTTTTTTCCTTTTTTTTTTTTTTTTTTTTTTTTTCCTTTTTTTTTTTTTTTTGAATCTGAAGAAAAAAAACCCAAGGCGGTTGATAATTTTCAGGACGCGCCGATAATATCACAAGGTCCCATGGCTAGTTATGATAAATTTCTCCATCCTTTTCGGTTAATTTTTTAACTTTACTTTGGACAATTTATTTTAGAGATTGGAACAGTTCAAATAAAAAATAGAATCGGATAGAGTTAATTTTAAAGTACATGTAGATAAAACGATTAAAACGCTGTATAATTGTCGTCCTAGCACCCAGCTAAACATTCTACTGTGCCATGGTTCCTCTGCAACACTTCTTTACACGAAACCATTGGGAACCCTTAGGCTCGTCACCGGCCTGAGGACGAAGTTCATGTGCACATGCAGGTGCTGAAAGGCAAATGTGATTTGCTCTTGCAGACACTTCTCTCTCAGGCAGGGACCAAACTTGACTTTTTGGCTGGAGTGATAAGTTGCAACAGCTAAACTTTTGTTATTAAATTAAAGGATTTCTATGGCAACACTAAAATTGCTAAAACAGATGCAACCTCAACCAAGGGTTTTTTTTTTTTTTTTTTTTTGTGAGAAAGCAATGAAGGGTGACTATGGTTGGCATCTTTTATTTTATGCATGTGTGTATACAAAACTGATATGTGTTTGGATGTGCATTATCCTTTCTGTAGCTGTGTGTAATCAAGCTTTTATTGATGCTCGAGATTCTAGAATAAATGGTGAAGGATGTCTGAGGTAGCAGTGCATCGCAGAGCACTTGGTCAAGCAGGCTTCTCAAAAATCGCCGCTGCTTCACTTCCAGCTTATCTCACTGTCTCCAACCCAGATACAGCATGTAGAAAATGGACTAATAATAATGGGGAGTTGATCTGACAATTAATATGCCTCGAAGAATCGATAAAACATACAAGTCCTGAAGTCTCCTCACTCACAACTCACAACTGAAGATTCATGCAGAGGATTCTTTTTTCTGTTTTATATTTTCATCCTACATCCTATGAAGCAAGCTTATTCTAATTATGCTATCTCTTTATTTTTACTGATATATAGTTTAAAGATCCATTTCATGACTTTTGGTTACTTGACTTCGACTTTGTAATCATCTGGACTTGGACTCAATTGCGACTGTTGTTGTTGCTGCTGTTGCTGCTGCTGCTGCTGCTGCTTTTGAGGCGTCAGAGGCGCAACAGAAGCCATGACAGGCGAAGGAACTGCAGATGAAACACTGTTATTATCTGGGATCAATGAAATATGCGATGGTGATGGCGAAGGAACGCCTGATGATACGGGATAAACATTGCCACCATGATCACTATGAACTGATTCAGCAGTAGATGGTGTACGTTGATGATGCTGGTACTGTTGCTGTTGTCGTTTTTGCTGCTGCTGTTGCTGGTAATATCTCAAGTCATCATCTGTAATCTGGGGAGGGGCCATACCTGGCAAGTTCCAGCCCAAGGGTGCAATTCCAATACTGCTCTGAGCGCTGGCATTGCTTCCAACAGACGAAACCGAGCTTTGACGCTGATGCTGTTGTTCACGAAGTTGCTGATGATATAGTTGATACTGCTGTTGCTGATATTCCTGTTCATAGGGAGTGTAGAAAAAGTCCTGAAGTTGCTGTCGCTGTTGCTGAATATACTGGTGATGCTGTTGCTGTTGCGGGTACTGTTGGTTGGAGTATTGCTGCTGGTGCTGGGGCTGAGGAGAGGAGCCAGAGGAGCCAGTATGTGACCCTGATAGTCGATTCTTTTGTTTAGATGCTTGAGGGACATATGCTGTTGAGGGCTTGTAGTTAGGAGTTTGGTAGTTACTGCCCACACGACTATGAGTCTGAGCGGGTGATGCAGTATAAATCGAACTATGAGGCGTCTGTGGCGAGCCGTGTCCTTGATATCCCTGTAGCTGCTGATTCATGGCCTGAGGAGAGCTCTGGAGTTGAAGGTACTGTAGCTCGGGAGAGAGACCATACGCAGCCATTTGTTGCTGTTGGTGCTGTTGCTGTTGCTGTTGCTTCAAAAGTATCTTTTGTTGGCGAATCTCTTCCAGTGAGGGCACCTGAGGCATTGGCACATACGGCACAGACATGTCTGATGCTGTGGTGTTGGATCTAGTAGTTGAGGCAGAAGGCATCGACGAAGTGTCGGTTGGGACGCGACCGTCGTCGCCCATGCTCTCATACGTCTTCTCGGGTTCGGATCCCATGCTTTCATACGTCTTCTCGGGCTCAGGTCCCATACTTTCCAGAGGTCTCTCGGGTTCACGACCTAAACTTTCAAGTACCTTTGTCTGGCTTGCAGATTTCTTTTTGGATGCTCCATGATCGCCCTCACCCATAGTTTCTACAACGTCTGTGGAGTTAGCTAGTTCTTCAGGTCCTTGTAGATCTACTGTTGACGTTTCAGACGTTGTGTCATCGCTGTCGTCATCATCCTCATCACCTTCACCTGGAACCCAAGGACGAGGTCCTTGTTGAGAAACTTTATTGCCTTCGGGTTCAGCTGCCTGAGGTCCACGGACAATACGCTGCGGTTTCGAAGCCTTGGGTGTTTCCAGGGCCTGTTCTGATTCTCCGTCTGTTGCACTCTTTTCTGTGTCGACAGAAACATTTGAGCCAGCAGTTTTCTTGGATTTTCTTCTGGAGCCAGGACGGACAACTACGACAGGTGCTAAGCCATCTGTTTCAGGGCCTCTGGGCTGTCTCTTTGCAATCTTAGTAGACCTTTTAGGAGCGATATCGCCCATCACAAACCGGATTTCCTCTGCACTGAGTTGAAGATCTCCGTTATCGCTCTGGACCTGGGGTTTCGTGGATTCTGTAAGGCTGAGCTCAAGAGCCTGTTTCAACTCGAGTTTTTCCAGACGACGAAGTGTCTCAGCCTCGGAAGCAGAGGTGTCATTTTTCATCATCTCTTCAAGTTTTTTGAGCTGGATACTGGCCAAAGCCTCAGTGGCTTCAGCAGCCCAATCTGAAGGAGCAGGTCCTGGTGGAGTCGATGTTGAGCCCTTGTTCTTGTTTGGAGTAAGAGTAAGTTTTGGCACGAGCGTTGACCCAAAGGACGCGACATTAAGATGGGTTTCTGGCGTTGGCACTTTGGGGGTTTCTTCTTTTTCTTCTTCCTCCGCCTCAACTGGCTCCTCCTTTGCTTTTACTTGGTGCGCTGCGACCTCAGGTTTAGGTTCTGGTTCGGATTCAGATTCAGATTCAGATTCAACTTCAGACTCATTTTCAGATTCAGATTCAGGTGTAGATGTGACTTCTACCGGTGCTGGTGCTGGTGCTGGTGCTGGTGCTGGTGCTGGTTCTGGTTCTGGTTCTGATGCTGGTGCTGGTGCTGGTTCTGATGCTGATGTTGGGGGTGATTTGAGTGCAACTTCGACTTCAGGCTTTTTTGACTTTACGCTTTGTTCTTGCAAAAGTAAGACGCTATCATCGGATGTCGACAGTGCTACCGACGGTTTGCTCTTGAGTGGAGTGGAAGGGGCAGGTACAAATTCTTCATCATTATCAGAAGCGTCCGAGTCTAAGTGTGTGTTCGAGGGCGTTGCTGAGACAGCGAGCGAAAGTACACTGCTGGCGATAGAAGATTGAGTGGATGATCTGGGAGGATGGGGAGGAGGTGGATGAACGACTATTGGATGCGGTTCGACCATGACTAGTTTATCCCAGTTTTCAAGCGCAATACGAGCAGACTGAAGGATATCCTCCGTCTTGCGATCTAAACCCAAGAAAGAAAGAAAAAAAAGAACTTTATCAGCATTTTCCATTGCTTCCATTGCTTCCATTAGGAAATAAAAAAAGGAGAGCCAACAAAAGACCACGAGGTAAAAGTTTGCTGTTCTCTCAGTTTTTTTTATATGTTTTTACCATCGTTCTGACCATTTGGTAAGTCAATATGCTCCAACAACTGTTTGCCATGTTCTCCAATGATCTGCATCTTTTTGCCGAGCTCAATGATAGCGTTCAATTGTTCAGTATATGCACCCTTGATGAGTTCTCGTTTCAACTTCTGTAATTTTGTCTCTGTGGGTGCACTATCCCTTTGAATGTCATCCAGTTCCTTTTGTAACAACATGGCCTTTGCCGAGCGCAAACGACTCTTCGATGCATCCAAGATCTTGTTCTGGAGTTCGACTTGACGACGGCCCATTTCACAAAGTGAATCGTCCTTTGTCCGCAGATATTTGACCTTTTCACGGAACGATTCATATTGGGTTCCAAACCGGATTTCATAGTCACTGATCTTTCGGATGAGTAGGTTGAGCTTCAATAGAACATCACCAAGGTCTTCAGTCTGTAAGATTAAAAAAAGAAAAAAAAAAAAAAAAAAATCATTCACACGCAAAAACAAGGTGTCAGTGCTCGTGTCGTATTGTGCACCATTACTAACGCCATCACCATTCGCCATTCCCATCTACATCCCTCTTTCAAAGCCCATCACCTATTCATTTGACAATCCTTTGTACATTTATATTTACAAACATTTATCCCCCTTTACCTGAGCTTTGCTCCAAACCATCATATGCTTGCACTCCTCAACACGGACTTTGGAGACAACAGCAAGACTGTCGATCAATCGACGTTGCTCGCCTATTGCGTTTGTCAATGGACTGAGAAATGATCCAGCGGCACGACGTGCACTCTCCTGAAGATGGGAACCTAGATAATCCATCGTTCCTGTGTTACTATTATTATTTGGTTTTTTTCTTATTTGTTCTCTTTCCTTCTACAATAAAAAAAAAAAAGTTGAAACGCTTTGTTGAAAAAAAAAGTGGAAAAAGTAAGAAAAAAAAACGAGAGGCGAGTATCAAGTATCAAGAAGGAAGGAAATAAAAAGTGTGAGAAGAAAAGAGAAGAAAGTAAAAGAGCAATTCAGGCCCAATTCAGGCCAAGGGCTTTTTTTTTTTTTTTTTTTTTTCCATGCAGTGGAGTTTTTAGGCGGGCTGTGCCTTCGCCTCTTGGCTTGGCTCATGTCAGCAAATCACAGAACACAGAAAATCTTTTTTCTGCTCAGCTGGCTCAGGAGTTTCTCCCAATTCCCCAAGCCAAAGTGTCAAATTTTAAAAAAAGAAACATTTGTAAGCCAAGATCATCATCATCTATAATTAATAAACACTTTATTTTCGTTCAGATTTTGAATATTCATGTAGATCGAATAAATAAATAATAAAACGCCTTTTTTTTTAGACGTCACCAGGTTGGAACTTGAGACTGATGCTATTGACGCAATGACGTTCATCAGTTGGATTTCCAAAGCCTTCACCCTTAAACACATGGCCCAAGTGACCTCCGCAGGCATTGCAGACAATCTCCACGCGATGGCCATCTGGATCAGGGTGTCGACCCACAGCACCTAAAGAAAAAAATAAAAGAATGTAAGTTTTATATTACTTAATATTTTATTCACCTTTCTGGTCCACAAACTAATTAGAAAAAAAAAAAAAAAAAAAAAAAACTTACCAGGAATGGCATCGTAGAATGAACACCATCCACAAGCATCAAACTTGGTTCCAGAAGTGTATAAAGGAGTTTGACATCCTGCACATCGATAAACACCTTCTTCTCTAGTCTTGGTGTATTCACCCGAATAGGGCATCTCTGTACCCTTCTGACGAAGTACTCGGAATTGTTCAGGCGTGAGAACGGCACGCCATTCTTCCTCTGTCTTTTGTTGGGTCATTTTTTCCTTTTGAAACTGTTGAGACGCCGGAATGGCAGTCGAAAACGAAGATGTAGAGTTGCCCGTGGTGGCTGACTTTTTATTGAAAGAAGAAGAAGTAAAAGGTTGCGATCGGCTCGAGAACCAAGAATAAGTCCGCTGTTGTTGTTGAGGAGAATAGATCCCTGAGATACTTTTTTTTTGTCTTGAGAATCGCGAGGCTAAAGTTGTTTTCGCTCTTGTACCAAGAACTGTTAAGATACTATTCGGCTGTTGAAGTCGAGTGTTGGAGAAATGTGTGAGAGAGGAAGAGGAAGAAGTGATCAGGGCTCGTACAGTGATTCGACTCATTTTATACAATTAGTAACGAAAGAACAAAATAGAAGCTATTTACTTTTTCCACCGAAAATTGAGGTAAAAGGCAAAGGAATGGATTCTTTTTTTTTTTTTTTATTTTTGCGACATTTCCCTTTTGAACAGAAAAAAGTCTTGCATCATTCTGCGCAATGGCGAAACTTTGACTGCATTTGGCATGATCATTAATAATTACATGGCTGTGGCGCAGTGTAGCTTTCCATGCTCCAAAATCGCACATCGTCCTAATTTATTCGCCACATTTTCATATCAGTAAAAATAGAGAGATAGCAGGATGAAAATATAAAACAGAAAAAAGAATCCTCTGCATGAATCTTCAGTTGTGAGTTGTGAGTGAGGAGACTTCAGGACTTGCATGTTTTATCGATTCTTCGAGGCATATTAATTGTCAGATCAACTCCCCATTATTATTAGTCCATTTTCTACATGCTGTATCTGGGTTGGAGACAGTGAGATAAGCTGGAAGTGAAGCAGCGGCGATTTTTGAGAAGCCTGCTTGACCAAGTGCTCTGCGATGCACTGCTACCTCAGACATCCTTCACCATTTATTCTAGAATCTCGAGCATCAATAAAAGCTTGATTACACACAGCTACAGAAAGGATAATGCACATCCAAACACATATCAGTTTTGTATACACATATGCATAAAAAAAAAAAGATGCCAACCATAGTCACCCTTCATTGCTTTCTCACAAAAAAAAAAAAACCCCCTTGGTTGACATAGAAATCTTTTAATTTAATAACAAAAGTTTAGCTGTTACAGTTATAGTGGAGAAAGAAAGAAGAAAAAACACCAATGGATAGGATAATATGTCTGTCAGGTCGCTCATCTGTGTTGCTTATAAAGACACGATGTTTGGATAATTGTTCGGTTATCATGTTTGGAAAGGAGGATATTGTTTTAGACACATTCGGATAACTTGTAGGATAATTTTATTAACTTAAATTGAAAAAAGCTGAATTCAAATATTAAAACCACTGTTTTGTTTTTTTTTAAACGAGCACCGTAGAATTATTCTTTTGAACAGAATCCTGTCAATGAATAAATCAAAAAAGTCAAGTAAACCGCCCTGTCGAATTTGCCGATCCAGGAAATGGCGAAAGAACAGTCTTGGATTCTATGTCTGCGAATTTGGACATCAAATGGAGGCATGTCGTCCTCTTCCTTTACCATTGAGAACTTGTAAAAGGGATTTTCGGCCTTAAGCAATAAAACACGGCTAAAAACCTATTTAATATTCTTTTTTTAGGGGTTTCAAGAGGAAGAGGGTGAATTCGATGCCAATGCTGGTAGTATGCATCATAGAAAGCTAAAGGTCAAAAAACGGAAACGCAAGGTTAAAGAGCTGACAGGTATCACAGAACAGCAAAATCCTGATCTTTAGTTCAAATAAGTGCTATTGCTGTGAGGAGGAATTGTTCATTGATCATGAAACCTGTTCGATGGAAGCTCTTTTTATAGTCTTTGTCGGAGCACATGCGGACTATTTGTTAGTTCAGTCAGCACAGCTTATATTTCGACATCAAATTCATGACATGATTCATCATCTTGGGTTCCCACCCGAGTTGGAATCTGTTGCACGTGAATACTGGACACTTTACATGTCACTTCTTACAGTATTTCAGGACAAATGGCAGTTATCAGGGATAAAGTCGTTATCCACTGACACTACAGTTAATGAGAACGAAATGGATAGTGATAATGAGCATTCGGGAACACAGAGAGAGCAAACAGATGTTGAATCTGGACAGGAGTTGAATCCTGACAGGTTTAAAGACAAGACAGCCGCTCCAGAGTCTAGACCTGATCAGCTGGATACAATGAATGAATATCATGATAATCATGATTCATCAGAAGAAAGCGAGATTGAGGATGATTCTGAGAATGATGATGCAGTACCGCCATCACCAGGAGTTCAGGATGAGGATCTACCTGAGGAAGAAAATGGAAATGACGGGTCCAAAACCAAATATCGTTACTATCGTAGGAGTAATGGACTTAAGTTCTCGATGTCATATTTGATTGCCATTTGCTATATATCAGCGCATCATTTGCGCATACCCGTCGTCTTTGAAGACTTTTATCGGTGAGGACCCATCAATAGGGCAGGATATTCGCTGATGAATAAAGATAAAAAAAAAAAAAAAAAAAAAAAGAGTATCTGCCCTTACATAATTCCATGAAATCTTTTTTTTTTTTTCTTTTTTCTATTCGATAGATGGACTAGGGATAGGAAAATTGTTTACTATAATGCAGTTGACACGCTACCAAAAGAAATGGGGTGTCGATTAGTGGGTGAACAGCGCATACTCTTGATACCAAAGGTAATAATGGCCGAGAATGAATCTGTTACCGATCAGTTTAGTCATATAACGAGTTTATGATAATGACATATTGCAATTGACTCTGTTCTCCTTCATATTTGTATTTGGGCGAAATACAGCACAGGAAACGAGATGTCTTTGAGTCAGCCACGACACGTTTACTAGAGTGGTTCAGGAAGAAATTCGGAATAACTCCACCACGTGCAAACATGCCTCCTTTTGTCTTCCGGTTTATTCAGGAACTTATGCTGCCTGGTAATAACATACTCATTTGCCTTGATGACATGAATACGAACAAAGTCATTTGATAATAATTTTTTTTCTTATTTTTTTTTTTTTTTTTTTTTTTTTTTTTGGAATGATTTTTAGTGGAAATATATTCGCCTGCCATCTATCAATCAAAGAGATTGTTTGCGACTATTACTAGACTTCGTAAAGCTACCTATTTACCAATAGGTCACTGGAAAATGGGCTATAATCCTCCAGTAATAGATCCTATCTACGCCATGGCTATAGTGATCATTATGGCTAAATTTCTGTTTTCTCTGGATGGAAAGAGCCGGTAAAGTATCGTTTTACAAAAAAAAAAAAAAAAAAAAAAAAAAAGTAGAGACGGGATAACATACGGTATTGATTAATGAATGTCCCCTTCTCGACCAATTCTACTGAATATATAGAGCAGTTGGTGATCCACTTAGCTGGCCCGGCTCACTTCCCAGGGAGGATCAGTGGCTCCGTATGATGGATATCTATGATAGCGCACAAGCTCAAACGACAGTGCCAGTCTGGTCTGGGTAATGTCTCAAAAAATAGCAGACTTGCTTTGAACGAACTTTTTTTTTTTTTTTTTTTTTTTGCTAATAAGATGAATTATCTGTTCTTTCTACAACAGAGAATTTGAAGAGCTTATTCAAGTCAACCCAGACCTTTACGCCGAATACGTGAAAAATGAAATGCGACCACCTTCTAAACCAAGTAATAATAATAATAAACTTGCTCTTATTTCTTTAGGCTGAACTGACGAACTGACTTCTTTATTTTCTCTTTATCATTCATGCTCTAGAACCTATTATATCCAGTGTACTTGAATTTTTTCAAGAGACGACTGGTTATCCACAGGAATCAGAAAAATACTCGGGACAAGATCAAATATCACCAGCATTAGAGGCCTTTATCAAAAAGCTTTATTCTAGTGCGATACTTCCAGATGAAGAGACGTCAATTGATCCGCATCGACCTCCTCCTTTGAGGTTAGGCGAGGGTTTTGTTCACTATAAGGCAGACCACCTGAGCAACTACCTTGGGAATTATGGCAGGGTTTTGAGTTATGGCTGCGAAGTCCTTGGGATAGACCCAAACGTCCTACAACAAGAAATATCAGCAGTAGAGGACCTTCTCTTCAAAAATCAACCCAAGCAAATCCGGGTGACTGCGATTTGAAATAAAAAAATATCTAAATCGAAATAAACAGCCTTTTGTTTCTTTCTTACTCCTGCCTCTTATAAAAAAAAAAAAAAAAAAATGCTGCCTCCTATGATGACCCGTTACCATCGACGGATTCGTCGCGCCAAATTGAGGGCGAGGTCAGGTTAGTTCAAATTCTCTCTCCTCCATTACTCTTTTTTTTTTTTTTTTTTTTTTTTTTTTCCTGTCATGTCACATTGTCAACCAGGGATTACCTCTCAATTCTTTTTTTTTTTTTTTTTTTTTTTTTTTTATTATTATTAAAAAATAAATTAAAGAATTGGATATTTTTCAATGGGATAAGCACCAATTCGCCCAACATGACTTTACTATCCCCGATTCATACGATACCCTTGAGCGAATCGATTATGACAAAGTCTCGAGGGAAGAGTTTATTGAATTGTATGAAGAAAAATACAAGCCTGTAGTGATCCGCGGTGTTATGGAAGACTGGGATGCCTGCAAGAATTGGAATAAAGAGGTAATAATAATAACAATAGTAATAATAATAATTAAAATAGAATACTCCTTCCTTTCTCTTGCGCCTATAAAAGTAGTACTTTTTCATCTTTATCAGTAATATAAATTATAAACTCATGATCCTTTTTTTTCTTTGTCCTATTTGTAAAGACATTCCTTAGAAAATATTATTCTCAGCCATTTAAAGTCGGCGAGGACGATGACGGTAATAATGTCTATGTTAAAATGAAATACTTTCTCAAATATGCAGAGACGGATGGACTCAAGGACGATTCACCACTTTATATTTTCGATTCGGGATTTGTAAAACGTAAATTGACACCAGTACAGAAACGACGGATTTCTGGATCTGCCTCGTCATCCTCTTCATCATCGTCGGGAAGAAGAAGGAAAAAGACTGCGACGAAACCTTCGCCCTCCTCCCCTTCTTTGATGTCAAAAGGAGGAAATGATGGTAGCGATGGTGGAGTAGCAACAGCAGACTTTTCAAGCAGCGCTAATGAGTGGATGACAAATGGTGTGACCCCTGGATCGAAAAGGGCTCGCTCACGCTCCAATTCGCCTTCAAGTGGTTCGAATAAAATTATCCGTGTATTTGGGAAGCGTAATAATGAGAATGGCAGCAGCAACAGTTACAACAGCGATAGTCGAATAGGAACCCCCATGCCGCTTAGTACAGGTGGACGACCATCAAAGCGGGAAGAAGAACATGCAAGCACTTTACTGAATGACTTTATGGTTCCTAAGTACTTTAAAGATGATCTTTTCCAGTATGGAGATTTAAATATATATAATATTTTTTTTTTTTTAAAAAAAAAAAAAAAAAAAAAAAAAAAAAAAAAGGCTTTCCCATTGGATACCAGTCTAGTTTACTAATGCGTGTATTTTTTTTTTTTTTTTTTTTTTTTTTTTGGTGTTTACTAGGCTAGCAGGAGATCGTAGGAGACCGCCATACCGCTGGTTTGTGATGGGCGGACCAAGAAGTGGCACTGGAATCCACATTGATCCACTAGGTAAGGCCCCCTGCTTGTATTGTAAAAATAATACTTAAAAAAAAAAAAGAGGAAAAAATACTAACAGTGGCTTGGTGTAACATAAAATATTTCAGGGACTTCTGCTTGGAACACACTCACGACGGGACACAAGCGATGGTGTCTTTTCCCTCCAGGAATACCCAAAGCCATTTATGATCCACCGATGAAGCCTTTCGATCGTGAGGCTGTCTCATGGTTTCATCATGTCTATCCACGCTTCGCAGCAAATGACTTTGAGCTTGGCAAGAAGTATGGTATGATTCAAGTCATTCAACGCCCTGGTGAAACCATGTTTGTTCCAGGCGGATGGCCACATATCGTGATGAATCTTGGTAAATATGTGTCTATACGAGATAATTTTTATTATTATTATTGCTGTTCTTGTTAATGCTGTTGTTGTATGACAAAGCGTTGAGCGATATACAATCTTACTTTCCTTCCTTTATTTTTATTTTTTATTATTATTATTATTATTATTATTATTTGCTTAGACTTTACAATCGCGATCACACAGAACTTCTGTTCTCCAGCCAATTTCGAAGGAGTATGGCTTTATACACGACATGCGCGTCCTAAGCTAGCCAGGAAATTCCGATCTGAAATCGAACGGCTGTATAACAAGACAGGACGATGCTATTATAAGAACTTGCTAGACAAATGTAGGTCACTTGCATATGTTCCGATGCTTCCAATGTCTACTGATGATAGTAGTAGTTCAAGCAGCTCGAGTTCGGACTCAAGTGATGATAGTGATGTGAGTTCGACTGAAAGCGAGAGCGATGTCGGTGAAATTTGTATGTGCCACAAGTGTAAGAAACGAAGAAGAAAAGAAGCACGTCGAGCTAGCAAGGACAATGACAAGAAAACTGAGAAAGTTACAGAATTGTAAAATCGGATTTAAAAAAGTACAGTACTGTACATTGCAAGAAATAAAGGCCCGAGGCAAAAGGAAAATTAATAAAAATAAAAGTGGAACCAGTTTGGCATACCGAAGTGCCAAAATTTATTATGTTTGTCATTGAACGACAACGACATTTCATTGGGGCGAGGTGAGACCTTTTTTTATTTTTTATTTTTTGCTTGTTAGTTTGTGTCTCTCCTAACGACCTTTCAGGAGGCTGTGCATGAGCAAGTCTGGGGAATAAGTATTGATGGATCAGAAAAGAAGTATAGTGAAATAATTAGCGGTGATCGAGGCTCCAGCTTTTATATTTCTTCTAGCCTCCGGATCATTTAGTATTCCTCCCACATCATCATTGCTAATCCTTTATGAGTACCCCCTATAATCGCATCGAATATCTCATAATCAATACGCCTCATTACCACAAATATCGCGTATGCAATGTTTCCTCCAATCCCTTTTACAATTCACCAGCGTAGATTTATCAAAACGCACTGTTCGCGTTGAATATGTCATAAGTTACACAACGCCCAAATGTTCCGTTCTTTGCTTCGCCCAACTAATGTGAGAATGGTTATGAAGCATTAGAGAACGCGCTTGTGTATAAAAAAAAAAATTAGTTTGTTTATGACTATAACAGCAAAATGGAGGGCGTTTTTTTTTTTTTTTTTTTTTTTTTTTTTGCTCTCATCTAAGCAACAATAATGCGCATTGTGTTGGTATTTCCATATCCAGAACGGAATCCTTGGATGACAATGACAGACTCTCCGGGCTTCAATAGGCCAACCTGGATGGCCTGATTCATACCCCACCGTAATCGTTTGTCGACATCCTCTTGCCAATCTGCAACCTTGGGCTCCGTATAGAGAAATGGATAGCATCCACGGGAAAGATGAATGGCGCGTGCAGTTGTTGCTTTACGTGTCACGATGATGATATTAGCCTGTGGACGATACTTGGAGACCAAGCGAGCAGTGTCACCCGAAGTAGAAAGCACAACAATTGCTCCTGCATTCTGCTCATGGGCAGCAGAGACAGCTGATGAAGCCACAGTCTCTGTGGTCTCAATGGGACGCTTCTGAAGCATACGCAGCTCGTTAAACAGTGGTGGGTAACAGATCGTAGACTCTGCTAAGATACAAGTCTCATGCATAGTATGGACAGCCTCGAGTGGATATGAGCCCTTGGCAGTCTCTCCAGAGAGCATGACGCAGTCAGCTCCGTCTAAGACAGCATTTGCAACGTCAGAGACCTCTGCACGAGTTGGACGTGGATTATACTATGAAAGCAGAAAAAAATTGATGAGCAAGCCAGAAATGAACTATCGATCCTTTTGCGCGATGATTTTTTTTTTAAAAAAAAAAAAAAAAAAAAAAAAAAAAAAAACATACGGTCATAGATTCCAACATCTGGGTTGCACAAATGACAGGCTTGCCTGCCAAGTTACACTTGGAGATCATCATCTTTTGAGCAATAAAGACCTGAGCACAAGGAATCTCGATTCCAAGATCGCCACGGGCGACCATTACACCGTCTGTCACTTCCAAGATCTCACCAAAGTTCTTGACTCCTTGATGGTTCTCAATTTTGCTGATAATCCGAATGTGCTTCCCTTGCTCACCCAAAACCTTACGGATCTCCAGAACATCGTCTGCACGACGGATGAAGGATGCAAAAATAATATCGACGTTGTTCTTTACACCAAACATGAGATCTTGTTTATCCTTCTCCGAGAGTGCGGGTAAATCTACATCGGTCTTGGGTAAGTTTACACCCTTTCGAGAGCACAGCTTTCCATTATTGATGGCCTCGACAGTGATATGATCCTCCTCAACGGTCAAGACTCTGAAGGACAAGACACCATCATCGACATAGATCACTTTTCCAGGAACGATCACTTTGGTCAAATTCTTGTAGTCGATGTACATCACCTCTCCTGTGCAGCATTCAGCATATTTGCTATCGGTAGAGAAAACCATCCTATGACCAGCAGTAATGGGGACTTCAACATCATCCTTCATCAATCCTGTACGGATCTCTGGACCCTTAGTATCCAAGGCAATGCCAATGGGGCGACCAGGGTGTTCTATCGATATAATAATATATACAATGAGGACATATTAGAACCCAAGCTAGCTATTTTTTTTTTTATTTTTTATTTTTTTTTTGGTTCCACGAACTCTTCTGCATTCGGGATATCTCGTGCAATAGTGCCATTCTATACCATGTATTTCAAGGAATAATAAAGAGGAACATCCCCCCATCCATCCGAACGTCCATCAAAAAAAAAAAAAAAAAAAAAAAAAATCGCCATTTTTTAAGCGGGCAATCAAATTGAAAGAGGCTAACGTTAAAAATTACAGAAAAAGCAGAGAACAGCATATTTTCACCAACAATCGCGGTATTTTTTTTTTTTTTTTTTTTTTTTTGAAGAGATAAGATCCTCACCCCTAAACATACACAGACATATACAGACACACCCTTGTCTTTTTTTTTCTTTTTTTTTCTTTTTTTTTTCTTTTTCTTTTTGTCATGTTTCGTTCGATCCATGCTCGAGTCAAGAGTCCAATAATAATTCGGATCATTTGTGAAACTTACCGGCACAACTTTTACGAGTGTTGTCAATGACGGATTGGTGGTACTCATATGATCCGTGGGAAAAATTCTACAGATGAATTAAAAAAAAAAAAATGAATAAAGGAGAACAAAAAAAAGTCTTCAACCTCCATCCAAAGGAGAATAAAAAGAATATGATGTAGCATGGCATGACGCTTGAATCCATGTAATTATTCACTAGTAATGGTTCCACTGGAAGGCACTTTTTTTTTTTTCAATCGTGATTCCAGCCCCTTTTATTTTTTACATCGGACAGGACAGAGATAACTCCATGATCCATTGAGGGAATGCTGTTACTTGAAGCAAAATAAAGTTAAATGCACATAAACGTGTAAGTTATTGCTAAACTCACCATGCGGACAATGTTCATTCCAACTTCACGTAACTTGGTAATCATCTCGACCGAGTTGGTTTTTGGACCTATCATTCCCCGAGGAAGCTGTAAGTACTTAGCGAAGTGCAAAAAAAAAGAGAGAAATGAGAGACACCGATCTTTTGATACATACCAATGGTACAAATGATGGACGTCTTGCGAGTGTTATTAGGCTGATTATCAATGTCGAGAGACGACATCCACCCGAGACTGGAATTGATACTGTCTTCAATCATCGGAGCTATGATACTTTGCGTTTGATAGAGAAATAAAATAAAATATGAAGGCTTGGTTGCTGAGGAGAGGAATGAATGAAGCGAAATGAGAAGAGGAAAAAAAAAAAAAAGTGAACCAAGTTGATTGTTGGGGCTCTTATATGGCCACATCCGCTCCATGTCTCCAAAAAAGGACCAACAGTGCTTTTCTTTTGTAATCAATTAGTTCGCACAATCTTTAGCCCCATGCCACGCCCGATTTATCTTAACTGCTCGGGCGGAGCCTTGGACTTTATTTTATTTATTTACTTATTTGCTTATCTCTATAATTTATTTATCTTATCAACTCAGTTTGTTTAGTCCCAGTTGAGCCTAGAGTACAACTGAACATGCAACGGAGTAACAGAGCAATGGATCAGCGTTATGGTCGACCACAAAAAATTTTGACAACTGTCAAACAATTGCTTTCTATTTGATTAATACACTTGAGATATGCACGTATTCTACACTGCTCGTAAAGGGAAAACCCGATCTGACCTCTTCCACAGAAAGAATGATTGTGCAAGTTATTCGCAAGACCAAAAAATAGAGAGTGAGCGCGCGAATTAATCGACTTTCTCCAAAGTTACCTGTGTGACTGCGAGAATTTGTTTACATGAAAACAAAAAGGAGCCTTGATCACATTACCTACTGAAGTCTTAATCTCTTCCTCATTCGATCCTTCCGGCATTTTGGACTACTCCCGCTCTCAGTGACAGCAAAAAAGGAAGAGTGATCCCTTAGCAAGCTAGAATAGAAATAGTATTCGCAGTTGGAGATCAACATCCTGTTACGTAAGCTTCATGTTGTCCACCATTTCTCGCCAGGCTCTTAGAGCCTCCCATGTCAGGGCAATGCAGTCTGTCGGCAGCATCAGGTATCAAAAAAGAAAAAAGATACAACTTTAGTTTGGGAAAAAGGAAAACAGGACATTTTAAAAAAGAAGGATTTTTATTACCCTTCCTAATTCCACTTGCTTGTGTCAATTAATTCTACTAAACATTATAGATATTATTCTGCAGGCAGCAATGACAACAGTAACAATAACAACGATACAAACAATACAGAGAATAAATCAGAAAGTTCAGAATCGCTTTTGAGCATCCTTTCCTCAACTTCGGGAACAAAAACAACACCATCATCATCATCACCATCATCTGATCGTCCTAGCAGCAGCAGTGCACCTATGAGTAGAGGATCTGAACTCATTTTGGAGACCCTATCCCGAGCCACAAACCGTCAACAACAATCATTGAAGCGTTCTACCGGCTTTTTGAACTCAAAGAGTGGTGGTGGACTAGGAGATTTCGGCCGTCATTTGTTCAGCGAAGTTCAACCTTGCTCACATAATATACATATTCATGCAACGATGAACAACACGATTATCACCTTATCTGATTCGAATGGAGACCCTATCACAACTCAAAGTGCAGGAACTGCAGGATTGAAGAAATCAGCCCGTGCGGGACCTGAAGCTGGTTACCAAGCCATGATGAAAGTGATTGAAAAGGTTGAAGAGAAGAACGTACAGATTCTTAGCCTTCATGTGCTGATGAAGGGCTTTGGACCAGGTCGCGATTCTGCTTTCAAGGCTATCCGTGCAAAAACTAATTGGGATATCAAGAGGATATCTGACACTACCCCTATTCCTTTCAATGGATGCAGACCACCCAAGGCACGTCGTTTGTAAAAAAAAAAAAAAAAAAAAAAAAAAGTAAAAGATCAATTAAGATTCACATTGAATAAGCGGAGGCGTTGAAGGCGCTTTAATAGAAATAAGGAAAGGATAGTTTTTTAACAAATATAAATGTAGTCATTCGACATGTTCTTTTTTTTTCGAAACCTGGAAGTATCTAAAATGTGGAACAATTCTTACCTACCTGCTAATAACTTGCAAAGTTGCCTTTTAGTCACTGTGTTTATTGCAATACTGTGACTAAGAGCTTCGTATCTGGAATGCAAAACGAAATATTTAAAAATTCTTCAAAGCATAACGGGTAATATGAGCAGCAGAGCTACCGTTGATTTGTCCTTTCTAGCAACGTCGCCTAGCGTTTATTGTCCATCATTCTTATTTCCTTGATGTCAAAGATCATGTTGATTGCATAGATCATTTTACATGGATAGGACAACTAACTTATTTTGAATTAAGGATATCAATTATGTTTTTTATTTGTGCTTGTGTAGATTATTGATCAATGACCGGTGGACTGATGCGATACTTTTCCAAGTGAAAAGGAAAGGAGGAATGGAATGATGCTATTAGAGACGGGAAGCGGCCACGGTTTCCATAACAACTCTATAGCGAGGACGACCTTCTTTTGAGTGCTTGAGCGCAGCATTAGCGTCACTCATTGGCATCTTCTCGATCCAAGGACGAACGTTCTTCTCGGCTGCAAACTGTAACATGTCCTCGTTGTCCTTCCTACTACCAATCAATGATCCAACCACAGCGACATCACGGTAGATCAAGGGCAAACCAGGTACACATATGGGCTTGTTAGGCACGCACAAGACCACAAACTTGCCATGGTTGGCCACGAGGGATAAGTATTGACCCCAGTCAGCGTCGTCAGGCAAACCAGTACAAAGGACAATATCTAATAACTCAGCAGCTGCTTTTATCTCCTCAGGTTTACTGAAATTCAGGAATCTTGTAGCACCGAGTTGTTTGGCCTCCTTACGTTTGCTCTCACCGGTGGAGATCGCAACGACTTCATCGCAGTTCATAGCTCTAGCCCACTGGATACCCAAGTGACCGAGACCACCGATGCCGATGATACCGACTTTCTTACCAGGGCCAGCACCAAGATGCTTAAGGGGAGTATAAGTGGTCAGACCAGCACACATTAGCGGACCAGCTAATTTTGAATGGTAGATTAAAATATTGTTAATTTTTTTCTTTAATATTATTTTTACTATTTCTATTTTCGCGTGTGTTTTACCTTCAGCAGGCAAGATCTGTGGGGGGATCTTGTAGACAAACTTGCTGTCCAGACGGATACGATCAGCAAAGCCACCGTAGCTGATGCCATTGCGTCCGTTCTTGTACGTGTCATCGAAGATAAAGGTTTTCTTCTTACAGAACTGGTCTAGATCTTTTTTACATTCATTGCATTGACCGCATGCTTCGATCAATCCACCAGCGCCAACAATATCACCGACCTGATGACGACTGCTTTTGCCAGCAACGATCACTTTCCCAACGAGTTCGTGTCCGGCGATGCAAGGTCCATGCTTCAATGGGCCCCAATCGCCATTGATGGTGTGGGTATCTGAGGCGCAGATACCACAGTGAGTGATCTCAATTTCGACATCCTCCGGACGCAATGGCTGAGGATGGTATGAGTAAGGCTTGACAGTGAGGTCTCCAGTAGAAGCCCATCCGGTGAAAGTGACAGATGTGTCCTCGGAGACCTTGGTATTAGAAACAGTCATGGTTATTCTTTCTTATGTATTAGGAAGTGTGGATTTAGTTTGGAAATGGATATAGAATTGGATTTGGACTTGGGATAATGTCTTTTTTCTTTGTTATGGTGTGTTATGTTGAGGTTGAAAAAAAATAAAGATTGGTGGTCGACGTTCAGCTTTTATACCTCTTTCTACCTGTCTGCCTGTCTATACTTTTACTTCAATGCTCATTTGAGATACTGTCCGTCTTGGTTTGTCAGTAACTCATAGTTAAAACTATTTGTATCGAGGAGCCAATTAGTGCGCTTGTTTAGCTACATCGTAGATGCTGTCAATTCACCTGCCGTTTTTAATAAGCCTTTGCTGGTTCTAGAGTGCGCTACTAAACTTTACTTTTGACCTTTTTGTCATTAAAGAATAATGGTTACGTATCCCCGATCTTAGAATTCTATTTCGTTTGCCCGATCTTTGCATGATTGATTAGAAAAAAAAAAAAAAAAACCTTATCTGGAGCAACGAGGGGCGTCTTGACTGCGGAACAGGAGCTATAAAGTTGTAGAGCGTAATGGTATACATACAACGTGAATACCATTTTTAGGTTCGTGCTATAATTTTCCCATTTTTCCATTTGGAAAGCCGGACCAATCCAAATAGAGAATTCGTTGATGTTTTGGCAAAACTAATATCCGCTGCATGCATGCATGCATGTTAGTTACAAATAACGAAACCGAGCTCAGAAAACGATTTTTCTGAAAATAAAAAAAAAGGAGGCCTGCGTTGCTTGCCTATTGGATTAATTGGATTAATTGTAAGATAGATTACTTTGGGTCAATCAAGAAGAACAAAAGCGTCAACACTATGAAGGACTTTCAAATATGCAACCTTCAGTTTGCAAAAAATGGTATCCCTTCCCTTTTTTTGTCAGTTATGCACTTTATCAAAAAAAATGAGGCTCTTCACGAGCCTGCGCAGCTTATGTGCGGTGCACTCACGCTCATTGACAAATTCTGTCATATAGGTCACAAGGGAATGATTTTCCTTCTAAGTGATTTGTGCCGCTTAGAAATTTCTCACTTTGGTCCCAGTCTGTCATTGAGCGTTAGTGCGTTGTACATAAGCCACACAGGCTGGTGACGAGTTTATAAAATCCACTTTGACAAAAAGTTCGACCAGACCGTATGACTGTGCAATAATGTCTAGCAAGGTTTTTAAAATTATATTTGAGCTTCCCCAACTCATACATTGCTGTCTTGACATAACGAGGATTGCAACCGTTATGATCAGCATGGAGATGTATGTCGAGTATATGCATATGATATCAGAATGAGTTCAATCTTTGCGTAGGATATAATACTTTGCTTGTTTACCAGAAGCAAAACGCCGCTCTTAGAGAGTCACAGAGGAGTCGAAGAGTGGTATAAATTTTTAGTTTAAGGGTCCATTTCTACGTTACGCAAAGCTTAAGCTGCAAGTCAACATGCAGAAACAGGGCAGACAAAAAGCCAGAAGCAAAAACAGCAGAGGAAAAAGGAGTGCGACTTTCTTGTTAAAAATGACTTTCCCTCCGTCTGTGGACCTCTTTCTATACGGTAATTTATAATTTATATTTTAGATCAGATTATTTTTCTTTTACAGCAGCTCTCACAACGTACAGCATTGATATTTCTAAGAGACAAAGAGTAGTTCATAATAGTATATGTTTACAATGTTTATTATTCCTAGCCTCATCTCTTTAGTATCGAGAGTAAGAGGTTCGTGATTTCAACCACTAGCCGACTCGAATTATCCCTGAGGCTAACTTCATTCTATGAGTGGTATCCTTGCTTGTTCACTCCATTTAAGGCTTGATTGGGGGAATTCTAATATGAATATCGTCGGTGAAAGTGGGGTCCTTTGGCCCATCCGCCTCGGTGATGCTTTGAGGAGGAATTTTGATATGAGAGTTGGGAATTGGAGGGATCTTGATATGGATGCTATCAGCAGACTCAGCGACTGGAGGGATTTTAATATGGGTGCCGTCGGTGGAGATGGAGTTCTTTGCTCCATCCGACTCGGCGATTGGCATCTTGATTGGGCCAGCTATAGAGTTAAATAGGACAAGATGGTAATGAGCTGAATGTTTAGCATACCCGAACAGTGTACAAATACAACACACAAACACAAGCATGCACATCCACATGGACAGGTGTAAAAACCTTACCTTCGGTGGACATAACCAAGGCGGCAACGGTCATGGAAAGGGCGGCAGTGATTGAGAGCTTCATGATGTGAAATGGATAGTGGAGATTTAAGGAGCTATTTACAGTGTTGTAAGGTGCTTGAAGAAGAGAGAAGGAAAAAGAGCAAAAGGGTCTGGTTTTATATGAAAAAATACATGGATGGTGAAGCACTTGGTACACCGAGCTTGACACACCGAGCAACCAATAGGTATCTTCAAGTCAAAGATACTTTCCTGTTTGGCTATCTATACTCTATCTCAGTAACATCAGGGATCTGAAACACTCACTAGATGTAGAACAGATCGCTTGTGCCGCTATGACAATGTAGTGGGACTATTAAGATATGTAGTCAAAACGCTTGTTTCACACATTTATGGCTATTCACGTTTTATGGCGCGTGACATGCTCCTCTAACAGTCGTCAATTGAAGTCAAACAGCATTAGTCGAAGTGATACGCTTATGAAACACCCAATCACGCAAGTCTTGTCGTCATACAAAATTAATGAGGCAGATAAGGTAAACGCAGGATGGGCAGCATATAAATCCTGTAGCTAGAAAGACATAGCACGCATGTAGGATAGTTGGGGTAGTTGAGCAGCAGGATGCAGTCATGTATTACAAAACCAAGCAGACGAAGCTGCTTACCTTTGCTGCCACTATCATGATCGATGCATTTGTCTTTGGGATGCTCAATCAGGGTCTAACTGTTCACACTATAGAGGCACAAGGCCAATGCGACAGTATTCCAGTCTTGGGGTTTTTTTTTACCCCTTGGTAGCCAATTGGCCTGTCTTTACTTGCACATATTCTACAGAAGAATAATAATAGCAGGTATGCTACCCCTATCTACTGATTACTAGATTTGATTGTTTAAAATGTTTCTAATGATGAACCTAGTTGAATCAGAATTACTCGAGAAACTTCCTGTTTGACTTAAAAATCACAAAGCTTATCTAGGCAATCCGTCCAATAGCTAAGATATAACACTTATCTAGGGCTGAAAACTAGAACACGAGCTTAAAGCTCGACTCCATCCTTCTCAATCTGGGGAAATGGAGTTGCCCTTGTTTCGGGTTAAATAATCTAAACATTTTCACGGTAAATGCGGCTTACAGCGTCCATGATGAAATGAAGCCAAAGTACGCTAGGAAAATCATACCTCAAGTAGTGAGGCGGTTCAACACTGAATCGAAAAGCCTGCAATCCCTTGGGGCGATTGAAAGCATATCGTTAAAAACCTTTAGAGTCTCCTAGTTGCTTTGGTTGAATAGCTATCGAGTTTCTATACTGAGGATGTTTAGCGCAGATGTGCCTAGACAAATATTCAGCAACAGGTTACAAAGGCAAGCTCTACATGGAGAAAGCGTTGTAATAACCTGCTTACCGGGGGAAAAAAAAAAAAAAAAAAAAAAAAAAAATACATACCAGGATGATAGCCACCACAAGTGCAGCTTTGCCATATATAGCCAAGACTATGTTGTTATATATATCAGAACACCTGGATTTACCAGAGGTTCAAGGACAAGCAGCTGTTGCTGAGGTGGGGAGGATGACAACAGAGAAAGAGAAAGTGACCAAGCGGATAGCCTAGCTAGCCTTGCATTTTAGTCTGAATTGAAAACTTATTCATTGCTTGATAATAAATTAAAGACAATATCTATACGTTAATTCTAGTTTTCGTAGATGTGTATTAGAATGAAGTCGATAATCTGACTACTGATAAAATGAGAAAATTATTATACGATGGGCATGTAAAGCGCATAAGTCGAGCCTGAATCTTCCAGAAAATGTACATGAGAGGTATTGTAAACGATGCTAGGTGAATGCTGCACAGAAGGAGGAGCTCTTATTCAGTGTACGCGTGAACATATCGAGATTAAAAGTTTGGTTTTTTGTATTTGCTGAAGGGAAAGTGATACGCTTCGGGTGGAGCTTTTTTCACGAAAGGGCCTACCTGTAAGATCAAAGCTGGCTTCACAAGTTCTCTGACTAGAGATAGCATGTCGTGCTCCAATCACTAGTGCTTCATGAACTGGGCTTGCTGCAAGCGTATCCTTTAGCCTCAGCTAGAACACCATCCAGTGGGAACATGAGTCTAGACTGCAGCTGGGAGTGTTTGAACCTCTTAGGTAGGGGTTCTTGGATTTGCAAGAGTGGACCTGGCCCTACCGTGTATTCAAACATAAAACATCATTTCTTGAAGATCTGTTGACATCTCGATATATGGTGACCTCATTTACTCATAGTAAACACCAAATAAGCATAAGGGAACCATAATCTCTATTGATACTTATAATTATTCAGAGATTCGAAAATATTTAATAGGATTTCTTCATCTTCAAGCAGAAGCTAGATAGGAACCTTTGTAACCTGTTGCTGAATATTTGTCTAGGCACATCTGCGCTAAACATCCTCAGTATAGAAACTCGATAGCTATTCAACCAAAGCAACTAGGAGACTCTAAAGGTTTTTAACGATATGCTTTCAATCGCCCCAAGGGATTGCAGGCTTTTCGATTCAGTGTTGAACCGCCTCACTACTTGAGGTATGATTTTCCTAGCGTACTTTGGCTTCATTTCATCATGGACGCTGTAAGCCGCATTTACCGTGAAAATGTTTAGATTATTTAACCCGAAACAAGGGCAACTCCATTTCCCCAGATTGAGAAGGATGGAGTCGAGCTTTAAGCTCGTGTTCTAGTTTTCAGCCCTAGATAAGTGTTATATCTTAGCTATTGGACGGATTGCCTAGATAAGCTTTGTGATTTTTAAGTCAAACAGGAAGTTTCTCGAGTAATTCTGATTCAACTAGGTTCATCATTAGAAACATTTTAAACAATCAAATCTAGTAATCAGTAGATAGGGGTAGCATACCTGCTATTATTATTCTTCTGTAGAATATGTGCAAGTAAAGACAGGCCAATTGGCTACCAAGGGGTAAAAAAAAACCCCAAGACTGGAATACTGTCGCATTGGCCTTGTGCCTCTATAGTGTGAACAGTTAGACCCTGATTGAGCATCCCAAAGACAAATGCATCGATCATGATAGTGGCAGCAAAGGTAAGCAGCTTCGTCTGCTTGGTTTTGTAATACATGACTGCATCCTGCTGCTCAACTACCCCAACTATCCTACATGCGTGCTATGTCTTTCTAGCTACAGGATTTATATGCTGCCCATCCTGCGTTTACCTTATCTGCCTCATTAATTTTGTATGACGACAAGACTTGCGTGATTGGGTGTTTCATAAGCGTATCACTTCGACTAATGCTGTTTGACTTCAATTGACGACTGTTAGAGGAGCATGTCACGCGCCATAAAACGTGAATAGCCATAAATGTGTGAAACAAGCGTTTTGACTACATATCTTAATAGTCCCACTACATTGTCATAGCGGCACAAGCGATCTGTTCTACATCTAGTGAGTGTTTCAGATCCCTGATGTTACTGAGATAGAGTATAGATAGCCAAACAGGAAAGTATCTTTGACTTGAAGATACCTATTGGTTGCTCGGTGTGTCAAGCTCGGTGTACCAAGTGCTTCACCATCCATGTATTTTTTCATATAAAACCAGACTCTTTTACTCCTCTTCCTTTTCTTCTTTCAAACACATCACAACACTGTAAAAAGCTCCTCAGGTCTTCTCTATCCATTTCACATCATGAAGCTCTCAATCACCGCCGCCCTTTCCGTGGCTGCTGCCGCCTTGGTTATGTCTACCGAAGGTAAGATCTTTACACCTGTCCATACTCCTGTGCATGTTTGCGTCTGCGTGTTTTGTATTTATACACTGTTCAAGTATGCTAATAGTCAGCTCATTACCATCTTGTCCTATTTAACTCTATAGCTGGCCCAATCAAGAAGATCCCACTCGCCACAGTCAAGGAGGCATCTGGACCTCATCTCACTGACTCGGCCAAAGAGGAATCTAGATGGAAGCTCATTGAACTCAAGGGACCTCATCTCGTTGATGACTCTGTCGAGGAGGATTCTAAATGGGGCACAATTATATATGGATCGAGTCACGGGCCATTCAAGGGACCTCATCTCGTTGATGACTCGGCCAAGGAGGCTAGACACCCCATCTGGTACAAGGGACCTCATCTCATTGATGACTCAGTCAAGGAGGCTTCTGGGCCTCATCTCGTTGACTCGGTCAAAGAGGAATCTAGACGGTTCCCCATTGAATTCAAGGGACCTCGTTTCGATGATGACTCGGCCAAGGAGGCTAGATATGATTATGGAGTCAAGCCACTCAAGGGACCTCGTTTCGATGATGACTCAGTCAAGGAGGATAGGCATATCAAGGTCCCAATCGGTCCAATCAAGAAGGCATCTGGACCTCATCTCGCTGACTAGATCATGAAGGCGTCACGCCCCATCGGGAAATAGACAGCTCATTCAAGGCTTCTAGGATCCAGAGAAGGGGCAATTCATGGGGATCGACTTATGGAATGAAATCAGTCTTAGGAATGATGTTAACTGTGTACAGGAATAACGACTCTCAATACTAAACATGTTAAGACCAGAAATAAATGTAAATATTATAAATTACTTTTTGCCTCTTAAAAATATCAATGCTGTATATTGTGAGAGCTGTGAGGAAAAACAATATGACCTAAATTACAACAAGGAGCTTCGTAATATGATATATTCGTGGGTTACTGGATCACTGGATCTCAAAGGGAAAAATAGAAAAGAAAAGAAACATAATGAAAAGTAATGAAAAAGAATAGAGAATTAGAAAAAAAAAAAAAAAAAAAAAAAAAGTAAAAAAGGATAATAGAAAAAAGTAAGGATAAGAATATTAAAAAATGGAAAAAAGTAACCCTGTCTCTTTACCTATCTCTTTACCAATTCTTCCATATTTTTTATCTGTTCTTACCTGTTCTTACCTGTTCTTACCTGTTCTTACCTGTTCTTACCTGTTCTTACCTGCTCTTACCTATTTTATATGCTTACCTTATTTATTTATTTCATTATTGTTATTATCACTTTCTATTTACTAAAGTCGTAAGGATCCGTGGTTGTGTGCTAAGCAACATCACGGCCATGGCACGAGACATTACAAAAAAATCACAAGTCTTGAATAAATACGTTTTAAGCCCGTCCAAAAATGACCAGAGCTCGATGATGGGTTCCTTCAAACGCCATCCATGGCCTCCATGATATAACCAGGCTTCAATGATTGGCTTGTTCCACCCATTGGTACGCATGCATGATTAAATTGATTGGACACTTAAAGACGTTGAATATTTCTGTGCCATGAGTATGGCTATCAAGAGAATGAAATTATCATACGCACTCTTTTTTATTTCATTGGCAGTGCTGATATGTAATATAGTTGATCGGTTTCTTCTAAATTGTTCAAAAGTCCAATCCATCTATGCGTTCCAAAAAATAAAAATAAAAATAAAAATAAAAATAAAAATAAAAATAAAAATAAAAATAAAAATAAAAATAAAAATAAAAATAAAAATAAAAATAAAAATAAGGGACTTGCGCCAGTGGCGCACAGGCCAAGATGTTGGTACTTCTTTTGGGCTTAATCATTTAGTGCACCCCTTGGACTGTAAAACGGGCAAATTTACTCATTTAGCTTTCATCAACTCATGGCTAGGCCAGATCCAGTTTTCCGTGCTTTCTACGAGCAGGAAACAACCGGCTACTGGCATCTTATCGACCATATCAGGTCATAATTATGGTGGGTAGAAGCAATGCCGGTGCTCCGACCTACTCGATTTGCATGCTTAGGAAGCTAATAAAAAAGACTAAAATAATCAACCAGCAAAACTAATCAGAAAAAAAAAAAAGAAAAAAACCAGCAAAAGCCATTTATCAAGCCTATACTCATCACGATGCACTACATCCATCTTTAAATAACCTCGGCTCCTCTGGACATCCCCCAACTTTGACCTTGTTCTATCCAGACTAAAGACAAGCAAAACATCAGTGGCTGTCTCTATTATTCTCTACCTCCTTTCCGGCTCCTTTTTCACTAGAGGTACGTTACGAATCTCCATATTGATCTAAAAACGGCTGACATTCGAGATTTAGAAAATCGTTTGATTGCAGGCTCGAATCTTTGTCTCCAGCAGAGAATAGCATTAGGCCATTTTGTTAGGTGGTATTCATAGATTTCGCACTAGTGTACATTGTCACCGTAACAACCGCACCAGCTCCCTAGAATCAGTTCTACTACGGTTAAAATACAACCGCAGATGCATGGTGTATTTGATCGTGATGCGATTGGTGCCGGAAATATTGGTGGGATGTGTCTCGCACATATACCATCTCGAATGCGGTCCGGAAAGCCCAAACCCAGTATGGCAGTAGCGAGAACTGCGAGGGGTTCCCTCATTAGCGCTGTTAAGCGCTCGAGGCAACAATGATTGGGAGACTGATTCTCCCTTCACAGAATTGTAAGTGAAACAATCATAGTTTTTGTATGCTTTGTATGCTCGAGCAATAGCCATCAATGTTTGAACTAACTTTGACTTGTTGTGTGTGCACTTCTGTTCCTTGCAGGGATCCTACCCAAGATGAGAGGTTTCAAACGTCAGTGGAAAAAGATGAAGCTATTACACTATCAACTGAGTGGTCATGACATTATATCGCTGTTGAACAATGGCATAGGCAATCTGTCTCCCTTTCAAGAAACACAGGATGAACCAACAGAAAAGGGTCGATTCGACACCCTCCGAGCATGTGCCTATCTATCGCTTTATGATATTTGCCAAGTACAGTGGTCATCATAAGTTGTTCAATAAATCTGAAATCCGGACATTCTCATTTCTCTTCTCTCTTTTGATCTTGTATGTCGACAATGTAGCTGCGGTAATGGATTCGGTCATCACCAGTGTCTCTTCTGCTGTAGTGTCAATAAAGCCTTTTCCTTGATAGACAACCAAGATGGATGCCAATTGTTGGCTCCTCATTGAAAGATATATGGAGTAAATTAACTCTGCTTTATTGGACAATTGTGCTAGTTGATTCGGTTATCCGTTTGGGAAAATGGATATGGTTCCAGAGACTCGTATAACATTGAGGACAGCTATGTTGTTATAAATGTCAATCAAATCCAGACCGTTCGTTAAACGTAGGCTCTTAAGGACATGAACTAAGGATGAACTTGGCAGGATAGCTAATGATAAAATGAGAGGAGCCTTGCGCGGTGACTCTGTAAGAGTGTAGGGATAAAAAAAAATGTAAAGTTTTCTACAAAGACAACAGGCCTAAATGAAATTGCAGACTGCATTGGATCATCTCCAGGTAGTGTCTCCTTCAGTCTTAGGCGGAGGGAGAGAGGGCTCTAAAGAGCCAGGCTAGGCAGTGCTATACAAGGTGTAGAAATGCCGTGTTTTGTATAAAGACTTTATCAACTAACACGGGCGCTTATACATCTGCTTTTTTGAAGCGTATTAAAAGTTAAAACATTGTTTTTTCCAGCGCAACCCTCCAGACGCTCGTGATCCATTGCGCACGTGATCGGCGGAGCCAAAAAAAACACGATGTGTGCTCACACCTTCTCACGTTCATCCTCATGCATCTTTTTTTTTCTTTCTCTTTTATACACGACACTCTATTCCATTTGAATAATCAGCACACGACAGCCATCCTCTAACAGCCTTTATTGTTTCATTGTTTTTCTCCTTCTCCTTCTCAAGCCTCAAGTTCATATATTCCTTGAAGAACCATGAAGAAAAAAGTAAATGCCTTTTTCTATCCCTCTTCTTCCTCCAAGAGAATAAAAATACATTATTGAAAAAAAGAAAAAGAAAAAGAAAAAAGCTTACACGAGGATGCATGTCTTTACTAAAAAAAAAAAAAAAAAAAAAAAAAAATGATTTTTAGGTGCTATTGATGGGAAAGAGTGGGTCAGGCAAGACCTCCATGCGCTCCATCATTTTCTCAAATTATATTGCAAGAGACACTCGTCGTCTTGGTGCAACCAGTAAGGAAACATGCATACACGTAAAAAAAAAAAAAAAAAAAAAAGGGCATTCTAATGCATGTGCATATTTGTTCGTCTACATTTTTTTTTTGTTTTTTTTTTATGATTGCTACAGCTGTAACTAAGAAACTAAACATAATCAATTAACTGTTGTTTTTTTGATAGTTGATGTCGAGAATTCACACGTCCGCTTTCTTGGAAACTTGGTATTGAACTTGTGGGATTGTGGAGGGTGAGTCAATTACAAATTGGAAAGAGAGCTTATTTTATGGCAAAGCAAAAAAAAGGTCAAAGATTTTTTTTTTTTCTTCAGCTTGCTTTTTTTCATCAAGTGTCAATCAATTGCATAAAAAAACTAATTGGCGTTCTTCTTATTATTATTAATATTTTTAAAAAAAAAAAAATTGTACGACACAGTCAGGAGGCATTCATGGAAAATTACTTTGCATCGCAACGTGATCATATCTTTAAAAACGTCGAAGTGTTAATTTATGTCTTCGATGTGGAAAGCAGGGATGTTGAAAAGGATATGCATTATTATCAATCATGCTTGGAAGCCATCATGACCAATTCCAAAGATGCAAAGATCTTTTGTTTAATTCATAAGATGGATCTTGTACAGGAGGATCAACGTGATAAGATCTATAATGAACGTGTCCTCGAATTACAGACACGATCTTTGCCTCTTCAAGTGATACCCTTCAGGACTTCAATTTGGGATGAGACATTGTACAAGGTATATATCAGCTGCCAGCCTTAACGAGTATTACCAGGCACTATCATTTCATCATCAATAAGCTTTTTCATAATCAATGGTTCTAATTTTTTTTTTTTTTTTTTTATTTAAAATTTTTTTTATCGTGCTCATAGGCATGGTCATCCATTGTGTATTCACTGATCCCAAATGTTCAACTTTTGGAGAGTCATTTGGACAACTTTTGTAGGATTTGTGAAGCGGATGAAATTGTCCTGTTTGAACGAATGACATTCTTGGTGATTGCACATTCCACACGTATTGATTATGGTGATGTGCATCGGTTTGAAAAAATCAGCAACATTATCAAGCAATTCAAGCTGTCGTGCTCGTATGTGTGCCCTCCTTTTTTTTTTTGTCTTCTTTATTTTTTGCTCGCCTTTTACAAAAAAAAAAAAAAGAAAAAGAAAAAGCTTTTGTGTGCAAATGGTCATTTAATCCAACATTGGCATGCTGTTTTAACACACCTTTTATTAATGTAATGGATGAATGATATTTTACAGTAGGACACAGGGTAGCTTCCAAAGCATGGAAGTACGACATTCCAACTTTGCAGGATTTATCGATTACTTGACAGGCAATACATATGTTATGGTTATCATGTCGGACCCAACTATCCGTAAGGCCCTTACTCCTTTAACACCTCTGAAATGGAAGTCTGATCTGATCACTCATATCCTAACCTTTTTTTTTTTTTTTTTTTTTTCCCCTTTTGGTTCATGGTTACCCTGAATAGAATCTGCTGCAACTCTTATGAACATCAGTGTTGCCAGAAAGCATTTTGAAAAATTGGAAGGAGCACAGTTCTCAAAGTAGACGAAGCTCAATAAATATATATATAATTGTATCAATTGATTTTTTTAAAGAGCGCGCAGCCTATGATATAATTTAAACAAACCTGTGCACGTGTTCAGCAATTCAATAAATATATATTTGTGTGTGTATAGAGTATTTTATATGTTTATTTAATTCTACAAATTTTACAAACCACGACATTCTATCCATATGCAGACAACCTGTTGTTCTGGGTTTCTTTTTTTTTTTTTTTTCTTATTTCTTTTTACAATGTAATGGGAATGATGGGAAAGGAAGAAGAGGGTGAAATGATGATTATTATTACTCTTTTTTTTTTTTTTTTTTTTTTTTTAAGCCTTGGCAACCTTGGCGATCAAAACTTCAACGACGCTAGGATCAGCCAAAGTGGAGATGTCGCCTAATGAATCAGCTTCACCAGCAATGATCTTGCGCAGAATACGGCGCATCAACTTGCCAGAACGAGTCTTTGGCAGATCCTCAACCAAGTAGATCTTCTTGGGAGCAGCAAATGGTCCGATGACCTTGCGGACCTGAAGAATCAGCTCCTTGGTGAGATCAGTGGAGTGTTGAGAGATACCGGGCTTCAAGCAGACAAAGGCATGAATACACTGGCCGGTGACATCATCCGGAGCGCCAATGACGGCTGTCTCTGCAACGGAGTGATGCATGATCAATGCAGATTCAATCTCAGCAGTTGACAAACGATGTCCTGAAACGTTGATCACATCATCTACACGACCACGAATCCAGATGTATCCATCGCCATCACGGGAGGCACCATCACCTGTAAAGTAAAAACCATGGTAGGGCTTCAAGTAAGTCTCCAAGTAACGTTGGTGGTTGCCGTAGACTGTGCGAGCCATTGAGGGCCAGGCTTTCTTGACAGCCAACACTCCTGTGACATCATTGCCGACAAGCTCCTTGCCAGTGACTGGATCCAAGATTGCGAGATCAATACCAAAGAAAGGAACAGTGGCGGAACCAGGCTTGGTGGGGATAGCTCCGGGGAGTGGTGTGACAATGTGTGAACCAGTCTCGGTCTGCCAGTAGGTGTCCACAATGGCGCAGCGTCCTTTACCGACCTTGTCATTGTACCAGTGCCAGGCCTCTGGGTTGATAGGCTCTCCAACGGTGCCGAGGACACGGAGGCTGGAGAGATCATGTCCCTCGACCCATTCATCACCAAGGCGGCGGAGG
Source organism: Lobosporangium transversale (assembly GCF_002105155.1). Lineage (NCBI taxonomy): Eukaryota > Fungi > Mortierellomycota > Mortierellomycetes > Mortierellales > Mortierellaceae > Lobosporangium > Lobosporangium transversale. The sequence continues at coordinate 399,958 of NW_019028993.1, forward strand.
GCACGAATGGCTGTAGGGGCAGTGTAGAACTGAGTGACCTTGTGCTTAGCGATCAATTCCCAGTAGCGAGCAGGGGTAGGGTATGTTGGGATCGACTCGAACAAGACTGTGGTTGCGCCCAAGGCCAGGGGTCCATACACAATGTAAGAGTGACCAGTAATCCAGCCGACATCAGCCATGCAGGCAAAGATGTCATTAGGATGGTAGTCAAAAACATACTTGACAGTGGCAGCGGCCCCCAAGAGATAGCCAGCGGTGGTATGCAAGACACCCTTGGGCTGACCGGTCGAACCGGAGGTATAGAGAAGGAATAAAGGATCCTCAGAGCTCATGGGCTCTGGGGTAAGGTAAGTCATGCGCTTGGAGGTTTCCTCGTTCCACCAATAGTCACGACCAGGGGTCATGGGGACATCAGCACCAGTACGTTGGCAGACAATGACGGTCTCAACTGAAGGGCAGGCCTTGAGGGCCTCATCGACAATGCGCTTGGTCTCGATGGTCTTGCCTCCACGTTTACCCTGATCCGCAGTCAGGACCAAGCGGCAGCCGGCATCTTGGACACGGTCGCGGAGAGCCTCAGCAGAGAAACCGGCGAAAATGACAGAGTGAAGAGCACCGATACGGGCACAGGCCAAGAAAGCGATAACGGCCTCGGGAATCATAGGCATGTAGATGGCTACAGTGTCTCCCTTCTTGATGCCACGGGCACGGAGAACACCAGCGAGCTGTGAGACATCGCGAAGAAGTGCACCATAGGTGATATTCTCGGATTGGTTGGGTTCATCAGCCTCATAAATAATGGCAACCTTAAAAAGAAAAAAGAAAAAAGAAAAAAAAAAAAAAAAAAAAAAAAAAAAAACAACAACAACAACCGAGGATAAAGTTAGAGATCAAGGCGATTGATTGTATCCTGATGATATGCTTTTAAATATGTCAATATAAACATACTCTGTTTGGATCAGCAAAAGCATGACGATCAACACAGTTGTAGGAGGCGTTCAATTGACCATCAAGGAACCAGGCGGCATCACCATGTTCAAGTCCACCATGCTTGACGGTGGTGAAGGGCTTTGACCACGTGAGGAGCTCATTGGCCAGCTAAGACAAAAGGGAAGAGTATGAAATATTTTATCAAGATTAGTTTCTATTGAAAGAGACATTGAGGGGAGAAGGGGGTCATAGAGTATCGTAGGTCATAGAATATCATGGAATGGAAATAAGATGATTGGAGAAAGCAAATGTCAGGGAAATTGGCTTGGGCTCAAGTGAGCAAACGACTGGCCACAAGGAACCAGAAATCCAACATTTCAAGATCTGTGACCAATTGATAAGACCATTATTTATCTATAGGACGTACAGCAGAACAAAAGGGGAGGGGAGAAAAAAAAACCATTGGGGAAAAGAAGGAAGATATCTCTCCTAGATCCATTTCCTCGATCCATTGTTCACATTAACAAGGAAGAAAAAAGAAAAAAAAAAAAAGAAAAAAAAAACTTTTCATTTCCCAAAAGAAATGGATACATCCACTTTGAGAAAACACACGGGTTTTGTTCGCCATTATCAAGCGAGATGAGCCTGGATAGCCTGCTTTGTGCTTTTTTTTTTTGTGAAGGACCAAATCCAGATTTGTAAATCTGCCAGCCAGGGGCTAGCAAGATATTAGTCCGCAAGCTTTCCAGTCATCTGCAATGCTTCCCAGGGGGGAGGGTTCTCTCATATCTTGATTACGCACGTATATACTGTGGCATTCTAAGAATCCCATGATTGATTGGGAATAACAAAATTGCCACTTTTTTATACCTTTCCAAAGAACTTTTCAGGATTCTCAATACTCTCGCGGTGCATCTCCTTGTACTGCTCTACAGACTTGACATAGGGCTCAGGGCATTGGGATGCATCGTGGAGTCTGGCAGGGACGGGGTACAGGGTATTTTCTCCTTCGGACATTTTTATTTACTTTCCTATAACAAGAATAATAATAATAAAGGGGACAACATTAATATCATTAGGAACAAACTTGCAAAGAAATGTTCACAACACCCATCGCGATGGTTGTGAACTGCTCATTCACTCATTCGCTCAATTTGCTCATTCATGTTCATTCCTCGACAAACTTACCTTGACGTGTTTTTTTTTTTTTCTATTTGAATGCGAGGATTAAAAGATTGTTTATATGTACAAGATATATAAGAAATAAAGAGAGTGAAGAGTGGAGAGAGGAGAGAGGAAAGATAAAGATGAGCTAGAGCACAAGAAAAGGAAAGAAAAGAAAAGAAGAAAGAAAAAAGAGAGAAGGTGAATGTTGTTGTGCCTCTTTTATACGACTGGCATTGGACCTCGATTGTTTTGGTCGTCTATAAGGATATATTCAATTCTATTGTTCAACCTTATATTGCGGTTGCAACAATTAACAATTATTTTTTCTTATGTATTATGTATATACTTGACACATTTGTTTTATCTAAGCATTTCACAATCTCTATCTCCATCCCTCTTTCTCACCCGCAGATACAGACATTGCAATGTTGACCAACGCCTCATCTTTCTTCCCCTGCCACACACACACCCTTATCGTACGCACGTTAAAACAAACATAAAAATCGTTAGGCATATTTGATTGAGAAGAAAAAAAAATCTTCATTCCTTTCCTTATTCATATTCTCCATAAAACATCAAGCACCAGCTTCATCGGATTTCAATTCCGTCATCCTTTGTTCCTGATCTCAAGCCTATTCTGGCCTAGGGGGGGGGTCTCATCACAGGTTTCATTTGCTTCCTAAGAGCCCTTCATTCCCCAAAATGATTGTCATCACTACAAAGAAATTTTTTTTTAGTAACCGAGTTGGGAAACAATTGCTTAGAGGCAAATGTCCATTTTAATTTTTGATCCTCACCCCTCCACAACAAGCTATACATCCAAACAGTACTCCATTGATGTTGGTATATAATAAGGGATATAAAACTCAACCTTATTATTCTATTTGCTATTATATTATATAGCCCGTTTCATTTGGTCGCGATACCTTATATTTTTTGAATACTTTCGAGTGTATTGGCAGCCAATTAGCTCGCTTGTTACGAGTATTGTTGCAAGTCCGTCACGTAGTGAGATGCCACCAGAACAATTCAATCATCGTTTTTAGATTAAAAATATAAGGTATCGTGACCAAATAAAATTGGCGATATTTATAAAGCGATATTTTTTATATAATAGGAACCGACTTTCAATTAGAAAGGTGGAAGGATTCAATTCACTCGGCCATGTTGGATATTGTATTTATACAAATATATACATATAAAACTATAAATCATCACAACAACCTCTTTTCGCTGTTGGCGTTAAGCTTTTGCCTTTATGCCCCGATTTATCCTTTACCCATCCTCTCTTCTCCATCTCACATTTATACCTCTGTCGTAATGAGCAAAAAAAAAAATAGGAGATCGCGTACTCCAAGTGGTTACTCATTTTTCAGAAAGTGGGAAGGCAGGTCCATATTGAGTAAGAGAAGCGCTTTTTTTTTTTTTTTTTTTTTTTTTTAACCGGATCGGATAAAAACAAGTATGCGGTCCAGTCGGATCCAAAATAGAAAACTAAAGGGATTACATTACATTGTGAACAATAACATGTTCCTGATACCATGCGTCATCCAAGGTCCTTCTTTGTGGACAGATCTTTTTATTCATTCATTCCTTGCTTTGCATCGACATTCATCTTTGCTTCTTTCTTTTCACACTCCTCCACATTCCCGATCTATCGTAGGTCTGGTTATTGATGTGTTTCTCCTTCTTGTGTCTCTCTGACTTGCTTTGTCTTATATATACATACATGCCCAGGGAATCAATACTTGCCCAATGGAGTACAAAGGAATGGGTCCATTATACACAATGTATATATTATAAAAAATAAATATTCAATATATTTATATATAATTAATATATTATTTACTATTGTTATCATTATTACTGGCCTGACTATAGTACAACATTGCCTTATCTTTAAACTTTGATCCTCTGAAGGCTCATCGTTCTGCATTATCTGTCACTCACCCCATTGTCCATTGGCAGTCCAAATCCTTGATCCAGACTTTTTTTATATGTCTCGTGGTGGGAAGAGGGGTTTCTTTTTTTTTTTTAAAAAAAAAAGGGGGATGATCGGTTGGTAATCTCTATGGGGAGGGAAAAAAAAGAAAGAAAAGGATACATATTTATTGGATATATCGGACACAAGGGAAACCAGACAGGTATGCCGCGTGGCTGGAGAGACACACTTTCCGTTTCATACGCTACAAAAGATAACCTTCATTCTATCGAATTTTGCAGCCTGTTATTCAAATCAAGGAACCAGGTTGTTACAGCATTGTCATTACAGCGCTAAATTAAATCTTTTCCTCACTTCAAGGGTTTGATCCTCTTTTTTCCTTTCGGATGTTTTTTTTTTTTTGATTCTTCATTTGTCAATAAGCTTTGATGTGTGCCCAACTAGTAATGCACATCTTATCCTCCACATCCCCCACACCTTCACAGGCACATCCCCCATACGTCAGCCTATAGTCATAGGACTACAAACTCTCTTTTTTTTTTTTTTTTTTTTTTTTTTTCATTCGGAAAATTGGTTGTCAGGGCCATCAGAAGGCAAACACTGTTGTTAAATTCAATCTAAAATATAAGGTGGCTTTTCATTTCGTAGAAATGGCACTTGTCTTTTCACTCACCCTTCCTCTTCTCCACTCTCTGCTTCTCTGCTCTGTGCTCTGCACAATCCCCATGCGGCTGAAGGAAAAATTCTTTTTAAACTCTATAAACTAAAGTCATTGGTAGACTAGCCCATTGCGACACTTTTTTATTTTTATGGTTTGCAATTAGGTTCACAGCCCACATTAAAATCTTTGTCTTGTAGTCAAGCAAACCCTTGAATAAAAAGATAGATATATAATGGACATCATCATATGTGTGTGTTGTTGTTGCATTTGTGTATTGGCTGGCTTTTTTACGATTGGACAAAACGGCATTAGACCTAAGCAATTTATAGTCTAGACATTCGATCTACCCGTGGAACCCTTAGAATGAAGGAAAAATAAATAACAGTAATAATAAAAGCTTGTTATTATTGTTGGCATAGCATAACAATATGAATTCCTTTTTTTTTTTTTTTTTTTTTTTTTTTAGTTTTTTTCGGATTACTTTTTTTGAGGTTGTTTGTTGTGGAGGAAATGAGATTTTCCTTTGGCGAAACGCGCATGTTGTGCATGAGTTTTGTGCTGTAGTACCACTTGTTGCACCCTTGTACAACTCAAAGCCCCGTGGTACATGTGCTAATATGAAAAAAAAGAGCTTTTTGTAGCCAGGAAAGAAAAAAAACAACCTTCATCAAGAATACCGAAAAAAAAAAAAAAAAAAAAAAAAAAAAAAGGTTTTCACCCCGTGGCTCATGCATGTATATACAACAAGCTAATAGGTTCCCCTGCTCCTCCTCCTCCTCCTCTTCCCTAATTCGATACATTCGGAAATGAATAAGAGGTTAGCTATATACAACTACATGGCACTCTCCTACACAATGATAAGAAGCGGATGATAACGGATTGAAAAGGAAAAATAAAAAACGCACTCCACTTGGAGGACCAAAGTGGTCTAATCGACAATATGACGCGTGTATCTACGCGCCTTTTTTTTATAATCGCGCACACGGACACACCATCTCCTCCTGAATTAAGTTTTACTAAAAAGCTGGTGATACCCTTTGTCTCCACAATTAATTATTTCTTCCTCTCTACTTTGCTCATTCGTACCGTCCTCTTTTGTCGCCTATCTTTCCAAACACACACATATTACCACCATCACCACCATAACCACCCAAGGTGATGAGGAACTATAAGAACATGCTATTCAGCAATATTGTCGATTATATGGGTTTGATCGAGTCCAAAGAAATGAGGTTTCAGTTATGAGTTATCAGACAGCTTCCCACATCTCCGAGTCGACTTCTTTTGCAAGTTCAATCCCATTTAGAGAATCTCTCTATAAACCTTAAAGCACAGGTCAGAATCAGATGTGACGTGACTTTGACAGGACCCTTTTGCTTTGCACGTTTGTAACATTCTCCCAGACAACCGATGAGGTCGTGCCCCAAAGACAAGATACTCGTACCAACGTATTTGCATAGTTGTATATTCCATTGACTACGGATTCCATGTGAAAAAACGCGTACCACAAATACACAATGCAATACACAGACACACATTGCACAGACGCGTTCTTCACTCCTCGAACCAAGAGAGAGGGAGGGGGAACACAATCTTAGGGGAACACAAGCAATTCGTGAGAGAAGTCTCGTTCGGCTCGCTTTACGTTCTTGCATTTAACTCGCTCGCATTCATTTATACATTCACTCATTCAGCCATCCATTCATTTATTTCGTCGTCATTCATCTCTTTTACGAATTTCTCTCTCACTTTCTTTCTCTTCTGCTGCTTCTGTTTTCATTCATATACTGCCACACACATACTCTCCAGAGCTAAGGAAACAAAAAATATAAGTGTATATTAAGAGCCATGTCAGCTGTCAGAGTAGCTCAGTCCTCAAAGGGATCGATCAGGTCATTGATCTCACTCATGAATAAGTCTTGTACCTGTCCTGCACATTCCCATGCTCGCGCTGTCCAAAGACAACAGCAACAGCAACAGCAACAACAGACACTTCAGAGTCAACAGCCACATGATCACACTTCCAAACACCATCATCACACTCAAGAATGCGGTCATGACCACCTTCAAAGTGATAAAGAATATGCATTCGAAATGGCTTCCTCTACCATGCGCTTTGGTGAAGGGGTGACCAGAGAGGTGGGTCAGGATCTGGCCAATATGAAAGCGCAAAAGGTGCTTGTCATGACCGATCCCAACATTGCAAAGTTGCCTGTAATGAAGACTGTAGTCGAGTCTCTCAAGGCGAATGGTGTCCCATTCGTAATCTATGACCGTACAAGGGTCGAACCATCCGACCAAAGCTTCCAGGACGCCATTGACTTTGCTAAGCAACATAAACCAGACGTCTTTTTGGCAGTAGGTGGTGGCTCTGTCATGGATACCTGCAAAGCAGCCAACCTGTATATGCATTATCCTGAAGCAGACCTACTTGAGTTTGTGAATTCGCCGATCGGGAAGGGCAGCGTGATCCACAAGACATTATCGCCATTGATTGCTGGTAAAGTGAAGAGTGGAGTTGTGAGTGAAAAAAAAAAAAAAAAAAAAAAAAAATGGGACAGGGAACAAGCACCGTGGGAATATCACACATAAATTTCTCAAATCAATTTTTCTGCCCCTCCAATAGTTCCAACAACAGCTGGCACAGGAAGTGAGACCACGGGGACGGCCATCTTTGATTACAAACCACTGAATGTGAAGACAGGCATTGCCAATCGTAAATTGCGACCCACCCTGGGAATTGTCGATCCACTCAACACACAGACCATGCCCCGCCAAGTCAAAATTGCTTCAGGTCTGGATGTACTGTGCCATGCGCTCGAATCCTACACAGCCATACCTTATAACGAACGCACCCCCCGTCCTACTAACCCAGCAGAACGACCAGCGTATCAAGGATCCAACCCAATTTCGGACATTTGGTCCTTGGAAGCCCTTAGATTGACTGTCAAGTACTTGGCACGATCTGCTAATGATCCTTTGGATAAGGAGGCCAATGCTGAAATGTGTCTAGCTGCCTCTGCTGCCGGAACTGGATTTGGCTCTGCGGGTGTTCATGTAATGTAAAAATATTAAAAAAAAAATGTCGCAAAAAATATTTCCCTCGGATAAATCACTAACCAAAATTTATTTTTCCTCCCCCCAAACTTCATGAAGCTCTGTCATGGAATGAGCTATCGTAAGTTACGCATTTTTTCTTTTTTTTTCTTTTTCTTTCTTAGGCAAGGTCTAGCTAGAGTTAGGATTTTTATTCATCAATTTAAACCCTTTTTTTGAATTATAGCCATTAGTGGACTTAACAAAAGCTACAAACATCCAGAGTACAATGTCGATCACAAGATCGTTCCCCATGGTAATGAAATGGCAACTAAATGTGATCCATCCTGCTCCCTTTGCATGGCCGTTTATATTCCATTAATTTTTTTTTTTTTTTTTTTTTTTTCCCCACTTTAGGAATCTCCGTGGCGGTAACAGCACCAGCAGTCTTCCGGTACACGGGCGAGGCATGTCCTGATCGCCATTTCAAGGCGGCTGAGATCTTTGGCGCAGATGTTTCATCCAAGGTGCGGAAGGCCGAGAGTGCAGGACCCTTATTAGCCGAACAATTGACAAAGTTTTTGGAGAACCTAGGCGTACCCAATGGATTGGAGGCCTTGGGTTACACCAAGGACGATATCCCAGCCTTGGTCAAGGGAACGCTGCCTCAACACCGCGTGACTAAACTGGCTCCATTAGAAACGGGTTCTGAAGCATTGGAGAAGATCTTTGCAGATGCCATGAAGAACTATTAATCATAAGTCTAAAAAAAAAAAAAAAAAAAAAAAAAAAGGAGGACGGATCAGAAAATGCATATCGTAAGATAAAAAGAAAAGATGAAAAAATAAAATCATATTCTAGTCTACTTTATTTATTTACTTATTTTTTTATTCAGCGAATATTATATACAAGTTGTTCCTTGGTCTAAATACAATGGAAAATGCTCAAGCTGCTTCTTTTTTCTGATGCAGCCTTCATATTTGCCCTCCCTCAGTAGCTGTAGTCCTTGTCACGGTTGTTGATGATGAAGAGGAAGAAGTAAATGTCGACGTGGAGGAAACATGATGACTTTCCGACGTTACAGCGATGCTAGACCTGTTCAGAGAAGGCAACGCCGAATGAGGCACAGTTTCGGTCCGTGAAGTTGAGGACACATTTAAACTACTGTTAAGATCATGCTGCTGCTGCTGCTGCTGTTGTTGTTGTTGTTGTTCTAAAGCTGTCTGTGACGAAGAGATGGACTGAGATGAAACCATTTCAACAGCAGCAGCAGCAGCGGTGCTATTACTGCTACTGCTGTTAGTGCCAATTGTAGTAGTAATGGTAGTGGTAGTAGCAGTAGTAGCTATCCTAGATGAGCTTTGATGGTGATACTGGTATTGCTCGTTCCTCGAGCTACTATGACAGGCATGAGATTCAGAAGAGCTGCTTGACATTGTGCTTGTCTTCGTCTCTAATACAGATACAGCCGTGCCATCACTGGACTGAACAATCGACTCTGTATACGTCTCAGCAGGCACCACCACCCCTTCACCACTGTCATCCTGATAGCTTATTTCCTCCACCACAACCTCGACCGGCGCTACTGATGGTGATGGTGATGGTGATGGTGATGGTGATGGTGATGGTGACGACTCGGGTACAAGCGGATCGACATGGCTCGGTGGCTTAATGGAGGATATACCACTTTCACCTGGAACAATAGTTTCAGAGTCCGACAGTTTCTCACTCCCTGAACTGTTAGCGCTGCTACCACTGTTGATACCATGTTCCGCCTCAACGATAACGACTATTGAGTCTTCCTCCTCCTTCATAGGTGGTGATTGCGGTAGTTGGAGTTGAGGATGTGGCTGAGGTGGTAGTTTCAATGGCAACTTGTGATGGCTTTGGCTAGCAGTGGCTCCAACGACGACAAAGTCGCTGTCTTCAATCTCCTTTTCCTCATAATCCTCGTAGAGAACTTCTTCTGCTGTCTTTCTCCTTAGACAGAGGCAGCCCACCAGATAGGTATACCAATCCATCTGGGAAATATGTTGTGAAAAACGCTGACCTGCCAATGCGTGGGGTCTCTTCCCAAAAGGTCGACCATAGATCCTAAAGACAGCTTCACGACTGACCCACAAAGGCTTTGCATGATGCCAGAATTCCCATGCGATCCCTACACAGGCCAAGAGGAGACAGCCCCCCAACATGAGATACACCCGAGAATTCGGATGGTAGACTAGAGATTTCCCCGCAATTTCAAAGATGACCAACATCTCTCTGTACCCGACCTGTGCAAACTCATCGACCCCATACATGAACAAGAACGCTCCTCCGAAACTGGTCCCAATGATGATGGAGATTCGTTCAAAGAATGTGGCAATGGCTGCACCAATGAGGATAAAGATTGCTAAAAGTGTGTACCGGCCCGCACCGGACATCGTATGGTTCGTCGCTGCAATGATCACAACCGCGACTGCAAAGCCTCCGAACCCTCCAGAAAACGTTACCCCGAGGTCCCAGAAACGGAATGACAAGATCGCTCCGACAATTCCTGCCAAGAACCACATCCAGAAATAATAGTATTCAGGTTTGAGGAGCAGATACGTGATGTTCCAATTCAGAGTCACCATGAGAATGATGACCGCAAAAGCTATGAAATATATATACAAATATACATATAATATATATATACATGTAAGTTAGTAATTGAATAAAAAGTGTGAGCAGGATGATGACAGAGTGGAGTGGTCTTTTGGAGGAGCTCTGCCTACTCTACCCCCAAAATTCAGGGAGCAAAATAAAAAAAATAAAAATAAAAAGTTTTTTTTTTTTTTTTTTTTTTGCATTTCATTTCAAAGAACTTACCCCAGGATACGAATCCGGTTACGACCAGGGTCGCGCGGATGAGTCTGAAGCCAAAGAAGACCTGGACGAGACCCAAGGCGATGAGGATGATCCCAAGGATGGCATTCTCGGAGGTCACTCTGGTTTTCTGACCAACGTCCAAGATCACTGGACCGTCAAAGCCGTTTATAGGATTATGTGTTCCGTTCATGAATTGAGCTGCCCCAACTCGATGGCCTTCATCAAGTGCGATGATTGGGTATGCATTCGTTGTAGAAGCCATCATGGATGTCGTCACACAGAAAAGGATACAAAGTTGAAGAAGGAAATTACTTGAAGGTGGGCGCAGCTCATATTGTTGTTGTTGTTGTTGTTCATAATGATCTTTTTGTTTATGATTTTGTTTGTACATGTGGTGGGAAGATATTGAGAGGGACGTGCATCTCCTCCTCAATTGCACTGATGGTGATAGATTCATCCGTTAACTCTTTCTGTTCTGTTCCTGAAATAAATAAAAAAAAAAAAAAAAAAATACGGGTTTTAGCGTGATCTGTAAAAAAAAAAAAAAAAAAAAAAAAAAAAAATAAGAGGAGGGGGGGGGGAAAAAAACTGAATGCTGTTATTTGTCCGTTTGTTAAAAGTCGAAAAGGGTTTATGGCATTAATGTATTTCACAATCTTCCAAAGAAACTTTCTAGAATTGAAGAAGAGTTAAATGGAAGGTTTAGAGCGATTTTATCAATAATTGAGGAAATGGAGAAAATGGAGGAGGGTTAATATATATTTCTGTGCTGGAGAAGAAAAGTTTTATAAGAGCACGCTTTTAGGTCAAAGAGTGTAAGAAAGAAAGAAAGAAAGAAATGAAAGGCAAAGATGAGAAGGGATAGGAAGGGGGAAGAGAAAAAAAAGAAAATCGACGAAGGCAACAGAAAAAAAATTTTTTTTTTTTTTCTTGATGAAGAATAGAAAGGAAAAGAAAGGATTCGGGATTCATGTATATACATGTACTGCATGTCCACATGCAAAATGAACAACTTCATTTGGAGCACAGCTTCCGAATGTACGGAATTGATTTCATCCGTGGAAACAAACAAACAAAAAAACAGCTCAACTGCATATTGATAATCCGACATCGTTGTCAATTGTCTGGACCGCAGGATGAAAAAAAAAAAAAAAAAAAAAAAAAAAGAAAACGAGCATGAAGAGGAGGCTTTCATGCGGACTGACCAAACATGGTAGTATGAGTGGAATCGACCTTTTTATTCAAGTCTCCAACGCCAATTGGTTGATCAGGGGTTAAAGAATAAAAAAGAAAAAGACTAGAGACGAGCAAATCTTCCTCGTAACGACATTCGGATTAACGATTTTCTTTTCTTTTTTTTTTCTTTTTTTTTTTTTGAGCCTCAGCCATGAACATTGGGCTGATAAAAAAAAATAAAAAAAAAAGAGCAAATATATATATATTTACTATCATATGTTGGACCAGAAAGTTATATGCGTAGTCTAGTTGCACATCGAAATGGGCTTGTGACGTCCATCAGTTTGCGATCTGGGACTTGGTAATTATCTCATAAATGGGATGGTTGACGCCCAAAGCAAAACGAAGCGAAGCCTTGCTGTAATACTCCCGATCAATATTCTCAATGTTATCTATAATGGTGTCCAGCAGGTGAGACTGGCCGACAGTGCTGCCTGGAACATGAGCTGTCACATATGTTATATGGACATGGAAGTGATCTAGACACACATACATACATATACATATACACACACGGCAATATTTGGCATTAATATTTACGCGCTTCATAATATTACTAACAGAAGAGGTGAGAACATTTGGATATCGGAAACTTACAGTAACTGGGATGGTAGTGTACAAACATGCGGATTTCATCAGAGGCTACACCGGGGAATTTTTCAGGGACCATAGCCAGAACCTTGTCTCGAATATTTTTAAGCATGGGCAGATGCTCTGGCCTAAGATCGCGCAGGGAACGTACATCCGACCTCTGTGAGATGGCCAATAAATAGAGCGAGGACAATGTTCGTTTGTCCCATTTACTACAATCGCAGAAGGAATGATTGTTTCAACAAATTAATATAAAAATTAAAAATTAAAAGCGACAATCTCAAAGCTGATCTTGACAATATACCTGTCAGGCAAAATAATGAATCCCGTATTGGGATCGTTATCTCGAAAGAGGACATTCTCTTGCTCTTTAAGACCACTTAGAATATTCTCCACCCATTGGATTCTGCTCTTGGGCTGACTCTCGATCCATGGTAATACAGCCGTCCTGTAGACCTCAGCAGTCTCTGTGATCATCTTACGAGTTTGGTGCGAGTACTTGGCAATATGCTATGTTATTCAAACAATGTTACGCGTCGCGTCAATATTAAAGTTCGCTAAAGAGAATGATTGATTTTGTTTTTACTGTGCCAAGTTCCTTACAGCCTCAGTGGCCGGATAAATAACGGTCATTTTCAGATCAGGGTCATTGCTTTTTCCCGGAGAGAGGATGGCATTCCACCAATTGTAAATGTCATTACTGCCAGTGGAGATTAGATCCGAGATGCGTTGAGTAATGTCACTGTCAGTGGTTTGTATTGCGAAATGAGTCTTTTCAATGAGCAAGATGGCAGGCTGTACAAGACTATTGTCTGTTGGTGATGGTAATGTGCCGAGAATAGCGATCGTCTTGAGGACAGGGTCCTCATTGAGCATTCGAGTGAAGACAAAGTCTGAAAGGCCGTGCATGGTCAGTGTAGATGCGAAAAGAGACTTGAACAAAAAGGAGTTTCGCGACGCAACCTCAGGAAAGTGAGTGAAATTGAGGGGAACAACAAGCAACACTGCGGATGTGACACGACAGGCACAATGGACTCAATCTTGGCAGGCCGAAGCAACGAGGCCCACAATACCATGTTCAATTAAAACTCGATTGCATTGGGTTTACAAACTTCGGCCGTCAGTATTTTGCCCTATCCTTTGTAAGCTTAAACATTCCTATTCGGACTGCAAGGCTAGTTCTATGAGTCTGAAGGCCTTTATTTGTGTTACAGCCAAAAAACTGCAGAGCCGTAATCCCATTATGAGCGTTCATCCGCAATCGACAGATAACAGTTATGGACAATTGCTCAGGTAGGCCCCAAATACCAAATATCCGAATGAACGGTTCAAATATTGTAATAACATCTTAGGGTCACCACCAGCCTGAGTGAGAGAGTAGTGTCTGCAAGAGCAAGCCACATTTGCCTTTCAGGATGTGCATCTGCACCCTCAGGCTGGTGACGAGCCTAATAACATCTCATTAGAAGCATAAAGTATAATATATAAATTAGCTCTCGTATTCTAGACAAAGCCACTTTGGTATCCACACCTTTTTTCTAAAAAAGACAGAACAACAGAACACAGCTCCGCCTAGAAAAAAAAAAAAAGAAAGAAAGAAAGAAAAGAAAAGAAAAAAGAAAGGTCTTTATTTTCTTTGTTTCATTCGTTCTCATTCCACTTTCAATTCATTCCTTGTCGTACCATCTCGATTGCTGCACTGCTCTGTTCTGTATGCTTATTTGTACCCGTTGAATACAAATTTTGATAAACCAATAATCAATTAAAGAAGAAGAACAGCTTTTTTTTTGTGCCTAAATTTTTGGTGGCAACTGACGACGAATATAATTTGAACACACAAAATCTCTTTCCAGTATGGATGGTAAACCTCTTATCCCTCTCTCCTTACTCGCCACCTCCGTCTTCCAACGAGACAGGAACCCACCCTCCTCTTCAAGTTCTACCTCAACCCAAGTCCCTGCTCCAGCCTCAACTCAACCTCCAGTGTCAACGCAGGCCACCACTTCAGCCACACCCTCCGAAATGATGCCCCAGCGAGGAGAAGATAGTCGTCAAAAGAGGCCCAGAAGTAGTCAATCACCTGATTTATCCAGGAGATTACGAAAAAAGTCGACAAAAGAAGAAGATTCCTCTTCAGCAGAATCAACCTCGGACTCTGAGTCGTCCAGCTCTGAGGATTCGGATCATGAACAGCTACAAACGACGAATGCCTCTGCACTCAAGATGCATGGTGTTATTCATGATCTGATGCTTGAGGTATGGGTTTCTTGATTATGACTGCATAAGGACATGTGTTCATGCTTTTAATTGTCTGCACAAATCTCATTGGCATTGTACTTTTTTAAATGTATCAACTAGTTGGAGCGCACTCGAACCAAACATGCAAAATACAGTGATAAAGTCAAAACCTCATCTAAAAAAATTAGGGATCTTAGCAGAAAACTCGAGAGACGTTTCCGTCATATGAGTGAGCATACGCTGGTCGCGAGTCCTGGCTCGGATCGGACATCCCTTACAAGACGGCCTAGTATTCCAAACAGCAATGACAGAGTCACATTGGCATCATTTGTTAGAAATACTGTTTCTATGACAACAACAAAGAGAACTCAAGGCTTGCCACAACCACCTTCTCCATCCCGATCAGCTCAATCTCATCGTGAGCAGACTCAGAGACCTGTATTCTCAACGTCCGACCGAGATAGAGTTCCGAAAAGAGAGCACTCTACTGCCGGGCCATCCTTGCATGACGACCGCATCAGGATTGCTGCGTCTAATGTCGTGGAGACTTTTACAAACATTCATGCCGATATCCGTAATAAGGCTTTTGCGAGGAAGCCAAGAAATATGGTTATGCATTCTTCAATTGCTGGAGCTGATATGGAAGAGGTTATGGTGGCTAACTCCTTGGATGGGTACGCTGCATGGTTTATTTTTATTTCTTTAATACGCGTTAGTAATGCGGATCAAATTGCTACTTGTACTTGTACTAAGAGTGGATATCGTACGCTATGTGTATTTGTAGGTCTATTCAATTCTGGGATCTCGAGAACCGTCATCTGATCTCGACAATTCCTCGAAGCCACCTGAACCAACCATGGTGTGAGGATATGTGCTGGGTGGGTCAAAATACGCTAGCTATAGCAAGTGCTCACAAGGAAGGTGTCCCACTCCAGCATCAATTGGCACTTGTTCATGTTGAGAAAGCCAAACCGTATAGATCAGCCTTAGGGATGAGTGCTACCTCGATCTCTTGGACAATTCAACCTTTAAGAGAATCACCTCATGATGGGAGCAGAGGTGGTATTGTGTGTGTTAGCTCTTTAATTGAAGATATGAATGGGATGTCTCTGGTTACTGCTGGTGTGGATAAGCAAATTGTAAGTTTAGTCTTTTGCGGTACTTTGCATGAGACTCGTTTATGATGATAAAATGTCAGGGCTCAAGGATTTCTTGTATTAATTTTTTTTTTTTTTTTTTTTTTGTGTTTATTTAATTTTTATTTTTATTTTTTTTTTTTTCTCACTTGCAGGTCAAATGGCAGTTTGCATCACAATATACGGACGGAAATCGTACTCCGATCCAACAAAGCCCCCTTCATAATAAGCACACTAGTACGATACAAGCTTTATGCTATGCTTCGCAAAGCAATGTCCTCTATTCGGGAGGGTGCGACTGTAGAGTTATTGGCTTTGACATGGTCCGATCAGAGATTGTAGTGGAGTACAAAAACAAGGATGGTCGAATCAATTCCATCCTGCAGAATCCTGTGGATCCGAATTTGTTTTTGATAAGCCAAGCTACAACGCATAACCAGCTGTTGCTGCATGATACCCGAGTAAGGTTTGAAACGCCAGTTCTCGAGTTCGGGTTTGACAGTGCGGACAGACTTTCAAAGCAGATATTGCCATCTTGGCACCCTGCTGGTGCTATCGTTAGCAGTGGAATGCAGATTGAATCCAAGATCAATATCTGGGATATTCGATGGAAGGATGTCCATCGAGGTGCAGGCCAATCAATTGATGTTCATGGTAAGAATTAACGTTTTGACAAAAAGTGAGCCATTAAAAGAAAAAGAAAGAAATTAGTCTTTAGGAGTCAATTGACTAGCATTGCAAACACTGCAAACGCTTGTGAACATAGAGAAACGCGTCTTCAAAGCAGCCTTTCACCCAAAGCGATCGCTTATGACCTCGATGAGCTCAGATGGAAGTCTTGGATTTATGTAAGCATTCAAAGCTAGGACAATACTTTTTTTTTTTTTTTTTTTTTTTTTTTTCTTTTCTTAAAAAATTTTTTGTTTGTATCTGGGATTCTATGATTCTAATCCAGTATTTTTTTCTTTTTCCTTACTTTCAGCGATTTCCGATTGAACCCTGACACAGTTGTCCATCAGTAAAGTTCAAGATACACTTTTTTTTTTTTTTTTTTTTTTCATGCATGATAACTGCTATAGTAATCTGAATAAATAAAGAACCATCTTTTGACGACGATGCTGTGCCTTTAAGATTGGCTTGTGTGATGTAGTTGAGTTTAATTAGATCCAGCACAAATAAGAAGACGAGCACAGATCTCATGTCATGTGGAGTGGTCGTCAGCAAATTAAGACCAGACATGGTCAATTATCTGTATTTTCATATTACTCCCGATCTTTTCATGACCATCTCGAGATCTATACAGCCCCTCGCCAACACAAACCGAAAGGCAAAGCTCTTCTCTTTTTTCTTTCTTCCGTCACACTCACGCAGAAAAAAAAAAAAAAAAGCATCGACCATTGTTCCTGTGGTGTATCTGTTGCATCCTTTATTCCTTTTAGTCCTTTTTGGTTTTCCTCATCTTGCTGTCGATCCATTTTCCTTTCATCCCACCTGCTTCTTTCGTTTCTGTAGTCATTCTGTTCCTTTCATTTACCTTCACTCTCCCTTTCTTTCTTTCTCTCTTCTTCTTCTTTGCACAGGTAACAAACCTCCTCTTCTGACTTTGCCTGACACGATTGCCTCCATTCTCATGCAAATCACATGTACACATGTACACATTCTTCTTTGCAACCCCTTTTCCTGGTGTCTTTTTTTTTTTTTTTTTTTTTTTTTCCTCTCCTATTCTTCTTTGTACTTTGCACTCCCTAGACCAATTCTTTCTCTCTCTCTCTCTCTTTTTTTTTTTTTTTTTTTTTTTTCTTTCCCAATGCATGCATTTGAGATATCCCAAAAGAAAAAAAAAAAAAAAAAAAGCCCCGTACACTCCGTAACATCATACAGACGCATACTTCATAAATCACAACATCATAATCTTTTCTATCCTGTCAGTGCTCTCATCTTTTGCAGCCTGTCCCCCACTTGCATCTCTTAATATTCCCTTGAAAAGACACGTCCCCCTTTCTTCCTTCTCCTCACACACAAGAATGTAATGTACATGTAGAATTTCTCACCTCTATTCCTATTTATTACTTTTACTTTTATTATTGTTATTGTTATTGTTATTGTTATTATTATTAGTAGTTATTATCATTATTACTATCATTATTAGTTATTATTATTATTAGTTATTATTATTATTAGTTATTATTATTATTATTATGATGATGGTACCTCCTACTTCTCTTTTGCCACCACCATTGCAATCCTTCTTTGACCAGTAGACCAGTAGACCAGTAGACCAGTAGGCCAGTTAGTGAGAAAGAAAAGAAAAAAGAAAAGAAAAAGAAAAAACAAAGTCAAAAAGAAAGCCTTCAATATCAGCCAAACTGTTGCACTGTTGACTCCTTTGGGTTTAGTAGCAATTTTCAATGGCAGGAACCAAAAAAACACATTTGCGTTGCCCCGAATGTCGATTGCTTGTCCAACATTATCAGGGACTCTTCCCCACACACAGGTTGCCCCTGTTTATCTGCTTTCCTGTTTTATCTTCCTCTTTTCCTGTTTACCCAATTCTCATTTTCCTGCAGCTCACCTTAATACAAAGTAGAATCAATGGCTTGGTTATTCATCTACACACAAACACCCTCTTTGTTCTCTATCCGTTCTTGAAAGGACGTTGACCAACCAACACATTCCATCGTCAAAAAATACTTTTCTTTATTCATTTCATTTCCTCCTTCATTTCATTTTCTTCCTTCCTTCCTTCATATAATCATTTTCTTCCATTTTCATCATTGCAAATTGCATCTCCCTTCGCTTCCATCCCCCCCCCCCTTTTTTTTTTGTCTTGTAAGCATACGCCCTTTTTCATATTTGCAATTCATCCTCAGCCTCCACTGAAATTTCCTTCGCTGTCCGTTTTCTTCTCTCCACTGAAACCTCCCCAACAGGAATTAAAAAATAAAAAAAATAATACTCGTTAAAATCCTTAATGCACAATCAAGGATCCAACATTTTCAGTCTTTTCTTTTTTTAGAGTTGATTGATGTTGCCATTAAACACAATCACTTTCTATCCATCCTTGTCCTCCTATTACACTTTGCCCTTGCCACTTGTTCTAACCATCCTTACCCTTCGTTCTTTTTCTTTTTTTTCCTCAAAACTTGTTCCTTCTAGGCAGTGGTTTTGTTCTGGCCTATTCCACATCCATTGCTAAAGACAGGAATAAACCACTGACAACCAGCATTCCACCGCCATGAATCATAATTCACCACACTACCCAACTTCACCAGGCTACGATCACGCCTCGCCCACGCCCTCTTCTCCCTCATCCCCCGCACCCTCTCACGACGGCAGCTATAGGTCTGGCTCCAAGGGCAAAAAACCCGCCTCTGCAGCTCGCCTCCCTGAGTCTCTACTCTCCTCCACCATTGATTTCCCAAAACCAAAACCAAGGAAAAAGCACCCTTCCGAGGTGGGATCGCCAGGCCCTATATCCGGAACTGACTATCATAATGTCCATCCTACGAGTGAGGCTACTAATGAGGAGACTTCTGAAGAGGACGAGGCTGTCAAGCAGGCGAAAGAGGATCCATTAGCTGCTCAAGTCTGGCGCTTGTATACCAAGGCAAAAGACTCTTTGCCTAACGGGAAACGGCTTGAGAATCTCACCTGGCGTATGATGGCTATGACATTGCATAAGAAGAATAAGGAAAAGGAAGACAAGGAGCGGGAACAAAGTATGGAGCTGGAATGTCCTGTCCCCGCTGGTCAACCAAGGTATATTAAATATCACATTGAGCCATGTTGTCCATCATGAAAAGCATGATGCCTTGATTACAGCGTTTTAGGAAGAGCGACCCTCCAGTCATCTGCATTGATCCTTTTTACTCATTATTATCTCTATGATTGTGTCGTATTTACTGATAAAATTGTAGTCATATGGATACCATGAGCTCCAAACCCATGCCTAGCATGAGCATCGCCATTCCTGCACCAAATCATCACGGTACTACCTCAGGATTTTATGATGCGACTATGCAATCCGACTCTGACGACGACCACGGCTCCCAATCGAACGCGTCTTCTACAGCGTCTTCGCCCAGAGAGATGAGGTTTAGTGGTATTCCAACGATGACACCCATCAAGAGTCCTCCAAGCTCACAGAAAAATGGTTTCAAATTTTCATCTGTTTCCCCTTCCTCCCGCCAAAAGAAATCGTCTGTCAGCAACAACATCAACGTCACCAACACTAACAATAGCTATTTCAATAATAATAATTCCAACCAGCCAAGCAGAAGCCCCACAACAGGGTCGTTTATGAATGGAGTGACACCCTCACCAACCAACTCCATCTCTATAGATTTTGGCGCTGGTGCTGGCACTACATTCAACTCTGTTGGAAGTAATAGAAGCTCTGGAAGCAGTAGTAGGCCGACCCTTTCTCGAAGCTCTACAGGAAGTAAATCTGGACATTCAAGTTCACGCAATAGCACACACCGACTATCAAGTTACCAGGGCAAGGTAAATTAAATGCAAGCATATGTAAATTTATTGTCCTATGCTCATACTACAGTTACTATCCTCTATTCTAACTTTTTTTTTTTTTTTTTTTTTTTTTTCTTAAAAAAAAAAACAGGCGTCGTCGGGATCAGCAACAGATAAAATTACTCAGTCACAGGCGGCCAAACAAACAAACCTCCAGTCAGTAGCAGCAGGCACATTCCGCAGCCCTATGCCCAACCCATACCTCGGAAGCATCAATATCCCTCACGATGCTTCATCAGGTGACTCAGACTTTGAATCTTCCCGTCCTTCCTCCCCAACAACAGTCTTCCCCACCCAATCCTCAGAGAGACCAAAAGTCAAATCAAAAGCCAGATCAAAATCTGGAGATGAAGTACCTGTTAAGCAAGAGTCTCCGACCCAAAAGAAGCTCTTGGTAAATCCATCCAGTGCTCCTTCCTTTGGTATTAAGACTGAAAGTGTACCTGACTACACTACAGATGACAATCTTTTAGGCGCGAATACCCTTGCCACGTCAAATCAAAATATTTTTTATCCCGACTATTTACTCGCTGCAGCTGCTCAACAGCAGCAGCAACAACAACAACAACAGCAACAGCAACAGCAGCAACAGCAGCATCTTTTACAGCAACAGCTTCTTCAGCAGCAGTTACAACAAGGGACTAATGCGTTTGGTGAAGTAAATTATGGAGATTTGATCTCCATGATGAACTTTGGGGGAGTTGATGGTACATCTGGGTTTATCCAGGATCCCGAGCTTTTGGACGCACGGTTTTTCAATGCGGCAAATGATTTGAATGCTACCTCTCAAACAGGACAGCCTTCCGGGTTCATCGACCCGGCACAGCTGCTGCCTTTTACCAGCCAGCCGGGCACTTTCTTTAGCGAACAGACGGCTTCCTTTGATTCAAATGGGATTGCTATCAGTCAATCGACTCCTTCGGACAGTGTTATGAGAGAAGATGCGAATATGGACACAGATGAGGCTGAGAAACCACCAATATCAATACCCCCAAGCTCATTAAGCTCTAACCACCAGGAACCTGCATGGACCACTGACAGTCCACCCATCACTAAAAAGACACCACCAACATCATCAAGCTCATCTATCGTTCCTGGAAAGCGCTCTCGTGCACATGCTCGTCAGTCTGCAGAAATAAAAGCTGATACTTCAACGGCCAAAGCATTTTCCGAGGAATCCTCTGAGAAACCTGCTAATTCTACACCGAATAACAATCCTTCTGAAACATCAACTTCGACCCCCAACTCGAGCTCAACCTCGATCTCGACTTCTAATTCCGCTACAGATAATGCATCTTCTGTACCACTGATACCCACAAAATGTACCAACTGCAGTACTCAGAACACACCTCTTTGGCGTCGTAACCCAGAAGGTCTGCCACTTTGCAATGCCTGTGGTCTCTTCCTGAAGTTGCATGGCGTTGTCCGCCCGCTCAGTCTCAAAACAGACGTTATCAAGAAACGAAACCGAAACAATGCGAATGCCAGTAACAGCACGAGCCAAAACGGAGCTAATGCTAGTACTGGGCAGACAGCTGGAGTAAATGGAGAATCCACTGATGGATCTAGCTCTGTTTCTACGCAAGCTTCAAAATCCTCAGACGACCTGCATGCACCGAACAAGCCAACGAAGAATGCACAGCGGCGTAAAAGTATAGAGCTCAACTCGGCAACTAGTACTCAAGACAAGAAGGAGTCAATGAATCTCAATCTCCCAAACTCGGGTCCTCTGAACTCTTCGAACGCTAGTTCTGCACCAACCACGCCTACAGGAGCAGCGCTAAATGTCGGTACAGATGGCTCGAATCAAGTGAATGGAATGAGTGGAATCAGCACATCGATACCAACAACAATGAGTTCTGGGACCACAACGTTCACTTCGACACATACGTTCCCCAAGCGTCAACGAAGGTACTCTTCAGAATCCAAAGCGATGGCTAGTGCAGCCCAGGCACAAAATGCAGAGAGTCAATCAGCACGGCCCTTGTCTGCTAAGCAAAAACAGCAGCAGCAGCAAAAGCAGCAGATTAAACAACAACAGCAGCAACAGCAGCATTCGAATACAGGTCATCAGGGATACCCATCCTCTCAAAGTATCTTGCAGCAGCAGCAGCAGCAGCAGCAGCAGCAACAAGCTGTTTCAGAGCAACAAAGGCTATCATCGCAGCAGCAAGATCAGATGCAGACTGGTCTAGGATCAATAACAGCAGGGTTGGAGACCAATCAACTTCAATTGCCTTATGCATTCACAACTCTGCCGCTCTCTCAACAACAGCAAGGCGTTGCAACATTGGAGCGTGCGCAGCAACTGATGTACCAGGATATGTTGAACCGTCGCCGTCAGCAGCAGGAACAGCAACTTCATGAGCAGCAACAACGTCAACAGCAACTCCAGCAACAGCAACTCCAACAGCAACAGCAACAGGCAATCATGGCCTACCTGAAGCGTCAGCAGCAAATCCAAAGCATGGATAGCTCTCTTACACCCCAGCAGCAACAACAGATCCAGTTCCTTCATCAACAACAGCAGCTTTTGCTGCAGCAGCAGCAGCAACAACAACAACCTCCCATCATGACCACGACCAATGGCAAGATGATGAGTGCAGCACCATTTGGGCCAACCGTGATGACTGGTCTTGAAAATGTTTTGGGAAGTGGGTCTGGAGGTATTAGTGGACTGACAGTAGGAGTGCAGAATCCGATGGCGATGTTTAATGGGGACTGGTCCAATTTGGATCTGAGTACAACTGCTGCGGCTGCGGCTGCAGCAGGTGTGACTTCACCATCATTGCAAACTAGTGCGGGAGCTCAACTGGGTATTTCCACAGGGATGATGTCGATAGAGCAGCAGCAGCAGGCACATGCTATGCTCGTTGCACAATACCGGGCCAAGATTGCTGGAGCTGGCCAAAATCATTAAAAAAAAAAAAAAAGAAAAGAAAAGAAAAGAAAAAAAAAAGAAAAAAAAAAAAAAAAGAAAAAGACGAGGGTTCCTTCACTTACCCAGCTTCATTTACTTATTCATTCATTTTTCATCCTTTTTTAAACACATCAACCTCCACTTGTATTTTCATCCGCCATTTTTTTTTATTGTTTTTGGTCTAACCTGTTGTATATTTTTATTGAACAACATAAACGTAATCTATCTAAACAAAAAAAAAAAAAGAAAAAAAAAAAAAAGTTCTATTGTATATACATTGTCTAAACAAAGCTAGAAGTATACTCGATAAATATGAACAATCATCAAGAAGGTATGACTGTCTTATGCCTCTTGCTCTTGTTGCTGCTGTTGTAACAATTGCTGTTGTTGTTGTCTTTTCTTTTCGAGTCTCCATTTGTTGAGACCCATACCGCCGGTGCAGAGCATGACGAGAGAGGCACCCAAGACGCTGAAGAAATCGGGATTTTCATGCTGAATGGTGATCTGGAATATGAATGCGAATACAATATCGTTCATGCGCATCAAAGTTCCTGGTCCCAGAGGCGCCAATTGTAGGCTGAACATTAGGAAAAAAAAAAAAAAAAAAAAAAGTCATCGTATTAGAATTAAGATTCGTGTTTGTACACGCTATCATTTTTCAAAAAAAATAAAAAATAAAAAAAAAAGAAAAAGAAAAAGAAAAAAAAAAAAACTTACCCCGAGTTCAAAAGAACCTGTCCAATAAATGCAACGACACCGAGGGTGATAATGCCTGTCCACACAAGAGTACCTTGTGGTGCTTTGTAGCCACCTTGGAGAGCATATAGACCGATCATGCTTACAAAGCAGCTCACAACACCAAAGTAGACGACGTGTTGCATGGAATGGGCACCTTGTTTTCCAATCTTGCGAACAATCACATATGCCTAAATAAAGGAAACAAAAAAAGGGAGAAAAAAAAAAAAAAAAAAAAAAAAAAAGTTAACAGGAGACCTTCAGATCCCGCAAGATGCTTAAAAGTCCGAACGTCATGGGAAAATATGCATGTTGATGTGCAAAAAATACATGTACAGGAAATCAAGAGAGAAAAGAGGTCGGATTTTTTTTTTTTTGCGCAGTATGCAGATCAAAGAATTGCTTTTGTTTCGGAGAAAGATTGGGTTTGTCTTTTGCATCGCCAGATCCGCTAGTGCCTGCCGTATTTTGTGTGTTGACAAATCCAGCTCAGCATAGCATATTAAATGACCCTTTTTTTTACTATTAGTGCTATTGGAATCTCCCCTTTTCCCTTTTTTTTTTTTTTTTTTTTTTTTTATTGTAAAAATGACTTACCACAGCGGAGCACATTGCTCCACAAATCCCAGCCAAAGCACCATAGAGTCGATGATGATCTTCTCCTTGTCTCTGTAGCAACATCATCATGACAGCGGACGAACTATTGTCGCTGAAGCTCTTTGGATCCTGATGAAACAGGACTGAGGGCTTCGCGACCAAGATGACTCCAATCATCGAAACCACAGAAGCCAACATATCCAATGGACCGAAAGGCTCTTTGAGAACAATCCTACCCAAGATCGCCGTGAAGACAGGTCCCAAAAAGAAGATGACGGTCGCATCTGCCAGAGGCATGACACTCAACGCATAAAAGAAAAACCCCAATCCACAGGATCCTGCCAATCCACGACAGAACAACAAAAACCGAACGCCTTTATTTCCAAAGGGTGAAACATTGAGGCATCGACAGGCTATAACACCAAGAAATGTTTGCACAACACCTCGAAAGAAAACAATCTCAAAAGAAGGAATGGTCTTCGCGGTCAGAGAGACCAACAGGGACATAAAACTGAAAAATAAGGCGGAAAGGGTCATATAAAAAAGACCCCTCGTCTCTTGATGGCGTTGTAGAGCTGCTGCTACTGCTGTAGTTCTATCTTTAGTAGCTTCAGGTGAAGCAGAAACCACAGTACTTGAGGAAGTTAAAGTGGAGGGGGTATAGGGTGTATCGTTGGCATTGGGTTTGCTATGTAAAAGAGGGCTAGATTCACTATGGGCTGTCATGATTCAAAGGAGGTGAAATAGATACGGTGACCTTGTGGATGAAAGAAACAAAAAAAAAGAAAAAGAAAAAAAAAAAAGAAAAGAAAAAAAGGAATGAGTGGAGAAAACGAGAAGTCAAGTCGTTGCTTCGAGTGGTGGAAAAGGCAAAACTTTAACGCTCCTCCAAAGGCAAGGATGCAAGGTAAGTAGACAATGATCATGTGACTGACTTTGCCACCCTTTGACCTGAAATAAAAAAAAAAAAAAAAAAAAAAAAAAAAGAGAAGGTTTACCCGTTGTCACATGAGATCCTCAACAATGACAGTGATGTGTGAAGGTCGCACAGGGCTCCCTGGCGGATTAATACATATGGTGGCGCCTCTTCATTTATTCGCCCGCATCGGTGTATCAAATCTATGTACGATACGAAAAACCGCAATAAATTTTGTCCTGGGCCATCCTTCCTTCTTTTCATTTACTCATTTTTACTTCATTTCATTCCATTGGAAGTTCAATTCGTTCTCTCGTTTCTGTACTCTTATTTTAATATCTTTCAGAAACGTGGCAACTGTGCATCCCATTAAAATCTTGACTGATATTCAATAACTACCTGACTTTATGAGTCGCTTCTCCAGTATCGGCACGACCACTACAATGTACAACAGTGGGTCTTCATTCACGCACAGTTCTACACCCCACCCGAAAAGCGATCTGATCATGGCTCCAAAACGTTCACTTCCTCCACCACCCCCTATTCCTTCATCAACAGCTACACCACCAAAACGACCAGTACCATCTCTCCCTACAACAACTGATGATGAACGATTACCCCAGGCTGCAGCTACGTCTCCAAAGCGATCGCTGCCTCCACCACCAACGCCACCCACCAGTAGAGAGCACAGTAGCATAGCACCGCCGCCCCGGTCATTACCACGCCCGCTCTCTGTTGTCTCTCTTACCAAGCCCAATCGACCTATACCCTCTATCCCAGCACCATCTCATACCCACATCGAAAGCGAAGATAATGAGAAAACTCTCCATGCTCCTACAACTCCTGAGACCCCAACCGGGATTGCGCCAGTACCATCGCCGCGTCGTCTCAGTATTATTGAAGGACTGGCCAAACCACCAATCATTCGTCCGTCATCCATGGTTTCTGTCAATTCAATCCGAACATCTGAAAAACATACCTCTTCTATTTATGAAGAAGACGAAGAGGAGCATGGACCAGTGAAGGTGCAAGAGCAAGAGCAAGGGCCAAGGGAGGATAACGCACCAATGTCTCCGATACATTCAACGACTATGCCTGCTGTACCTTGGTTAGCTGAACTGGAAAACAGGCGAGCTGGATTGAATTCTACTAAGAAACCGCCAGCCGAGCATTCAAGTCATATCTCTTCAGATTCTGCTCAAACACCTCTCGAATCTTCGAAACGAGTCATCTCCACTTCAAAATCACCTCAAACCTTAGTAACGAATGGATATCAGAAAAATCTGGTCCCTGTGCCCTCAACACACGTTCATTCACTAAAACACACAACACCCACATCTCCAAAGCCAGTACCAGTATCAATAACCACGTCCTCCGTCACACAGACAACCGGTGTAGTTCTACCTAAACGCGCCGTGCCCCGATCCCCAGTTACTCCAAGGTCGTCAGAGTCAACGCAGGGAGACAAACTATCACCTATTCCTAACCGGTCGGGATCAAACATTTTGAAGAAGATTGAGGAGCTACATCTAAATGAAGAATCACCTGCACCTCCACACCCACCCTTGCCACCTTCCAAACCACGAAGATTACCCTGCATTACTCCAGTTCGTGATGATCAGACAGCGGAGCGTGTGCAACAAACGCAGTTCAAGATCGAGCCGCCTCTTCCTATCCCAGCACCTATACCACCATCTCTTCCACAAAGGCGCCCAACTATATCACAAAAACCAACTCCTCCTCCCCCTCCTCCTCCACGCCCTACGCTGCCGCAACGTCCTGAAACACTGCAACACCCCGAACCTCTTCAACGTCCAGAACTGCCTCGGCGACCAGAGTTACCTCAGCGTCCCCCTCTACCAAAGCGCCCTGGACAGCAAATGCAGCAGCAGCAGACTACGACACATAGCCATCATTCATCCTCACAGTCTTTCTCGAGCGTACAAACCTCAACAACCACAGTTAACGGGTTTTCCAGTCATTTTTCACAAAAGGCTTCAGTATCATGCACGTCATTGATTGAGCTTCAGTCAGGCGAAGATGCTGTCAGTGCACTCAATCGAACTTCACCAATGTTTACACCAGAATTCAATGGTGAGAGACTAGATCTAAGCCTAGCAGATTTTTCAGCGATGGACGACCATGCCAGGTCATGTCCACGGTCCGAAGAGGAAAGCATTGCTAGACTCTCTTACTATTTGACATCGCCCTTCCAAGGTGACCAAGTGGCACAACTGAGGACGATCTTTACATGGCTCGCTACTAATATTGAGTATAACATGAAGGGACTATTATCCGGTAACTTTGGCGATAACTCTGCCGAGACCGTCCTCCGAACCAAGACTGGAGTCTGTGCAGGGTTTTCAAATCTTTTCATGGCTCTTGCGGCTCCGGCACAGTTGGGTGTGACACAGGTGACGGGTGTTGCTCGTGGATATGGGGTCGAGGTTGGAGGTGACTCGTTGGGTGCAGGACATGCGTGGAATGCGGTAACGATTTCAGGAGAATGCCTATTAATTGATTCGACATGGGGTGCAGGAGCAGATGATCCGACAACGGGAATGAGCAAGATGTTTAAACCACAGTACTTCCTGATACGCCCAGAGTGGTTAATCTATAGTCATTGGCCAAATCAACCACAAGATCAATTTCTGAACCCACCTATTCATGTGGATGTGTATCGCGCGCTGCCTTTCCGAATGATAGATTCATGGACGCTGGGTATTGTCCCAATCGGAGTGAATAGCACGCACACGGTGTATACAGATAATGATTACTTTGAGCTTGAAATCTTGCTTGAGAAACAAGCATGGAATGGAGCAACTGCGTTCATGGCATCTCACCTGGACTGGAAGACTACAGGCGAAAGAATCAAGGCAGCTCGTCACTGGACTCGTGAAGATGAGAAGGGTATCATCATGACAATCAAATGTATTTGCCCCACACCAGGATTCGGGACACTGATGGTCTATGGAATGCCTGCGACTAGCACTGAAGGTCACTCAATCAACGTTCTGCAGTACAAGATCGTGAATAATGGTAGTGGGGCAAACGCAATGCCCATGATGGAGACGTATGATGTACTGGGGTTTTCGTTTTCAATCATGGAGCCTATTACAGCACGCGTTCAAAGTGGTGTTACACAGACCATCCGCGTCAAGATCTTTAATGTACAGAAGGGAGAAACGGCGCCTAGGCCCGTATTGGTGGGCGGGTTTATGCCTGATCCGATGAAGGAGATAGGACAAGGATTGTATGAGTTACAGAAGACACTGAGGCCTGGCGAATACAAGATTGGGTTCATGAAGGGCATCTCCATGGGTCTCCTTGGTGTCTTCCATGCAGTATAGAGTTTTTTGTATTAAGCTGCTTTGATAAAACAAAAATTAATTTGAAATATTTGAATTGATATTATTATTATTCTATTATTCTATTATTCTATTAATGTGATCATTATGATTGTTATTGAAATTAATTATCTCCTATCTTTGATATGATCGACAAACGTTTGGACCAATGATGGTGGCTAATAAAGAGAAAGAAGAAAGGAATTTAGACTTATGAATCGATGATCAAACGTGCATGGGTTTATAGCCACAAAGTTTTTTTATTTTTTTATTTTTTTATTTTTTTTTTATTTATTTATTTATTTATTTTTTTTTTTAAAGGACGGTATACTTACATCTGCAACAATGGCGAAGCGATTATCCCAGTCGACGATCAGCGGTTTCTTTAATAACCCTGGTTTACCATCCAAAGCCAGTTGCGCTTCTTTAATAGTGGATACCTTTGGAGCATCCTCCTTGAGAATCAACGATGCTCCTTTTGCCTCGGATCCATTGCCGAGATAGCGAATAATATCAGCTACTTGAGCATGCGTTGGAGGGATCTTCTTTGATTGAACCACATCCACGTCAAACTTGTGTGTAATAGCTGCTCTCTTCAGAAGCCGCAAGGATTCTTTTGAGAGCTTGCAGGTAGGGTCATGAAAAATGGTAATCATGGTACTCTTCGGAAGCCGGAATGACATTTTGAAAAGGAAAGGAATGTTTCTTTTTTGTTGTTGTTATTGTTGTTGTGAAATGAGAACAAAGCAAGTTTAAAAAAAAAAAAAAAATGAACGCATGAATTCGAAAATGATTTTTCCTTTTAGGAAAAGGGGATCTAGATCATGTGACCAACACATAACGTAGATGTGTGATATGTATGTTTTTGTTTTTTCTTGCATAATGGGATCTTATCTGATATGAAGGCAATATTTTTAATGAAGACAACAAGATGAGAAAGAAAATAGTACAACGTTTTCTATCCGTACAAATAGACGAAGAAAGAAGGGATCGGATAGAGATATTTCTCCACCGCGAGAAAGAACAAGTTGAATAAACTAATAAACTCGTAAAGTATATGTTAAAGAAAAAAAAAAAAGAAAACCTCCTCATTTAATCAGATTCCTCATCCTCATCCTCCTCGTCATCCTGGGCCTTCTTAGCATCGTAGGCAGCCTTCTCGGTGGCATACTTGGCCTTGGCTTTCTCGTGCTTTACAACGTAAGGCTAATTTTTGTTTTTGACAAGCAAAAAAAAAAAAAAAAAAAAATTTAGCAACACGCGACGCGTCACAAAAACAAAAAAAAGTCAAAACGGATTTAAGCAATTTGGGTCAACTTACAGCCTTCTGGTCTTCAGTGTATGCCCTCCACTGCTCTCCGAGAAGACGTCCGATCTCACCTAAAAAAATAAAAAGGAATGAACGCGTCAGCGAACATATGCAGCCAGCCACATATTCAGTTAGAAAGCCTTATTCACTATACTTCAAAAAAAAAAAAAAAAGGCTATTTTTTTTTTTTTTTTTTTGCTTTTTCACCGTATTTCACGATGGATCCTGAATGACTTACCGAAGGATGAATCAGGGTTTTGAGCCTTCACCTTCTCGCGCCATTCCTCACAGAACAAGAGGTAGGCAGACATAGGATTCTTGGGAGCATTGGGGTCCTTCTTGGCCTTTCTCTTCCTCTTCTTGACTTCCTCGTTCTTGCCACGCTTTGACACTTTGGCGTCTTTCTTTGCGACCTTGGGCATTATGCGTTATCTATAATAGTCAATTTTTTTTATTTTTTATTTGGTTTGTCAGTCATCTCAGCTCCCAGATCAGTTTTTTTTTTTTTTTTTTTTTTTTTTTTACCCGTCACCAGACAGACACCCACGCAAAAGCATGTTTGCAAAATTGACGTGGATATGTTATTTATTCCAAGTGCAATATTTGATTTTTTTTGTGTGAAGCAAGAAGCTCCGAAATATTGTGTGGGAGTGGATGTAGGAGTGTATATGTATGTCTGTCTGTCTTTTTATATTTTTTTATTTAGCCTTTTATGACGGGTTAGGGATGAGAAAGTGAGATGAGAATGAGGGATGGTGGCTCGGGTATGGGGATGAGCCTTGGTCCGTTCCAGCAGTGAGGATGAATGATATGGATATGAATTTTCTCCTCTCGATCGCCTCTTTAGTTGGCGATAATAAAAATCAAGCCTGTGTCTTGTGGTTGTTTAACATATTACGAGCATATGGAGGATATGATTACTTACAATATGGAGTTTTCCTTGGGAGTAGAGTGGAGTGAGTATATGTGGTAGTATAGAGAGAGAGTGTGGAAGTAGTAGAGAGAAGAGAGAAAAAAATTCAGCGGGGGGAATGCGGGTTTTGGCTGTCCTTTTGTGAGAGAGCAGACAGATGGCCCAGCAAAAATTGAGCGAGGGGCATTTGTACCAGCGTGACCTATACTGAGACTATAGTTACATTATTGCGCTCTATTTGGACAGGATCTTTCGACACTGTGCTACTTGCACTCCTACTTTCTCTTACTTTTCTTACACTCACAAACTGACTGACTTCGATTGAGTATTTTATTACTATGTTGAACTATTCTGTAGATTGTATGAATTGTGTATATGTGATCGTAGTCAACACCGCACCACACACATGCACAATTCAACTGAGCCAAAAAAAAAAAAAAATTTTAAGAGAGGGGAGAGTGCACTGTGATTCGTTCTTCCTGTGTGTGTATATGTGTGGTATATGTGAGTGCTATTTCTGCAGGCTCGTCTCATTCAAATCCACTACTGCTGGCTGTATGCAATCGCTGCTGTCTCCAACAATGTCCTTTTTTTGGCTTGCAGACAAGGTTGACATACATTCATTCATACACAGATCCATCCCTTTCCTCCTACAAAAAAATAAATAAATAATATAACAGAACAGTGATTGGGACTAGACCAAGCTGGTGAACCTATTATATGTCATATACAGGCAATTCATTATACTATATCTCACTCATAATAGCACTCAGTAGCATAATAACAATTATATATTTTATTCCAATACTTCCGTGCGAATCTAACGACCAAGGGGGTAGGGCGAACGAGGAACAAAGAGAAAATGTCTGGAGCAAGGATACGGCAGAGAACGGATAAATACACAAGCCCTCGCCAATTCTATCATAATGTGTACTCTATTATTCTTATTCTCTTAATATCGCTGCGGCTCACCATATTATAACCTTGAACATTCACATTCACACACAAATCAACACATTTGCATACAAACAATGGGATCACTCCATGTATACACCATGTACTGGCACTTCCCTGTCCATCTTTCCTTTCTACACCCATAAACATCTACGCACAACTTCACAAAGACCGAGGAAGGAAATATGAATGTATTTGTGAGCTTCTTTTTTTTTTTTTTTCCTTGCACCAAGGAGTTTTCAAATCAAGTGGGCAATGATAAATTGTCTTGGACACATACCACATTTTGTTTAAATGTACAAAAGTGATTGAATCTTGTTCTTGTCATAGATAAACAATATCCCGTTCAATATTACGTTTTCCCCATGTCTGCTGTAAAAAAAAATACAGTGTAACCTTTACGTTAGATGCAGTTAGAACACAATGCTCAGTAAAGGTTCTTACATGTGTTTAGTTCCAATATGTAGTCAGTAAAATCAGTCCTGATCACTTTAGTACCGAATACGCGGAGCGTCAACAAAGACATCGTGGGGCGCATAAATATAAACTATTTTGTCATTGACTCAACCAACCTCCACAAATGTGAACACACAGGTGCATGGCACGTACGTATGATAAGATTAAATGAAGACGGTTGATTACGCTTGCATTTTCTTCTTCATCTAAGAGCTAATAAACAACATGATCTAAGGGCCCTAAGTACATGTAAACGACGAAACTCTAAATCTCGGTTTTGTTTTTGAGGAATCCCATTCTCATTAATTCGCAGAAAGGTGATGATAAAACGTTATGCGATAATAAATGTTTTCAAATATCTCATCCGAGACAATTTTACTTTTACGATGCTGAACAACTGTCGGTGACCATTTCTTATGGTGACTTTTTCAGAGTCATTTAAAAATGAGCTGAGAATGACGAATGAAAGGTAGAGAGGAAAGGATCCTTCATTCTCAGATAGTCCAAAAGATGGCGCAATTCATTAGACAAGTCCAGATTCCCAGTATGATTTCTCAGTATGATCAATTGGAGCCTTGGCTATCAATCAACTCCTTGAGCAGCCAAGTGCCTTGTGTCTGTAGGCCTATGTGGAGAACATGTTGATCCTGCGACATGTTACATCCTTTGCTTGTGAAACAGAGCGTCACAAACACTCCTTTTTTTTTTTTTTTTTTTTTCACTGAATGCTTCATCTTTGACCACGCATCTACTTCAAAATTCATTTTAAACTTTTCTCGTCATGTCCGAGAATCGAGGCATTGATTATCAGCCGCTTCATTCAGAGGTACTGGACTCTCCGGCATACCGTCTTGGTAACCCACCACACACACCAGGAGCAGACCAGTCACCTTTTGGCGGACAAGGGGGCCCGGACGGAGAGGACGATGAAGAGCGTGAAGGGACCCATGCATCAGAGATCCAGGAGTTAGTTAGGCCATCAGAGCGAGAGTTCGACGAACATCTTCGTCAACAACAAATTTTTAGGATAGATTCACAGGATCATGACAGAAGTAATGAAAAATCAAACGAAGAGGACACTGAAGATTGGACCATTAGGATACAGGCGTTCTTTTGTGCAGTCGTGCTTGGTGTTTCAACTCACTTTACATTGCGCATCACAGGGCCACTGAAAGATGTGCTCAAGGAGGTATAAATGAACTTTACTTACTATGTGTGTGGATGTGTAGGCTTCTATAGGATAAGATTGCTAATGGTCAAATCCTTTTTTTTTTTTTTTTTTTTTTTTTTTATTTTTTTTATTGTAGAACATGAACATTACCAACACACAATTCTCACTATTACAGTCATCGTTAACATTGTTCCCCACACTTATCCCACTTATTGGAGGCCTGTTAATCGAGCGCTATGGGACAGGGCCTAGTTCGATCGCATTTACCTCGATTGTCATTTTAGGACAGCTTATTGCGATTTTGGGTTGCTGGACGCGCTCTATCAGAACCATGATTATAGGATATTGTCTATTTGGGTATGACATCAAGTTGCATATAATGTTAATAAGGCCTGGTGAAGGAGTTCTAACTGCTTTTATTGCATAACCTGGAGCAATGATGGTTCTGGCACTAAAAATGAATGCTTATACGCTTTATTATCTATCCACAACCTTTAATAACGTATGAAATAATACAGCCTAGGAGCAGCCCCTATTACTATCATCCAAGAAACTATTTGGGTTAGGTATTTCCGGAAGCATAACCTTGCTTTTGTCTTGGCATTGGGGTTGACTAGTGGAAAAGTGGTACGGCATACTGACTGGCCGTCTTTTTTTTAGCTATGATCTTGGCTGTTGGCAGAAAAGCAGAAAAGCAAAAAAGCTCACAGAACTCTTATTTGTGGCGGGGTTTGATCTTTCGAAATGAAAGGCAGGATTCTTAGCGCTTGCAACATCGGTTCCTCTAAGTACTTTACAGCCTTTTGGATTCGTCACGCCCTTCGTAGTAGCATTGATTATATCCGTAATTGCATGGGTGATGAATATTGTGTTTTTGTTACTTCTTAAAAAACCGAAGAAGGACGCCGACACTATGACCAAAATTACGATCCTACTGAAAGAGAAACGGACACATCTTGGCTGGAGAGAAGTATATGGGTTCTCCACTTTATTGTGGTCATTGCTGACGATCAGTTTCCTGGTCGGGGCAAGCTGGAACCCGTTCATGCATCAAGCAAGGTACAGTCCCTGATGGCAGTAAATTAAAGCAGATTGAAAAACACTGCTGAGGACGTACAGACTGACACGCGTCCCTTCTTTTTTTTTTTAAAAAAAAAAAAAAAAAAAAAAAAACAATCGTGATCTATAGTAACATCGTAAAGCATCGCTACGACCTTGACGACAAACAAGCAGCCTGGGAAGCCTCAATTATCTTGGCAGTTCCTCCGATTATTTATCCTTTCCTTGGAACATTCATTGATAATGTTGGAAAGCGTGCATGGTTACTTTTAGTGACAGCGGGCCTAATCATTAGCACACACCTTATTCTTCTCGTACCCTTCACGACTTACGCCATTCCCCCAACCATACCCATGTTCCTATTCGCGCTTTCTCTGTCACTGGGGACTCTCTCTATTGTCACTAGTATGCCTGTGCTTACAAAACATGTTCCTACAGGCCTGGGACTACATCGTTCTATTGATAGCATTGGTGCCACTCTGTTCGGAACCATTGTAGGGATGATGCAAGATTTTACGGCTGTCGAAGAAGATGGCATGGGAATATCCGAAAGCTTTTTCGATCGCCTTTATCATCACTTTTTCCCGCCTCAAGAAGACAAACTACAGCAGGAGCGCGAAGACATCCAACTATTAGGCCTATTTCTATTTGTAGGAATTGTATTATTCCTTGCATGCTCAGTGTTTGTGTGGGGCGATTACCATTGGACTGATGGAGAAGGCGGCAAGACAGGCCTTGTCAATGGCGTATATAACAAGGATGGGTCTTCAAGTCGAGTCCCGTCGAAACGTTCAAGAAGGAACCGAAGGCGACGGCGAAGGAGCCACGAAGTCCTGGAAGCTATGACTATGGAGCCCATCTTTGAGTTAGAGGACGAGCCGGATGCGGAAGAGATGTCAATGACTGAAATTGGAACAAAGGACCCTGGATCCCCTCGACCCGCTGCTCAGCAAAGGATGGGAGCAAGTGTAGTTAATAATTTATCACAATCACCATCATCAAGCCAATATCCTGCAGCTCGAAATCGCGACCAAGATGGCGATAGAGATATAATATATGGCCATGACCGGGTACGACATGAAAGCGATCGTCTGCGCGAGGATTATTCGTCTTCCTCAGACGAATCGGACGAAGAGAGTGGGGAGCATCGATTCGGTGTACACATTGAAAGTGGCGAGGACGATGTGCCACAGTATAAAAAAAGACAAGCGCATTTTTGGATAATGGTGTGGTCTGTGCTACTTGTGACAAGTTGGGCCGTGTTTGGAATTGGTGTATCACAATAGAGGGCTATAACAATAAAAAGTCACTTTTTTATATTTCTCCCCTTTTTACTCTTTACAGAAGTTTGCCACCATTCATTTCAACAACGTGCAATGTTGCGCATTCAACGGATTCATCAATGTTTTAGGAATGGGGATAGCTCGGCTCGCCTATTTAGTGTCTCGACTCAGAAGAACTTACAATATGGATCGGGTGTCAACCGAGGAGCACAGGCGTTGGGACAAGTAACGCGTGGAGTTTTACCAGCACCGAGGACAACTTTTAGACTATATACTACTGAAGCTTTGTTGGCTCAGAATGAGAATAATGTTGTAAGGACGAACCCTTCTCCTAACGCTACTCGGATATCACGGAAGAGCCGTGTAAGTTCTCTGACCGAATTAGAGTCAGAGAAAAATGTACTGACTGAAAGGACTATAATCTCACCCAGAAAAGAAGCGCCAACAACAGCAACAGCACCAGCACCGGCAACAATAAAAAAGTCCACCCGCAACAAAAAATCAACTGTTCATGATCAAGAAGGGAAGGTGATAGCCAACAAACCAAATGTCGTCACTGCTGATGAGCCAGCGAAGAAGACAAAAGCGACTCGGACTCGAAAATCATCTAAATCAATCAAAGTAGCGGAAGAGCCTATTGCTACCATGGTGCCAATAAGCCCACCTACGCCAACGAAACTGCGCCCCTATCAACAGGAATGCATCGACGCATGCCTTTCAAATTTACAAAAGGGCACTATGCGACAGATTGTCTCACTTCCTGTCGGAAGTGGCAAAACGGTAATGCCCAGTATATGAGGTGATTGTTCTTCAGAAAGTGAATTGAAGGCATAGAAACTTACATGAAAGCCTTTTTTTTATTTATTTTTTTATTTATTCTTCAATTTATACTCATCTACAGGTCATTTTTTCACACCTAATGAAAAAAGTTCCCGCGCCATTCCCAGGTGCAAACAAGACATTAGTCTTGGCTCATCGACAGGAGCTTTTAGAACAGACCCGCTCACATATTCTCCGCAATGGCGAAGGGCTGGTAACATTTGATTACGAGAAGCCATTTAAGATCCTCAATTTTTTACCAAATAGCTCAACGATCGAATGATTTCTTTTTTTTTTTTTTAAAAAAAAAAAAAAAAAAAAAAAAAAAAAAAACGCACATATTAGACTGTCTCAATAGATCAAGGAAAGCGTAGTGCAGATATGAGTGCAGATGTGATTGTGGCTAGCGTTCCTACGCTGGGACGAGCTGGGACACCACGAATACTGAAGTATAATCCTAAAGAATTCAAGTGCATCATTATCGATGAGGCAAGTGCATTTTTTCGCATATTGACTGCAAGACTTGGCATTGAATAATGGCTAGTGGCTGACAATTGTTCCACGCTTCTATGGTTTGGGGCCAACAATGCTAGGCTCATCATGCAGCTGCAGAGTCATACATCAGGATTCTGGAACATTTCGGAGCACATACACCAAATACTCACATCTTCGTTTATGGCTGTTCAGCAACAGTACGGCGTCACGATGGATTAATGCTCCGAGGCGCATTTGATTACATCTCATATCACAAGGGTTTCATAACTATGATTGAAGACAAATGGTAATATGAGCTTTAGTTCGGATTCCATCATTGAATGTATTCAAGTGATCTAGAGCTGAATGGTTGAGTTTATGAAATTATCACATGGAATGCTGATTGCTTGCTTTATTTAGGCTTTGTGGCCTTCGTGTATCAGCAATCCAAACCGAGTTTGATTTACGAGATGTTAAGGTTAGGGGGGACGATTTTGCGCAAAAAGAACTTTCTATCAAAGTCAATGACCCTATTCGCAACGACATCGTTGTCCGGAGCTACATGACATACTGCGGTAATGGATATGCCCATATATTGTTTAGCCAAATCGTGCTCATTATTGCGAATCGACTTAATTTGGTCCGGTAATATCTCCAACCATCAACTAACCTCGCTGTCGTTAATTTTAGCGGGACGCAAGTCGACAGTTGTATTCGCTGTCGACATTGCTCACCTAGAAACACTTGCAGAAACGTTTCGGAAATATGGATACGACGCACGAGGGGTTTCTAGCAATACAAGTGACGAAGAGCGGGCACGGTTACTACGAGATTTCCGTGAACAAAAGTTCCCTATAATCGTCAACTGTGGTATCTTGACCGAGGGCACAGGTATGATCCCGTACAGAGCTTTGTGCTTGCTCATGAGTTGATGTACTCCAATGTATTTAACTGAAGCACATGTTTCCTTAACATTACCTTTCTATTTCAGACATTCCTGGAATTGATTGTATTTTGATGGCGAGACCTACAAAATCAAATGTTCTCTTCTTACAAATGCTTGGCCGTGGTATGAGGCTACATCCTGGCAAAGAAGACTGCCACGTCTTGGACTTTGTGGACATTGTCAAAGGCGAGGGCCTTGCTAATCTACCAACATTGCTTGGACTAGATGCCAGTGCCATAGCTAATAGTAAGTTCAATATTATGCTGTATACTTAATACTGACGAACATCACAATTAAAGCTACCCTCTATATCATTTTCATTAATCTTTACATAATATGTTTGAATCCTTGTAGAAACAGCGGCCATTAGCAGTCAAGAGGATGTCGATGCTCTCCAAAAGGAGCAGATCACCACACTTGAGACTGAGATCGCCCAAGCTGCAACTGCACAGTACTCAGAAGAGACAGAAGTGGTGGAGTCAATAAATCCTATCACAGGTCACAAGGTGGCACGTATTCGTGTGCTGGAATATGAAAATCCCTATCAAATCTTGAACGACTGTAGTGGAATGCCAAAACGTCTGTGGAATATGTCCCCTAATGCGTGGGTGAATGTAGGACCAGATACATTTGTGCTCAACGTCCAATCACTATCGCTCAAGATTGAAAAATCACCCGAGGATGGTCTGTTTAGATGCCAAAAACGCGTGATGATGGCGCCAGCGGTGGATAAAAATGCTGCATCGCCTTTTCAAAAGAATTACTATTATGCGTCTGCAGCTGCCGCAAAGAAGAGGATGGAGGATGAAGGCATCGATGATAACAATCAAGAGGGTGGTCCGTCAAGGCACTTTATGACTAAAGCAACCATGCTGCCTATTGAATCTGACACATTACAGGACTGCCTTCGTGGAGTAGATACGTGGGTCGCCAAGAACATTGGGCACTTTCCCGATATTTTGGGACGACATGCCCGATGGCGCAAGAAACCAGCAAGTGAATCACAGTTGAGGTTTTTGCGCAAACTAGGATATGACCATGACGCAATCCAAGATGAGGATGAGGCCGAAGTAGATGATCCAGCGGCAAAGGAGAAGATTAGACAACTCAAAGCTCAGCATAGGCCTTTAACGAAAGGACAGGCGGCAAACATGATTACACGCTTGACGAATGGGGCGGGTAAGTGGTGGGAGCAGAGCAAAAAATTCAGAATCAAGAGAGCCAAACAGCTAGCAAAAGAAATTGGTGTAGATGTAGGACCCATTCCAAAACATATTGACATTTAGAAATAGTAGAAAATACATTTCTCTTTACCACTACTACTACCACTTTATTAATTAATTAACTAATTACTACTCGTCCTTGATAAAAAGGAAGGAAATGTAACCAGCTTAGTTCTTGGGTGGAGAAAAGGGCTGCTGCTGAACTTGAATAGATCCTGTGGGTTGCTGAAGGGGCGCCTGAGAGTAAGGCGAAGCTGGTTGTGAGTAAGGTGAAGCGTTGTAGATGGGTTGGGGTGACATGGCTTGTTGAGGAACAACTTGCTGAGCAGGAACCAAGGTGACAGCAGTACCATAGGCCATGACTTCAGTCATTCTAAAAAAAAAAAAAAAAAAAAAAAAAAAAAGAAACGCGTTAGAAGTTTAAGATTTAAACCTGAGAAAAAAAAAAAAAAAAAAAAAAAAAAAAAAAACGCCTTGAATTTTACCCCTATCATATCATGAGTTTGATAAAAATGCCCATTAGTTTTTATTAGCTTAGTTTGTAAAGTTCATGCAATAAAACATAAAGCAGTATTCTTTTTTCATTTTTCACGTGTGTATCTAAATTACCTGAATGATCTCCTGGCCAGTAAATTGAACTCCAATGACAGCATTTCCACCAGCCGCGGCAGCATGCTCCAGCATCCTGAGAAAGGCACGTTCTCGGGCTTTCTCAGCCATTTCGATATAAGTAGAGCTCTCACCACCAGCCAGAGACGCGAAAGCACCAATCACTGCTTTTCCGGCCTTGCCAACAACAAAAGAAAAAAAAGAAAAAAGAAAGAGTACACGTGTCAACGTGGGTGTGCAGGGGGGGGGGGGGGGCTGTGTTTGCGTCCCAGCATTATTATTCTCTGGTTAAATTTTTTTTTAAAATGTCCATTACATTAGGGTTCCTAACGGTCAGCCTATTGATGTTATAGAAAGAAACATTAATGTCAATTAGAAAGAGGAATGTTCGATATTGCCGATATTGTTTTTGGCTGTTGGAACAAGTAACTTTAAAAAAAAAAAAAAAAAAAAAAGATCCAACAGCCTTAGAAAAACAACGCCCACAAGATGTTTATTCTCCTCTATTCCAATGAAAAGTTGTTTATGGATATCACGCAACTTGCCCTCGAACTACGCCATGACAGGCTGCAATATGATATCCCGGGTAAGTAAAAGCGGTTGTGGTAAAACGGCGGTCGACGGAGCGAACAGGTTGAGCCATTGCAATAGTCTGAAGTGGATGAGGCGAGGGAGATGAAGAAAGTAAAGAAGAAAGATGAGCGAACAAGCTGTTGGAAAACAAACACACCTCCGCGCTTTTTTTTTTTTTGCATTCATGTCTTATGATTGGTGGCTTATTATGCATGGATGGGATGATGGGAGGAAAGGAAAATGCTTAACGTCCGTTCACTTATTTGCACTCGCCCAATTCATTTCCCTCCCCTTTTCTATCCTATTCATTGACTGCCCTTCTATTCGATTGTCAATTTCAATTCCTCTCAACGCATTCAGAAAACAACTTGCAACTATATTCAGAACAAAGAAGAGGAAAAAAGAAAAGAAAAAAGCAAAAAACTCGTCTTATTATTTCAGGAACCACCGAAACAGAAACACCAGCAACTCCCCTCCACTTCCTCTCCTTTCTCTCGTCTTCTTTTATTCTACATGTTTGCATGACATTTCTTTTTTTTTTTTTTTTTTTTTTTTTTAACTACTTGGCTACCAATCAGCAAAACAATTGGCTATTATTTTAACACGACCACGCCCACTTAAAAACATAATTGACATTCCTCGAAAGCTTTTTTTTTTTTTTTTTTTTTTTTTCCGCAATAAATGCCAGCGACACACACAAGCATTACATGGCCTCCAGCAACGGAGACACACATCGTCACAACAGTTTGGAATGGATCAATCATTTCAATACCCGCCTATCAAACTGCTAATGTCACATTATTTCCCGGTTTCACCTTGACGACTACAACGACCACAAAACCACCACCGACGACAGTCATAGGAGCCAATCCTCCTCCTCCTTTTGGAGCTCCAGCGTCTGCCGAATCCGACTCTGAGGATGGATCATCTTCTAGAGCTGTCCTTTGGCGGAACTGGACTCTTGTATGTCTCGGAGTAGTCATCTTGGCCACCGTAGGAGGCCTCGCACTGAAAAGGTACAGGAGTGGATGGACTAAGAAACAGGAACCAGGGACGTTTGCTCCTTTTGATGAAGATGATGGTGGGGGCACAGGCGG
Source organism: Lobosporangium transversale (assembly GCF_002105155.1). Classification (NCBI taxonomy): domain Eukaryota; kingdom Fungi; phylum Mortierellomycota; class Mortierellomycetes; order Mortierellales; family Mortierellaceae; genus Lobosporangium; species Lobosporangium transversale. Next base: position 441,673 of record NW_019028993.1, read on the forward strand.
AGGCGGAGGATCAGGCGGAGGGGGAGGCACCTCGTCAACAATACCGGGAAGTGCCATTAGTTTGGTCACCGTGAGTGGTCAAAATCATCAAACAGTAAATTCTAATAATAATGTTAGGGAACGGAGGAATTCACAACCTATACCTCGAGCATTAGATTTGGAAAGGAGTTCAAGACCTTAGATTTAGTACCTGGAGTGGTGCTGAGAGAGAAAAAGAGAAAGAGAAAGAGAGAAAGCAGACATTTAGAACAGCATGACAGGCTAACCCGATAAAGGATAATTGCCAACTGCTTCCAAATCTCCTCAAACTCAAATGTAATTACGCTTGAAGTTTATTCATGTCAAATAAAAGTAAAAAAAAAAAAGCCACTGTCTGCATTGGACCTGAAGTCAATTCTTCGCGCTTTTACTGCTTTACTCATTAACACAGACCCTCGTCTCACTTGACTGTCATGTGTAAATGATTCCCATCACAATCTATCAATAATTTATCTCATAAAATTTGAATATGTGATAGTCAAATGAAAATAAAGCTTTTTCTTTTTTTCTTTTTGCATCTACCGCGTAATGTAGATAAAATGACGCGCGTTCGCCATAATGCTTTGTAAGAGAATGGATCTAACGCGATGGAAAGCCACGGAATGAAAAAGGAGCTACATACAAGACTTCAGTAAATGATAATGTGCATCCAAATGATCGACAGAAGATCCTTCTTATTGCGCAGACTTCATCTGGCGATGTGCGCCACCAATTTAAAAGTGAACACTGCGGAGATCAAGGCTCTTTTTTTTTTTTTTTTTTTTTTTTTTCTATCCATTGACATTGATCATTGATTGATCGACCTTGCGCAGTGCTTGCTTCACTTCCTCGTTTTGGCTTGTAATTGCCGCAGGAAGTGTCAATTGATGATAGCAAGGTCCAATTATAAAGGGACTTTCAGATTTGTCAGCGGCCTCGACATGCGCTTTTTTTTTTTTCCCCTCAGACTGTGCTTAACTTGGCTTTTATTCTGTGGCCCTTGTTTACCTTTATTTATTTATTTGCGCTTTGTCGCAAAAAAAAAACACTAACTGGATGCAAGGCGCTTTTAAAATCAATAATGCTTTCTACTACATTCCGTCTTGGTTTACTGTTATCAAGACGCGCAGTCGTCGTTAGTTTACTTTGAGGTAATGGGCTGTAACATTGTGTCTTGTACTGAAAGTGGGACAACCTAAGACTGAAGTATTCGAATATGGACTTGTCAACGTGATTAGGGATTGAGTAGTTTCTAACACGGCCTGATCAATGCATGGTAACCTGTGCCAGCAAGCGATCTGTAACATTGAAAATTAATAAATAGAATAAATAGGATAAATGATAAACATCTATACATGGATAAATAGCCATCAGAATAAGAATGATGTCAAATGATGTTTGCAAAGGCATATTACACGGACCCTTTTTTTACTTCTAATAATTCTAATAATTCAATAATTCTTAACCGAGAAATCAATATCAGGGCACGCGTTCGAATAAATACCTCGATCTAAATATCAACACTTTCTTCTCTCTCTCTTTTTTTTATCCTTAGACAATCCTTTTTATCCCCCAAACACCTTTTAAAAACCTGACCTAGCAGTCCTATACCACTCCTGAGCAATTTACTTGAATATATTCTATAGCCATGGTTTCCTCTCCCATTTCTCCACTGTCTCCAAACTTTGACACATCGCACTCTCCTACTATCATTGATCTTCGTTCATCCGCAAAAGGGCCTGACAAATTCAAGCAAGCCAGCAAGAATAATGTACAGAATACGTACCCAAGTCCTCCATCGGCTGCCCAAGAGCTAAACCAGGAAGCTGACGTGGTCGAGCTTCGACTTGATGCCCGTGCAGAGAGCCCATCCTCATCCTCTGACTCGGATAGTATGATGGATGCAGCTTCGTCTGGAGATGATACTCTTGAGAATGACAGCAACAGCAGTGTCTCAGATCTTGAGGACAACGTCATGGCAGCCGAATCAGCTCCGGCATTTGATCTGCCAAAGATGATCATATCCGGACTTTGTCCTGCAGCTCCTGGTGCACCCAAGACAATTCCCACGATGGTTCTTTACGATGATCGTGGCCTACAGCTGTTTGACGACATTACGTATTTGGACGAGTATTACCTCACACAGGACGAGATCGACATCCTTGAGCGCGATGGCGATAAGATTGTTGAGCTCATTCCAGACAACAGTGTTGTTGTGGAGCTTGGTGCAGGGTAATTGTCCATCCCTGAATTTATTCGATCACTTTGTTAATCTTATATTTTGAAACACGTTCACACATCATTACACCAGAATGACAGACTAAAAAAAAAAAATTATATTGTGTATTGTAATTGATAGTTCTCTTCGTAAGACAGTGCTGTTGTTGAATGCGCTCGAGAGGAAACGCAAGAACATTCGCTACTATGCGCTTGACCTGATGTTGGATGAATTGACCAAGGTGAGCTTTAAAAAAAAAAAAAAAAAAAAATTAAAAAAAATCGTCATTTGACGCCATCTTTGGACTAAAAAAAGTGCTCATGTATTCATGTGTATTTCGCGCATCCCTCCCTTTTACGATCAATGTCCATTGAATATGTAGTGCAGTTGAATTGTCTCCTTTTCCCCTTTTCCATTTGGATAAAGCAACTGAGCCATTTGCTGTTCTATTTATTTCCCAAACAAGTTACTCCATTTTGCTCCATCCATTTCCATTGTCTGTCCCTTTTTTTAAATCTTCAAGGCTCCCACGGTCCTTGTTGCATTTTTTGAGACGGATGAGGCGCTATTTTTTTTTATTTGTTGTAGTTATGGTTTGCAACTTGGTCCAGGACCCATGAACGTGCGTGTGGTTTCGCGTTTGTGTCAGCCCAGCTCAATTGCTCTATTTATCCGAGCCATCCTTGCATGATCGCATTGTTGTATCGATTGTTTAGAGCCAAAGATTACGTATATGGGCCAGCAACAGTGCTTTGAAGCGAACGTGGGACTAGGCACTGGCCCCGTTTTTTTTTTTTTTTTTTTTTTTTTTTTTTAAAATTATATTTCCATTTTTCGCACGTATTCCAGACTGAAACCAATCCTTCTTGGCCTTCTATGCGTGTTACTGAGGCCATGAACCATCTTTCTCCTATGCACTCGGGTCTCTTTTGACACCTATTTTGCGGTGCATGTGTGTGAATGCACCTCTGTGAGCATTCAAGCATGGATGGGACACTTCAACCACAGTTTGCATAATTGCCTGAGTTTATAAAGTTTATGTCAATATTTGGATATCCCAGATTGACCCTAACTTACAAACATTTCTGTTTGTCCGTCTCCTGTATTTTCTTACTAGTCGCTCAAATCTCTCGGTAATTTCGTCAATGTCAAGACCGCAGGCCTATGGGGTACCTACGAAGAAGGTCTGGCCTTTGTTAGTTCCTTCGGATCAGACGTTCCTAAAACACTTGTCTGGCTAGGCTCATCTATTGGCAATCTGACCCGGGTAGAGGCACAAGAGTTTATTACTTCCTATCGCAAGACGCTCAATGTTGGTGATAACTGGATCATTGGGATCGATCGTCGTAATGATCCGCAAGAAATCACTATCGCATACAATGACCCGAAGGGTGTTACCCGCGATTTTATAATGAATGGCCTGGACCATATCAACGTCATACTGAAGCAGGACTTTATCGACCGCAACAAGTTCCAATATTTCGCTCAGTATAATGCCGAGCTCGGTCGTCATGAGGCTTACTATCAAGTGAAAGAGGCCCACGAGCTCGTTTACAAAGAGACGACGGAGTCGGGTATGGAAAGACAAAGTCGTATTCCACTTGTAAAAGATGAGCTTATCAATGTAGAATATTCGTACAAATGGTCCCTTGCAGAGACGACAGAGCTTTTTGAACAGACTGAGATGACCAGGATTGCCCAGTTCACGAGTCCCAGTAATCGATATGATCTTCATATTGTCCGCAAGACCCCATTCTATTTCAAGGCGACATCAGAGTCATCACCTGCATGCCCTTCGCAGCAGGAATGGACTGAGCTCTGGAAGTCCTGGGATTTGATCACCATGTCGATGATCCAACATCCATCGATGCTCTTGGAGAAACCCATTGCGCTGCGTCATCCCTTCCTTTTCTACTTGGGTCACATCCCTGTCTTTCTGGACACTCAGCTCTCGAGGGTGCTTAATGAAGAATATTCTGAGCCCAAGTATTTCAATTTGATCTTTGAGAGAGGCATTGATCCTGATGTGGATGATCCTACCAAATGCCATGCCCATTCAGAAGTGCCAGATACCTGGCCTGAAATCGAGTCCATCATTGATTTCCGCGATCGCGTCCGGAAACGACTGTTTGCAGTTATGGACAACAAGGAGAAGTATCCCATGACCCGCCGGCTAGCCCGTGTGTTGTTCATGGCGTTTGAGCATGAAGTAATGCACTTAGAAACCCTTATGTACATGTTGGTTCAATCACCCAACACTCTCCCTCCTCCATCACTTCCTGCGTCTTGGTCAACTACCAAGGCATCTACTACCAACGCTACAAATCCTTCACAGGCCCCTGTTGCTTCTTGGATTACTATTGATCCTTCTCAGCTGGATAAGGCTATCCTCACACTTGGTCATGATGATTCAGAAGCAGAAGATTTTGGGTCAAAGAAGAGCGATCTTCAGTCTGAATTCGGCTGGGACAACGAACATCCCTTGGTCACGACTAGAACACCACCACCAACTTTTAAGATCCAGTCTCGTCAAGTGACTAATACGGAGTATCTGACATATTTACAAGCAACAAGTGATGACTCCATCAAATTTAAGAAGGATGATCGGATTCCGGCTTCCTGGCTAATCAAGGATGACATTTTCATTAAGACCGTTTATGGACCCGCACCCATGTCTGTAGCAGGAGATTGGCCTGTGTCATGCTCTCAAATTCAGGCTAAGGGTTACATTGCATGGCTTTCTGAACAACGTGCTCAAAATTACGGACTTCCTACAGAGCATGAGCTCTCCATCGCCCTGAAACTGAAGCAATCAACTGCTCCTAGGACCGGTCTTGGAAACTATGGATTCCGTCAATGGTATCCAGCGCCAAATGAACAGAAGTCATCTATCTCTACTGGAACTGCAACCATTGCTGACTTCAGTGGCCCTGGAGCCTTATGGGACTGGACTTGCACACCTTTTGCTCCATTGGTAGAACGAGATGCATTTGAGACCTCCAAGCTGTATCCTGGATATTCAAGCGACTTTTTTGATGAGAAGCATATGGCCGTTCTCGGTGCATCTTGGGCAACCCATCCAAGGGTCGCAGAACGCCGTAGCTTCAGAAACTGGTATCAGTCCAACTACCCATTTGTCTTTGCTGGCTTCCGTCTTGTAGAGCGTATGTAATAGAGTAAAAAAAGAATACACATAAAATAAACTTTTTTAATAAAATATAATAAAATAAAATAAAATAAAATGGCTCTTTCTGAAATATTCAATTCAGGTAGGCACCGCCATTTTTAGGACTATGGAGGGGTATTCCAAATATCGGTTGTAAGAACGACATGTCCCCGCAAATTTGGACCCACTTTTTTTTTTTTTTTTTTGCCATTTCAGGGTATTCACTCGGCACTTGAACAGAACCAGGGACTGAGGCGTGATGGGAAATGGACTATCCATAGACTAATGAAGTAGCGTGCGAAAATAGCGCACACAGACAGGAGAGACAAATAAAGGGGGAGTGATCTCTATTCTCTCTTTCTCTCTCAACCGCCTTATCTATTTCACATTTCTAAACTTCTTTCCATTCGCCTTCGCAAAAAGTAAAAAAGAAAAAAAAAAAAAAAAAAAAAAAAAAAACATTCATGGCATCCAGGATTTCCATCACTGAACTCGCACAGGAATGGTTGCGTCTTGATCAGGTACAGCATCAGGATGTTTCAGTCTTGATTGTTCATGGAGGCTATAATGCCGTCCCTTAAACTTTTTTTTTAATGGACAATTTCATGAACATTCTAATGTTAGAATCCAGAGACCCGCAAGGAGATTTCGACTTTACTTGAGACCAACAACAATGCAGAGTTGGAGGCTCGTCTTCGAAACCACATCGAATTTGGCACTGCTGGTATGATGTCCTTGCGTTTGCAACTTTAAAGAAGAGGCAGATTCCTCAAGGGAATTTTATGTTTTAACTAATTCATCTCTAATCTCCTCATATCTTGTCAAACAATAGGTTTACGTGCTTCAATGGAAGCAGGGTTCTCTCGCATGAACGACCTGACTGTCATCCAGGCCTCACAGGGATTGTGTCTATATGTATTGGAGCATGTTAAGGATGCAAAGGAGCGTGGTGTTGTCATTGGTCATGACCATCGTCATCACTCCAACGACTTCGCCCGCCTCACAGCTGGTGTGTTCCTCTCCAAGGGCGTCAAGGTTTATGCGTATAAGGATCTAGTCCACACACCTATGGTGCCCTTTGGTGTCAAATCATTGAATGCTGCTTGCGGTATCATGATTACTGCTTCGCACAACCCCAAGAAGGACAACGGATACAAGGTTTATTGGGGAAATGCATGCCAGATTATTCCTCCTCATGACGAGGGTATTGCCAAGATGATCCTCGATAACTTGGATCCCTGGGTTTGGGACTACAAATCCTTTGAAAACCCAGCACTTATTGACCCTACAGATAAGCTTGTTCCTGCCTACTTTGACCAGGTTGAGAAGCTATGCATTGCCAAAGAAGATAATGCAGCATCCGACACTAAGTTTGTATACACTGCGATGCATGGAGTCGGTTACCCATTTGCAAAGCAAGTCTTTGAACGTTTCGGATTTAAGCCTTTGATCCCAACGAAGGAGCAGATTGAGCCGGACCCAGAGTTCCCTACAGTTGTTTTCCCTAACCCAGAAGAAGGAAAAGGAGCACTTGCATTGGCATTCAAGACCGCTGATGAAGTTGGAGCTACAGTCGTGTTTGCAAATGATCCCGATGCGGATAGATTCACGGTGGCAGAGAAGCAGGACAATGGAGAATGGATCTTATTTACTGGCAATCAGATCGGAACTATGTTTGCATGCAATGCTCTCGAAAATTGGCGATCATCTGGCAAGAGTGATGGTATTTTTTTTTTCTTCAACTTCAACTTCATCTTCTTCAAACAGGGTTGTTTGAGAACGCTACATGCTACAGGATGACTAATGATTATAATTTTATTTTTGTCCGCATGTCCTTCCTATAGCCAAGGTTGCAATGCTTTGCTCAACAGTCTCTTCCAATATGTTGGCCAAAGTTTCAAAGACTGAGGGCATCCATTGGGAAGATACTCTCACTGGATTCAAGTGGATTGGTAACAGAGCCATCGACCTGGAGAAGGAAGGTTACAATGTCATCTTTGGATATGAGGAGGCTATTGGGTTCATGTTGGGGGATATTGTCCGCGACAAGGATGGTGTTAGTGCTTTAGGATGCTTTGCTCAGATGACCGCTGCGCTTTATAAGAAAGGAGTAAAGATCTCAGGCTACCTTGACAGCCTCTATAAGAAGTATGGCTATTTTGTGTCTGCCAACTCTTACTTTATTTGCTATGAGAAAGAGACGATTGACAGGATCTTCAACAAAATGCGATTTGGCGCTTCGCCGCAGAATGATGAAACAGGTCGATTCTCTCACAAACCCACATATCCTACTCACATCGGACCTCACAAGGTGACAAATGTGCGTGATCTAACTCTGGGCTACGACACCTCAAAGAAGGACGGTGTCCCAACATTGCCTGTCTCTCCTTCAGCACAAATGATTACATTCTATCTCGAGAATGGATGCGTGTTCACGCTGCGCACGAGCGGAACAGAACCCAAAATCAAGTATTATCTGGAGGTCTCCTCATCAACACAACAAGAAGCAGAACTGCAAGCTAAAGAGATTGAAGCAGCAATGTGCAGCCAATTGCTTGAACCGGAGGTCAATGGTCTGCAATATCGTGTATCAGCATGAAGAAACAAGCCTTCTGGTGCATCATCACACGATAAATGAATGAAAATAAACTTTCTTTTTCTCCACTTCTTGGTGTATGAATTTATGCTGGCTGACCTATTGATGAGCTCATGTGCTGCATAAAAGAAACCCATTTTATTTACTTTTTGACTGGTCTTTTATTTTTATAACGAACAAACACAAACACAATTCAAATTCGGAATTAGCAATGTCGGCTGCACTAGGCCGCATTCTCTGCAATAATGCTAGAACATGGAGTACATTCTATAGAACTTGTCCTAGGACAATACGGTCAATACCACGACGTGCGGGCGCCTCCTTTCTTACGACCCACGCTCGCCCTGCGTCTGGAGTAAACACGCAAACGCAAAGTTCGGCAGCAGCAGTGGCACCACGACTACTCAATGATAACCTAGCAGCAGCATTGATGACCACAACGACACCATCACTCCGTGAGTTGTTCGATAGTCCAGCAGTGTCAAGTTCACGGTCCAAACATGCCTCAGCCTCTGCACCAGAGGGCTTGTTTTTGTATCCGAATTTGAAAACACCTCAAACTTTTTTGGATTCAGTGAATGCAGCGATTGCGCGAGGTCATTTGTTAGTGGAGAGGATTGCAAATGCACCTGAACGAGGTGAACATGAGATGCGAAAGGTGATCAAGTTATTCGACCGACTGAGTGACGTGCTCTGTAAGGTGATTGATGCAGCAGAGGTAGTACGGTGTCTCCACCCTGATAATGCATGGCGTCAAGGAGCAGAGACTGTCTATGAGGAACTCTTTTCATGGATGAATACCCTCAACACGGATCCAAGACTATACAATGTAGGTTTCTCTATGCTTCATTCTTTTTTTTTTTATTTTTATTTTTTTGCTCTTCTGAAATATATGCGTAATTTTAAAAAAAACCAACAACCTTTTCATTTAGGTTCTCCATAAAGTTTTGAATACCCCAAGCATCGCAGAAGGACTTTCGGAGGCAGAACGACAGGTGGCGGTTGTGTTTCTACGCGATTTTGAAAAGTCCGGTATTCATCTTTCGGATGCAAAGCGTGCACAATTTGTTTTGCTCTCGGATAAGATTGTAGGGTTAGGCAGGGATTTCATGCAGAATTCATCGACACCTGGTCCAGGACCGGCTTTTATCCCCGTCAGTCCACCTTCGCGTCTCCAGGGACTTGCACCGAGTTATATTCAACGGATCACGAGGACGAATAAACATGGCGAAAAAGTGGCCATCGTGCCAACCACAGGATGGGAATCACAGATGGTGTTGAAGCATGTGGAGGATGAGAAAGTCCGTCGAGACATGTATGTGGCTAGTATGGCGGAGGATAAGGCCAAAGTGGCCGTCTTGGATGATTTACTGACGACACGATATCAATTGGCACAACTAGTGGGCTTACCCAGTTATGGACATATGTTTCTAGGTGACAAAATGGTTAAAAACCCTGAGAACGTGAGTGCATTCTTGCAGACGTTGCGCAAAAGTCACCAAGCAGAGGTGGATGGAGAATTGATGATGTTGGAAAAGGCGAAGAAGATGCATACAAAGGATAAAGATGCTAAGCTGATGGCATGGGACAGGGATTTCTATATTCGTTTGGTGAGCAGCAGGACGAATACAATGCCTCATGGAGACCCTATCTCAGCTTATTTTTCAGTAGGAACAACGATGGATGGTCTGTCAACGCTCTTTTCACGTCTTTATGGGATCAAGTTTGTGCCCGGGACCGTCCAGCCAGGAGAGACGTGGCATGATGATGTTCAGAAATTGGATGTGGTGGACGAGCATGAGGGACTTATTGGAACCATCTACTGCGATCTATACGGACGTTCGAGTAAACAGTTGAATGCTGCCCATTATACCGTACGCTGTTCACGGCGAGTGGATGATGATGATGAAGAACATGATATTGCAGAGGGAATGGTGTTGCGTGAAGGAATCGAGCTTGCAATGGCGGATCCTGGTGTTCGTATGGTTGGTAAAGAAGGACGGTACCAACTTCCACTGGCTGTGTTATCTTGTGGATTTTCTAGACCTGCAGGAGGTAAACCAGCATTGCTAAGCTGGGTGGAGGTCGAAACGCTCTTTCATGAGATGGGACACGCTATGCACTGTAAGTTCTAATTATTCTCTTGTAATATTTGGATTACCCAAGGTTGTATATCGTTACTGATGTTCTATTATTATTATCAATAATACTATGGTCTAGCCATGATTGGAAGAGCAGACTACCATAATGTGGCCGGAACAAGGTGTCCAATCGATTTTGTAGAGATCCCATCGATCTTGATGGAGCACTTTTTGGCAGATCCTGCAGTCCTAGGACTATTTGCAACTCATCATCAGACAGGGGCACCCTTACCAGCAGGACTATTGATGGCTCACCAGGCTAATAGGTCGACCTTCCAGGCCATTGAGTTGCATTCTCAAATGTCGATGGCCATGCTAGATCAACTGTACTACTCACCGATCGTTGGCGAGGCTTCATTTAATTCGACAAAAAGTTTGGAAGACTTACAGAGGGCTATTGGAGTAGTACCGCCGGTACCAGGGACTGCCTGGCAGACAGGATTTGGGCATTTGTATGGGTATGGAGCTGGGTATTATTCGTATTTACTTGGAAGGACCGTAACAGGCCAAATATGGAATAAAGTATTCAGATCGTCACCAACGTCAAGGAAAGCTGGAGAGAGGCTGCGGGAACATGTCCTCAAATGGGGCGGAGGTAAGGACCCCTGGGAATGTCTTGGAGGCCTACTAGCAGACGAGCGACTGACGAAGGGTGATCAAGAATCTATGAGGATAGTAGGTGACTGGGGTACGCGGAAGAGCAATTGAGCCTGGGTTTTTGGCCCTGGTTGTATAGTTTTATGAGATTAAACCCGACCATGGTTGTATAAATACTAAATAACCATTTCGACTAAAAAATAAGCCTCCAAAGCTCAACTTTTCGTTTTGACAAAGACGACACAAGATGACTCCTTTCGTTGGAGCCATAGAGTATGAAAGACGCATCGGCCAATCATCGTATGTGCGCATGAGAAATAAATGAAAAAAGTCAAACAGTCACCCACAGACAAGCTGTCAAGAGGGTACAAGGCTAAAGTGAAAAAAAAGACATTGATCCTCCTCTTTTCCTTCCTTGACTAAAAAAAAAAAAAAAAAAAAATCACTTTTGAAGCTCAGGACTAATATTCCAAGAGGATCAGAGGGAGCTTTACAAAAAAAAAAAAGATTAAAAAAAATCGTGGGTCAAGACTGAGGACAAAAAAAAAAATTTGAGTTCAAGTATTTATTTGCTGTTATTACACCAGAATAGACCTAGCATCTCATGGATCAGCATCAGAAAAGCAATGAGGCCATCGTTGACCTCCCCATGACAGACAAGATCTGCATTCGCGACCTTACTGTCCGGAACATTATCGGAGTCGATGCCTGGGAACGCTCTAAGCGCCAACCTATCATCATTAACATCGTCGTTTACACCAGTGTATCACAGGCTGGAGATACAGATCACTTGGTAAATATCCAACAAGTTGCCCATCATCGTCTACTACTTTTTTTTTTTTGTTTTATTCAAGAGAACAGTACTAATGTAAAACTTTTTTTTTTTTTTTGTGATACAATTAGCCCTACTCAATTCACTATGGTGTTCTCTGCAAGACGGTGGAGGCGCATTCCGAAAAGACCGAGTTCCGCTCTGTCGAAGCCTTGGCAGACTCAATTGCCCGCGTCGTTATCACTAAATGTCACGCACCTAAACTCACGATTCGGATTGATAAGCCTCGCGCTTTGTTGCATGCAGCCTCTGCAGGTGTTGAAATCACTCGATCCCGCTCAGATTACACAGAGGAGCAGCTTGCTGGGACAGCCATTAGTCCTCTCCGATTTAATCATGAGGACATTATCTTTGTCAAGGATTTAAAGTTGTCCTGTATTATCGGCGTGAACCCTTGGGAACGTGAAGAGGAGCAAGTCGTCGTGGTGAATTTGAAGATTTATCCAGGATTCGACGATACCTCGGATCGTAAGGCAGATTATGTCTCAAAGACACACAACTACCGTACAATTGTGAGAACGATCACAAAATACATTGAGGCTTCTGCTTATAAGACCGTAGAGGCCTTCGTGACTTCTGTGGCCAGGATTGCGATTGAGAAGTGCCATGTGAGTAAGATCACAGTCAAGGTGGAGAAACCCAGTGCAATCGTGTTTGCTGGTTCCGCAGGTGTGGAAATTACACGCGATCGCGCCTTCTTTGCCAATGCATCCCAGGCAGCGAGGACTCATGCAAGACGTGCTTCCCATACCTCAGCCATCCCTGGTTTAGCTACATTGGGTGTAGGCCTCAAGGTTGAGGCCCGTGGACCTGTTCCGGCTCATCTAACTCATGTAGTCTACCTGGCTTTGGGATCCAATTTGGGAGATTCCGCAGCTAATTTGACAAATGCACTTCGAAAACTAGAGCAAGGTGAACATGTGCGTGTTGTGGATACCTCGTTCTTGTATGAGACTCCACCTATGTATGTGACAGATCAACCATCGTTCTTGAACGCAGCTTGTAAGATTATGACGGATTTGAAGCCGTTGGATCTATTGAAGAAGATCAAGGAGATCGAGACGGAGATGGGTCGAGACTTTAACACGATTCGAAATGGACCTCGTCCAGTCGATATTGATATCTTGTTGTATGACCATATTGAGTATCATGATGATGTCTTGACCATCCCTCATGCGGCCATGCAGGAGCGCGAGTTTGTACTTCGACCACTTTGCGAGTAAGTTACATGTTAATTGCAGCTATTTCATGATTCATGTGTTTCATGCGGCATTTTACTACTTGATATTGAAACTTTATTTTTTATTTTATATTTTTTTTTTTTTTGTAAAAAAAAAGCATTGCCAAGGATGTGGAACATCCCAAATTGTATCGCCATATCAATCAACTGTTGTCACAGTTGCTACTCAAGCAACAAGAGAACAAGTCTGCTATTACCAAGAGCGATATCATCCATAAATCAATTCCTTTGCGTGGGAATATTGTACATTGGGATGCAAAGACGCTGATTATGGGTATTTTAAATACAACTCCAGATAGCTTCAGTGATGGTGGCAACTACAGCACCCCTGAAGCAGCAGCTCTTCGTGCACAGCAGCTAGTAGACGATGGTGCAGATATCATTGATATCGGTGGAATGTCGACTCGTCCAAATGCTCCAGAAATTTCAGAAGAAGAAGAGATTGAACGAGTAGTTCCTGTGATCTTACTGCTTCGTTCCCGCGGATTCAAGACACCTATCTCTGTGGATACATTCCGAGCTAGTGTAGCCGACAAGGCGATCGAGGCTGGAGCAGATTTAATTAACGATGTCTCTGCAGGTCGTCGAGATCCCATGATGTACAGCGTGATGGCCAAATGGCAGGTACCAGTATGCCTGATGCATATGCGTGGGGACTCCAAGACCATGATGTCTCAGACAGATTATGGGGAAAAGAATGATGTGGTAGGAGAGATCTCTCGAGAATTGAACAAGTCGATCGAGGGAGCGATTGCAGCAGGCCTCCATCGTTGGAATATCATTGTGGACCCTGGTATTGGATTTGCAAAAGATAGTGATCAAAACTTGCAGGTGTTGCGTCGTTTACCTGAGATGATCCAAGATCCTTCAAGCCCTTTGGCAGGCTATCCTTGCTTAGTTGGACCCTCCCGAAAGGCCTTTATTGGACACTTGACACAACAGAAAGACGCAACGAAGCGTACATATGGCACTGCAGCCGCTTGCACAGCATCTGTAGCTGGCGGTGCCAGTATCGTTCGAGTACATGATGTCAAGGAGATTCGAGATGTGATCAAAGTCTCAGATGCCATTTGGCGCGCGTAGGCGTGAGGAAAAGGCGGAAGGAAGTCATGCTGGACTTGAGAACAAGCGGGCTGTGACAGGTAGATTTGTTCATTTAGTCAGACAATTTACGCGATATGATTAGTGAAATATAAGGATTGGCATAATCTCATATGACATAGAAATGTGAAGCGCAGACATGAGAACCTATGATCTATTATTGCAAGTGAGTGAGAGAAGATGGTTCCCATTGTCCCCTGTAAACCAATGATGTCATTATAAAATTACTATTAAAATTATTTTGGGATACCATTGGCCCCCTCACTATGCCATTATTTCAAGATGATCCTCGAATCACAGACCCATTTTTAAAATTTGAAAAAAAAAAAAAAAACTAATCATGGTGAGGTCATGATGATCAATGTCCCTGTGCAAAAAAAAAAGTATATAAAGGCTTTCCTCAAGACTTTCTACTCCAACTCATAACAACATCAAATAACAATAACAAACAACAAACAACAAACAACAAACAACAACTCACCACGCAAAAAAAACTTCAATATGTCCAACATGTCTGACCGTCTCTCCAACGCCGCCAACTCCACTATTGGAGGTGCCAAGCAAGCTATTGGCGAGACCATTGGCAACCCAAACCTTGCTGCCTCAGGAGCTGCCCAGAAGACCCAGGCCGATACTGCCCAAGCTGCTGCACAAGCTAAGACTCATGCTGAAGGCCTCGGCGATCAAATTAAGGGCCGTGCCCAGCAAGTTGTCGGATCCGCTACTGGTGATCGCGAGCTCCAGACAAAAGGCCATGCCAACGAATTCGAGGGCGATATTGAGCGCATTGTCTAAAGAGGAGAACGTAACTTCAGCAAAAAAAAAAAAAAAAGAAAAACTGGTCGAGCCATGAATATTTTGATTCCATATGGCGCGAACTTTTGTAGCATATGTACAATAAAAAAAAAAGATCTTCCCTCTCTAAGACAAAAAAAGCGGTGTATTATATATATTGTTTTGGAGAGAGTACAGCCAGTTTTACATTAATTGGTATTTAGTTACAATTGTGGGCTTCACTTTGACTTCATAGATCTATTAAATACCTTGGAATGAATTAGTGGACTATTAATTCTTTGTTAATTAGAGAATGCATGAACGTAGGACAAAGAATGCTTTCCAAATACTCACCATACCTTTTCCTACCCATTCGTTATCTGACAGAATAAAAGTGGATTAAGAAGACTCTAGTAGACAGGTCGCTCAAGAAGATGGTGGAAAGTAGTAGAGGAGTGGAGACGCTTCCTTGCAAGACATGCTTTGGTTGGAGTCTCCATGCTTCAACGGACGAACTCGGGCATTTCATAGTCTATCGAGTTTTTTTTTTTTTTTTTTTTTCACAAAGTGAAATGAAGATATTAAGCAGCCATATCCTGACAACTGAAGCAACTGAAGCAACCAAAGCAATTATCTATTCTGGTTGCCGTGAACCAAGTATAATAAATCCATGCTGCTGAGGCTCGGCCTCTTTTCTTGTTCATGTTCTCGCCTCATTTTTATCATCCTACTCTCAGCTTTACTTTACGGTATTACAAACTATCCTAATATTCATATTTACAGCTTGACCATCTCAAGAATGATAACAAGTTTCGCAGCAGCACTCGTGGCCACAGCCGCATCTAAGTAGCATCCATCATGACCATCACATAAATACCAAGCTCTGATTAAAACATAAATGCATAATGCGTCGGCTTTGATAGATCGACATTTCCACTCTTCTAAACATATGTGCAAGGTTTGACTAAGAGAAGTCCCAACGGTTGGATCAGTGGCGTTGATCATCCTTACTCCGATGCGGCTATGCGATTTTGTTCCCATGCTAGAGACACATAAAATATGGTGAGCGGATTGTAGATGCTCATTCATAAAGAACTAAAGAACATCCCTCTTTATTAGGGAACAGTTGTGCAAACCGGCTTTGTGTCTATGAAGTCTTAGAAAGCTACCGTTATAATATTTTTACCCTGTTCTTGAGAAGGAAAACAATTCAGGCACCTGGAAGAAATAGCAATAAATCGAACGTATTCAGTCTTTGTTTTTTTTTTTTTTTTTTGGCCCTCCTCATGTAGTCAAGCAGAATGACATTTAGGATGCGCAAGAGAATGTCATCGGGAGATTCCTAAATTCCTGTCAAACGAACTCAGCCATAAGAAATACACATGCTTCAATAAGTATAATACGTAATGCTCATGCACTACGAGTTGCAATATCTATGGAGCCTCCTCGCTATTGACGCTATTGTTCAAACACAGGGAGAGGAAGAAGTGAGTGATCCTCTATTTTAAATTAAGCTTGTCGGAAACATTCCCTTTTTCAGTGTTGTCCGTCCTACTGCGCATATATACACACATAAAAGCTCCTCTAGAGAACCATAGGCACTTTATGCCCACGCATTTGGAGATATTATGATTTGTGAGTGACAATCTCACGCCGCTTTTAGTCCGATCTTTTCTTTCTTTTTTTTTCTATGTAGAATGCTCCTTTTATTTTTTGTTTACATCCTCTTCATCACTTCGCTTTATGAAAAGGATATAAAACGGTAAAAAAAAAAAGAGAAAGAGAAAGAAAAAAGAAAACAAAAAAGAAAATCCAATCCTTCCAACAGCCAATAAGGAAACTAGTCATGACTACCGAAACGACAAAGCCTTCCAGGACATCAGAAACTCCAGTTCTCATCAGCGGTGCAGGACCCGTGGGAACTCTGGCGGCCATTATGCTCACCCGGCTTGGAATACCCTGTAGACTAATCGAACGTGAACTCGAAGTCTCACCTATGTCTAAGGCCCTATCACTTCATGCACGCACGCTCGAAATCATGGATCAGACAGGTCTAATTGACCGTTTCTTGGCCCAAGGCCATCCTCTCTCGATTTTTAATGTTTATTTTAATGGGGTTCATTCAGTCTTCCCAGGTTTGGCCAACAGTATCTCACATTACAACTACGCACTATTCCAGGAACAGGCCAAGACAACAGCAATCCTGAATGGAGAACTAGAGGCTCATGGCGGCAAGGTCGATCGAGGCTGGGAACTCATGGATACTAAAGTAATAGAAGACCAGGCTAGTGGTCAGACTTGGGTAGAAACCATTATTCGAAGAGCTTTGGATGGCAGCAATATCAGGTCAACAGAGAGTAAGGTCTTGGGAGAAATAGAACTGGACGCAGAGCAAGCTGGCAAAAAGTATGAGATTGAAGTAGTCCGATCTCAGTATTTGATAGCAGCAGATGGTGGTAAATCAGTGGTCCGACATAAGCTTAGCATCCCATTTCCAGGAAGGACACTTGAAAATAATATTATTCTCTTTGATGGCGATATTGAAACGGATCTAGAGTTAGGTGATATCACGTAAGTCTGACAGACATTTCTTTTTGAAAATCAGTTGACAAATATTGTTCTCGGTGATGTTGTTCTAACATGATATTTTTGTATAGCGTGATCAATGGTAAAAATAATCAGACAATGAACATATTCCCATTGAGTACTGGGAATGTTCGTATCATGGTAGATGCCAGCCATCTTGATCGAACCAAGCGGCCCACAAACGAGGACCTCGAAAAGATTGCACAGGCTACAGCTGACCCTTACAAGTTCAAGATCAAGGGCAGTAGCTGGTTGACGTTTTACAGAGTAAACGAGCGTCAAGCAGCTTCATACTCCTACAAGAACAGGATCTTTTTGGCGGGCGATGCTGCTCATGTGCATTCACCTGCTGGAGGACAAGGCATGAATTTGGGGCTACAAGGTATAAACAAAATAAAGCAATTAGGCAAGATCAGGGATTATTTTTTAAGACGCAATGACGGAATAGTAATTTTTTTTAACCTTTAACGCTATTTCTCTTTTTAGATGCCTACAATTTGACTTGGAAGTTGGCATTGGTCTTGAATAAGCTTTCTACTCCTAAGATACTTGAAACTTACGGAGAGGAGCGTATTCCTGTCGCAAGGGATGTGATCAACATGTCCTCTAGGATGTTTGCGACTGGATTCTCGCAGAAGCTCTATCACAGAATTATTCGTAAGAGCGTAACTACATTTGCATCTTTTCTTCTTCGCTTTATTGCTGTCCCAGCGGCTACTGTTTCTATGGTAAGATGTCCGTTTATATAAAAGAAAGATACAACAAGAAAAGCTTGAAATGTTCACAACATGTTTACTCATGACCCATTTCCTTTGAATATATAAATATGTATAAAGTTGTCCATCAGGTATAATGAGAACGCTATTAACCAGCCTCACAAGACCCAGCGCAAGCCAGCTGAAGAGTATCAAGTGGGCCAGCGTGCTCATGATGGCCCTTTGCTCAGGGTATTGCCTGGTGGTCAGACAAGCCAGGAAACTGTACGCCTGCACCAACTGATCCATGGGCCAGGCACCTTCCATATCCTGGTCTTTACTTCTGATATGCTCAGGACCACTGCCTCAACATCAAAACAAGCGGATCATCAGGGCATTGCCTTCACAACCGAATCTCAGCTGAGGAAAAATCTGGAGTACTACCTTCGAGAATGGGCTTCCAAATGGGCTTATGGAGCTGTTCATTTTAGTACATCATCTCAAACAGAATTGACAGAAAGGCAAACGAAGAGCAAGCGACCCATGTTTAATGTGCATGTGATTAGCGCTCTGGCAGAGACCATCTCTGGGCCTGATTTCAAAGATCCTTCCAAAATTCGTGCTGATTCTCTAGCCAATAAGGAACCAGGCAAGGGCAGGCTGTATTTTGATCATTTGAGAATTGTGCATGAGCGATATGGGGTTCCCGTGAAGACGGGCTCTGGAGCCATCGTGGTCATCCGTCCAGATTCACATGTAGGGTACAGAGTGCTGGGTACGAATGAATCTGCATGGATGGATGTGGATCAGTACTTGAAGTCAATCTTTGATGCTTGTCCCTAGATTCATCTTACGAGTATTAGCGTTAAATTGAGAAATAAATGAAGTATTACAAGCAATAGAGAGGCGATGTGGAATATATTGTGCCTTCCAAAGATGAGGAAGTTAGGGGAGTGAAGAGTGGATACTATGGTTTAACAATCTACATGTAGGTAAACCTGCATAAGCTCGGAAGCCTTGTAAGGTAAGGAAGAAAAGGCTGCGCAGAAGCAGATGACGATGGAAAATCAAGGGACCAAAGGGTTTGTGAGCACTCCAAAGTAGATGGTGAGACAACGGAAAATTTTACATGCATGTAAAACCAAAGTCGACAGGCGGGAAAAGATACAACCGTTGGAAATAAGCCTGTCACAGAACCATGTTCACGTTAAGCATTTTATTTTTTTATCGTAATGTTTCAAAGATGCATAATATAAAATATTATTGAAAAAGAGATCGACTGCGCGCGCGGTGGGGCCACGCAATACATGAACGCACGACGACGGAAAGCATAAATCATTGTCTGACCCTCCGGAAGAATTGTCAGAGACTTAGAAAAGAAAGTGAAAAAAAAAAAAAAAAAAGCTCTGCACACGGACCAAAGTCTTGTGGTAGCTCTTGCAACATATAAATTTCACTTCTTTTCCCCTTCTTCCGATCTTTAAACTACTCAACTCACATCCAAAAAGTTAAAGTAAAAAGGAAATACAATATCTATACATACTTAAAATATCCATCGCTATATTGACTCCACTCATGTCTTCCCCTCCGCCCCATATCGATATTCCAGTCCTCATTTCTGGTGCTGGTCCTGCTGGTCTTTTTGCAGCCATTCTGCTTACAAAATTAAATGTCCCATGTCGAGTGGTCGAGCGCCACCTTAAAGTCTCCCCTCTCTCCAAGGCTCTCGTGGTCCATTCACGGACGATGGAGAACTTTGCGATGTGTGGTATCCTAGACAGGTTCCTAGCTCAAGGAAAGCGTGTATCCGAGTTCCATGCTTATAATGGAGCCAAGCCTGTCGCAATCATCCCCGCACTCACCACTAAGGAATCTCATTACGGCTTTGGATTGTTTTTAGAGCAGCTCAAAACGACCAATATTCTAACAGAGGAATTGGAATCCTTGGGGATGAAAGTCGATCGAGGATGGGAATTGATGGACACAAAAGTTGTGGAAGATCCGGAAGACAAGACTCGATCATGGGTCGAGACAAAGATCCGTCGAGCCTTGACCGGAACCAACATTCGGGAGACAGAGAACAAAGTGTTGGGCGTAGTTGAAGAAGATCCAGAGGAGGTAGGCAAGCAGTATGAAGTCCAAATCGTACGATCTCAGTACCTGATTGCCTCCGATGGCGGCAGATCTGTAGTGCGCCACAAGTTGAACATCCCATTTCCAGGAATAACCCTGGATAACAACATTCTCATTTATGATGGAAATGTTGAGTCGGACTTTCCCTTTGAGAACATTACGTAAGTTGAACCAGAAAAAAAGAGTATATGAAAGTAGGTGTGGGAAAAATATTTTATTGTAAAATGTGATCTGAGTGCATTATCTGTTTTATACAATTATTTACCAACTTATATACGTCAGTGTTGTGAATGGTGCAAATAATCATATTATGGCAGCGTTCCCACTGCTGGATGGACAAATCCGTATCATACTCGATAACGGCACCTTGACTCCAGAACAACATGCTGCGCTCAAATCTGAGGAGCCGACATTGGAAAAGTTCCAGGAATTGGTATCAGCTTGTGTTGCACCTGCGAAACTCAAGTGTCTCGATAGCAGTTGGTTGACATACTACCGCGTCAATGAGAGGCAGGCAGAGCATTTTGCGTACAAGAACAGGGTTTTTTTAGTTGGGGACGCTGCTCATGTGCATTCTCCCGCTGGTGGCCAAGGTACTCGATTTATACTTTTTTGTTTGCTTGTGACAAATCCTCCCATTTTTTAACTCTCTAATGAATCTGAATATGGTGTGTGTGTACTCACATTGCTGATCTCTGTTAGGAATGAATTTGGGGCTTCAAGACTCTTTCAATCTGGCATGGAAGATGGCCCTCGTTTTCCATGGAAATGCACCTGAAAATATCCTTGAAACTTATGAAATTGAGCGCAAAGTAAGAAGCAAAAAAAAAAAAAAAAAAAAAGGCCATGGGTGCCTTTGTCCAGTGTTCTAATTTATGGCATTGGTCTCGTTTTATTTCTTCTCTCTTTTATGATATCAGCCTGTAGCAGATGGAATCATCAAGCTGTCACACAGCATGATTGGGATGGCCATGGGCAACGATTTTATTACGAGAACTATCAGGAATATTGCATTTACTATAGCTCCATACGTTGCTCCTTATCTCACTACTCTCTCTCCCGACAATAATCCGGTTCCTATGGTATACCAAACAGACCATTGTCGACTTTTACCTTTATTCCCTCTTATCTACTACGATACGTGGCATTAACAGTCGCTTTTATTCATTTTTTTATTTTTCTCGCGTCTTTAACAGCTGAAGATTAGGTACCACGAAAATGCCATCAACCAACGTTCAAAGTCACAGATATCTGTCTCCGAGGACTTCCAAGTAGGTCAGAGAGCTCGCGATGGTGATTTACAGGTCATCGAGAAACAGGATCTGGGGTACGCGCCGGTGGAAGGCGTGGTTGTGCGACTTCACGAGTTGATGCCTGGTCCAGGTATTTTCCATATCCTGGTCTTTACCTCGGACAACTTCCTCTCACCAAAGCCAGCGGCCAAAAAGAGTACCCCTGAGTCTATCGATTCAGCAGAAGAACTATCCAATGAGATCCGGACCCATCTTCAGGCCTGGGGGTCAAGGTGGGCATATCCTTTGATTGATTCAAATACGGATGCGGCACATCAAGCGGTGAATCATAACGATTCTGGAGCATCATCACCTGCGCGGTCGTCAGCAGCGATCCCCTTTGAACCCAAAGTAAAATCACTATTTATGGCTCATGTCATTAGCTCAGTTTCGCAGTGCCATGGTGGACAAAATGGTATCAATAGGGTTAATCAGCAAACACAAGCACAGGGCATCAATGCACTCTTGGTCAACAACCCAGGAGAGGGCAAACTGTACTTGGACCAGACCGGGCTGCTGCATCAAAAGTATGGAGTGGATGCTAAACATGGACCAGGAGCCATCATTGTCGTCAGACCGGATTCACATATTGGATACCGCGTCCTTGGTACCAACAAGGGATCATGGGAGGAAGTTGACCAATACTTTGAATCTATTCTTGTTAAGTGAACAAAAAAAAAAAGAAATGTGTGGGCAAGGATGTTATGAACTGTCTTTTCACAGAGCTAGTGAAGGATGAATAAATCAATTTTAATTTGACCGAAATCGGTTTTGATGTGAGGGGTTTATTTGCGTGGCTGCGCTATCGAGGTTTAACACCAAGTGTTTATTTGGAGGGTGATACCCCGTTTAGTGGATAAGAATACGCAATTGGAGTCTGAGGTGTCATTGATTAATAAAACTGAGTTGGCCTTTCTTATTATCCGACTAGATTTTTTTAAGGTTGCCCAATAAAAAAGAAAATGGAATACGGCATTCGATACCACATTTTGAAAAACAGTGAGACTGGAGTGTATCGCCAATTTCATTTGGTCATGATACCTTATATTTTTAATGTAAAAACGATGATTGAATTGTTCTGATGGCATTTCACTGCGTGACGGACTTGCAACAATACTCGCAACAAGCGAGCCAATTGGCTGCCAATACACTCGAAAGTATTCAAAAAATATAAGGTATCATGACCAAATGAAACGGGCTACATGTCATCAAATGCTATTCAGATATTAGAGACCTTGAGCACCGATAAAAAGCAGGGTAAGGGTTTTAACCGCCAATTCAATGAGTATTGTAGAATGTATTTCGGTTATGATAACTAAGCAATGGGAGAGTGTAAACCTGAATTGTTTCTCAAATCGTACCTCTTATCGGAGGATGTCTTATACTCCTGTCGGTAGCAGTAATGTCACATTTCATACGAATGTACTCCTTATGAAGATCACACTATACATTTATAAAGGTGCCTTCATACCGCCTCATCTCTAATTCAGAATGAAGAAAATCATTTCTTCACATTCATGCCGTTCAGTTTTATCCTATCCAACATCACATCATGATGACCGCCCCTGCTCCTTCTAATTTCCCTGTCAACTCTTCGTACTCTTCTATACACTCACAAAGCAGTACTAATGGCGCCGTAGCCTCAGTTCCTATCTTGATATCGGGTAGTGGTCCCGTAGGTCTCTTCGAGGCCTACTTGCTCACAAAACTAGGGATTCCTGTCCGCATCATTGAACGTGCGATGGCTATTTCTCCCTTATCCAAGGCTCTGGGCCTCCAAGCCCGGATCCTCGAGATTTTTGAATTTACCGATTTGGTCGATAAGGCCCTTGAGAGGGGACGGCCTGATACTCACCTTCAGTTCTACTATGGAACTAAGCATTTGGTGACACTCCCAGCTTTGGGCAATATTGACTGCTATTACCGCTATTGTCTTTTCATGGAACAGTCCAAGGTATCGGAGATTTTGGTAGAGGAGCTTGAAAAGATGGGGGTGAAAGTCGATCGTGGTTGGGAGCTCATTGACACAAAAGTGGTTGAGGAGGAAGTGGAAGAAGAAAAAGTAGAATGGAAGGGAGATGAAGAGATAGCTGAAATGGATGGCGGCAAGAAAAAGATCAGGAAGAGGACGAAAAAATCATTTGTAGAAACCACAATCCGACGAGACCGTTCGGGAGACGATACCACTGCAAATGAACCAAAACTGCTTGGAGATGTCAATCCGCTTACAGAGCAGGCAACTAAGGAATATGAAGTGCAAGTAGTTCGTTCTGACTATCTAGTCGCTGCTGATGGCGGGCGGTCGACTGTCCGACAAAGGCTCAACATTGGATTCCCAGGACGTACGCTCGACCTTAAGATATTCTTGTGGGATGGTACATATGAGGGCGATCTCGAAATCAAGAATGTGATGTAAGTTTAATTTTTTATATTTAAAAAAAAAAAAAAAAAAAAAAAAAAAAAGTTACGTTGATCCTTTCACTCTTAATTGATATTCAACTTTTATGCCCTCTATTAGGTTCCTGCAAGGTGTCAACAGAAAATTCATTACCGCTTTCCCTCTGAGCAATGGCCAAGTGCGTATCACGATCGAAGGCTTCACCATTGAACCGGGGGAAGACCTTGAGCAGACTATCAAGGAACTTACATCCGAAAGATTTGAGGAGCTAGTAAATGAATGCATTGCACCCAAGAAATTAAAGATCAAGGAGACATCCTGGCTGACGGCTGTCAAGGTGAACGAACGCCGTGCAGAGCATTTTGTCTACAAAAATCGCATCTTTTTGACAGGAGATGCAGCTCACATCCATTCTCCTGCTGGCGGTCAGGGCCTGAACACGGGCCTATGTGATGCGCACAACTTGGCTTGGAAACTGGGATTAGTCATCAATGGTTTGGCGCCCAAGGCTCTGTTGGAGACCTACGCAGAGCGAGAGCCCGCGGCAGATAGGTCCATTGCAGTGTCATCGAAAATTTTCAGGAATAGAGCCGCAGGGTATTTCTCAGCGCTTCAAGGGCGCTTATTTACGACTCTAGCTCCATTGATCTTTGGCGTCATGAAAGCGCTTTCACTTACGACTGACCTCAGCATGGTAATGGGAATAATTATTAGATTGGCTGAGAGTGTTGTTTGCTTAAGGATTTCTATGGTTATTTTTGGACAAATGGATACTACTATCTAATGGAACGCTCTATGTTGTATTCTGTCATATCATAAGATTGACATTCGGTATAATGAAAATGAAATCAATAGACGTCATTCAGTCCAGCCCGTGCCTGAGTCCGAATTTCAAGTCGGCGTGCGCGCCCGAGATGGCACCATTTGTCCGATCCCTACAGTATGTAGTGAAATACATAATAGCGTTGATTTGGAGCCCATCCGTCTCCACCAGATCCTACATGGTGTAGGTCGTTTCCACATTCTAGTATTCACTTCCGATATGTTATTGACATCCAAAACAAGCGCGTCTGTCAGTGTTATTCAGGGTGCTAGTACCACGACTGCAAAGGAGCTTGAGCATAACATTAACAGATATCTATCCCACTGGCGTGCCAAATGGTCATATACTTCTAAGGTTGATGACGGTTACGAGGACCACAAGGATCTCTTCAAGCTCCATGTCATTAGTGGCGGCTTCGGGTCAATCACTGAATTGCTACGCGGCACTGGCGACGATACGGGGGACAGCAGTAGTAAAAGCAAGAGCTTCCATGTGTTGGCCACTAAAAGCTTGGGTGATGGGAAGTTATTTTTGGACAGTACAAAAGCATTGCATCGAAAATATGGCTTTAGTTGGAGCAAAGGTTCAGGGGGGATTGTGGTTATTCGACCTGATTCACATATTGGGTACCGTGTAGTGGGGGCAGCTAACCCAGCGTGGATGGATGTTGAGGAATATTTTACTTCCATATTGGCACCAACGAGATAGGTATTGAATGTACTTAAAGGCATAGATAGTGTATGCACTCTACTCGAGTCCATTGCTTGCGCACCATTAGCATTTAACTTAGGCCTTATAGGCGTCATTCCTTGAAAGAAGAATGTGCATAAACTTATTGTCTGAAACTTGATGTCCCTTGTAGGTGTTCATAGTTGCTATGGCCACCAAAGAACCACTCATTCGATCAGTAATCATCCTAACTCCTTAAATTAACCACTTTAGTCAACCGCCACGTATCTCGACCGAGTAAGATTTTTGAAAAATAAGGGACAAGCCTAGCCAGTGTGAAATTGCATTAGTTAAAAATGGATCCAAGGGCTACCCTTCAACTTCATTTGCAATAAGCATATGGGCCCACAAATTACGATGTTGAGGGTCAACTATCCCAAGTTTCGAGAATCCTATTCTGGTTTTCACAAGCACCTGTCATGTAGTGAAAAAAAAAAAAAAAAAAAAAAAAAACGCTTGCTTCAACTTAAAATCCTGCTCTGTCTGCTTAATGGTGTCCTTTTTGCATGGGTTGATTAGAATTGAGAAGACAAGTTGGGAAAGGATCTTTTGAATGAATGAACAGAGCCTTCTCATGTGTTAGTGAGAGCAGTTTGCCATGTTCCTTTGCTTCAATTTCGAACATGGAATGGCCTGTGCGTTTCTTTCTTTTTTTTTCTGGCTGCGCCACGACAAAGAGCAAATGGAGTCTGGAGCAATAATTATCGTTAGCAATATTCAGGAGTCAACGGAAGCGAGACCAAGGGGTCAAAACCACTTCCTTTATGGTGAACTGAGTTTGATTTCTTACACATGCTTGATCAGACGTAGTGGTGATGAATGGCCGCTCCGTTTTTGGAGACTTTCTGTTGGTTAGTGCTATCTGGTTGATTTCTTTGCTCTTCAGGCTACCGAGTTGTTTTTAAATAGGGCACAGTTCTCAATTAAGCCCAATGGTAACATTTATTTCATGTATAGTATGAGGTCTCCTTTCTCACATTGGAGGCACTTGCAGCTGACGAAACCAGGAGCATTCTTAGAACCCCATACTTTTTTATTTTTATTTCCTTCCCCTTCTTCCTCTCCCCCAGCTATTTCAAATTGCCATTACAAAACATCTTTTCCTATCCCACATGTGTATTTCTCTCTCGGATATCCCAAAAGTGCAATTTCAGAGAAATTAAACTATGATATTGGTTATATGAAAATGGGCTCCAAAGTATTATTTGGCCACAAATTCGTTTGTTGCCACGTCTCTATTCGCACCATTCAACACATGCTCTTTTAATCATGTATCGTCTATATTTTTCGTATTATCCCACACCATGAGAGCAATAAAAGAAGGTAAAATGAGAAAGGAAAAAAAAAGGATCTGTCACTGCCTCATGATGGGCTGAAGAGAGAAGGTTTTCTTTTCTTTGGAATAAGCACCACATTTGCAGTTACATGAGAAAGAAAAAAAGCGCCCTGTGCAGCGAATGGGCTGCACTTTTTAAGTTACTAATAATAAATTCTTTATGAGCATCATTATGATCTTTCACCCCCTGTCATCGATGTCATTGAAAAGATCGGATTACATATGCATTTTACCCCCGCCTTTGTCTAAGCATAGCATTTGAATCAAAATATATACATTTGCATACATTATACATGATGAACACAACATTCACAATAAAAGTTTTTCATTAAATGACAAAATGTAATGTATTCTCGAACGTCTTTTCGAATACTTTGTTCTGCTGACTTCGCCCTTCCCCCTTTTTTTGTACTTCATCACACATTTGCCATCACTGGCAACGTCTACTTTTTTTCTTTTTCTTTGCTTCTTTTGCTTTCTCTTTCTCTTCTTCTTACCCTTTCACTTTCTGTTCATCAACTTATTATCAACGTCCACACCAATCCACATCTATCCACATATATTTCCACACATTTCCTTTCAGCTTATTCTACCTCCGTCGTATTCCCAATTTCTCTGACCTGTAGCAAAATAAGTTTACACTCACACAAACTAGCTCTCCACAGCCTGATTACAACTGAGACAAAATCATGGACCCTGAACATAACAACCCCACAGTCAGCATCACTGCAACCAATGTGCTCAGTCCAGTTCAGAATGCCGACTTTAGCAAAGAAGTCCCTGCTAATGCTAGCAGTAACATCCACACCTATAACCCCAACAGCGATGACAGCGACGATGACAGCCATTTCACCATCAGTACCAGCCTCAAGAATTTATCTAGCGATACAACAGAATTTCTACCTTTTGTTCCTGCTCTGTCCATTTCCTCCAATACCAACACAGTTGTCTCATCAGCACCATCCTCTCCTGACACCTTACATCCAACAACACCCACGACAGTAATAACGACAACTAATCCCACGAAAGTATCGGCAGAAGTAATAGAACAGAGTGCATCTATTACAGAATCAATAAACACATTGACTACGGTCCCTTCTACACCGCCAATCATTCTCTTGCCTCCCGTTGATATCGAGGCAGAGGCAGAATCAGAAACAAAAACAGAGATAGTGACAGCGGCAGCAACAGAATCTGCCGGACAAAAGGAAACATCAAACGAGAACTCAGACAAGGACGATAGTCATAAAGAGAACATCAATCCTGTACTTGACCGTGATAGTCATAAAAACGCAACAGCAATAGCCACACCATCTCAAAAGCAACAGGGAGTTCTTAAACCATCTAAATTAATCAAGCCTGCAGCAGCTTCAAGTAGCGCAAAGAAGCCTTTGTCGGTATCTGCAGGAAGGGCTGCCGGAGCATCCACAGCTACTACCATATCATCCACAAAGGTCAAATCCGCCAACTCGTCTTTATCAAAGACTCCGACCTCTTCCATTAGTTCGTCATCGACTACCAGGTCCCGACCTCCGATTCCTACTAGTTTATTAAGAAGCAGCACTTCCACTTCTTCTGTTCCCACCGTAGGATCGATCTCATCCTCTCGACCTACAACACCCTCATCCACAAGAAAAACACTTGCTCCTCCTGCTATTCGTAGATCTCCTTCAACCCCAGCTTTGCCCACTTCGGCTACGACTAGTAATAGTAGTCCATCACGTACTCCAGCTACGTTAGGAAGGCGTGTTGCCTCTAGCTCTGGTGTTGCGACCGTATCATCTTTGCGTTCAAGTCCATCGGCCACTCCATCATTATCACGATCAACCAGTCAAACATCGGTCGTATCAGCATCCGCCTCTTCTGTTGGCACAGCACGACGCACGCCTGCCTCTTCAGGAACATCCTCATCTTTGTCGACCGCAGCAGCAGCAAATAAGACATCGACAGGCACAGCTTCAATTCCAAGTACTTTAGCCAGTCGTAGGACACCTAGTTCTACAAATCCATCCCCAAATTCTACTCTTCGACAACCTTCTACAAGTAGTAGAATTAGTACTAACACTAGCACTAGCGCTACAACAGCTCGCAAATCACCAGCCACCTCGACCACTACCACATCAACTAGTCGTACTGCATCTGCATCCAACAGTACTACAACTACTCGTCCGATTACGGATGCAGCCAAAGTCAAAATGCTGAGCACACAATTGAACGGACTGCAAGAGAAGGTAAAAACAGTTTCATATTTCTTACAGCATTTTTTTTTTTTTTTTTTTTTTTTTTTTTTTTTTTCACTTGTAATGACACGCACGAAAGAGGGGGGAAAAAATAATGAAAAGAGGGCTTGAGAGTTCGAACAGTGAGCTAATAGTGATATCTATTCTATTTTTGACATCTTTATATCTATAATTGCTAAACAATCACAAACAGCATGATAATACTCTGAGACTGCTTCAAGAACAGGAGGAGCGAATGAGGAAAGAGCTCGCAGAACTAACGATGATGCCTGAACCCCAACGTAAGCCTATCTCATCCGATGTTCAGCAGGTTCTGAACGAGATGGAAGAGCTGCGCAAGCAGTTTAGCATTGCCAAGACAGAACATCAAAAACAACTAGAGGACATGGCGACACAACGTGAAAAGGAGATTGCAGAACTCAAGGAGAAGCATGATGCGCTTTTATCGGCTATGATTGAGGAACGAGATTCCATTGCTGATTCCTTGAAGGTAAACAATATGCACAATCATATTTTTGTATCATCACGCATGCATGCATGATAATGCAGCATTGTTTCTCTGCCTTTTGTTTTTTGTTTTTCCTCAGGAGAATATTAACGCCTTCTTTCATTATTATTATTATTATTACTATTATTATTATTATTATTATTATTATTATTATTATTATTATTATTATTATTGATAGTCATTGAAAGCATCAGGCGAGTTGACTGAACGCGAAAAGGATGCTAAGATCAAGGAGCTTGAAGAACAAATCGAAAAATCTCTCAAAGAGCATGCCGAGGTCCTTTTGAAGCATGCGGATGCACTTGAGGTCCTTCGTGCGGACATGGAAGCAGCCTGGACAGCTAAATATGACTCCAAGGTTCAGGAACTGACAAAAGTGCATGCAGAGGAGTTAAAAGACCTGGAAGAGAAGAGGCAGGTATCTAAGGATGCAGAAATCCAGGAGCTAAAAGACTCATTTTCACAACAGATTAAGGCCTTGGAAGAGGAGCAAGAGAAGCGAATCACAGACTTGAATACGAAACACGCATCGCAGATCCAAGACTGGAAGGACAAGCTGTCTCATCAGGCGGACGCCAGTGACGAGTTGATTGGGAAGCTCAAGAGTGAACTGAAGTCTGCGAAGGCAGCCAAAGAAGAAGTGGAGGCAGAGCTGAATCGAGTCAATGAACAAACTCAAGAGCAGTTGAACCAAGTCCGTGCAGAGATGGAGGAGATTCGCAAACTTTTGGCCGCCAAGGAAGCTGAGACTGCAGAGCTTCAGAAGCGTGTTGATGAATTGACAGATGATTTGGAAAATGCTTCTATCAGCGCCATGTAAGTAATCAATCATTTTGTTTGTGTGAATGCAATAAGAGTTTTTTTTATTTTTAGCGGCAAAGATTATTAATATTTATTATATATTATTGCATTTAGGCTCAAGAACACAAAGAGATACAAAGTGAAGCAGGTGCAGATTTATGGCTCTAGCGTCAGTGGTAACTTGAAGGTCAAGCGAGCACAACAATCCATCAGTGACACTCTTGAGCAGCTCGATATTGAGTTCGAATTCGTGGATGTCTCTGTGGATGAGGATGCGAAATGGTATATGCGCCGCAAGAATGGAGGCGAGAAACAACTGCCTCAGATTTTCTCCGGAGGAGAGTACAGAGGTATCTTTGAAGACTTTGAGTATGCGATCGAAACTCATCAGCTAACTCAATTCTTGGGCTTTGATCGAATCCGAGGATTTGTCCCACGTAACAAGATGGGCGTTGATTCCCATAATGGCAATGGTGTGAAATCTACAACTCAAGCTCAAGATGGTGAAGATGCAGAGCAAGGTGCTGGATTTCCTTCAGTTGTAGTAAACGGTATGGGCCATAGATCTTCGATCTCCGCAGGAAACAACAAGGATGTTGCAACGTCCATGTATCTGTTATCTCCTGCTTCAAATCGATTCCACTCGACTGCATCCTTGGCTTCAGTCACATCTACTACCTCCACTACCTCGTCACGTAGCAATGGCAGCTTGAAAGCCGGCTTCGTCCAGAACGCAAGCCAAGTCTGGGATGGAGCCTTGAAGAACGATATTACACACGTGAAGCACAACTTAGGGTTTGCAAACCCTGTGATTCCTGATGATGAAGAGTTGGAAGAATTATTTGAACAAGGTGCTGTGACCGAAGAAGAGCTACAAGCTCTCTTGAACATGTAAAAAGAAAGATAGTTATATATACCCCCCTTTACTTTCATCACATCCTCATATCAAAGGATTATCGACTTTGAAGAAAAGAACGAATAAAAGTAAAAGCATGTATCTTATTCATCACACCATACTTAATTGCTCACAAAAAAAGCCACGTCTCCAGTCTTCAAGAGTCCGGTCAAAATTCCATTCGTTACATTTATTGCATTTTTCTTCCATCAAACCAGGGAACGGACATTATAAGGACTTTTTTTTTTTTTTTTTTTTTCTTTTTTTGTTCAGCCGCGCAGTGATACAGAGGAAGAAGCACAGGACAACAAAGAGAAAAACAACACTCCCATCATGCCGGACCTTACCAACATCTTTCATGCAACAGTCCAGGACCTGAGTCAAGCATCAGGAGGCTTCTCCTCTGGCGTACGTTCTGGGGCTGTATCGAAACCACCAACCCCAAAGGCACCAACAGATCCATGGATACGAGAAGCCCACCAAATTGTAAGTGAATCGAGAAAGACCAAGAACTTTTTTTTTTTAAGCTGAAAGTTCTCATTTTTTATTTTTTACAACTTTCAGTCGAGGACTATAGCGGATCTCCGAACATTTATCCTCATTACCCGTCCTGCATATCTCAATCTTTCGCGTGGTGGATCAGGAAACTCATTAGGCGCCAATATGCGTTTACCACGACGGTCAGACTCTATACCCAATGTCAACAATAGCCATAACACCTTATCAAAATCGTTCACATCCTCCAAAGTGTTGAATGATCTCTTGGACACTGTTTCGTCATTGACATCACTTTCTGATAAGGACCGAGACAGTATTGATACACAAGTCAAAGTCATGATGCGACAGATCAAAGGTGCTATTGAGGAACTAGAGTCACTTGAACAAGGTAATAAATGAGCCACTACGACCACAGCCAGCAACAACAATAACAAAAGAACAATGAAAGAATACTTCTAATGTACCTTTTTTTATTCTTCGCCTCCCATCTTCAACATCATATTCTATATTACATAGATCGTAGGAAAAGAGCCAACACTACTACAAATAGCAGCAATGCCGCTGTGGCAGGATTGAATCAGTTGTTGAGTATGGCAGCTAGCGGTGCAGGATCTGTCGATCACTTGGCTCAACATCGACAAGGTGTCACTCTTTATCTGAATGAACGCCTTGCAAGCCTGGCCACACTGCATAAAGATCAATACGAGGCCAGAATAGCTCGCGAGATGGAGAAAAGAGAAAGGTAGATACATTAATGAAAAAAAAAAAAAAAAAAAAAAAAAAAAAAGAATACGTATTCTGTATTAAACTTTTTTTTTTTTTTTTTTTTTTTTTGCCTATACTTAACCTTATGATGTTAGCTCTTTATACAAAGCGTTACCAAAACCGACAGTCTCGAATAGCTATGGTCTCAAACGTCAACAAGATCCTGAGTCTACCTCAGGAATATCATTCAATGCAGGGCTCTCACACAGGAGAAATACTAATGCTCGAACGACAGCAACAGCAACGATAACAAGTAATGGAGCAGGGGCAACAGACAGCGACCTTAATGATCGTTCAACAAATATCAGTAGAACCTCTTCACCACAACCATCAACAGGCGTTTCAACTGCACAGTATTATCATCAAGGTAGTCATAACCATAGAAATAATAATAATGGATTTGGTGGATTTGTAGACAATGATGAACAAGATTTCGAAAATAGTCTGACTGCTGAGCAAAGACAAATGCTCCAAATGGAGAATGAAAATATTGTTCAAAAACTGGAGACAGAATTGAACCAAGTCAGGTATAAATTATACAAGCAAAAAAAAAAATCACTTTTATCGTATTCTTTTTCAATTTTTTATTTATTTTATTTCATTTTGTTTTTAATGGTAGGCACCTGGAAGCCTCTATGTTAGAGCTTTCATCGCTACACTCAACAATCCAGGAGCATCTTGAGGTACAAACACTACAAACCAATCGGCTACACGAGGAAGCACTAACAGCAATCAGTCACATTGATGCTGGAAACGAACAGTTAATTAAAGCTGGTAAACGGAGCAATACCACTCGAAAATGGATCCTCTTTTTCCTCATCCTTGCTAGTTTTGTCCTACTCTTCCTCGACTGGTACGACTAATAAAAACAATAAACTTATAAAGCATAAAGACTGTATCCATTTTTTTTTTTTTTTAAAAAAAAAAAAAAAAAAAAAAAAAAAATGTTGCAAGCTGAAAATAGAGTATTTTTATCGCTATAATAAATTGAACTGGCTAGACTAAAGTTGTTGATAGTATACACAAGTTGTACAGGACGAGTGAAAAAAGAAAAGAGACTACATTGAACGAAAGAGAATGGTGGTAATATAATAATACAGCAGACATTACAGCACTATTTTTTTTTCTTTTCTTTTTGACCTTATGCGTTAGGCTCATAGCCATGAACCCGGACACGGTACATGCATGTGTACTTGGGATGTCCCCAGTTCGATTTGATCCGGAGAACAACTCCGACAAAGGGCCATTTCTGCATTGACAAAGGAATCGAGAATGTCTGCCTTGTCTTGGGTTTGGTATGCTTCCCCTCCCCTTGAGCGTTGTATTCCACGTTGGTCAATAGGATAGCACCAGGCCACGGCAAATCCTCTTTCTCATTATTTTCTTCTTTTTTCTCTTGTGAATCTTGCTCTTGCTCCTTAATACCCTCATTACCATTGTTCCTTTTGTTCTTGATCTCCAGCTCACCATCATTGTTTTTATCGTTATTGTTCACCACAGAAGCATGGTGAGAGGTTGCGGTGGGCGCTGCATCCTCGCTTCCTCGAAGTCCCCAAACCTCGATCTCCTTGGGTGCGCTGTCCATGTCCAAAACCACACTCGGGTCTGCATGCTCAATCGTAATCTCTGTCACTACAATTCTTCTTGCTAAACGAATCCCCAACTGACCTTGCTGACCTTCCATTGCCCAACATTCCCCTGCATGAATGTCTGGTTCAATCGCCTTTTGAGCTGGCTTCTCTCGCCGTGGTAGCTTGACAAAGTATTTGAGGCCCAGATTACCCCAAAAGGTCGGAGCAACTGTATGATGATAATCCTGAGATGTGAGACGGGGGATGATACGTCCTCCAGCTGAGAAGAGTGCATAGTCTGGCTTAGCAATTGCATCTGCAGAATATTTTTCTAGGGCCTCATCGATCAACCCGGAAACCAACTCTTTCTCTAACTCCGTCAAACCAGTGTTACCACGACCATCCTGGTTTCCACTTACGGTAGAAGATGATCCATAGAAGCCTATCCGTCGACGAGGTGCCTCTTTGCCATGGAGTTTTCCTTGCTTCTCCAATAGCTCCATTACATTTTTCTCCACGCCTTGCCAGATCATATTAGCCTCTGTTCTTACGAGCCTCAAAAATTCGCCTCGTGAGACCTTAAACATGTGGCCTTCTACGAAATCTGACAACGCACGCTCATTTTCTTGCAGGAAATCATCCCAGCTCATAATCTTGCCTTTCTTTGCTTTTGAGCTCTTCCTGAAAGATCCCCAACTCCATCTCCCGGATGACGATGACGATGACGATGGAGCTTGCTCATGCTCATCTTCTGGGTCCATGTCTAGTTTTGAAATCCTGTCTTCAATAGTCTTCTGGACTTGCTCTGGGGTGACGAAGAGTTCTCGTGCTGTATTCCAAAACTCGCTCGGAATCGATAGCTCTCCAGTTTTGAGATCCCTAGAAACTACTAAATGCTTTGGAATTTCATCTCGAATCTGCTCCAAAACTGTCTGCTCAATCCATCGTCCATCTTTTACGTACTGTGCAAGCGAATCCACCCGATCCGAGACTCGATTCAACTTGTGTTCCACGCCAGAGACCCAGACCGAAATGCCGTCAAATTTAGTCCGTAGCTCCTTACTGAGCACCTCATCTGCTTGTTCAAGATCTGAGAGCTTCTTTTGAATGAGCAGCGACATGCTGTCAAATTTACTCTGCAATTCCTTACTAAGCTGATCGTCAGCTTGGCCAAGCTCGACCAACGTCTTTTGAATCCATTTGACAGCCGACTCGAGCTCTTCAAATGACTGAATTTGCTCTGATGGAATTTGGATTCTGCTAGATGCCGATCCTGACTTTTTACCAGTAGGTCGAGATGGGATCCATTGGCTGATAGAAGGGAATTGAGGGATCCAACTTAACCATGAACGGTCCTTCAGGCTAGAATTTCTCCAGCTTAGCTTGCTCCATGTATCCGAAACCCTCTCTCTCATGTATGGCGTCTGGCCAGAGCTTTGAGTGACATTGCTGTTGTTGCAATCACCGAGGCCCTGGCTTGAAGAGATACCATAGCCCAACTGATGACTTCCCCAGACAGCAATACACATAAGAGCGACCCCAAAAAGTGTTCCTGGACTCAGCAAGCCACTTGCAACGCCCGCACGGGCCCATTCCTCACCTGTCCTCCAAAAAGCTTGTCTCTGGCGCCATGGCCAGCCAAAGATCAGGTAGAGCCAAGATAGCAAGAGTCCAAAAAGAAATAGAGCAGTTTCAATGGCCGCATATAATAGATCTCTAAGCTGACGAAATCCATCCTGAAGCATACGCCATAACACATGCCATGGATAGATTCGTTTATGCCCCATACGAGTCTGGGAAGGTTGACGGAGATTACGGCCTGAATTGACATAGCGATGGTGAGTTGTAGACGAAGAAATACCGTATGCTTTTGAGATATCAGCGTCACTCTCCGCACTCATGTACGCAACTTCCTGTTCATCCTGAAAGTGCGTCTCCGTCTTAGGTCGTGTGGGAACACGTTCACCAGATAAAGTAGCAGGCTTCATTCGCCTCCATTCATGGCTCTCTCTTGCTTGATCATACTCATCAGAGTCCTGAGATGCAGTCAAGGCAATACCAGAGTCGAGTTGTCTCATAATAGGGACTTCGAAAGGATTCGGCTTCTTGACATACTCATTCATAAGTGAAACAGAGGGTGGCGTCAGGGATGGGCGAGCAGTGGCTGGAGGGGTCAAAACACGGCGTGTCACCGAGTACGGTAGTGGAGAAGGTGTTCTAGCTTGGCGGAGCTCTGCTGGTGTGATTGTACGGCGGACGGGTAATGGTGGTGTCATTGCTCTGCTCGCTACAGGCGTAGGACGGGTGCGAGGCTGCTTACGATAGAATCCTTTGCGGACACGAGCGCTAGTAAGGTTCTTATCCATATCGCTATCAGAGCCATCATCTATTGGTTGTTTTTTATCTTTGCCTTTAGGAGTACTCCAGCCATACTCGTCCCGCTGCTTCCGCAACAAGTTGGCAATGCGCTTGATAAAACCCAGTTGTTCTTGCTCTCGTTTCAATTCAGCCATCTCGGCGTCCACCCCAGTATCATATTTCGAATTGTCTTCATCGTCAATAGCTGGATCAGCATAAA
Organism: Lobosporangium transversale; assembly: GCF_002105155.1. Lineage (NCBI taxonomy): Eukaryota > Fungi > Mortierellomycota > Mortierellomycetes > Mortierellales > Mortierellaceae > Lobosporangium > Lobosporangium transversale. Next base: position 478,204 of record NW_019028993.1, read on the forward strand.
TATTCGGGCGAAGACGATTGTAGGAATAGATTTCATCTTCATATCCACCGATGTCAAGTGTTTGGTCTCCATCGTCATAATCCTCATTGCTATAGACATTGTTATTATCAGGGCTGTCGTAACCGCCATCGGCGTCGAGCCCTTTGCTGTTATACCCATCCACAAAGTGAGAATGGTGTTGGTCATCGTATTGGTCTCTATCGTAGTGAAGTTCCTGATATTGATTCTCACGATGACCGTTCATTTCTCTAGCAAAGGCGTCATGATCTTCGCTAATGTCAACACCCTCTGGAAAGCTCTCAGGGGGCCTATGATGAGGCGATAACTCTAGTCTCAGAGTATTATCCTCTCTAACCGCATTATTGGAACGAATGCCTTCTGTGTAATCATTGTCATCAACGTCATAGTCATCCTCAATAAGATAATTATGGGGTGAGGGGAGGTCATGACCAGCTGACTCTCTGCTGTAGAGATTGTTACTTTGTCGCTTAGAAGGCGCAATAGGGGTATCATGTGGCCTAAATGCCTTTCGGTATTTATTTCCCTGCGGAGTACCAAAGAAAACGTGGTCTTTGTTATTGTCGACAAAAGGTGCAAAGGACGTTCCTTTGTTACTGATTTCTACATCAATGTACTGAGACGACATGCCGTTGCTATTATGAATTGAATGGCTCTGCTGATAAGCTTTAGCAGTAGGTAAGTCTGTTGCTGCTGCTTCTGTTGTTGTTGTGTAGAGCATATCCTCATGAGATGCAGATTGTGAAACGTGTGATGTAGTCCTGCCATTGCTTCCTTTGCTATTGTTGTTGCGTTTGTTAGTGTTGCTATTGATGCTGTCATTGTTGCTAATGCCATGGAAGTTAACACTGGAGTTAGGAAGTTGATTGGAAAGTCGTCGCATACGATTTGGTGTTTTAGGACCTTCGACAGTTGTGCCGATGACACCAGGTAAGAGCAGATTATCGACTCTAGGTGGAATGCTGGTTGTGCCAAGTGCGGACCTACTTCTTGACTGTAGTAAGAGACCAAGAAAAATTATAATAATAATCGTCAATGGTTTTTTTTTTTTTCCTCTTCATTTCTCAAAAGGACTTTTTCTGTGGCATAGAAAAATATATAACCCCGCTATATGACGCGTGGTAAAAAAAAAAAAAATAGAAAGGCCCTTACAGGGGTAATATGAGTATAATCTTTGGAGGAGCCATTCCTTTCGGGAGGCGGTTGACTAGAGCGCCTTGAAGGTGTCAAGGGTGCCATTAAGAATGAATGATGAATGAAACGCGTTTACAGAACCAGGAAAGAAGAAATAAAAAAAAAAAAAAAAAAAAAAAAAGTGAGAGAAGTGGATTCAATCAATGGAAATAGAAAAGAATGATAATAGTAGTGGTAATAATCGTGAGATTGTGCAGAAGAGTGATTGAGAAATAAACTATTGACAGTTATAATAGGGAGTAGTTGTGAGGGTATTGATGGGAATGATGGAAATGAGTCTGTTACTGCAGGGGAATAAAATAAGGAGCGAAGCGAAGTAGGAAAGAGAAAATATTGTTTGTTTAGAAATTTGGTGTGAATGATGCATGGCATCGGCACGAGTCATTTTAGGTCCAATTCTCTATCCTCGTGCCCACATCCCTCCGTATACAAAAATTGAGAGGGAAAAAAAAATTTTTGCCACCACTTTTTGAGACAAGATTTTATTTATTCATTCTTACTCAGATTCTCTTCAGAAAAAAAAAAAAAAAAAAAAATGAAAACCAGACATCAGAAAAAAAGACAAGCTCACAGCGATGATGACAAGGAAGAAGAATACGTTTCAGAATCAGACCAAGAGGAATTAGAGAAGGAGGAGGACGATACTCATGCTGATGGCCTTACAGAATAGTAATTTCACTTGAATTATTTAACCTTTTGTACATTTTGGTGGCGTTGCATGCCAAAAGACATGCTTTTCCAATAGCCTGACATATTTCCATTGGATTCCTATACACATTTGTTTCCCCCTCTTTCTTTCTTTCTCTTATCCTGCTTCACTTTTTCCTGATCTATTCCTTTATGCATTAATATGATTTTGATACGATTACAACAAGCGAGCGCATGCGCTTGGAGAATATCAGGAAGAACAGGGAAGCGATGCGCTTGCTCGAGTTACCAGAAGCCGTATCTGCTGTTCAGTTATCATCACATCGTCTAGATCGGAATAAGCGTTCTGCCCCCACTCCAGGCGTCAAGCGCGAAAAACGAATCAAGAGCACTGAAGTTCCTTTACCTAGACGAACTTCCAATCGCCTAGCAAAAATCGAGGTAACGTTAATTTTCCCATAAAAAAACTATTTCTCTTGCTTTTTGATCATCCTATATCAAACTGGTGGCATTGTTTTTTATTTGTTTCTTTTTTTTGTCCAATAAAATAAAAAATAAAATAATAATAATAATAATAATAATAATATTTTTGGTTTATGTAGCCAAATAGTCCTGTTGCTGAGCGCAAGCTGGAGGAATACAAAGAAACTGTCACTACAATAAATCAGTACCAAAAAGCTCGTCGTGCTGGAATTCTCTCACTGGAGGATGTCACGAGTGGATATGGCGATGACTCCAAATTTGCAAAACTGATGGCGGAAATAGCAACCTATGTCCCCGAAAAGGCTAGGGTCAAGGACATTGAGGATGAAAGCGATGGCGAGCTTAATATTAATGATAATGACGATAATATTACAGCAGTCAAAAGAGAACAGGAAGAAGACAAAGTAGTCAAGAAAGAAGAAGAGGACAAATTGACCAAGAAAGAGGAAGGCGAAGACAAATTGATCAAAAAGGAGGAAGATGGGAATGAGAAAAAGGAAGGGATCAGAAAGTATTTTAGACCCGCTAGACGTGCTGCCGCTTCTGCAGTCGCTACAGCTTCAACTGTTCCCTCTCCCTCCACTTCTGCTTCAAAAACCGCATCGTCCGATGCTGGTAAAGTTAGTCACCCAACAAAGACATCATCCTCCAAATCCGGGAAGGGGCTATCATTGCGAAAACAGGTGCAAGCCCTCAAGATTCGAGGACCTTGGCCAACTGTCAAGGTCTGCCAAGGCCGTATCTACTGTATGGCCATCCATGAAAACAAGGACAAGGTCTTGGTGTGTGGGGGTGATATTGACGGCAACCTTGGGTTCTGGGACCTCGATGAATCTCTAGCAGATGATTATGAGCCAGAGTTAGACGAAGAGCCTAATATTTATTCATACAAAGCCCACACTCGAACACTCTCCAGCATGCAATATTCCCCTACAGACCCTACAAAGCTCTTCACAACATCTTATGATGGCTCAGTGCGTTACCTGGATTTGGTAAAGCAAAAGTTCATGGAGTCATATGTGGTCTCGCCTGATGTGTCAGATCACCTTGGATCCATTTCGATCGACTCGACAGGTCAGCAACTCTGGCTCGCAGACAATGATGGAGCTGTTACACTCAAGGACATTCGTACTCCGAAGGACGAGATGGTTTATCGCAAGATCCTGCATGAGAAAAAAGTTGGATGTGTAAACGTGAATCCAAAGTACGGACACTTGATCGTCACCTCTTCCCTAGACAGGACGATGAAGATCTGGGATGTCAGAACATTTGGGCAATATAATAAGGAAGACGATGTCATCCCAGAGTTGGACGGGTTTCCGCATAGACTGAGTGTCACAAGCGCCATGTGGAGCCCAGATGGTAAGGTTTTACGTATTGATTTTTTCTTTATAACAATAGAAATTAACTGGAAAGCAAGGCTAAATGATCGATTAATTATTTCCTTGTTGTTTAACATTGAAATAACAGGCGCTAGCATTGCAAGCACATCATATGATGACAAAGTGCGCATTTTTAACAATTTTGACCCTGCATTGCCGGATTTGAAAAAGATTCCAGAACCCGTCCGAATCCATCACAACAACCAGAGTGGCCGTTGGGTCACTATGTTGCGCGCAGTCTGGGCCCACCAGTTCAATTGGTTTTCGATCGGAAATATGAACAAGTCTGTAGATATCTATTCAAGAGGCACAGGCGACCTCATGGCGAATCTCAAGGATGCTCATGTTCTGACAACCGTTCCTGCAGTCAATGCCTGGCATCCAAATCGTGTTTTATTAGCCAGTGGCATGGCAAACGGAAAGATGGTTATTTGGCGATGATTCCAAATCCCTGTTATAGTAATAAAGGGAAATGTTTTTGGAGAATTCATTGTTGATTTAAATGAGATAGTAAATAAAGCTACAACCAAAACTATTTTTTCCTCCTTTTGTCTATCCTCTTGTAAGACTACAACATAGAAAAGAATATACTAGCCAAGATCAAGATAATAGAAGAGGTTTGGACGCCCTTGATGGATCTACCTGCAGCTGCGTTTCCAGCATTGTTGCCACCACTGCCGCCACCACCGCCGTTGTTTCCATCGCCATTCGAGGAAGAACCCGACAATTTTGCAAAGCCAATTCGACCTCCAGTGGCAGCATTTGTATTAAAGTCAAAGACTGAATAAACATTGGTCAAGAAGGCGTCTCCAATCAACCACTCATCAATTGTGGCCGTTTCACCGGTGGGGAACATGGCCGCACTTGTACAGTAGTAACCCTGGCTGGTCCTTTGACGGGTTGATTGCATCGCCAAGCTTGTGTATGGGATCTCTGCCTTGAAATTTCCAAACGTAATGGTGATTGGAGCATCACCCGAGCAAGGCAAAACCCATAAGCCTCCTTCCTGTGGCTATACCAGTTAAAAAAAAAAAAAAAAAAAAAAAAAAAGCTAATGTCAGAGTGAAAGATGTAATATATAACACACATACTTTGGGCAAAAAGTAGAAGATAAAGTAGACTTACAAGGCTGATAGCGCCAGGAATAGCGCTGTTAATGGCATCCGCTGTCGTCTTTGGCATAAGCATAGCGGTCGTTCCAGTGTCAATAGCTGCAATGGCTCCATTCGTTGGGATATCCTTGCCGTTCACAGTCATTCCGTTTACGGGGATCTATGCACATCCATATTAATGAAAATGAAATGGTTACTCCAGACTGAACAAGTTTTTTTTTTTTTTTTAAGAGAGAGAGAGAGAGAGAGAGAGAATATGAATGTCTCTTACACTCCATGGTCTCATGGCAACACAGTCGACATAAGTGATTTCACCCGTGTAACGAGCAGGATTAACGCCTCCGAATGTGATCTCTCCTCCAGGAGATGTAGCCCTGCTCGATCCGGACGATTTCTGCAACCAGACGCCGATCATGTTCTCTGTCAATGCTGTCGTGTTCTTGAGCACATTCAAAATTGGGATGTCACTGCCGCTGGCATAGTACCACAGACCCATGATTCCATCTACGCTTCCAGGCAAACGTGCCTGGTTAGTCGTTACCACGCCTGCGATCCCTTGGAATTGCAATGAGCCGATCTTGTAAATATCCTAAGATTGATGGTGTTGATGATGATAAATGATGAGTTATAGAACATCGTTTTAGGTCGTCTGCCTTTGTTGATTTCTATAAAGGGCTTCAAAAAAAAAAAAAAAAAAAAAAAGACTTACAGCAACATAGTTGCCTCGTACACCTTGCCCGCTGACATACGAGACATTAAATGGTGTTGTTGAAGCCCTGCATGTTCTATTCGTATTACGCATCATAATCATCAAGTCAATAAAAATAGTTAATCTCTTTGTCATTCAGACACAAAGCCTTTTTTTTTTTTTTTTTTTTTTTTCGCTTGTTTCATGGATAATAACGTACGAGGACGATGCACAATCAAACTTGTTTGTTCTGAGACATCCGCCTATCACACATGACTTGGCGGAGACCCAGGTGATAGGACTTCCCGTGTCAATAATCAGATTAAACTCTTGTGCTGGAGTACCAAGCCCAAGTGGAACCGCTGTCGATTAAGAAAATTAAAAATTAGACATGCAGATAGAGAAAACTTGAAAAGAGAAAAAAATAATACCAAAGAGACATGTAGCTGTCTTACTTACTATAGATGACATCATTTTGAATGTTAGTCAAAGGTACCTTTGTGGAGGAAGCAGCACGCTTCTGGAGATATCGTTTTGTCAATGATTCTGCATTGAGATTCTCTGGATTCCTCTGAGATCGCACAGGTAAACTAAGTAAAAAAAAAAAAAATAGTGCAAACATTAGAAATTAGGCGAAGTATCTCTTTTTTTTGGTTTCCGTGCCTTGCATCCTCTCTCGCCTTCTCTTTGATATGGCAATGATCTCCTCGTTGCAATTGCTGCTAATCTGTTTAAGGACGTTGACGTTGTCTCTCTTTTAATTTATCTTTTGTTAATGTCAACGCAGTACAGGATGTATTAATTTAATGGTCTCGGGATAACCGCTTTCCAAAAATAGGAGAGCTTGTGCTAAAAAAAAAATTCTCTTTCATCATCGCTAATTCCAATGTCTTTTTTTTTTTTTTTTTTTTGTGAATGGAGGAACTGAAGTCCTTTTCTTTTGCACAATAAAAACGATGTAGATAATCACAAACGTTTGTAATGTATGCTGTGCATGTTTGTTTATGTATTTATTTCAACCGCCTTGTGAACCGAGCAAAGGAGAAGGAAGTCAAAGGGCAATGGCAGGCAGGGCATTGTTGAATAATCCCTCTTCCTTCTTCCAATTGAATTTTCTGTGCTGATTGAGCCTCAAGTCCAATAAATAAAAAGATATAGGGCTATATTTACGTGATAACTGAGGCAGATACAGCAGAGGAGATTGCCAGTATCAACGCTGTAGAAAGTAAGATCTTCATTAGGCGAGATAGAACAAAGATGTAACAACAATGTGGACTAAGGAGAGAAAGAAAGGAGAAGGGGGAGGTTGTAGGATTTGTAGAAATAATGAATTAGGACAAATATGCAGAAGAGGAAAACAAAAGGAAGAGGAAGATGGCAGAAAGATGATCCACCGTTACGAAAGGATGATCCGTTATTAAAAAAAAAAAAAAAAAAAAAAAAAAAAAGACGCTATGTCTGATGTATTTTCTGTTGTCGCAAAGTAAGAAAGAGAGCAATAGCTAATGCGTGAAGACAGTAAGAAGAAGCGCATGGGTATGGGCATGGACATGAGAGCATGGAAAAAAAATCAATTAACTCCATAGTTGGGCATGTATCAGTTGCTGTTGTGTAATGTGTTTTAATCCACAGTTCATAATAAAGTTCATTTCAAAGCCCAAAATTGTGTCATCATCATCCGACGTATTTTTTCGCTCTTCCCCATGTTAACATGTTAAACCACTTGTCTGCCGCCACCATTTCCTATCCTTGGTAAAAAAAAAAAAAAAAAAAAGTCTGTCATCAGATATTCAAATAGCAGTCGATAAATATTACTTTGTTGCAAGGCATCAATCGTGTAGCCTGTATTTAGCATGTAAGGACATCTTTTCATAATTGGTGTATTGGCGAACTACACTTGGTCTTTTTATACATCTTTTATTTTAATAAGTCTTTAACGTAGACATCTCATTGATGAAGTGATACCCTTAAATTAAAAAAATTAAAGCATGGCAAATATTGCGCTGATCAAGATGAGAGCGGATGCTTGGACGGACAAAATGGGAACTCTGTTTCCTGCGGAGCTACCTTTTCCATCTTTTCCGTCTTTTCCATCTTTTCCTGAACCAGTATCTCCACCAGCACCATTACCATCTCCACCTCTGCCAGAACCATCAGATCCTCCTCCTCCTCCAGTCCCTCCAGAGACCAATTGTGCAAATCCAATTCTACCTCCACTGGCTGCATTATTCTGGAAATCATAGACTGAATACACGTTGTTTAGGAAAACATCTCCGATGATCCATTCCTCAATCACCGCAGTGGTGCCCGTTGGGAACATGGCAGCACTCAAACAATACTCTCCTTGAGAGGTCATTTGGCGAGTACTTTGCATCGCTAGACTGGAGTAAGGAATATCGGCAGTGAAGCTTCCGAACGTTAAGGTGACGGGTGTGTTGCCAGAACAAGGGATTACCCAGATATTACCTTGATTAATCTAGCATTTGGATAATAGAGCATATGTTCATAGATGAATGGTCTATATTAGAAAGATAAAACCAAAGGGCTATTTAAATCATAATAATGACATTTATGTCGTTTGGAAACTTACCAGCTGTTCTGCACCAGGAATGTTTGCATGGATGGCATCAGACGCAGACTTGGGTATAAGCATCGCTGTCGAGCCTGTGTCAATAGCAGCCATTACACCTGGTACGGGGATACTCTGTCCTTTTACAGACAATCCTGACAATGGGATCTATAGATATATCATTATCATTATTATAAAAAAAAGTGTGTTAAATTTGTAAATATAATAAAATACAAGGCCAATCTTTTTTTTTTTTTTTTTTTAACAACTTACAGTCCATGGTCGACCGGGAATGCAGTCAACATAAGAGATCGATCCTGTGAATCGCTTGGAATCGACACCTCCAAATGTGATCTCTCCTCCAGGTGCTGTGACAGATCCAGAAGGCGCCTTTTGCAACCAGATCCCAATAACATTTTCTGTCAGTACAGTATCGTTCTTTAGCACGTTCAAGATTGGGATATTGCTTCCTGCTCCATAGTACCATAGCCCCATGATACCATCGACCGTTGGGGGCATGCGAGCTTCATGAATAGTCGCAATGGCAGCAATGGCTCGAAACTTTAATGAACCGATACCATAGTTTTCCTTTTTGAAACAAAAAAAAAAAAAAAAAAAAAAAAAAAAAGATCAACGATCACTTCAGGTTTTAAACCAAGTGCATGTAAATGAGGTACTTACTGCAACATACAGCCCTGAGACATTGTCTCCATCGACATATTCCGCCTTGAACCTTGTGTTTGAGGCAAGGCAGGTCCTTTTGACGAGAAAGAAAATTCAAAAGTATAATGGTGGCGATGATTAATTTTCTGCTGCATTCAAAGAGTTACAGAGTGTATAAAATCTACAACAACCAAAAAAAAAAAAAAAAAAAAAAAAAAAAAAGAGAGAGACTTACGAAGATGCAGAACAGCTATATCGCTTGGACTTCAAGCAGGCCGCACTAATACATTCGACAGAAGATACCCATGTGTAAGGGCTGCCTGTGTCAATGAGGACATTAAAGTCTTGTGGTGGTGTACCGAGTTGGAGTGGGACAGCTGTATGAGATGGATTTGATATAATAAGATTAAATCAACTAATATGATACAAGAGAGGAAAGCATCAAGTGAAGGAGAGAGTGAGAAGATACGTACTGTACACAATGTCTTGACGAATGCTAGTCAATGGTGCTGTTGTGAATGAAGGGGCAGCTCGCCTTTCGAGTCTCTCAAGGTATCGCTTGGTTAAGGATTCAGCGTTGAGATGCTCCTGATTTCTGTATGACTTGATAGGTAGTCTGTTGGATAGAAATAAAAAAAAAATTGCAGCTACTGGTTAGGGAGAGTGAGAGATTTTTTCTCCATGTAAACAAACATTAAGGTCTAGACCAATAAATAAATCTATTATGTCCAGAGCCGAAAGTCGAACCAACTTTCCCCCTTCCTTCAGTGCCATCACATCTGTCGACAATGACAATGAACTTTAATGGAAACACAATCCAATGGAATGAGTAGACCGAAAAGAGAGGAAACTCATTCAATACTCCGCAGAAAAATTTCAATATCTCGTTGAAACTGCAACGTTTGCAATAGTTATTTGAATCTTGTAAAAAAAAGGAGGCATGATAAAAAAAAAAAAAATAAAATAAAAAAAAATGATACGACGATGGTATTTACGTGATGACCGAGGCAGACACCGTTGCAGAAGAGAGCGCCAACACAAGCGCTGCTGAAAGTGAGATCTTCATTCCTAATTCCTTGTGGATAGTGAGAAATGGAGGGATGTGCAATTGTGTATTGGAGCTGCGAAAAGAAAGAGGAAATAGGACCTGAGTGCTCTGCGGTGTATTGGAGGGAGGTGCAGAAGAGAAAAGAGAGAAGGAAAGAGAGAAGAGAAAAAATAAGGCAAGAATGTTACAATCCAGTGAAGGAATGCACGGTGGCAAAGCATGAAAGACTCTTATAAATCCTAAAACTTTTAGTGCGGCGTTTTGTCGTAAAAGACACCAACAAACATGTATTCGACTTCTAGACAATTTACTTTTGAACACAAGTAAAGAGATCTTAAAGTGGAGGGCTCTATCGCTCTTTTTTATGGTCGACTCGACAATGTGAGCATGAACATGGAGAACCAGATGCACAGCCCAAAGGTTAAGTGCAGATAATACGATCTGTGCACATGAATTTTAATTACTTTCTTCATGATTAACTTTAGCGTGTCCGTTGCGCAACTCAACGGCGGACCAATGCAATTCAGATTTGGTGGCGAGGAGGCTTTTTAATCTTTTTTTTTTTTTTTCCAATTGAAGCCTCATCTAGCTCCCCAACAAACCAAGTCAGGAAAAGGTAGAGGAGAACACATCACTCTCTTCACTATAATAGCTCGGACTGAAATCCCAATAACTATGCGACTCTAGACAACGATTGCACGCAGAGGTAGGTCAGTGACAAAGAAGACTGTTGAATTGAACAGATAATATCGAGATTGTTAGAGCTGGCGCAGTCAGCGTTCGTGCTCCAAGCGAAAGATAGAAAAATATGCCAACGTAGTTATATTTCTTTTTTTTATTTTTCATAAAAATTCCGATTCGAAGCGACGTTTCAATTAACCATGAGCGGTAAACCAGTATCAATGACGGGTACGGTTCCTAGATTCGAGGATATTTTCCCTTATAGACAATTCTGCCACTAAAATCTATATCAAAGAAATGTACAACCACGATACAACAATAATCGAAAAAAAATAAAAATAAAAAAAAAATAAAAAAAAAAATAAAAAAAAATAAAGCTTGCCATGTCTTCGAGTAAATACAATCTATTTAGGCTGCAGGCTTCAAGCTTTTTTGAGCATGAATGCTTCCAAAGGCAAGCTCACTTGTGGTCGGCATCCGATGTTCTAGCTCTGGTATTACTATGTCCTGAGTGCTTGTTATAGCTGGATAAAGATGACGAAGAGAAGCAACGTAAAGATAAAAGGAAGGATGTGGCCAAAATAATCCAACCTCTAATGTTGAATGTTTTTTTTTACTTCGCCAGAAGTCTTCACTACTTTTATCTTCATTCGCAACATGTGTCTGTGAGAGCCCTTCCGCTTTTCCTGTGAGCAACAATCGTCTTTGATTTCTTTGTCTTTTATCCCTTTCCGTCTTTTGAGTGAATTACATCTGCTGTCAATCCCGCTGCCAGCGCTGGTGACAGATCTCCACTAATGATCATAAATTGAACAGCATCCGGAGCAGTAGTGCTGCTTTGTCAATGCACACTGGGCCCTTTGCCCTGACCCCTCCCCTTTTTCCCTCTGTATCTACCCTTACTCTTTTATGTCTATTCCTAACGCTTCTGCGGTGACTCCTACTTCGGCTTCGGACCGCAGCTCAGATTGTCCCAGCCTCCAACGAGCTTAATAACTAGTGTGTCAACTCTTTCCTCCTTGACGGGGTACCCGTGCAGTCGCTTTGGGCAGGTTCACGCTATTCAAAGTTTAAGACCGAGCTCCTTCTCATTTGATATTTGCAAGCGATTGCATGAACTGAGTGCGCTTGGCTTACGGTCAGTCCATGTAAAAGTGAGCACATGAACCTATCCGAGTAACTAAGGCAAATCTGTCGTCATTCCCAGCATCATCACGGCATTTTAGCGTAGGAAATAAAAAAACCTACTATCAACAGTGACACCGCAAGACCAGAAAGGATCAAATCGGGTATGAAGATGTTGGTATAAACGGAAGGCCCCAATAATACTTCACCTGGTCAGCACCCTTGTTTTATTTCTGCAAGTGAGGGCAATCTTCTCTACTACCAAGACCTCTCTCTAACAGAAGTTCGTCATTGTTTTTTCAGTTCAGGAAATTAGGCCGCGACACAACGCTTCACAAATGAGATGGCCACATGGTGGCACCCAGGCTTTACTAGAGCCGCATTAAACTTTTACAGGAAATAGGCCTTGATGATATGTTTCCTAATGGATGGTGTTGAACTCAATGATCGGAAAGGCCGCTTTAGACTTTGAGACAATCCAGGTGAGGACGCGCAATTACACCGTCTCCACGTGGTGCGTCATAGGCTGTCTGTTTATCTGCAGACAGGCGAGGAGTCTGGCCCTCTTTTAAATGTTTTTATCTCTTACACTCTTACTCTGAGAAGTCATTTTTGGTGAGCTTTGGAGCTTTAGAAATAAAACAATAGTGAATAATGCTTGGCGGAAGAGCAAGTAAGGATAGCCCCGCAACCACTTACACGTGAGCAGAGGTAGCGAAGTATATGTTTTCTCAAGCCAAAAATCAAGGGTTTTTTTTAATATATAATTAATTTAAAATTATTAGTCCTACACATTGTCTGAAGCAAGGACAGTTTTCGACATTTTCCTTAGACTTTGCGCTCGAGATCACCCTGGAGCTCGTTGGCATGGCCACGCGTCTGGGGATCATGGTCGCCCGTTATGGAGCCGACAGTCTGTTGGACACGACCTTGAACCTTGTGGCCAGCGCCCTCGGCGTGAGTCTTGGAATATCCATCAGCTTGAGCGGCATCAGCTTGAGCCTTCTGGGAAGCTCCAGAAGAAGCAAGGTCAGGATTTCCAATGGCTTCACCAGTAGCTTTCTTGATATCCCCAATGCCTGAGTAGAGGCCATGCGAGACGCGGTCAGTGATATTGTTGGACATTTTGAGAAGTTTTGTTTAATAGAAGAGGCTTTTTTTTATTTGTGAGTGTTGAGTAGTTTGTTGTTGTTGGGAGTTGATGAAAGGAAGATGAGGGTTGTTGTAGAGTGCCTTTTATACTCCTTTTTTTATTGTTGCTAGAACACTCGGCCGAGTAACAATTGTTTTGTATTAGGACAGTAAAGACCACAGTGCCTTCATTATGATCAGTTTTATTCCAATTTTCTGCAGTGCCTCGGATATTGGCAGGGATCAATGAGACTTCACAAACAATTAACGTGACATCATAAAAACAGAACCATCACGCCAAACATACAGTGCCGGCCACAATAGACTAAATGTTTTTGCTGTATGCTCAAAACGAAGTGGATTGAGGCAAAGAACTGAATGAACATAACAATATGGATAATAAACAGCATATCCAACTCTGGGTCCAATATCGTCATTCCTAGTGTCAATATGATCAATAAATGGTAATCTAGTCACTTTGCCAATTATGTCGGTACCCTCTAAAAAGTTCTACATCTCTAGGTAATAGTGCTTATCTTTGGCTTCGTAAACCGCCTGGAGCCTTCTTAGCATGCTCTCAGTCAGTGTCCGGTAGAACTCTGGCGGAATTGAGTATCACTCCTTCTCAATGCGACTCCATAGCTCATTGCAGCTTTTGGTTGGTTCTGGATAGTTCCAAGTCTCCTCTTGAGCTATGTCCTCATGTACTCGACGAGATTTATATCAGATGATTGTGCTGGCCACATTAGAAACCTTTTAGGCTCTTCTGTTAGTCCACTGACCGCAAGTACGCCTGCATTGTCTTCGCAGCGTGCTTCCGATCGCTATCATGTTGAAAGACGAATCCGTCCTCTACATGACTCGAGTCCCGAACAGACTGCATCAGATCCTTCCTCGGGATGCCGATGTACTTTTCTGCAGTCATGGTTCCCTCAATCCTGCAGATCCGGCCAGGTCCGTTCCATGACATGCAGTCCCATACCATGACCCTACGCCACCAAACTTCACTGCTCCTCGAACATTCCGCTCATTAATGGCTCTTTCTTGGTCATCCCAGACCCAATTCATCCTATCTGAGCAAATACGGTTGATTTTGGGCTCATCTGACCAAACGATAATCTTCCAGTCTTTTGAATCCATTCTTGATGTATAGAGTGAACTGGAGATACTTTCTCTTGTGTTGCTTCTTTAGGTAAGACTTCTTGACAACCCTTCTTGTCTTCATACTAACTCTCTTAGGGCATCTCCTGATGGCGGTGTTTGATGCAGGGCTTGGTAGTTACTTGTTGGCTTCCTTTTGAGCATCAACAGAAGATTTAAAAAGACCACGCTTGAGCCCTAGTTTAAGATGTAGAGCCATTTCGTCTCCAACCTTCCTTGGACGTCCCGCTGGCTTTCTCACGATATCTTCGATGGCATTTAGGCGGATGATCGCCACAGAAGCACGAGTCTTTAACCAACCTTATCTGCTGGAAGGACCCTCCTTAAGGGGAGTAATAACTTCCTGATCTTAGATTAAACAGTTGGTGTCATACTTGCTTGAATGGGTGTTTGAGAAATAAATTAACGATAACGATAAAGAAAAGCGCAGAGAGTAGTTCTTTGTCTCAATCCACTTCGTTTTGAGCATACAGCAAAAACTTAGTCAATTGTGGTGGGTACTCTATTTGTTACACAGAAGCTTTAAAAACACGTACAAACGTACAATACTTGGTGGCGTATATTATTATAGTACCAAAGGACTTTTGTTCTCCTTCTCTGGACTTCCTTCTTCCTATCATCTCCCATTACGACTACTCACTCTCTTTGTGTATTTTGATATTCTGAAATTTCCTATTATTGTTTTTTTTTTTTTTTTTTTGTTCTTCTAGAAGTGCTAGAAAACGAATGATCAAAACGCTTAAACTGGCTTCGCTCAACTGCACCTCAAAGAGTACTAGTACAATCAGGCAGTAAAGAGAACACATAGGAATGAGTAGCCATACCTTCCATGAAGTGGGGAAACGAAACTAATGATATGAGACCAAAGAAATTTCATTAAAATAGACAGAGTATTTACGATGGAAGGACAGAAGTACAGAAGAACGATTTCTCCCTCCCGATTTGACCTCTAGGAAAGGGGAAAGGGGTAGAAAAAATAAGGAGTCTAAGAACTTTAATACATTTTTTTGTAGTGACGAAGTGTGCTAATAAATAATAGCTATTGTGCCAAACAGTGATCGTGTCTTGTCCTCCCGACACAGAAGCCGCTGAACCAATATGACAACAATAGAAAGAAAGAAGAAAAATGTATCCAAAGCAGCATTCATAGTATCTGATTGGGGAAATTGACGCTTTGTATGGGATGTATATGCTATGAAGTATAATCCTGCAGCTAAAAGTGAAGTTGGGAGAAAGAGATATAACAACCTAATGTGGATGAAGACGGCAGTCTATGCCAACTAATGCAGCAAGCCTGGAATGTTACACACCTGTAACAGAGGAATGGGAGAAACGCGCAGATAAAATCTTCTTGTTCCCTATTTTGTTGCCCCTTTCTCCTTGCGATTGCATTTCATTTTTTTATTTTATTTTATTTTTCTTTCAACTATTATTTATTACCCTGCCATCAATGTCGTACGAACCTACAGCAAAATCTCATTCAAACAACATCAAATTCAAAAAGACAATAGTACAGAAGAACAAATGTTTTGGGAGTATGGAATTGATTGGTAGGTTTGCAGAGTAAAAACTGATCCATATATATCTACCTACAGGCATATCAGCGTGATGCAACAAAGCCAGAGACCTTTAAAATTTCGTAATGCGATGCAACTTGGTGCGAAAGTTGAGCATACGGCTCCTTTTTAATGAGAGTATTAAACAAACAAAATAAAATCGCGTCGCATTACTGATTCAAGTGTTTAGACGGCTCTAAAGTATAGACACCACACGATATTTGTATAGCCAATCATGGATCCATCCTGTGCATAGTCTAGTAGGACCGCCTCATTAGGTTTGCCATTAATTGCACATCGAACGAGGGATGCACCCCTGAGCTTCTGTTATAGGAAGGGTGAAAGAAGAGATGTTGGTAAAAAAATAAATAGAGGGCCTTGCGTCATTGAAAACAGAAATAAACAAACGCGGTAGAACCTGTTACAGCTCTTTGATGGGAATGCAGCATGGTGCATCCGGCCTAATCAAAGTAGCCAAGATGGCTGTTCTTCTTAAAAAAGGCTTATTAATTCGTAAGACAAATGGAAGCAATGTTGCGATAAAAGCCAAGCGAGAGAGCGACATGCGACGCATCTATCACTCACCACCTTGATGGACTGGAACCAGTTCTCCTCTTTTTGTCTCTGTTCTTTTTCACTTTGGCTACATCCCCTTTTTCTAAATCTAAGCAGAAATAGCATGATACATCTGCCATGATCTCTCTGTCCATCAACTCATATCAGTACCCTCCCCTTTCTTCTGATACGCTCGTTCTCTGTTTTACCTTTCTACCTCCTTTCCTCTCCCAAAACTGTAGCCTTGCTCTCCTTTACTCTACAGCATTTGTTGTTTATTTATCTCTGTCTCTGGTGTATTTCTCAGCCTAGACAATCAGCTAATCAATAGAGCACAGATTTCACCGTTTTCCAAAGTGATAGTATGCTGCTCAAAAAGCCATTTACCGCTTATTTTTTTATGGCTGCATCACACAGGCTTTCAGTGTTGCAAAGCCCTTCCAAAGGATGTCTTTGATCGCAGGCCATCAAGGCAACATATCGGGACCAGTTGAGGATACTAGTGCGGTTGTCATTTTCCTTAAGCTCATCTACACTTTATTCCTATTTGCTTGTCGAGGCTAAGCGAGATTTATGTTTCTTCCACACGTGCCCACTCCCTGTTGATTTCCCAGACGTCCACAGTAAGAACCAAAGCAAACCAAAAGAGTCTTTGATACTTTACTCCATTTCCACCTTGGATCAGCATTTACATCTTTCTTTCCATTCTTTGATTAAACTATTCTTTCTCTCTCCTTCTCCGTCTCTTCTCTTCCTCTTCCTCTTCCTCTTCCTCTTCCTCTTCCTCTTCCCTTTTTCTTTTCCTTTGTTTTCTCTCTTTTACATCTCATTTATTCAAGGTATCTGCTTCATTCCAACTGTCTTTTTTATCATTCCTCCTTGTCCTCCGAACCCTTTTCCTCACACCCTTGTTTTTATCTGCGTGTTTTCTTTTCTTTTTCTTTTTTTTTACATCCTTTGGCTCATCCATTGCTTGGCTCCATAGTTCACTTGATCCTTGCTTTATAAGCAGACACCAATAAGAAAAAGCACAACTCGAAGCAGCAGGTAGAGCAACATTTTTTTCTTAAAGACATACATTCTTGCTTTCCTCTCGCTCTCTTTTTTTGCTTGGGACCGTTTATATCATGCTCAGTTTTAACGTTGAACAGCTTTGAAGAAGAATACTGGTCAACGCAGGAGAACTACATTTTCCTCTATGACTTTTCCAATCTCTTATTATCCATTCCTTCTGGTTCTTTTTTTTTTTTTTTTTTTTTTTTTTGCTCCTCTTCTTGACCACAAAACATTCATCGAATCTCCTTCTCTGTTTCATTTGAGTCCTACCAAAAGACACCTTGATCTTCTTTTGTCCCTACCTTCTTCAGCCTATTCCTCTTTTCTTTTTTTTTTAAGCGCCCAGGATTCAATTGTCTGTATTCATATTCGAACTGTAAATCATTCAAACATTAAGTAACACAATAACACCTCATATAAAAAAATAAGTTTGATGTTCTCTTTATTTTTTCCTTTTCAAAGGTCTGCTTATTCTGATTGGGGGCTTTGTTTAAAATTTTTTTTTTTTTGCACTATTTACGCGACAGGATATTTGTGGAACATTCGCTTTTTAGTGTAATGCAATCATTGAACATCTGTACATCTGTGAGAGAATGTTTTGCTTGGGGGAAAAGGAGGGGGTGAAGTGTGCCATGGCCCATGGTTCAATATCCATCCAAATTGAACGCATGCAAATTGCGCCAATCAGACAGCTCCTTTTCATCTGATGCAACCAAACAGCGATTTTTTTTTTTCTTTTTTTTTTTTTTTTTTTTTTTTTTTTTTTCGGTCCTGGGGTATAATACGACTTGTATCTCTCACGAATTTTGAACTTGATAAAACCGAGATGGGGCTACCCAACAAGAACAAAGAAATATTAATTATTTATTATAAAATTTCATTGTCCCCATTTGGAAATGTTAAGAGCGGTGATTTGAAAGGAAGCTTTGATATTACTTGCTGATTTGTTTAGCCTAAAAAAAAAAGGCAGTAAAAGATGTGCATGCGTTTAATTGTTTGGCTAAACTAGCATGCTTTCTATTGGGCCATTTAGTCTGGTACCAAGCGACGGGCACCGTTCACTGGCTCGATATTTTATCTCATTTTATCACTCCACCCATCACATCGCTCGTTTCGCCTCTTCTAGTTGTTGACGACCACTATCACTCATTCTCTGGTACTCGTTGCCTCTTTGGCTACCTAATGCATTATACCCTCGCCCCCATACACATCGCATGTCCCCTCCACATTTCTGTTGCAGCAAATCTGAGTAGGGGTATTGGATCAAAACGAAGCATAAACCCAAACATAAACATCGGCCATGCTCTGTGCACGCAACAAAAAGCAAAGAAAAAAAAAAAAAAAAGTGCTCACAAACGAACAAAGCCATCAGTCAACACGCATTAACCAATCTCTCATTTCCGGTGCCGCATATTTGTGTTTCATGTTCAATTCGTATATTTTAGCAGCAGCAGGAAAAAAAGCCTGGACACACTCTTAGTGCAAACGAAATATAGGATACCAGAAACCCCAACGGCCCACCCACACGACCAAAAGACCAATTTACGATAAATATAGATCCCAGGCAGAGCTTCTTTGGGGACCATCATTCGTTTTGTGCCCACAGACACATTTAACAGCATCTCTTTTTTTAACATTGACGCGCATATTATCTTAACCTGCGTTGTTAGGCGTGCATATTCTTCCTTGCTTCCTTTTCACTTGCATCTTCCTCCCCTCCTCTCCCCTTCTTCCTTCCTTCTCTACATTTTTTCTCTCCGTCCTTCCCCCACTTCCATCCTCTCTTTGTTCCCTCTGTTTTACTCTCTTTAATATACGCTCCCTCATCATTCCCTTGCATCCCAACATAACTGTCACTTCTTTCTAGCAGAGCATTATTCTGTTTTTATATTTCTCAACTTTATTTATTCTTTCTTAAACAGCCATGGCTGAAAGCATAGGTAATTAGTGATGTTATAAAATCTTAAACAAATGCAGTGTGCGCTGTACACTCAAGCGTTGGTTAATTGGTCGAATCTTTTCAGTACTTCTATCCTTTGTCATCTTTATTACACATTCTCCCCTCTCCTTTTTCAGTCTCCACGCCCCTCTAATGCTCTGTTGTTTATACTCATTGACATAGAGGGCTCCACAACTATGACCATTGCCCCTGGATTCCCTTCAAGCATAAACAGAGCTGCGGACCACTCCATGGATGAGCCTAGTTCTGTAGGTCAACCAAACTCGCCTATGGAGGGAGTGATTTCAGCCAACAACGAAGCAGCAGCTTCCGCCGCCATAGCCACTCATATTTCGTCACTCATACCTCACAAGGGTACCAAGAACAATATTATGCTGGGGGCAACTTCTATCTCACATACGCTTCCCATGGTGACTGGAAATAACTCTTTAAATCACTTCCAGTCAGATACCACTTCCCTTTACACTCATATCAACCCTGTTTTTAACCACACTACTTCAGGACTTTTACCGACCTCTGATACCACCAACTTTTCGATCTCCACTATCCCCAGCTCTACCAAAGCAGCATTTATGGCCATGCATGGCCACAATACCAGCCTTTATGAACCTCCCCGGCGGAACTCGGTCCCTACTCTTAGCACTGGTCAAGTAGAGCACAAGCATAAGAGTTCCTCGGAAGAAAAGACTTTACAACGCCAAGCATCCTGGTCAAGTTCCTCCTCGTCCTCCATATCCATAAGTGGGTTTCTTAGTGAGCCTCTTTCAAATTTTTACCAGATGGATCCCAATCACATCAATCCTGCAATAATGCATTACTATCGTGCTCAATTTCCACAACAAACTGTATTGCAGAGCCATAGCCTAAATCAAGCTATGCCCTCGCCCAAGCCGTCATCCGCTTGCCCATCTCCCATGCCGGAGGGCTTCATGGCTGGGACCGCCACGAACAGTATGAATCCTACTTCCATCGAAGATTTATTGCCGGATAACACCAATAATAGTAATAGTAACGAGGCTAGTGGCTTCAGCAGTGGGATCAAGGTCAAACGCAATAACTCTGTATGTTCGACAACAAGTATGTCCTCGACAGGAAGTACTTCCAATAACAAACACCCCTGCAAGTTTCCTACATGTGGATGGAGCTTCAAACGATATGAACATCTCAAGAGACACATGCTTGTTCATTCCAAGGAGAGGTCCTTTGTCTGCGATTTCGTTGGTTGTAACAAGTCCTTTAGCCGTTCCGATAACTTTTCAGCTCACCTTCGAACACATTCCAAGAAAAGCTCTAGTGAACACCGTCAGCACAGTAGTAATTCAGCTGGTGATTGCGACGATACCGATATCAAACATGAAATACTTGATTTCGATATTGAGTCTACTTTAAGTCCCCGGGATCAGCAGAATGGTGAGTCAGGGTTCATGAGTCAAGAGCCATCTGAGTCTGGTCGAGACAGATCTCGGTCTCAATCACCTGATGATACACCATTAGCGACTGATGTGATTTTAAAAGGAGAAGATTCGGCGCTTGGTATGATGGACCATTCTAGCTATCCGCTTGGAAGCAATTCATTGTATGGGATGGACCCATTGGACACTATAAACAGTATGGTCCCTAGATTTGATACTATACGCCTAGATTTCAAATCGGTCACACCCGATGATACCCACGAACAGAGTTATGGTGATACACAAGCACTATTAACGACGAGAGACTCTAACGGAGAGTCGGCCCATCCATCGCCAATGCCTCAATTTGAACAATTCGCGTTCCCATCCTCCATCTCTACGCATTTTATGCCAATGTTGCATGGAACATATCCAACGCTTGGTCACACAGGCTTACACCAACATCAGCAAACCCCTCAACCACTGCAACATACAACCATACATGATGGTAACTCCACTGGTTCTTTTACGTCTTTGCCTTCAGGACCATCGACTCCATCATCTCTCCACCACTCTGGATTCCAATTTACAAACGCTGTCCATGGCCTAGCGCCTGAACTCCATTACACCCCAGCAGTATCGCCCTTGAACGAGGATGGGCCATTGCAACCTCTTCATCCACATGTACAGCCAGATACTTTCCACACACAGACTCACCTTGATTTTTTTGATGCCAAGGTGACCGCGCCTCAAGTACTGCATAGCTTTCCATCACTCCATCCACACCATGCTGCATCAACTACTTCTTTCTCATCCTCACCAATCAATGCAGCTGTTGGGTCTACAGCATTACCACCTCATCCTCTATTGTCCACTGTCACGGCTTTTCCCGCATCTAGGTTGAACGAGGCCATGTACTCTTCAGTTGTCACATCATCCACCGTTCCATCTTCGACGCCTTCGATTACCGCTTCTACACCAACTGTATCAACTACAGCGGCGTCAGCGGCAACCACTTCTATGACTAGGCCGTCTTCGAGTCTCTCAGTTTCACGAGGCAAAAAGCAAAAAGGGCTGTGCATGAAGAGAAGTTTCTCTCTGAATAATATTAACAAATTCTACAGCAGTAGCAATAGTAACGTCGCCAGTAATACCAACAATATAACTAATAGCAGTAAGGCATTCAACCCTATGAACCCCTCTCAGCTTTCTATGGATGCCTGTTCTCCTGATTATCAGTTTCATCATCATGATGATACTGACCTTTTAGGTTATCAGCGGTGCTTAGATCCACGCTTGTTGAAGCCCTTCTCAACTACTGTTCCAGACCATACCACGGCTGGTGGTTTATCACATTCATCATCCTCGCCTGCCCTTTTCGTTGGCACTACAGGAGCGACTGCTAGCAGTAAGAGTACCACAAGTGGCAAAGGAACCAATTTGAGGAAGCAGCAGCAGAATCAGACTCAGCAGACAGACAACAAAAGCAGCAGCGCGACAGATGAGGCTCAGGTCGATGCGTCCTCAATTCAGTACTACCCGAGTAGCATTTTACTTTCGCCTCAGTTCTCATACCTAGCGACGCTGCGTGGTGCTTCGCCCTCGCGCTCTTCATCGCCGGTTACAAAAACGCTACAACAGCAATCACAACAGCTTTCTTCGTCTGCTGCATCGCCTATGATGACTACAAAGACCGCAGCTTCGGACACTGCTACGACCAGCGGAAAGGGGGTGTCCCCATCATCATCTACCTCAGATTTAGGACTAGTGACACCGATGTTGGCATCTCAGCATCATCCGTTGCCGACCATGATGACAGCCATGATGGCAACATCCATACCATCTACCAGTCTTGATTACTCAGAGGCATCATCGTCCCCATACCTATCATCACCTTCGTCATTCTCATCATCACGGTATCTGGACACTCATTGTACGATGACTCCTTCTTCTTCATCTCTTTCATTGTCATCATTGCCTTCGGCTTCGTCCCTCTCATCGTCTTCATCCTTCGTAGATGTGGCTTCTATTACGGCTCATTCTGATAAAGCCAACATGACTAGTATCGTTAATGGTACTACGGATCCCACCACTACAAAAACTCAGCCTACTGGCACTACAACAACTGCCAGTGCAGCAGCAGCAACGACAACGACAACAACAGCAACAACAGCGACTAATGGAGCAAGCGTTAGTGGTAGTAAGCATGGAGGTTCTGGTAAACACCACACATGCTCTGTGATTGGATGTTCCAAGCGATTCAAGAGACTAGAGCATTTAAAGCGGCATATTAAAACTCACACCTTGGAGAGACCCTTTAACTGTCCATTTGCTACCTGCACGAAGCGGTTCTCACGTTCTGATAATCTTGGTAAGCAATTTGAAGCAATTTGTAAACAAACAAGATAATAATGACTTTTGCAGGATTTTGTGATATCAATCTTAAATTTTATTTTTTTTTCCTCTTTCTCTTTCTCTATCACATAGCGCAACACGTCAAGACGCATCAGCGACAAATCAACAAGCTACAGATGAAGCATCGGAACCAAGTGCAGGCAACTCAAGTGCAAGCGCATACACACATACACACATAGGTCTAACAACAAACCACAAACCATGGTTTAATTTTTACGTTAACTCTTGGCTGAAGATGAAGAGCCTTGGCGATTTTTTTTTCTACCCCCTCTCTGTTTGATTTTTCTTTCATTGATTGATTGTACATTATATTCATTATATTTACTTGTTTTCTTTCGTTTAACTATCATCGTTGTGATTATTATTATTTATGAATATGTCTTTTTGTATTGTTCTTTTACAAAAAAAAAAAAAATGTTTTTTTTTGAGTTGTACGCCTATGATCAATATATTGGCACCCCAGGCAGACGCCTTTATAGAAGCTTGATATTAAAATAAAAGAGACCATTACACATATTAATAGATGTTTGAGAAGCATGAAGACTAAAAAAAAAAAAAAAAAAAAAAAAGATAAGGCTTTTGTTTGTTGCTTCGAATACAAGAAACGCCATCTTTCACCTCTCTATAATGATAACTGATAATGCGTTGTAAGAAAGGCGAAGGAGGGCGAGGGGGGGGGGGACAGATATATTAAATGTATGGTTGTGTACAGAAAGCTTGCCGTAGTGAAATTGAAAAGGAAAGAGAAAGGAATGTGCATGGCGATACACATAAAATTAGGTCGGCAAAAAAAAAAAAAAAAAAAAAAAAAAAAAAGAGTGCAGCTGCACAGTTCAAGTACATTCCCGAACAATCCTCCGTTCTTCTGCAAAAACGCCAAGTTGATCTGGGTGCCACGTTGTAAAAAGAAAAATAAAATAAAATAAAGCTTCGCCACTATGAAAATGATGTATATATAACGATTCATAAAACTGTGACTATTACGCCTCTGTCCTTTTAACCATGATCTTTGTGCCTGATCTCATAACAGAAAAAAGGTTTAACTGCGGTAGATCAAGGGATAAAAAAAAAAAAAAAAAAAAAAAAAAAAAGAAATCGTTCCTTTTCATACTGTGACATGTCACCGCCCCTTTTTACCGTTCCGTTTTTATGGGTACGTAAAATAGTTTAACTCTCTTCGCCACTTTGCTCTCTGTCCTACCCATGGTCTGTTTCTGTATCTGTGTCTGTGTGTAAGTGTATGGGAAGAAAAAAATCGAGAAAAAAAAATGTGGGCGAATTGTCGTTCTGCAAGTGCCTTTTACAAATAAATAAATAATAAATAACATTGTTACATCGCCAGCCAAGCCTGCCGCAATTGAGTTTCGTTTGATGCGCCACTGTCAAAATTCTTCAACAAAAAAAAAGTATAAAAGCATGGTGCTTCTTTCTCTTTTTCACTTTCTTTTTTCTTATTCTTTGTCACACCACCAAAGTCAAAGAACCTTTTTTTTTATTTTATTTTATTTTATTTTATTTTTTTTTAAAGCAACAAGATCTTCATTCCTCCTTTATTTTTTTTGAAACAATGTCAAGCTCAATCAATCAACATGAGGAGGGTCATGGCATTGATCGCCATGATCATCTCTTGCTGGATCACTCCCTTTCTGCAGAGGATCTGGCCCTGAGATTGGAGCAACTTCAATTGGAGCTAGAACAGGAACGGGCAAAATCGAGCCGTGGCCGTGGCAGCCGTCGTGAGCAGCCCTCTTCCTCTGTCTCACATCCTCAGCAGCAACGTCCGCATCGTCTTTTTGGAGTCCCCATTGAGATTGATGCGGATCTTCATAAGCGTGCACAAGTGACCCTGAATGAGATCTTGGAACGGCTGGAGCGTCAAAAGATGGAATCTGATCCCTTTGCTTACAACAACAACAACATCATCCCTGGCATTGAGGACAATGGCTTTGGTCGTGTTCGACACACACATAAACTCAACCCAAAACTTCTGGAAAGACGTGATCTGAGTCATGCACAAACCCTAAGGCAGAGCCATGGAAATGCCAATCTACGGCATAGTTGACACGAGGCAGTGGATTGAATAATTCCGTATAAAGAAAAACAAAAAAAAAATCAAGAAAACATCAGCATATTCGCAAAAAAAAAGTGATGTTACTCGTCCTACCTACAAGGCCCACAAGCTCAAGTAAAACCTCCCGTACAGGGGCGATACTCCATCCCACAAGGCGGAGAAAAAAAAAAAGAGAGAGCTATAAAACACTCAATTTCGCCCACAGGACACTTGAGCAACCATCTATCACTGCGCCGCTCAGTAACTACCGCGCAAAGCTAAACGGAAATAGAAGAAACTTATTTAAATAGATTTTATTCTTTTTTTCTTTTCAGATCATCCAATCCTTCTTTCATTCAGCCCTTGACCTGCAGCCTTCAGTTTCTAGTCTCCAGCCACCGAGCAGCTCCGAGGAGATGAAATAGTTGCAGTCTTCTCCTAATTTTTTTATTTATTTAATTTTTGTTTTTTTAATCACCTTGAAACAATAAAAAGAAAAAGCATTGCTCAAGTTTACAAGTTTTAGAGTTTCTGGCACAACAGAAACTATGTTTATTGATGGACTATTGACAGGGATGAAGGAAGAATAGGAACGGGAGACTGTTGTAGCAATTGAGGACATTTTTTTGTTAGAGATTATACAATTACAGAGGGTTAAAAAAGGGGAGGTTTGAACAAAGAAGATATGAATGGAAGAGCAATTAAAGATTATAATAATAATAAAAAAAAATACAAATGCGAGATTGGTTATTTTAAAAATAAAATAAAATAAAAATAAATGGTTCATGTTAAACGTTGATGCCATGCGTTTGCGAATGAGGTGAGAGAGAGGGACGCTGGGATAGAGACGATGCATGGTCACTACTGCTAGTCTCGACAACGTCCTCATTATCCCATGAGGTTGTCTTCCTAGTGGTCCCAGACCCTGAGTCAGCACCATTTGCCGATACTGATGCTGAGCATAGGACCGTCGGAGATATTGGTCCCGTCGCGACAGGAAGACTGAGGGCCGCTCCAAGACCGCCTTCCTGAAGCCGAGTAATAGTGTCTCGGGAGAATCTACGAATATTGTCCATGGACAACTTATCGCCCAAGGGAGAGCGGAGATGGCGGTTGCTGCGACTGCTACCTTTACGTTCGAGGGAACCAGTGATATGACCATTATTATAATGGTCGTATGATTTGGGACGTAACAAGCTGGGGTGTTTACTTTTTATATCCACATGGGTATCATGCTCGACAGTCTCGGGATCTGCGTGGGGATGTTTTGTTTGATCTTCACTATCATCTGATCCAGCGTCGAGAGTCGATGCTTTAGAATGACTTTGGTATTCATTAGAGAGCTGTGCCTTTGTATGGGACTCTGTTAATGTCAAGTCATTATTATTGGCAGTCCTAGGAAAGTTATCGCCGTTGATTACATTATGAAATTTCTTCTCCAATCCCGAGGCAGGGACGCTAGGATCACGATCATGGTTTTCGTTTGTGGAGTTGCGGTTTGGTCGAAACAGACTACTTCCCGTGAGAAGCGCTGGTAAAGGAGGGCGTGGATGTTTAGATCCACTTGTAGTAGTGGAGTTTATAGTAGTGGAAGATGACCTAAGAGCTGGCATTGTAGAGCTAGGACGATATGGCCATTTCATCATACTAGAGATATTGAAAATATCCAGCTCATCTTTACGTCCTTCCATAGTCAATCTTCGGGATATCTTTCGAGCTGCCTCAGCAGCTTCTTCGTCTTCATCTCTGTCGGGTGTATATCCTGCAGCAAATATAAGGACAGGTGTATGTGCATGCTGGGTAGGTTTCGTGGGTGAGCTAGACATAGGTGAGCTCTCCAAAGGGGGTAATGTTGGGATGGACAATGACTTGGGTACCGTATTATCCGCTTTACCAGCACCAACTGTTGATGAATCTATATCTTTCTGAGTCGAGGTGGAAGCCATCGAGAGAGCCTTCATTTTCGGGCTGGCTTCTGCTGCGGTCGTTCCAAGAGTTGAATTCGTCCCAATATAGGTTTCTCCTTCAATAAACAACTTGAACTGATCTCCATCTTCCCGATCATATGAAGCATATGGAGAATAAGTTCCTAAGCTGCGTCTTTCCCCATGGTCAGAATGGTGATCGAAAGGATAGCCACTACCTCGACGTGAAGTAAACGAGGTCGGGTAACTGACAAGCATAGGAGGTCTTCGTGGCCGCGGGTCACTGGTGATACCTTCCTCGATTATCGTGCTTGGATTATTATCGCGAGCGGGTCTGCCACATTTACTTTCGAAGTACTTGATAAGGAACGGTGGCGGTGGCAGTGAGAAGATTGGACAAGGTGTCAAGCGGATACATAGATCTAAAGCCTGTGCGTGTTGAGTAAAAACATCTGCACCCTGCGTCATGTAGAAAATGAGCATGATAGTATAAGCCTAATTACTCAAGTAAGCACAAAAGTAAAAGCACCATCGAAACAGGATATCGGCGTTAGTTGAATTGCTCACAAAATAACGACACCGCGTCAAAAAAAAAAAAAAAAAAAAAAAAAAGAGTAAACGACGGGGGAGGAGATAGAATAGGATGAAAAGTTGGGAGGTATAATATATTGGTTAGTTTTCTAAGATGTCGCACCGAGCTTGGATTGGGTGAAGAACTTTTCTCACCACACAGTTTACAGGGTTGAGGCGCTGTGTAACACCGTGCATGCCGCGCATGCCGTGGTGTCTCAAGGGGTAAAGGAAGGAAGAGAAGCCGTGGGAGAGAAATAGAGACAGAATGTGGCCCAATCATGTTTCAAATAAAACAGAGATTGCGTTCGGAATCATGATATGAGGCAAGTGTATTCTTTTTGGAATGCATGAATGAAGACGATCGTAAATAGCCTACAGAGTTAATGCGTCACTCGCACCGAGCTGTGAGGACACAGCATAAGGGAGGAGCCGAATAGGAGAAAGGAAAAAAAAAAAAGTGGGCTCCCCGTGATCATATTGGGTTGTATTATTATGGCTCATCTTCTATTATCTTGCCTTGTATGCCCCCAAGTGAAAGGAAAAATAGATCCAATTCATGCATCCAAGGCGAACTGTATGCTGACAATGATGTAACATCAGGGCTGAAGTGAAAGTGATCCCAGTATTGTCCCACACCATTTAACAGTAAATAATAAATAAATTTGAGCCTACCAAGAATGTGGCACCCAGGGAGGCCAAGTACCATGTCCCGACAGCTAGAGTGTTACTATCTGCAATGTTGGCATTAGCAACACTATTGCTATTGTGGTGTCGAACCAATGGCACCTAAAGAATAAAAAAAAAGTCAAAAAGAAATCCATATAAGCATTAGAGCAATTCTACTCTAGTCAGGTGCAGGCGCAAACTGACGGCGAACATTGCAATAGAGGAGGAAGTTGTCAGGAATACATTTGCGCCCACTTTATTCTCCCCGCCAAAAAACAAATACCCAACGTTTTCGCCTCCTATTTTGACTCTTGATAACATGGATATACTGCAGCATGAATTTGAAAAAAAAAAAAAAAAAAAAAAAAAAGGATTGATGTTCGATACACGCACAAAAGTGAGAGTGACAAAGCGGCGGAGAGACAAAGCGGCCTTAAAAAATAAGGGCAGGTCTCTGGACAGTCAAATCCAAATGCTGTTTTTTTTGTCAATTACACAATTGCACAACGAATGCATAAACAAACACACAGAAACACCTCAACGCATAACAACAATGTAATATAAACATATAAGCACAGGCAAGATAAGCACGCCCACACATCCATGCCCATAATCCCTCATTCACATTTTTGTGGACTGAAAAATAAAAAAGATGAAATAGCACAAGCTAAAATGTATTCGTTCCTGTATCTGAGTGTCTGTGTGTCTGCATCTGTGTGTCTGCAGGAGTCCTGAGCCAACGGAGAAATGCATGTATATTGATTGACAGATAGCACAAAGAGATTAAGTGAAAGATGGACACACTTACGAAAAGATATGCAACGGTGACTACACAGGCAAGGACTTTAATCACCTGTCGGACCCAGTAGATCCAGAGCATGGGCGTCGTAAGTGCATGTAGATCCCAGACCCCATAGCAATAGTAGATGAGCTCAGCAGCGGCAACGAGATCATAAATGATGATAGAGCCCAAGGCAGTGCGCCAGATCAATTTCTGGTGCCTGGTCAGAGGATAAAATGCATATCCAAGTTGAATGATAGTCGATAAGACCCATGTCAATGCCACACATTCGACTACAAGTTGATAAACCCAGAAAGCTTGAATGGATACACTGCCCGCGATATAGACAACTGACATGGCAGCGATTGTTAGACCCATGACAGCCATCACTGCTGAAGCGAGTCGCAAGGGGGTCTGCGACCGATGGAATTGAACGCATGAAAGAATAGCGATTATGGAGACGTAAACGGAGGATAAGATAGCGCTCAGCATGTGTTTAAGCATAATTGAGCTGAAAGAATGGGAGAAGAGACAAACAGATTGACAAGTTGACAGGTTGACAAATTTCAGCGATAATGGGAGAGAGAAAGCGCGCCCTCAGAGACGCGTTCCTGAAAGTCGGTCAATGGTGATGGAATAAATAAATGAAAATGGATGAATGTGAATGAATCAAGAGGAATGGAGTGCGTAAAGAAGAAAAGTATGAGGATGGAATAAAGGAATAGACAATGAACAAACAAACAAACAAATGACAAAAGAATAAAGATCGTGAGAGTAAAAACGGAGAAAGAGAAGAGAGGAGAAGAGAGAGAAGAGAAAAGACAATGATGTGCACTCTGCATGTGTATGTGTTTTTTCTTTCTCAGGAAGAGGAGGGAGATTGAGCCTAATGTTAATAAATGGCTGAATGCCTGTTGGTTTGTTTAGTTGAGTATTTTAGTCGTTTGGTTTTGTTAATTGTTAACCAGGGAAAAGAAGCAAACGATAATAAGGAAAAGAATGATGGAGGCTTGATGTCGATGTCAAATAGAATGAAGAATCAAATCAAGATGGAGAATGAGAAGAGTAACAAAGTGATCTGTAATCCAGAGGACTCTGTTTTAGTTCTGTACAGTTCGGGTAGACTCTTACTCTGTCTTGAACTATAAAAAAGGACGCATGCTCAAATTTATACTTTCAATGCGAGACAAAACAGATAATCATGTAATGCATGCAATGCATCAATATATCTACCTGATAAATTTTGCTTGTTAACGGTTCAACATTGAGATGACAAGCCCTTGAAAGATCGGTCTAGGTCAAGGAAGGCAAGGATCATTTTCATTTGTCTTGTCTTCTCTCGAGGCTGTTTGCATTAAGAAAAAAGAGACATATTGGGTTTACATGCACATGGAAATATAAGTGCATGTAAAACAGATTGATAAATATATATATAATACATTTCTATATTATATATTTTATTACACATGTATCATCCAGGGCTCCGCTATTTATTCTGTGTGCCATTTCGGAGACTGAGGTTACATTTTTTACAGGGGCAAAGTATATATTTATACAGGCGTGGGGAAGTTCAATTTATTGATCTAACATGGTCTAACAACATGTCACATGTGGGAAAAACGTCTCCGTGGGACATCAACTCCAAAAGCAACAAAGTCAACCGTCCTCATTTCCAAATTCATTTGCCTCGCTCCATTCATTTCCCTTCTCTCTTATTTTTATATACTGACTCATTCTTCACCATGACACAGCTTCAGTTCTTGACTCCTGAGCAGAAACAAAAGGTTTGTGGACTTGCACAACGTTCATTTAATGATTCGTAGTCTGTATCCGCACATGAAAAAAAAAAAGCATAACTGCTGACCTCCATTATGACACAATCGCTGCAACTGAATATGTTGAATGCATCACGTATGATTTTGTAGTTTGATGAAGATGGGTAAGTAAAGCGAAGCAAAGTGATCAATCATTAGTTTACTGTAGACACTATCCATATCACCCACACAAAGAAGTGAATGGAGTATTTAACCTGTACTAAAATAAAGAAACCTCCGATCGGGTTCAACTTCGATTTTGTTTTTGCGAACGGGATCACTCGTAGATACCTTGTTATTCCTAACTTTTTCACAAAGGAAACTGCTGATGACCTTCGTGCCAGAGCAACAGAGATGCTCGAGACCTTTTCACTTGAAGGTCACCCCATGACCACCTTCTCGACTGGCACAGGGGAGGTTTGTGCTAATAGATATAAATATCCAGTTATAAACAGACAGACCTACTTCCTGTAATGTTCGTTATCGTCGGTGGCTAAATTCGACGTCACCAATCTTTCTATCCATAGGAAAAGAAGCATATTGGCGATGACTATTTCTTGAATTCGGGCGACAAGATTCGGTACTTCTTTGAAGAGGAAGCTTTTGACAGACAAGGAAACCTAGTCGTGCCCAAAGCACGTGCCATCAACAAGATTGGACATGGTGAGATTTTTTATTCTGGATATTTTAGGGGCGTACAAATCCCTTCTTTTAGCTTAAAACCTTTTTTTTTTTTTTTTTTTTTTTTTTTTTTTGTACAGCCCTCCATGAGTTGGAACCCAAATTTCGCGCTTTGTCTTTGTCCAAGCAGATGAAGGCACTTGCGCAAGACTTGGAATTTAAGGATCCGCGTGTTCTGCAGTCAATGTTGATTTTCAAGCAACCAAAGATTGGTGGCGAAGTCCCCCCTCATCAAGACTCGACCTTCCTCTACACCGAGCCGCTATCTGCTCGTGGTTTCTGGTTCGCGTTGGAAGATTGCACAGCCCAGAATGGCGCTCTCTCATTTGCGCCTGGCTCTCATAAGAGTAATGAATGCATCCAAACAATATCTCGGCACGATAACATCTTAAAAAGAAAAAAGTCGTTGGCAGCATCTTTTTTTCCTTCATTGAAGCAAGGGGTGATCTAACTAAAAAAAGAAAACAAAATTGAACGTGTTGACCAATAGAGTATCCTGTCAACCGCCGATTTGTCCGCGATCCTAGTTCGACAGGAGTGACTTTCAGAGGTGAAAAGGAGCATGAGATTCCTGATGAAGAATTCGAGCTGGCAGAATGCAAAGCGGGATCGCTGGTGTTGATCCATGGGTCTGTCCTTCATAAATCTCCTGCTAACCGTAGCGACAAGAGTCGTTACATTTACACATTCCATGTGATCGAAGGCAATGCAGAATACGATGGAGACAATTGGTACAAATGTTATTTATTAGAGTGAGCCATCGATCCAATGATATGTTGATTCGCCATCTGCTTATTTATTATTCACGCATGGTACTCTCCTTTGGGGGCTTTTTTTTGTTTTTTTTATCTTATCATCATTAATTCTAGGTTACAACCCTCCAAGGAGATGCCGTTCACTCCTCTGTTTACAACAGAACCATAAGAACAAAAACTCCGAATGTGGGGCGGAAATTGAGGCGGACGAAAATAATATATATAAATGAAAAGAATTAGGGATATTCAAGGAGGAAAGAATATGAAAGAGTAACAAGAAAAAGTGCTTTTTTTTTTTTCTTCTTTTATCCACAACGCTATTTAGTCTTATCATTGAAGTATTATTAATTATCCTTAGAATATTGATAAAAGCTTCATGAGTGTCATGCATACATTCGTCGCTCTATACACCCTTCGCAGATCGAAGCCAACCAGATAACAATCTGCTCATGATCTATATCAGATGGTCGCACGATCAAAGTGTGGTGCTGCAAGTTTTAATGCAGAATTTTCAAAGAGAGCTAAATATGGTTGGGCTCAGGCCGACCTACACTTATCTGATACATCGTTATCGGCAAAGCTTCCTCTTTTGATGTTGCTGCTGGTGCTGTTGCTGTTGCACTGTTGTTGTTATTGAGACTGACGTTGGTGTTGATGTTGATGTTGATGTTGATGTTGATGTTGATGCTGATATAATGTTAATGTTTATGCTGGGACAGATTTATGTATTAAACATGATGTGCGCTACACGTGTGTAGTAAATGTACATCAAAGCAAAAATAAGCCTTGGGAACCTGTTTATGGAAAAGAATTTTATTCACTGATAGTGTTGATGGTGTAACGAAAAAAAAAAAAAAAAAAAAAAAAAAAAAAAAGAGCACACTGCAGTATGATTTATTGGCAATGCATATTTTTACACATCCGCTTCTCTTTTGGACAGACAATGGCAGAGAAGTCTTTTTTCTTTTGTGTAAATTAATATATCTGTACCAACAGCCCAATTTTCTTTGGACTGCCGTCATTATTTGCTGTAACTTTGGTAGCCTAAGAAATCATCACAATGAAAACTCCCCCCTGACTCCTTCCTAACCTTTGAGATCGAGGGAACGAGCACAAAGATTATAAAGAATGAAAGAATGGGCACGATTGGACATGATAAATTCAAGGACTTTTGATTAAATTGACTATTATGGTCAGCATTCGGCGAAATGCCAACTGGGAAGGGTTGGACAAGCAACTGATGTGCTTGTGAATGGTGCATCAACCCCTATTCCCCATTTGTTGCACCAAAGTGCTGATGTGTCTATTGATTGCAGATAAAATTAATAATGGCACAAACAAACAAACAAACAAAACATCTCCTCCACTCACTTACTAACCAGCAGACCAGACAAGGGAGGGACGATAAAAACCGGCAGCGACAGGCAGGGGCAAAAAAAAAAAAAAAAAGATCGATTATGCATTCGACCATCCTTTTCACTTTACTTGCTTCGAGAAAACAGGCAAAAATTTAACAAGGCCTTTTTTGAAGCGAAAAGTCAGAAACATCGAAATGAGAGCAATAGAAGTGTTCATAAAATGGACGGCGTATACGGGTGCAATAGATTAACGATGATTGAATGGCTATTAATGTTAATTGCTTGTTCCCATCCATTCAACTCAGATTGCCCCCCGGCACACATTGTCTGTTGCAAATACTTTGTCTTTTGTGCCTCTTTGTGTCTCCTATCCCAACCAATTCTTGTTATCTTTTTTATCTTTTTTCTTCTCTTTCTCCAGCATCGCCTTGCAGATCTACTCGTCCATCGGCATTGATCCACTCGCTTATTCATTCGTCCATTCATTCATTCATTTATTCATTCATTCATTTATTGATCGCAATTCCACTCTCTCTTCACACAACTCTTTCTCTCTCTCCACCTATAAACACTAATTCTTCGATTGCTCACTTCTATTCATCAAAGCGGAATAGCCTTATCCCTATCTCATTCACTCCCTCCCATCTTCTCTCTTGCTTTCCCCCTCCTCTTCCTTCTCTTCCCTCCTCCTCTCATCCTCCATCATCATACTTTCGTATCTTTTGGAGAGGAGGAGTTTTCATCCAATTGACTGTCACTACTTTTTTTTTTTTATCTGCCATTGTTCCTGAAAAGACGTTTCAGCCAATCAGATTTCAACATTAATTGACAGACATTCGCCGCTGCACGGTGTCTTTTCTGTTGAGATTGTTGACAGCAAGAAAGAAAATACTGATATTGATGATAGTGTACGCGCATTAAACTCCCTCCACCATTCTTGATTGTCTATCATCCTTAGCAGCGACGATCATCAAGCCTCCTTTCTCTCAGCCTCACTCACTCTTTCTCTTCATTCTCATTTCTAGAACGATTGTGCACGCGCCTTTCTTCATTTATCTTTTATAATCCTTGGTTTCATTAATTCCGCACTTGTACATATACTTCAACCTCTCGTACTTATAATACAACATGCCGCCACCACAAACAGCTGAAGCATACCCTGCGTCGTTGTGCACTAACGATACTACATCTATTCGGAAAGGCACACGCATGGGAATGGGAGAGAATCTTCTCCCAGCAGCTACAAGTTACTATGTCTCATTGGGATACATTGGTTTGCTCTTGATCACGGCAATCATAATATGTTATCGTGCGCGGACTCGACTGCGCCTATATGCCTGCTTTAGTACGTTCCTTGCATTTTCGATTGCAATCATGGGGGCCTTCAATGTCAACCGCAAGGTCCCGTCCAATGCATTCTGGCTCTGGAACTTTGCAGCTGAAAGCATAGGGATGGTGGCACTAACGTATGCAATTGTCTCCGTCGGAAATGGATTTTACCCGATGGCGGGGAAGAAAAATATCTTTTGGCGGCTGGCGATGGCCTGGATCATTATCTATGCGCTCGTAGCCTCTGGCAACATTGTGAGCTATTTGTATCAAAAGGTCATTTATCATCACATCTCCCCAAGTGAGATCCAAGATGTAGTGGACGTAATATTAAACGCCAATATCATGGGCAATGACACTCTAGAAAGACATATAAACAGGGCCCAGAAATGCAATACACCGCTATTTCCCCTTGACTACAATATCACTGGGGTGCCTAATTATGAATACCTACCTCATGCGTTAAAGTCAGTATTTCACCGTCCCGTAACATGGGTATACTTGACCCATCAGATGCTAATGCTCTTCACCTTGGGTTGGGTCTCCTCCTTTCTCTTTATCCCCTTGGTTCGCCATCATCGCCAGAGCTCTGTCGGCAGGCCCATCGACAGCGATATGATGGCCGTCGGCGTTTGGTACTTGGGCTGCTTAATGATCCTTACTGTGGTAAGCTTAAAGAAACATCACTCATTTTTTAAACATTGGCGCGCTTTTCCTCAATCGCCATTCCCCCTGCATTTAAAAATGAGATCTTAACCACATTATGTTCTTCTTTTTTATGGCGGTCTAGGCCTATGCTATCCTGAACATCTACTTTTGCAACAAAATCGAGGACATTTTTGAACCTTCGGCTCAAGCACTCGACTTGTGTATACGAGCGACTACCAATCCTATCTTCTTTCTGCCTGCACCGGCATTTTTGATTCGGTTCTATCGAAAACGTTTCAACCGATTGGTCAAAGGTAACAGCGTGGGTGGTGGAAGTCGCTATGGAGGAAGCAGGTATGGTGGGTCGTCGTCTCGCAAGAGGAATGGCAGCGCCGGATGCGTTGCTACTGGTGATTTTGGTGGCGGTTTTGGTGGTGGTCAGGACTCTTTCATACATAGTGAAAATCGAAATGGCACTACATCATCGCCTTATTCTCCTATTGGATCTCGCCTTGGTGGCCGCTCTAGTGGAGATAAAGGCGACCAATGCAGTCTTCCAAGAGATTCCGTCGATGGCTCTGTCCAAGTGAATCCATGTCACAGCTTCACCGATGATGGCAGTAGCCATAACAACTACTACACCAACAGCCACAACAGTAATAATCATGGAAACCATCACACCAGCATCAGTAACGCCTACAGTCGCTTGCGCCTCTTTCAATCCCGAAATCGAGGCGCGTCAATGGAGAGCAACAGAGTATTCAATCAAGATTTTAATCAAGAGGATGGTCATCAACACGGGCATGCTCGGTCAGACTCATTTGATCAATACTACAGCAACATGGGAAGGGCCTCGGCGGGAGCTAGGGGATCAGATGAGGCGACAGCGATCAATCAAGCCTCATCATCCCATTTCAGCAACAACAGCCCTAACAAGGATCCCTTGGCAGGCCTTCGGCCATCTAGCATGGAACCACTTCAGAAGCCGGAACCTGCGTTGACGTCAGCCAGCGCATCTCAGATGAATAATTCTTGGAAAATGAGTCGATTCATGAATAATTCATTATCGGATGCCGATGCTGCTGGTAGTGATAGCGGCAGTGTTCCTGAGGAGAAGTGTGCCATTCCTGGTATGGGAATATCCTAGGGACTTTAGTTTCCTTTTGATATACATATTCATGCAAGCTTTATATACTTTATTGAATATTTCTGACCTTTATTTTTTATTTTTTACTATTATTACCTTAAATATCGGCACAAAATAGATGAAGCGGTTCCATCGAAGGATGGCGTTGCCAGTAGCAGTAACAGGGAAAAGTACGAAGATACAGCAGAAATTATCACTGGAACAACGGGGTGGGAGGTCGGTGGATGGGGTCATATCCGAAAGACATCACAGGAGGGGATAGAGAACAGTCTTTCAAGCCCTTTAGAGCTATGCCCACCATCCCTGGATACGAGTACTACGGCTTCAAATGCGACTGTATCACTTGGACAGTACTCTGAAGGGCCGAGTACGATTGCGAACACAGCTGTAGAAGTCGACTCCTATGGTGATCTGTTAGATACCTATAGCGCAAGTGGTGGGTTCCGGTCTGGAAGTAATAGTCGCAGGCAGCAACAAAAGCATCAAAGGCAGCAGAGACAGAACCAGCCGCAAGAGCTGACAGGTCTGCAGAAACAGCTTGCAGAATACCGCTCCGCATTACTTCCAGTTGTCTTGGCCATGCAGGACATGGATGACTATAGCCCTTCCTCATCTGCATTTGATATGTACGAAAGTACCGATAATAACAGCAAGCGTAATCCTGGCAATAGTAGGCGGCTCGATGTGCTCATTAACCATAGTGGCAGCGTGCGTACATCGCATGATGACCTACCATCAAATCGACAGTATTACGCAGTTGGTGGCATTGTTGCAGATAAAATCGATGAATGGAGTGAACCTCCTGTGACTGATCACCGGGAACAGCCACTCTCTGCCCACTCAGACGGTCCTATGCATTGGACAAGATTATCAACAAGTCCATCATCATCGACGTCTTCCGCCTTTGACTACAATAACAGCGACAGTGTTCGGAACCAGAGTTCACCCAGCAACTACCGCTCTATTATCACAGCTACTACAGCCACAAATAGCAATACAGCTGAGAAATCTATGTCAGGCTTCCGAAAAAAATGGCTTGTAAGCCGTAACAAGAATGATACGGACCGTACAGGGCCCCCCAAGAAATTCGAGTTGGAGTCTTCGATGGAGGAGACTAAAAGTAGCAGACGAAACAGTCATCTCATTTCAGGTCTCGATAATGCTCTGGTTTACTCAAAGGGCAACAAACCCAAGGAAGTTCCTCGACGGGGAGTGTTCTCCAAACTTTCAGGAGGGGTTCATAAGAGCAATAGTGGGGACCGTAGCAGGCCTAGCCAAGATTTCAATGAGCAGGACAATGATTACAAGATAGTCGACGGTGGTGACTTGAAATCGCCTCATGGCGGATCCACTATTCCTGCTACTGTTGAGGCGCTGGCCCTTGAGACTACATTGGGCAACTTGGAAGAGGAAGATGAAGATAAGGGATTGCAATATTATTACCCTGATCCTTATTATAGCTTGGCCGAGTTCAAAAGGCCCAACCAGGTTTCTGCTGGCATTTCGAGTAACAGCAGCAGTAATAGTAGTAGCCACCCTCGTTCCATAAATACCATTGACTCGGGCTTCCTCTCCAAGACTTCTTCTCCTAGCAGCCCATTGGCCTCAGATTCACTATTGACCATGGCTAGTCCACTCGAAGATCCCATGGATCTTTATCACAACTCTATCAGGTCCCCTTCTATCAAGACCAAGAGTTCTACGAGCTCCAAAAAATCCTCCAAGAAAGATTCAGGTCTATTGTCGTCCCCTGGGTTGATAATCCCTGCCAATGCGATTGCAATGGCCCCCAGTAGCTCCTACTCAGGATCTGCTAGCGCAACAACGATGAGTCCTATCAGCAGCCCTACAACAACTCCAACGCATCAAACCTCATCTTCAACGTTGGGTTCGTTGCTCTCGAGGTCCTCATCTAACTCCAGGAGGCTGAGCTCCAAGGCTAAAGCTAGAGGCAACCGCTCCAAGTCGGATACAGCACCATCGCGGCCTAGCATCGACGTTACCCAAATCCCTGTTCCTGTAGCGACAGTAGCCGCCAATGCAGCTTTTGCCACTGCTACAGTTAATACCTCTGCACCTTTAGCAGTACGCAAGCCCAGCATTCCAGAGGTGTCACCACAAACATCATTGTCCCCGCCTCCTCGTCAGAGCTGGAACCGGTCCAAATCTTTCCAGGGCACGGCCTCAGCGATCACAGCAGCGCTCTTATCCAGTAGGCCTGACGCTAGCAATGGCAATGTGATGTATGTTGATACTAAACTCGCAAACGAACATCGCCCAGGGCCATTGTCTGGATCATGCTCAGCGACAGGGCTTGGATTTAGCACACCATTGGCTATTACTGGCAATGGTGCAGATAGTGGCAACGAATCCAGTTTGCCATCGTCTGGTGGGACCCGAAGCTCGTTGTCATCATCCCTTGGCTCAGTATCTCCAGCGTTTGCTCCCACAGCCCCAAACGATGAGTACAGCAACACCAACTATAAAGAATCATCGCCATCGTCTCCATCACCGCTTTCTCCCCCTATCATGACATCTTCGTCAAAAACAGGAGATTTCAAACCACGAACAAGTACGCCAGTATCTTTGCAAGACCACCGTAGCAACTCCATGGACAGAGGCAGAGATAGAGACAGCAATAATAGCTTGCGAGACCGAACGGCAGCTTTAAGGGCAACAGCTAATCATCAGCGGAGCCAGCCACGCTCGGTTGATAATTTAGCCTCGGCTTATTATTTTAAGCGAGCAACACCAATAGCAGGCGATATCAACAGTAATAACAACAGCTCTAGTATTGACACCAACGTTAATGACGTATCTAAGTCTCAGGAATCTGTCAACGTTAATGTTTCTACACCCGTGCCTCGATCACCTTCACCACAGCTGGTCGGTGCTGGATTCAGTTACTATGGTGGTGGTAGTGCTAATAATGGCTTTGGAGGGGAGGATAGCCATGGACGCAACTCACCAACGTCCCAACAGCAGCAGCACCCCTTGTTTTCTTCCTCGCCTTCTCAGAACAACTATAGCCATGGTCATTCATACTTCCCAAGAGGCAAGACAAGTTTGGACTATTCTGGAGGAGGTGGACTAGGAGTAGGACTAGGGATTCATCACTCTCATTCCCACTCTCCATCTCCATCTTCTTTGAGAGCGATTGAGAATTCTACACCAGTGAGTGATTCCAGTCGGTCGAACAGCATCACCAACAATAACTCGCTCCTGATGGCGGATGATCCTTGGACGATGGCTATGGTTGCACGTGCCAAGAATGCTAATGCGTGATGCTAGGGAGTAGAAGTGAAGCAGGTACACCATCGTACAACGACAACGATAAGAATAGTAATTTGTTTTAGCAGCAGGAGCAATAGACAAGTCAAATTGGAGGATTGAGTTCTAGTTCAGGTGTTGAGAGCTAAAAAAAAAAAAAAAAAAAAAAAAAAGTGTACATTATACATTGCATACAATCATAGACATTCAAATACACATATACCATTAACACTAAACAGAATTGAGTTAATATCGGAGCACAGACAAGCTAAAAAAAAGAGACAATGCATCTTGTTTTGGATGAAAGCCACGCGCGTGAAGGAGAAAAGAAGGAACTGATTCATAGTTATTGATATTCATAAAGCGGTATGGTTTACCTTACACAACCCAACAAAAAGAAGGTCCGAGGCTTTCTCGGAATTACATTCCTATCTTCTGATGGGATGTGGAGAGAGCAAAATGCGTATGTGTGTATGCGCATGTACATGTGGGGTATAGCAAACAATGTTTTAAAGAAATATTTGCGTGGAGAGGAAGCAACAATGGTGCTCTCTAGACCCATGCAGGAGAAACAGCACCGCCTAAAGAAGACATGGAGTCGGAAGCGATTGGGTTATTCTGAAAAATGAAAAAGCAGATGTTACTAAACAACAAACCCCATTGATCTTTTTTTGGCTATCTCTATGACAATCTCACCTTTCCCTCTCCCTCCACATGCAGGAGAAAGTTGGCTCTATTTCTTCTGCACGCTCCACTTGCTGCTCTTAAAAATGTCTTGATGTTCATTGTTTATGAAGAAAAACATATTCAAACATGCATAACTGATTACACATGAAAGGCATGAGAAAAGCCTTTCTGTGTTGTATCAGAGAGCTGTCAATTTGGAAGCCAAGCCCTTCACTTTGAAGCTTTAAAAAAAAAATAAACTTTTTTTTTTTCATATGCTAACAACGCATGCGATATCAAACACTGACAACAGTAAACTTTTTCTGATCTTTTTTTATTCAACGTTGTGTATATTATTGGGCTGTTGTATTTATTTTCTTTTTGTTCTGGTGAGACGTGAGTACAGAAATGTACCACACACGTTTTGGAAGGTGGGCGAAAAAAAAAAAAAAAAAAAAAAAACGCGTCTGTTGATTTTATACTGCATACTGAAAAATAGCTCGCTCCTTCGCCCGTACGCGAAATGACTTTGACTTTTTTCTCCTGCTTCAATGTGAGCCCTGGTTTCAATATTCAATCCAAGTAGGGCGCTTGGCGTTCACATATTTATATATATATATATCAATGGAGGCAAGAACAACATGCATATGATGGAGTTTTGTAAGGAAATGAGAATTTATAGCAAGAAAATAAATATATAAATAAATAAACAATATTTGTATGTGCTATCCTATATTTGTAGGACTGATCTATCCCACATAACATGTGCAAAAAAACACACACAAAAGCGAGCGGGGGACAAGTGAGCAGATTGAGAGGAATGGATATCTATACTCGCAATAATCTCGGGCCATGGTCT
Organism: Lobosporangium transversale; assembly: GCF_002105155.1. Classification (NCBI taxonomy): domain Eukaryota; kingdom Fungi; phylum Mortierellomycota; class Mortierellomycetes; order Mortierellales; family Mortierellaceae; genus Lobosporangium; species Lobosporangium transversale. Next base: position 519,562 of record NW_019028993.1, read on the forward strand.
ATCTGACACCAGAAGAATCCGAATGTGCCTTTTTTTTTTTTTTGTCCAATGACGTGCTTTGCTCAAGCTCCGTTACGGGCTAGGGCATGCAGTAGCTCGTTTTTCAAAATGGACATTCTTTTACCCTCTTGGTACTGAATCATGAATAAATAACATCTATTTTCTGTAAAATTGAGCATGGGTGCTTTTTTTTTTTTTTTTTTTTTTTTTTTTTTTAGTCTACAGCATTGAGAAGATTAAAGTTCTTTCCCATGGTTTAGTTGGATGAAATTTCAATTGGCTTTGACATGTGTTTAATGTGGTGGGCAGCCATCTCTCATTGTGTCTCTTCTCATCTATGAAAAGAGAATGGATTTCCTGTAATTCTTTACGTCAAATGAAAAGAAGAAGAAAGGTTTATTGACCATCTTTTTCTGCACTTCATTGCCCAACCTAATGTAAGAATAGGGTTAGTGCGCCCTTTTCCTTCGCAGTAAGCCTCTGTAAACTCCAATGAGCAGCGCACGGTTCTGATTCTCGCTGGCTAACGACCTCATTGGTGATGTTATTTACTATTTGCGCACCTTACCGTCCTTTTTTATGTCTTTCTACCCAATGATCTACGCTACATCTCTAATTATTGGGCACAAAGAAGGAATTAGGGCCTAATGCTGGAGACATGTATTCTCGTGATATGTCAGGACATGTTGACTGTCGGACGAGAGAAATATCTATCATTTCTATATCTCATTTACATAGTTCATCTAAATCTGGATGTAAATAAATAAATAATAACAACAACACCTAAAGAGAACAATATGCACAACAAAAGCTCATGCTTTTTGCATTATCCATGTTATTCTCGTATCCGTGATCTGACCGACAAAATAGAAAGATTCCTTGTCTTTTTTGGGTTCTCTTATCCATTCACCTTCGGCAATGGAGTTATATTAAATTCTAATTTCATTTCATTGTGTGACACTGACAATGGGATTAAAAGCCCATATTGAGCCCTGAAAGAGAGAAGGCGCATTCATGAAAAAAGAAAAAACTATTCATTTTATTATAAATTATATATTTATATTGAATATCATATCTGCCCATCAATCTACCTTTTTTAAAAAATCTTGTTAATCTTTTGATCTGCCTACTTTTAAGATTGAGTGCAGGTAATAGCACTAATGGTAGAACCTTGATTGCTTTCTATTCCTCTTTCAACGGTGCTCTAGTACTGGAAAAAAACAGGTTCCTGCTCTACTGCCGCCAGCCGGTAGGAGAATCAAAGAGCTATGACATCTTTCCTTATGGACAATGCTTTCAGAGGATGGGGAAAGCGGAGCCAATAAGGAACTTGTATAGATGATATCATTCAGTGCGATACTCCCATCAGGGACCATTGGGTACTGCTATCAACTAAGATGATGAAAGGCTGCATTTTTTATTTTTAATCTCGATCCTCGGTGTACTAACAGAGGAGTATCTTTTTTAAAATGAATTGGCCAGATTGCATCGAACAAAAGCCGTTTTACCTCTTGATGTTAGGGTTATGAGAACGTACCGATGACCTCGAAGACTACTTTTGTTCTAGGCAACCTCAATCATGGCAATGCAAACAGAGTCAAAAAGCGTAGCCAAAGAAAGCCAGTAGAGATAGAATCGATCTGATATCAATCGCGTTGATCTGTCTTTTTTTTTTTTTTTTAACGCCGTGGGATATTTTACAAGAGAGTACCAAGCGATTATTATTATTATTATTTTTTTTTCAACATCAGCACACTATGCATACTCTCTCCCTCTTCATCTAAGGCCCAGATTCTTACCAGAACTGTACTTTTTTTTTTTTTTTTTTTTTTTTTCCTATCATTAGCCATCATCTTATTAAGTCAGTATCTAGGTATTAAGTAAGATCTCAATTCTGGTAAGACCCAACAGTTCCTCATTCCTATTCCTATTCTTTGTCTCCCTTCCCCTCAAAGTCATTCCTTTGTCCTGGTCGTGTTGGTCCAGTTATCTGACACGTTTGGCTCGCCTGAGCGTTATTTTTGTCGCCGATCTTGCTTTATTATTATCCCGCCATTTCTGATGGGGGTAGTAGCAACCCAATGAGCAATTGGGTATTGGGTTATATGGAATATAAACAATAGCTTAAATAAGGGGTCATCAGGAACGTTTTGTAAGCAGACAAACACCGCGACCAACGGCCTAAAGTCCTTTACTTCAGCAATGTCGCTGAAAAGATAAAAAAAGAAAGGCCGTCCCCCTATTTTTACTCTTCATCCGCTCACTTTTGATGACACTTCGGGCGATTACATCCACATTTGGTTTTGAACCATCAACAAAAAAAAAAAAAAAAAAAAAAAAAATAGTATTGCGACGCGCCAAGGCAGGAACCTAGTCAATTCCATTTCTGGCGGCTATTCGCAGATGTCATCAGAGGAAAAAGTCTTTTTTTTTTTATTTTTTTATTTTTTGGCCTTTTTTTCCCTCCAATTTCATTTCCCTTGCAGGAACTAATAGATAAGGAGTTAATTTATTGCAGGTAAATATGTAAAATATATATTGTTCTGCCGAAGACATCCTCACAAAGTAAATAGGACGGAATGAATATTGTACTCGAACTCCGGACGGGCTTAATTTAATGGTTGAGAATCCATCTACTGACTGAATTATAATTATTATTTTATTTTGCCTGGTGCTCTCTTACTTTCTTACTGCTCACATAATTTTTTTTCTTTTACCTGTTATCCTGAGTAAAATGGTTCATTTGTCTGTGTGTTGAATAGTTGAGTAGTCTTGTTGCGATTTATTTCAACTAAATAAAACTTTGTTTGCAATCATGCTTTTCAATTGATCTTTATTCAATCGCCCGTTCACTCGATTCATTGTTCTGAAAAAAAGTACCCAGACCATAGTTTGGCCAGCCAACTAAAGCCCTTTATTTAATATCCTATATAATCACCGGGCTTTGACTTGGCAAACCCTTTTTTTTTTTTTTTTTTTTTTTACTCTCCTTTTCCTCCACTTTTTCCTTTCCCTTTTTTCTTTTGCTCTTTCATTTCTCGACATCCTTGTCGTCTTATTTCTTTTACGCTCTCCACCATTCTTTCTCTCTCCCCCGCATTTAATTGCCATCATCCTTATCCTTCATTGACGACCTACACTTTGATCTTCATCTAACTATCCCACTCATTTAAATATCCCCTACCAACCTAGCCAGCATCACTCTCTCTTTATTAACTCACGAACCTCTAGACTTAACTCCAGCTCTATCCTCAACATCTTCGTCAACTTCATTATTCCAACTTGCCATTACAACTATTAGAAAGAGCCTGTTAACGAAAAGGAGGGAAAAAAAAATCTTACTCACATTTTAATTGTAAGTAATTTCACTATTCACGGTGCCTTTAATATATTCGTCCGAGCGTACTGTTGGATGGTCTATCTACTCTGGACGCCTTAAAAAATACACACAAATCTTTGTGCACTTTTTCATCTGGCCACGTGCGGGATCAGTACTCCGTATCGATTCAGTACCATAAATCCAGCACAGATACACAGATTCAAAATTAATAGATTATCTTGGAACACAATCGTCTATCTTGCTGAGGCATTGCTGATAGGCATAGTATAAAAGTGCAAAACTTTCAAGTGATCTGCAATGTAGCGTTTAATGTTTCGTTGGCTTGTCTCGCTTGTGCTCAATATTAAGTGTGTATTTCATGGCGTGTGAGGGAGAGCTTTCTCCACGATTCATGATAGGGCGCCTAGATAATATTTTTTCCTTAATTAATTACACTGAATTGTACAACAAACAATCAACATTTCTAGCGTTTCCCATCCTGCTATCTATTCTGTTCTTTTTGTGTGTGAAAGCAGGTTCCATCGAGAGAAAGTACAATTGGATATGCAGTTATAGAAAGTCACTACACTTACTATTGATGGGAACTTTATTAAACATCGCAGTGGTACCAATGAAATCACCTTTGGAGATCCAGATTTTTTTTTTTTCCTCTAAACGTTTAGTAGTGAAGGAAAGGATGATGATCAATGGTCGTCTATCGAGATAACCAATAGGATGAATCATCTTTTTTCCCCTCTCTCATAACCTTATACGACTGGATGATCGATAGAAGGTTCTCATGTGTGCCTTTTTTTTTTTTTTTCTCCTTTTACTTGATAGCAGTATTTAACTCTTACCTCAAAGATAGTACATATCAATGACCGTACCAGTTATTCCGGTCGAGCAGAATATCCTGCAGATCCTGCAGCAGTCTGCGCCATATATTGCTTTTGAGGAAATCCATAGTATCATCTATGACGCATATATCCCCGGCCGCTTCGGCAACATCCACACAGGGCGATGGAAGGACCGCGATATCGAGATCAGAGAACCCTTTGGTGATCTGCCCACGATCGAGAGGGAGGTCCGTTTGCTCTACAAGCTCGGAAATAGCTGTTCACAGATTTTGCGTTTGCACGGATTCACCGTCGATCCATCCACATCCATCCCATATCTCATAGTAGAGCACAACGAGCACGGTAGCCTACATTCATATCTCGTCAACTTTCATCCACACTTGACCTGGACCGACCGGTACAACCTTGCGATGGACATTGCCCTTGGCTTGCGCTATCTTCATTACAAAGGCTACCGTCATCGCCATCTGCACTCTGCAAGTATCCTAATCGACACCAACGGATCCGCAGTTCTCTCGGATTTTGGATCGACTCGAGATGCAGAGGTGATCTCTTCACGGGAACACCCAGCTCGCATGGGATACATTGCGCCAGAACGTCTTACAAAGAACGGAACACGTTACTCTATCGAGTGTGATATTTATTCACTCGGCATGGTCTTTTGGGAGATTACAAGCGGACGCCCTCCGTTTGAGAACCAGATTGCTGCTTGCAGTGTCGAGGACGGCTCTTTGATGAACTTGGCTCAGAGCATCATGGCGGGTCGTCGGGAGCGTCCTGTAGAGGGTACCGACCCCATCTTTGAAGACCTTTATACCCGATGCTGGAACTCCAACCCTCTGGAGCGCCCTTCAATTGACTGGATTATCCAGACTCTTGGCGTCCTTTTGAAGCAACCTTCTGGTGCCTTAACCCGAATGGTCGAGGACCTTAGTCTTGGTGTGTGGAGATTTGTAATATGACCTTGCAATCACGATAAAAAAAAAAAAGTATGGTCACTAACCAACATCGTATTTTTATTCCCCATCAAACAGAAGAGCAACCCAAAAGGCCTGCATATTCCGCTAAGACATCATCCCGCGACTCCCATGGATCAAGTACCTCCAGATCTGTCAAGTCATTTAGATCATATTCTATTGACAATGACAGGGACCTCCCTAGCCCTCTGTTGCGATCCTACGAACTCCTGTCGCCCCGTGAGTCAGAATTCCCTCTCTCATCATCGCCACAGCCAACACTCCCTCCCATCCCACCGATATCTCAGAGAAGAAAGATGTCTGCCGTGTCTGCAGCCTCTTCAGCGTCCTCTCCAGGGCCATCCAAGCGCTCCATGTCCATTAGCAGTGGCAGTTCATCAGGATCATCTGGTCCTACGATCCCTACCCGCGACTCTAGACGTGTCTCTAATGTGTCATCGTCAAGCTCAGTCGAGATCCCTAAGTACGAAGTCCTTCCTAAGAGACGTAGTGCTCAAACCATCTGGGAAGCATGTCAAGAGGGCAATGTTGATCTGACAGAATGGTATATTCTCAATGGCGCCAATCCAAATGCAGTCATCTCATTACCAGCGTACTCCATGTTGTCTGAGGTTGCTCCTATCCATGTTGCATGCTTTTATCAGCCCGAAAACTTGATGGCAATCTTGAAGGTGCTACAAAATCACGGTGCGATTATGCAGTTGGTGACCACAATCACGCAACAAACAGCACTTCATATTTTGCTCGAATTTGCAACTGACTATGACCTGGCGCTCGAAGTCTGCGCTTTCTTGATTCAGGAATGTAAGCTGAGTGTCAATGACCCGGATAACCGCGGCATTACTCCATTCCACAAGTTCTTGAAGAACCCACATTTGAGTGCCAGACCCTCAGTTGCAGCATCAGAACTCTACACTCTTCTTCGCGAGCGTGGTGAAGCCAATCTGAGCATGGAGACTCACCAAGATGGAAATGCTCTTGGTATGGCCGCAAGATATCTGCGTGTCGACTTACTTAAGCTATTCCTCCTCACAGATATCACCTGCTCAGAGCCACGCAGCATAGCTTACGCTCTAAACCAAGTGGAGGCACCCTTGAGTGAGAGTCGACCCTCGAAGGCAGCTCAAGATTTGTGCCGAGCAATTTTGATGGAGTGGACTGGAGATCGAGGCGAAAACAAGCGTATCCAGATGGCAGAGCGTATTCTGGAGCACCAAGGCCTCTCTATGGCCCATTCTCCACCATCTTCAGGACCTAAAGGCCGCAAACAGAGTATAGGACTCTTAAGCATTGGCAAATCCAAGAAAAACAAGGAGGAGACGATACCGCCAGTACCTACTCTACCAACCAAGGTTGCAAATGAGGTGGATATTGCAAGGAAGATCCTTCATAGCACCTCCGCCAAGCAACAAAAGCTTAAGGCATTCATGGCTCAATCAGGATTCTAAAGGATTTTCATGTTTCCAATCTTTTTTGACGTTCTTTATCTCACGAAATTTTGCATTCTCCTTTAAACTATTGTAAATAATTTTTTTTGTTTGTTTATTTTTTTGTTTGTACAGTTTTCACCATAATGATATTCAAAGCATTCACACACATTCTTGCATTGTTATGATTCACATCTCCATCAGCGTAAATAAAATAAAAAGAAAAAAAAATCAGCACAGACTCTCAATGCTCACTAATGACCATGTTAGATAATCCTGCACAAAAAAAGTACTCCATTTTTTATTCCTCCACAAATGATGTCCCAACATGAAAAAGTAGCTGGAACATAGAAAAGGAGATGACATGCAGGCACCTTGTCAGGAGAAAAGGACTATGCGTCCAAATTTTGGCTTATTAGACATACCGTAAATTGAAAAAAGAGCCATTGTGATTAGTTGGATGGATAGGAGGCTTTATTTCACATCTCTAAGGACCAATTCCAAATCGATGGATGAGTTTTATTTTCTCTATTCTTTGAAAATGGACATGTCTTTCATTCAGATATCACTTGCCCCAAAAAAAAAAAAAAAAAACCATTTCGCAGGAAAGAGATGTGTGGTTACACCACCCCTGTGTACTGTACCCTTTTTTCGTTTAAAATCTGCACCTGCACATTGTGCATCCTGCATCCTGCAGGCGGTAAACCTGTCACCTGCAGCTTGCACCATCTCCCCTTTTTCCCTCCACCTCCGCCTCCACCTTCACTTCCCTTGTATTACCCATTGATGTCGAAGGGTTTTTTGTAAGAACCCCTGGTACTATGTCTCCGTCAGCACTTACGAAACATCCATTTCTTCTTTATTTATGCTGCACGCACAACGACTGCATGAAAAGAGACTGAATAGAGAGTACCTTTGAGCTCTATTCCGTGCACATGAACAGACATGTAGCCACTAACACAAGACTAACACAATGTAAACAACGTTCTGATTGTTAATTCTGAATCATTAATTGCATCAGTGTGTCAGACATCTCTTTTTTTTTTTTTTTTTTTTTTTTTTACTCGCATCAAGTTACCAACTCGTTAATGTTCCGAGCTCAGAGATCGCAGAAGGAAAAAGTACGAAATGAAATAAGAGCGCAAAGTCTTTTTTTAAACTTCCTCCACTTGGGATCAAGCCTCCTTCTGCAACTTAGTTTTCAACATATGATCCACAGACATGGTCAGTTGTTGATAAACAGCAAACTGCAGCAACAACAAGTGGAGCAACTCCCTTTTTGCTATTGGAACAAATGTTTGAATCCTAAAATCCTCATCAACATTCCCCTGATCATAAAAACCACCCCTTTTTGCCTAAAATGTCTGCCTGGAAAATGAATATCGCTTGTCAGCCTGGAACGCTGAGTTTGTTGTTGTTGTTGTTGTTGTTGTTTTGTTGTTATCATTGCTGCTACTGCCTTCGATCTGTTTATATCCTTCTGTCAGTCTTTTTTCTTTTTCTCATTCCTTTTTCTATCCACTTCAAGTTAGTATACTTTGCATATTCATTCAAAAATGTAGAACACACTTCGAACGTTACTTTTAGTGACACAGTGACAGAGAGCAACGTTGTAACAATAATACTTGATGATAGCAGTTAGTTCTCAACAACAGTTGCTTCTACTTAGTATGGGTGCTTGAGATCAAAAATGTAACGCGACAAAATTAGCTCCCGCCGCGCGACTGATTGGCAACACAATCGAATCTCTAATGTTCTTTGTGTTCCTCTCCTTCTTTGCCCTCCCCCTGTTTTTTTTTTCTGTTCCTCCCATGCTTGTGTGCTCGTGCACATGCCCACGCCCTGGTCCTCTCTTTTCCCCTGCTTATTTGTTTCTCTCCAAGATCTCGATGGAAATCATTCACATAACGCGTTTGTACATGTACACAAATGCTATTTTTTTTTTTTTTTTCCCTCCGACCGGCTATTCCTAGTCTAACCACATCATTTTTTTTTTTTTTTTTTTTTTTCCTTATAAACATTTGGACGGGTATTGTTGTAATCCACAGCATGGGATGACCGCATTCCAAAGGCAAAAGAATCCTTGATAGTGGAAGACAGTGGCATATGTCGTGGTTCCGCACTGATCCATCACTTTTTTTTCCTCCCTTCGCCTTTCATTTCCAAATGTTATTCCTAGTCTGCTAAATCTATATTTTTTCCTTCCTCCCTTACTTGGCTCCTTTTACCACACATTCTTTGACCAATTAGGTGGACTTTTTGCTTGAATTTAAAACTTCTTTTGCGTATGTATTTTTCTTTTTTCTTTAGTCGTTTGGATACGTCTGTATTCTAAAAAGACGCGACAATAGGGGGGGTGAATGGTCTATTCACTCTCTGCCCTCTGTCCCGCTCATCCCGCGAGCCAAACTCCTGAATAGAAAAAGTATCAAGTCATTTTCCTTCTGGCCCCAGCACGGATCGTAAACGTTCAAGTTTGCGTTCATTTGTCCAGTTCTCTCTCCTATTGCCGGTCAAATAGGAAATGCGTTATTTCACAGAGATCCACAGCTTGTTCTCTATTTGAATTTATACTTCTCTTATAACCGTTGTAACCAAAAACATTTATCCCAAATATTGCACATTCGTCGTGTTCACCCTTTTTTTTCCCTCTAGGTTTGGAATAGGAAGCATCTCTCTTTTTTTTTTTTTTTTTTTTTTTTATAGTGGAGTAAATACGAGTAATCCTCTTTGTTTTGAATGTTCCACCTTTGGATTGTATTTTTCAACTCGGTTTGTTCAGTAAACAGGATAGCAGAAAAATGGACCGAGATGTTTCTTCTGTGATTACTCGATGCGATATTCTCCTTTTACTTTTCCCTCACTCATACTCCATTCAATGGGCCTCTACAGGGTGCTCGCACCGTCTGTCTCCTGTTTTTTTTTTTTTTTTTTTTTTTTTTTTTTTTTTCCCTTCTCTCTTTTCTTCTCACATCTTTTCATCTTCATATTCCCTCTGTTCCATTCGACGAACTACTTCATTCACCCCTCTTCTCCTTCCTCCTTTACATCCTTCTTCGTTCTCCTGTGTGTCCTTCCTCACTCGCACATCTCTCTCCTTACTGTTCTTCCAATATTAAGTCACTCAGCTTCATCGTTAAAATTGTCGTTTATAGTACGTTTTCTCTTGAACCTGCTTTTTCTTCCTTTCCTTCTCTCTGTTATTGTCGCTCGTTTTTCCTTCTCTACTCATTTGAATACAATACCAGACTTGATCGTGACTTTCCCCAGATTGTTTTATCTTCACCCCTTGTAAGCCTTCGTTCGTACAGCTAGTACATCGCACACTCGACTCACAGCTGTAAGCCTGTCTTTATTCTTCAAACATGAGCTCCTTTTTTCTCTCCCTCTTACTCCTCCCCTACCTCCTGCCTTCCAAGCTCTCTTCTCTGCTCCTTCTCCGTTGTCTTCCTATCTTGCATCGACGCGTATTGTCCAATGTACTAGAGACGCGATGGAGAACATATCATAATCTCATCAAGCTTATTGTCCTCAACATCTGTTTTTCTCTTTCTTTAGCTTTCTCTATATTTGATCTTATTCACAGTAGAGTTATTTAATTCTTTAGTGGTTGAGCGCAAAAAAAAAAAAAAAAAAAAAAAAAGAGTGGGAAAAAAAGTCGGCTTGGTCGTTGGTATTACAGAAGAATTTGTCTATATCATCCGAGCGCGGCTTACATACGCGTTTCTAAAGCTAAATCGATTGCCTTTGAGCTGTTCGTTTGATCTGACTGGCCATGTCAAGCCCTTGAATTGACATGCAGATACTCTTTGTTTGATCTCAATCGTTCAGAAGCCAGTTTGGATATTTTCCTCAACTAAACCAACTACCCCTACTCCTATATTTAATTTTATTTTTACTTCCTCCATTGCCCTTCAGGTCATCAAAACCAGTTTTGTCGTTTTCTCTTCTTGCGGAGATCTATCTGTATAGCTTATATTTACTTTTGTTCAGTCTACAACCGATCGTTTACTTGCTCACACACTCAATTCAATATCTTTTTTCTTGTCGATCAATCTGGAAGTAGGCAATTTTTTTTTTTTTTTTTTTTTTTTTTTTTCCTTGGATGAGTGTGTGGTTCTCCTGATTCACCTCCTGAAAAGTATTTTGATCCTTGCTTGGACCTCCTGTCCCTTTCTCCCTCCTGCCTTTTCTCTTGCACATCCCCCTACAGTTATTACAGCTTAAGTGGTAAAGAAAAAAAAAAAAGAGCACTACGCACAGCTAAATAGTTTCTTTCATGAAACCTGCAAGACAAGGTCTACTTTCTTGATCGATCAACCCGATGTATTTTTGTATTTTTTTGTTTGTTCTGTCAGTACGTAATCCCTTGCCTAGTGTTCATATCCTGTTGGCGTTGTGGTTGGGGCCCCTTGACCCCTTATATATTACGATTAACGTTTGATCATTGTACTGAAAAAAAAAATGTTGCAGATCGAAGATCTTAACCATTTTCTTTGCTATTTCAATAGTACAATTTCTATGTTCGTTAAAACCACAAGTTATTCATTGCATTCTCCCCATCTCCCTGAAATCATTACCAGATGTTTCTTTGTTCATCTTTGTGCTTGGGTCCTTTTGATTGCACTGAAACCATACACAAATCCGAATCCACACACACAGCCTCGCAAACAGATTGATCTCTTCCTTCCACCTTTTTTTTTTTTTTTTTTTTAGTGAGATGATCTATAGCCCTAGAATACTTGCGCTCGGATCGCTTTATAAAATCTCTCCGGCTGTTCCTCTTAGTGTCTTTATTCCCCTGTCCCTCAATAGCATCCTTGTGCACATTTATTTAACAGTAAATGAAGAAGTCCCTTATTTTTCATCCCTTGGTGTACAACAAGGGATACTTTTTTTTGGAGAAGGAACCAATTTTGTCAAAACTCCCCTTTTTCATCATTCTCGGAATTTGATCCTGAAAAAACGCGTTATTAACGCGCGACTCTCTCTTTCTCTTTCGCTTCCCTTCCCTTCTACTATTCTTACCTTTCCTCTTTTCCTTTTCCGCTTTTAGCTCTATCCGTGTTTCTGCCTCAACATCATCTCAAATAATCTTTTGTCCCGCTGTTCCAAACAGGATGACCACAGCTTCCACGCCTCTTACATCATCTACTGCTGTAGATTCTTTTGACACAGCCCGAGATTATAGCCATAGCAACAACCATAACCATAATCATAGCCATAGCCATAGCAATAGCCATATTCATAGCCATGGCCATACCCAGGGCCAGCAAGACAGCCACTCTCAACCTCCACCCCACTTTCACACTCTTAACCATAATCATAACCGCAGCTATAGCCACAGTATATCCTACTCGCCGAATTTTGGTGACTCCACAACATCAAACTCATCGAGCCAATCGCTATCCTCTTATCCATCCATACCAGGCAACGAGCCTAGGAGGAGTTCTGTTCCAACACTTTCCGCTTCAGCTTCATTACCCTCATTGTCAACAGCCGCTTCGGCTGCATCCGATGTAGCTTCTTTTCATCATCTTCAGCATGACCGAAAGACATCCATCGATCGGCGCGTGACCATCAGCCATCCTGGCGGTGCTCATTGCCCTCCTGCCCCTCCTCCATATCATTCCGCACAAGCCGGATCGCGGTCAAGCTGGGCAGGATATAGCGCCAGTTATCATGAGTTAGAGGCAGGTTTGTATCATCGGGGCGGAGGATCAGCGGCGAAATCAGCCGGGGGAAGCCATGGTAGCCGGGACGACTACCATCAACATCAACGTCCCAACATCGGTGGAGCCTATCATCATGCAGCAGCCGTTAGCCATGCGGATTATCGTGCCAATAATAACAGTAGCAATAGCTTTGATGAACGCCACCAAAGCCAACCTTACAACCATCGTGAAGGGTCTTATCCTTCTGAACACCTTTACGAGTCCTCTTCCACATCATATTCAGCCCCATATACAGCTAGCGCTACTATAAATAATGGTCTCCGGATGTCCAATAGCAATTATCAGAGTCCAGCCATGACAATGAGCAAAAATCGCAATAACTCTATATCCTCCAATGCTAGCCAGTCCAGCTCATCTTCTATGAGTCAGAGTTACCCTGCTACTACTGCTATTACTACTACTAATGATGCTTCCAATGCTGATTTTGGTATCAATAATGGTGGTTCTAGTGGTGGATCCAATAAGCATCCTTGCAAATTTCCCACCTGTGGGTGGAGTTTTAAACGATTTGAGCACCTCAAGAGGCACATGCTGGTCCATACGAAAGAAAGGCCGTTTGTATGTGATTTCCATGGCTGTGAGAAATCGTTCAGCCGCTCGGACAATTTCTCCGCCCATATGAGGACGCATACCAAGAAAGCTGCGATGCACCTGCGGGGGTTTGATCGACAAATGATGATGACGGAACCTATTCGGACCAACTTTGCAAACAACGGTTCAGTGCTGCCTCAATCTCATAGTGCTCGAAGTAATGCTCAGGGCGATACTGTCATATCTGGAAACGCAAGTGAGCGCGAGAGTATGTATCCAGCAGGGGTGGCAGGGTCTGATTTAGGGATGGGGACTGGAGCCGGGTTTGAAAACAGACCCGAGGCTGGCGACCATGTACATCATCGACACAGTATTGCGGGATATCCTAGTTTCAGGCCAGGATCGCGGTCACCTGTCCAGTTACAGAGCAGCTTTCCATATGGTATAAAGAAAAGTCGCCTATTGAATCATGAGTACTAATATCGAAATGGTCTGGAAATATCTAATTTTACCTGTTTTTTATCATCTTTTTGAATCCGAACAAATAGGTCAAGTATCTTCAGGACCAAACTATACTAGTCAATCTGCCAGAAATTCATACTGCTCCTCGTCCGATATTGCAGATTACAAGTGCAAGTCATCAATGCCAACAACATCATTGCCTGCTGTTGCGTCACCCTTACCCTTGCCATTCGGTCCTTTTCCTCGCCACAATCCTTCTTCTACCTCCTCCGGTATGCATCCTTTGGACTCACCTTCGTCAGATGACCTGAGCAATATTGTGCCCAAGTTTGACACCATTAAACTTGACCTTAAAAGTGCGATGAGTCATTCAGAGGATATGCCGGCGCAACAGTTTCAACGTAGTAGTAGTGGAGGAGAAGAAGGAGGAGGAGAAGGTGAAGAGGGAAAGTCTGATCGGACATATGAAGGCAATAGCGAACGTGGATATGGACAACAATCTTATTCTATACCTATGAACGGACAAAGCTCTTACCAGCGATATCCAAGTCCAGAAAACATTAACAAAACCATTGACACTGCCGCTGCATACTCTACCACCATGAAATCATCTGCTGGACCCAGTTCTCCAACTCTTTTATCTATTCAAAATCGATATACTGGAATGAGCCCAAGTGAACACGGACGGGAACATGAGCACCATCATTATCACCAGCAACAAGAGCAGCATCAGTACCAGCAACCATCCCGTCATAATGGTCTTACAGGTCACGAGAGTGCCAACCCAAATCCCAATGGTGAGTCTCCAACATTGTCTTCACGACTTCCTGCAGTGGAAGCCATGGATACGAGTGATGGAAGCTACGAGGGGTCTATGGATTTCCCAACTTCCATTTCGTCCCATTTTATGCCGAGCAGAGACGTACCGCAACATTCTGCTTCGTCTGCCAGCGCTGTAATTCCTAGCACGGGCTCAAGTGCAATTTTACCAGCTAATGGGGCTCGGGGTTCAAGACAGAGTTCTCCTGTCATGTCCCATGTCGATACGCCTTCCAAAGGGAGCAAAGATGTGCCAAATGGAGATCTTCCTTCTCCCTCTAGCTCTTCGTTCGCCTCGTTACCAAGGCCCAGTAACTATAGCGAAAACAGCAGCAACAACGGAGATAGCACTATAGACGTCAAGTCTAACGGATACCATGCAGACAACTACTCGGAAAATGTACCTGTGAAAGAAGATATTGATGAGCATCACTCAGCTGCTGATGGTGCTCTTAACGAAGGCTACATGGATGCTTCCTCAATGGAGTCATCCTATCATTCTAGACACCACCATCCATCTGGGCATCCCATGGCCACATCGTCACCATCATCTTATCCAGTCTCACATTGCCAAACACTACCTTCACTTGGGCAAACAGGCCCACCTCATCATCACAGTTACCCACACTCTCAACAACCACCTCACCAATACCAATACCAGTACCATCAACAACACCAACATCCGCAAGATTCACACCATTATCACAACTATCGCCCTATGGATGGTCATGGTCCATCCTCTCCTTTCCATCATAGGATATCTTCGATGGCATCTTCTTCCTCCATGTTACACCGGCCTCTTCATGGAGGGCTCGGAAATTCGAGTATGAGTATGAAGGGGGGTATGGGTATGGGTGTTCGTACAAGAGGAACGACCTCGTCTGCCAAGAATCATTGTTGTTCTGTCCCTGGATGTCTGAAGCGGTTCAAGCGTTTAGAACATTTGAAGCGACATATCAAAACCCATACACTTGAACGACCATTCGCTTGTCAGACTGCTGGCTGCGGTAAACGGTTCTCACGCTCTGATAATCTTTGTAAGTTTTTTTTTTTTTTTTTTTTTTTTTAAAAAAAAAAACTCTAGTTATAACAGCGTCTATGTCAACATCCATGATACCATAGATCATTAATGACCTTTTCTCAATTCATTTCATTAGCCCAACATATCAAGACGCATCAGCGTCAGGTTATTAACAAAGACCCCTGGAAGCAGCACCCAATTTAAATCATTTATTATTATTAATATGCCTTTTGTTCATCAATCTGTTCCTGTGCATTTTGCTTTGACTTTCCTTCATTTCTGTATAAAAAAAAAAAAAAAAAAAAAAAAAAAGCACTCGCAATTACATGTTTCTTAATAATGAAAGACAGCCTTATACTGATTATAATGATCATAATAAAATTTCCATTGTCACTCTGCTTCTGCCTCTTTGTCTTCTTCTTTTATTCAAAATGAGCTTTATTGTTATTTGCGACATGATGTATATGCGTATGAGAAGTAGTAGCAAGTGATTAATCAAGAGCGTAGATTGTTAAGGAGAGGATTTGAAGTATGCATGTCCCTTAATTCAGTTGCGGGTGTACCGTCGAGATGAAGAATTTGTTCCACCGAGTTCTATGACAGGCGATAAAATTACATAGTCGTTATCGTTAGTATACATACTGAATTCAACGCACATTCTTCTTCATCATGATCTATCCATCAGCATTCATCTACAACAACAACAACAACAACAGGGAAAAACCTCTTTTAGTGCTCCAATGTACTTACTTCGTCCACGCCCCATTCGAGGATGATACATATTGGGATCCTCATCAGGGTCAGAGGTGATATGAACAGAGTTACGGCGTGGATGTTGCCTTGAAAGCTCCTCATACATGTCTTCATCATCATCAGTATCAAGCACAATAGGCTCTGTAGGTGCCGTTGCTGCTGCTGTTGCCGCCGTACGACGACCATCATGGTTACTAGAATTAGGCTGATAAGTCTTCGTTGTTGATGCATTGAATGCGGAGGTTGAATGACGTCCGTATTCGCCACCGCTATTAGACATTCCTGAACGATGTCCTGAACCACCGCCTCCATTACTGTTGCTGCCGTGATTATACCCATATCTATCATCATCATCAATGACAATTGGTTGCTGGTCATTCCTTGGCAGTGTTCTCATCTCTGGATTCGTCCCCCCTTCAATAGCTGTTGGTACACCATTTACAAAAGTTTCTCGCGTCCCATCAGGATTCTCCTTGGTTACTGTGGTCACGCCTTGAGCATCCGTAACTTCAGTTATAGTAGTTCGTTGGCCGTTCACAATAGTCGTCTTAGTGGATGTCCTGGGTCCGCCACCGAATGACGATGAAGAGGAAGAGAACATAGTACTGCCGCCATCCATACCCATGCCCATGCCCATGCCCATATCCATGAATGGATTTGTACTTGTCCCTTGGCCTGACCATTGAGTTTGCGATTGGCTTGCAAATGGGGATGTTGAAAATAAGGTTGGCCTCGTTGATTGTTGTGAGTTGAAAGCATTGCGGTGTTGTTGACGAAGATTTTCATGATGATTCATATGATGTCCAAAGTCATGACCAAACATGGGGAAGCCTCCAAATCCACTAAACATAGAATCAAATTGTTCATGGAAATTCCTCATGTGTCGTTGATGATGGCCTTCAAACGGGTCTAAAAGTTTAATGATAATAATAAATCAATATTATGAGTACAACAAGCATATAAAATATTAACAAAAAGAAGAAAAAAGGAGGAAGGATAAGGAAACTACCTTGAAAGTGAGCAGGCATTCCAAAAGATGAAAAGAATGGTGATCCGAAACCAAATCCTTGATGTGGTCCATGCTGGAAGAAGTCAAAGTCGGCTTGGGGTGGTGGGTTAGGATCACCTCCAGCTTTGACTCCTTCATGTCCAAAGCGGTCATACAATTCACGCTTTTTATCTATTGTTTTATTGTTACAAAAAATACGCATGCATTCACACACGAGGAAGGGTCAGTGCATAAAATAAGTGATTAATTTAGAAAATAACCGCGTGGTGGTATTGTTGTGGTATGTTGGACAAAAAGGCAAAATAAAAGGCGTCTTTACCATCTGACAGGACTTCATAAGCTTCACTGATAAGTTGAAAGTGTTGTGAAGCTTCTTCTTTCATATGAGGCTTCATCTTATCTGGATGAAAGAGAAGAGCTTGTTTTCGGTAGGCTTTCTTGACATCTTCCTTTGTAGCTGATGGGTCCAAGCAAAGAAGCTCGTAATAGTTTGGTTTGTTGCTATCGTCACTTTCCATTGTGATGCGTCCTCAAAAAAAAAAAAAAAAGGAAAGGAAAGAAAACAAGAAAGAAAACAAGAAAGAAAGAAAGACAATAAAGGTCAATGGGTAATACCACGTAAGATATTGTTTGAGTGGGGAGAAAAGAGTAAAGTGAACTGAAGCAAAGTAAAGAATAACAAGAAATGGAATGGAAACTTGAAGAAAAAAAGAATGAATTGTGTGGACTCCTTGAAATGAATACATGCAATATTGTTTAATAATGTGGAAATATTACCGAAACGCATGGAAATGTAGTCACGTTAGAATTGGTGACTGTTACATGTCACACGTACATAGTATGTACGAATAAACAATAAAGGGGAAATGTACATGTAAACAGTTTTTTTTTTTTTTTTGTACTCACACCTTCACTTCCCTCCTTCCATTCCCCTTCCCTTCCCTTCCCTTCCCTTCCCTTCCTGTTCCTCCTCTCTTCCTTGCACAAACCCATCCTACAATGCCATCAACAGTTGCTGAGGAAGCTCTTAAGGCGAGTAAGAAGAGCAAGAAGGAAAAGTCCATCGCAATGGATATTGATGACGATTCTACAACAGTTGTGAACAAAAAGGAAAAGAAGAACAAGAAGGAGAAAAAGGATAAGAAAGAAAAGAAAGAGAAGAAGGAGAAGAAGGAGAAGAAACGCAAGGCTTCAGATGAGGAGGAAGGAGTATCCAAGGATGAGGACTCTGCAGATGAACCGGTCATTAAGAAGCTCAAAGCTATTGAAGTAGATGTGGCCTCGCCCCTGAAAGCAACTGTCATCTCTGGAATCGAGCCTACTGCCAGCGGGCTCATCAAGGCCTTCTATAACCCTACAACTAACAAGACAACCAAAGAACAGGCTCGTGAGTTTTACAAGGAGAACATTATTGAGGTCTCTGGCGACCAAGAGTTTTTACCTGTTCTCAAGTTTGACGAGGCTGGTTTCAAACCAGAGATGTTGGAAGTCACGAAGGCATTTAAATCACCCAGCCCAATTCAAGCTGCCTGCTGGCCCATCATCCTTTCTGGCCGAGATGTTATTGGTATTGCTGAAACTGGGTAAGAATCTATTTTTTTTTCTTTTTTTCTTTTTCCACTTTGAAAGCTACAAAGAGATATTCTCCTATTTTGATAGCTTTTTGTGCAAGATGAAACTCTTATTGAGCTTATTGATCTTATTGACATCCTATTCTTTATGTTTGTGTGTCATTGGTACATAGTTCCGGAAAAACTCTTGCATTTACTCTGCCAGCATTGATGCACATCCGTGGACAAAAAGATTTCAACATCAAGCCCAAGGCTCCCACTGTCCTCGTTATTTCTCCTACCCGTGAGTTGGCGATGCAGACCCAGGAACAATGCGTTGCTGCTGGAAAAGCCTCAGGTATCAAGAGTGTGTGTATCTATGGAGGTGTTTCTAAGGATGATCAACGTCGTGCTATTCGCCAAGGTGTTCACATCATTGTCGCTACTCCTGGACGTCTCTTGGATTTGTTGGAGGATGGAAGCTGCAATATCGACGCTGTTTCATACTTGGTTTTGGACGAAGCAGATCGTATGTTGGACACTGGGTTTGAGGAGGCTATTCGTTCCATCTTGCGTAAGACCCGCAAGGACCGTCAGACGGCCATGTTCAGTGCTACCTGGCCTGAATCGGTCAGAAAGCTAGCTCATGACTTTTTGGATCACCCTATCAAGGTCACGATCGGATCTCCTGACTTGGGTGCTTCCTCAAATGTTACTCAAATAGTGGAGGTCTTGGATGATCCCCGCAACAAGGAGCGTCGACTCCTCGAGCTATTGAAGGAGTATCACAAGACTCGTAAGAACCGCATTTTGATCTTTGCCCTTTACAAGAAGGAGGCTGATCGCATCGAGCAAGCATTACAAAGAGCCGGGTATAAAGTGGGTGGCATTCACGGAGACAAGAACCAACATACCCGCTCCGCTGCCCTGGAGGCCTTTAAGAATGGATCGATTCCTCTGCTAGTTGCCACGGATGTTGCAGCTCGTGGTATTGATATCGCTGGCATCACACATGTTATCAACGTGACTTTCCCATTGACAATAGAAGACTATGTCCATCGCATTGGACGTACTGGACGTGGTGGACAGACAGGTGTAGCACACACATTTTTCACACTAAATGAAAAGGGTCTTAGCGGAGCTCTGATCAATGTACTCAACGACGCAGGCGTCAAGATCCCAGATGAACTCCGCAAGTTTGGTGGTACGGTCAAAAAGAAGGCTCATTCAGTTTATGGCGACCACTTCAAGGACCTTGGTGGTGAGGTCAAACAGCCCACCAAGATCCGTTTTGAATAATCTGACCAACAAGTTGACTTTGAACATTAGATTATGGCATTTGTTTTTTCTTTCATTTCTTATTACTTTCTGTAACCATATCATGTCATATAATATAAATATATATATTTGCTTAGCATATATTTTCCTTGTTTATTAATCGCTCCGTCATTTTGATTATTTGGGCAGTCAAACAGCACCGCCACAGCCTGTGTGGCTAAAAATAACCCCAAAAGCGCACAGTTGTGCATTCATGATTCTGACCCATTCTCTCTGCCAGGAGTACAAATAAAAAAAATAAAAAAAAATAAGAGCATGAAGAAAGTTGCTCGTTCTTTTTTTTTCTTTACCCTCCAATCTTTTTCTCCCTTTCTTTCTTTCTCACACTCGTTTATTTTTCGCTGTTAAACCACCCTTTAATCCTTCTCGTTTCCCTTCCTCCCTTCCTCCATCGAACGCGCAGAAAGGAATAAGGTAAAAATAACAGAAACTTTAACCAGGCCGAAGAAAAAGGAAAAGGATCCTCACTCCTCTCATTTTCTCTTTTTCTTTTCTTTCTTCTCTTTCTGTTTTGAATCTCAACTGCTCTCAATCATTCATTTACCCGCTTTGCTCTTTTTTTTTCTTCTTTCTTTCTTTCTTTCTTTCTTTCTTTTACAGGGCCATCACACATCTCTCTTTTTCTCTCTCTCTCTTTCTCTTTTTTTTTTTTTTTCTTTTCTTTTCTTTTCTTTCTTTTCAAACACGCATACACAAATAGCTCTCTCTCTCTCTTAGATTTCCACAATAAATGGCTGCCAACGGCGACGTTCCTCCTCATATCGCTCAACAGCGTCAGCTGTACCATGCAGCCCTTCAGAAGCAAAACGGAGGTGGTGGATATTCGCCTTCTGCTACCAATGTAAACGCCTATAGTGGCTACGCACAACAACCTCCACAGAACCAACAGGGATATTATCAGCAACAAGATCCCTATGGCGGCCAACAATATCATCAGCAATACCAGCAACAACAGCAGCCATATGACCAATATGGTGGCCAGCAGCAACAGTATTACCAGCAGCAGCAGCAATACCAACAGTATCAGGACCCACAACACCAACAGTATCAACAACCGCCGTACCAACAGCATCAGCAACAACAGCATCAGCAATCACCTGTTGGAGTCCCTGCCACGGTCTCAATTCAGCCTCTCTCTTACAACAGGAACAGCAGCGGCAGTGCTACTGCTGCCCAACAACAGCAATCACCACCACAACAGCAACAACAACAACAACATCCTGCTGTTCCTACCCAGACACAGATCCGACCTCCTGCTCCCACTTTGGGTGGTGAATATCCTCTTCTGGTCGCTATTGATTTTGGTAAGTCTTAAACGTCCAAAGAATTCACACGTTATCAAAAAAAAAAAAAAAAAAGGACCTGTGTCTAATATATAACACTTAATAATAGGAACAACATTCTCGGGAGTGGCATATGCATTCAAATCGAATGGAGATGTTATTGAGATGACTACATGGTAATTTGTCATTATTAATCTGTCAGCGAAATGATGATTGTTCATTGGCCTTCTTTTTCCTTCTATTTGACCAAGAGCGTGGGCGGTATTCTTGTTGTTGACTCAGCCCTTGCTCCTGAATTTCAAGCATTGG
The DNA here is from genome assembly GCF_002105155.1 of Lobosporangium transversale. Taxonomy (NCBI): domain Eukaryota; kingdom Fungi; phylum Mortierellomycota; class Mortierellomycetes; order Mortierellales; family Mortierellaceae; genus Lobosporangium; species Lobosporangium transversale. The sequence goes on from NW_019028993.1 coordinate 540,952, forward strand.
TGTGTGTGTGCACTGAATGTGTGTTGTGTGTGCAGTGTGTGTGTTTAGTTTTGGGCTGTGTGGGCATCTATTTGACATTTATTTGCCCCTCTCTCTCTTTTTTTTTTTTTTTTTTTTTTCGGAGTATATCGACTTAGCTGATGAGCCTAGACTGATTAGTTGTTTTTTTCGCTTATTTGTTCTTAACACTAGGCCTCAGCAGGCTAACTTGTACGGAAAAGTACCGACTGTGAGTGCATACAGTAAAGAGAATGACAAGATGCATTCATGGGGTTATGCAGCCAAGGCAGCCATGTTGACGCCTGCTAGTCGCAACCTGGATCTCCTTCAAAAGTTCAAGTTGTTCCTTGATAATGATTTGGCACCTTATCTGCCACCTTTACCCAGGACTATCAACCCTCAGAACGCCATCAGCGATTATTTGCGAGCACTCCACACTCATGCCATCGGTGAAATCTTCAAGAACACAGCTGGAGGCGTGGTCTTTGACCAGTCCCATATTCAATACTGTCTTACAGTCCCTGCCATGTGGACAGACGCTGCCAAGGGTGTGATGCGTCAAACAGCTATTCAGGCAGGATTGATTCAACCCAGCGATCCAGCTCACCGTCTGCTCTTGGTATCGGAACCCGAAGCTGCAGCCATGTATTGTGAAAAGAAATGTGAGCAGTTCAATTTGCGTCATGGAGACCGATTCATGATTTGCGATGCTGGAGGTAATTTTTTTTTTTTTTTTCACATACACAAAACATATACACTTGTACACATACACAGAAGCTTTGTTTACTTTGTTTCTTGTATGTACAAATGTTGCACATGTAAACTTGTATAATTGATTTCATTGATTTCATCAAACTCAAACCCTCTTTTTCTGCATGCATCTTCCATTTTTTTTTTTTTTTTTTTTTTTTTCATATTAGGTGGTACGGTTGATTTGATTGTCTTTCAGGTTGATTATAGTACGGGATCGCGTCGCTTAGTGGAGGTCACCCGTGGATCAGGTGCCAGCTGTGGATCAGGGTTCTTGGATGAAAACTTCTCAATGTTGGTCCGTCAAAAGTTGCAGCGGTACGACCTACAACCCAAGGCATGGGCTCAGATTATGGAAGAGTTTGTGTTCATGCATAAGCCCCAATTTGATGGTGATGACGATGCGTTCATTTCGATGCCAGCATCTGTTGCCAACTTGGTGGATTTGGAAATGAGACTCGAGGATGGTCTGTTGGCGATTTCAGCACAGGAGATGCGAGAGTTGGTCTTTGACCCCGTTGTGAATCAGGTCCTGGGTCTGATTGATGGACAACTAAACCAATCACAGCAGTGCTCTGCCATCTTCTTGGTCGGTGGTTTTGGTTCTTCGCCATACTTGCATAAGCGTGTTCAGCAAGAGTTTGAGAATCGTGTACCCTTGATTCGTTACCCTCCACGTCCAGATCTGGCTGTGGTTCGTGGTGCGGTCTACCATGGATTGACCCACCAGCCCGTCCAGGCTCGTGTGGCCCGTCGTTGGTATGGTGTCGACACCACACGCCCTTACAAGGCAGGCGATCCTGTAGAGAAAAAATATATGCAGGATGGCAAGTATCGTGTCCGAGACGGATTCTCGGTTTTTGTTCGCCCAGGTCAGTCGATTGGTGTGGATGAATGTATTAGTAAAAAATACATCACTCACAAGTACCCAGAGCCATTGTCATCACCATTGTATGTCTACAATGGAGAGGATCAACCAGAGTTTGTGGATTCGCCTGGAGTCCAAAAGCTGTGTGACTTTACGATCCCATTGCCCCATATGCCTGGTGCTGCACCTGGAACGCCTGTTATTTTCACATTGAGGATGTATTTTGGATTGACGGAGCTGAGGGCGGAGGCAGAATTCCAGTCAGGAGAGGTTATTTCCACTTTGTGTCAGTTCTAAAAAAAAAAAAAAAAAAAAAAAAAAAACCTTGAGTTGCATTTAATTAGTAGTACAGACAAACATTCACTTGAAATTGTAACAACAATAATAAAATTAAATAACCGCAATAAGCTTTCTCATTTCTTAATTGTTCATGAGAATTATGAACCATTCATACTAGCCAATAACAATGTAAATGACGATGCAATTATTGAGGTCGAATTGTCTATTGGCAACACTTGATGGGGAATTATATGAACAAATGTTGTTCAAATATATTTTATTAACATCGAAGCGAAACATGGTATATTTGGGAAAGACAAACAAACTATGCAAATGTGTGAATATGTTTGTGATTTGGTTGGAATGTACTCTTTTTTATGTTGTTGTTGATGCTGTTGCTGTCATTGCTGCTGCAGTTATAACTCCAGACGTCCACATCCAATAATGGTTATAGCCTGGATAGGTCGCTCCTCATTATCGGTTGGGATCTTGTTCAATTTGTCCAGCAATGCAAATCCATCGACGCCTGTTCCACCTATGCTGCTTTTTCTGGTACTGCCATTGGCGCCGCTACTACCATAGTCATTGCCTTGAGTTGTCCCTGCTGCAGCCTCAGTCGTTACATCTTCTACAACTTCTCCAAATGCCACATAATTTCCTTCCAAAGCCTTTATCCATCTAGGTCCTTCTCCAATTGTCAAAAAGAATTGTGACCCATTTGAATTCTTGCCTCGGTTCGCCATGGCCAAGACACCTGCCTTCTTGAAGACTCCTTTTCGAAGACCATGGCGTTCATCTGCAAAAGGTTTTGGGTTTTCGACCGAAGGGAAACTTGAAAAGCCACCGCTGCCATCATTCTTGGTGAAATCACCTCCCTGGATGATATGGTCCTTGATGAGACGGAAGAATCGAGTGTGGACATATGTAGCCTCATGGACCTTGTTTGTGTAGGTTGATTCCACAAAATTGAGGAAGTTCTGAGTAGTCTTAGGACAGCCTTCATGATCCAATTTGATGATCAAACGACCACCGGGTAAAGGTGCAGGTTCGTTCAAGGTAATGGAGCCGCCTTGAGTCAATACTGGGTTAGAATCATAAATCTCTTGAAGGTTTTGTTTATCTTCAAATCCAAGTTCTTCCAAAGTCATTCCAGCGTAGCCGTATAGGGAGCCATGTGTGGCAAAGAAGGCCTGTCCACGGCGATAGCTTTATTTATTTTGATTTGTATGTTTTTTAACGTAGTTTGAAAAAAAAAAAAAAAATGAAGAGAAAGGCACAGATGGGACATAGAATATTAATACACGTATGATATAACATTAATATGGACAAGAGCCAAACATCATAAAAAACATACAGATCCCATGAAGTAGCCTTGTATTCTTGATCACCAATCTCAATGTCAAGATAGACAAAGACATCTCCGCTGTTATTAGATGCAGTTGAATTATTGTTGGCCATTTTTGAGACAGATCCTGCTGAAAATGTAACTGAATGAGAATGGGAATGAGAGAATGATGATTTAAATGAAAAATTATAAAAAAACATTAAATACTCGAGATTGTAACACTTGCCTGCTGACTGAGGTCATTTTCATTTAAAATGTCTCAGTTTCATAACCCCTGAAAGGGGGAGATTCAAAGCAACATCGCATTATCGTGGATGACTTTTTGCGTCAAAAGACATGTTTGGATACAGCAAGATGCTGAGCTTATTTTAAACATCCATCATCACTCAGGGGACAATGAATAACGGAATATCACAACAACAATGACTTCTGACATCTATGGACACCATATTAAGTCGTCCCTTCTTAGTGTGCTTCGATCATTTTGAACCGAGACTCTAATTAAATTATGGAGCCGATCAAAAAAGCGCGGTATGATGTAGTGTGGCGTAGCGTGGCACTTAAACAATTCATAATTACAGTCAGAATCGCCATTAATTGCGGAAAATAATCTGGAAATAGCACTGGAAGATGAGGCAATCATGCCTGCTAATATAAACATTGTAGCACCCTGTCAATTCCAAAACAACAAAAAAACCGTAAGCTCTTTAGTTCGCTTCGCACTTTTCCTCCTTTTCTTTTCTTTTTTTTTTTTTTTTTTTTTTTTTTTTTTTAACAGTGCATGCATATATCATTGCCATTTATGTCAAAAGGACCATTTGTTTGAGTCTAGGTCTAGCCTCATTTCTATTTCACAAAAGTCACCAATGTCTTCCTTCTCCCACCCTTCGCTCGTATATCCTTGTATTTCTAAACGTGTAATACAGAACATGAGCGAGATGTGTGATTTTTATTTAATAAACCGTCCATTGCCCCTCCTCCTCCCCTCTTTCTGACATCAACATCATTTTATCCACTTCAAATGTTTGCGTGCTAATCGATAAGGTAGATTCTTGTTACAATGGTCGTACAACAATAATGCCCTTTTGCTTTGGCGTAATTGTTTTACTATTGTGGCATGTGAAGTGATCGTTTGACGCGCGCCTGTCACGTGATTTTCCCCCCTACACTTTCATACAACAAATGAAATGCCCACTTTCATTACAATCAATGGAACAAAACTAGAAAAAAAAAAAAAAAAAAAAATGTCAAGGATCTATACCTTGGGAATACGAGTTTTCTCAAGGCTCAGCAACAGAGCACCAACACCACTGTCATCTTTGAATGAGGGAGCGTCATTTACTAGAATGAATCATGTTGCTAATTCCAACTCATTCCCCTTTTTCCTTCGCGGCAATAAACCAAGTATCAACCAGTTTTCAAAGATCCACACGATAGCAATGCCATGCTATCACCATCATTCAAGGCAGTTTTCTACTCAGCCATCCATTCTATCTTCCCAAATACCTCCGTCTTCTCCATCCCCATCACTATCAACAGATATTTTGAATTATCAGAAACTTTGCACCCCTGATCATCTTGCTGCAACACACTTTGATCTCTCTCGAATCAAAGATCCTAAAGAACGAAGTCAGATCTTGCAGGACTTCATCCTTGTACCTGATTATCTTTCTTCAACAGAACATGATATGCTTGTCGATGCCGCCGTCAGGAAATTGAAGCGCGCTCTTGGCAAACAGATTCGATATGAGGATGGACATTTCGATGGCGTCATTACTCGATACCGTGAATGCTCGGCCTCAGAATGGGGTAGTAGTGGAGGCGCAGGCCCAGGTGAAGATGCACTCTCATCAACATCAACTTCAGCGATGGCTCGTCCCGAGAGAACGACCCCTCTTGAAATTATGCAATCTATCAAACGCGAGTTCTTTCCTCTACACTGGCATTGGGTCTCGCCACACATCTTGGAGCTCGAGTCTGAAAAGGGTGGGATCAAACCCCATGTGGATCACTTAGATGCTTCTGGAGAAGTCGTTGCTGGACTCTGTTTGGGTTCAGATGCTGTGATGGAGTTGATCCATGAATCCGACCCACATCACAAAACTTTCAGAGTCCTTTTACCTAAACGGTGTTTTTATTTCCAGCGGGGCCAGGTTCGATATCACTACAAACATGGCATCCCAATCGACCCACAGGACCATGCATTCAAGGGTAAGATCATTCCCAAGGAGAGACGGATTTCTATCATGCTTAGGGTAAGAAATAAAAATAAAAATAAAAATAAAATAAAAAAAAGTTGTCAATTTTTTTTTTTTTTTACTAACTCATGAGGCAATTTTCGGTTGCATTTGTTACGTTTGTTACATTTATAGAACGCTTTGGAGTCATCACCATCACACTCAGATAAATATAAAATGTAATAAATAATTGGTATCGTTGACGCGATGTGGGCTTTCTCTAATAAAAGGTCAATAGACAGGAAGCACTGCAACCGTATAAATATATTGATGTGTCTATAACTGTTATTGTCATTGGATTGTAGTTGGATGTCACGTCCAAAAAGTTACACTGACCTACAGTGGTGACCTTCTTTTTTGATGACCGTATGGGCTGTTGGGCCAGAGCCTTGAGAAGCCGAGCTCAACCAAAGCAGGGATCACTACTGATAATACCCATGTGTGATACTGCCAAAAAAGGAAAGTGATTAAGGAGGCGTCATGAAAGTCGAGTTCGCTGGAGCGACAAGGGCCGAACTCAATCACCAGACTAGGAATACTTTTCAGATCGACTTTAAAGACACGAAAAAAATATTTTTTCCATACATACACTCCAATACCCTACATATAATACAAAGCTTATCGCGGAGAGGAGAGGATGAGAAACATGAGAACGACAAGAGGGGATGGTGGATGCGTCAAAAGACTATCTTTCTTGTACATTGCTCGTTTTATTTAAGTTTATTTTATTTTTATTTTTTTGAAAAGTGCAAAACAAAGGTTCAATAACAATTCCTATAAGATGCAAGTGATATTAGACATGCCCAAGCTTCCATTCTCTAGATTGACGAGCCTGATGAATAGTGTAATTTTTTATTATCTGCGTGGGAAAGGGCGAGAGGTGGTAATACAAAGATATGTGCAAACGATGGATAGAAAAAAAAAAAAAAAAAAAAAAGCAAGTAAACTATATGTAGAAAAAGAAAGATCGGCGTCATAATAAAATCCCAAGCCGACCTACTTCTTTCGATTCGCTATTTTCTTGCCTTGACTTTTCGCGCTTGTCACTTTTGATGATGATGCCACTTGCGTGGTCACAGCATCGCTCTCCTCTGTATCTGTCACCGTAGTCACTTTGGACCCTTTTTTGGAGGGCTTACGCTGTGAGGCCCTCTTTTTTGGCTCAGCTTTATGCTCCACATCAGAGACATCAACTCCACTCTCAACAGTATTGACTGTCGCCTTTGACGTTGTTGCCACAGTTCTTACACTTTTTTTGGTTGCACGGACTACCCTCGTGACCTTGGTCGTAGTAGTCGATGGTGCCGTTTCAGTTGATTCTGAATTCGATCCGCTTCCTTCATGCGCTAGGCCTCGCACCCGCCTCTGAGTGGCTGTAGGTCGCCGACCGTCATGAGCTGATTTTGGCGATGAAGTTGAAGGTTCCCCCGTTTCAACAGAAGGGGAAGCAACGACTGGTGATAAACTGTCGAATGATCCTTTTCCAGATAGAGTCCCCTCTATTGCAGAGATGGAGCTAACAGAACGCGAGACAGGCTTTGGAGCTCTGGCGGATCTGGATGAAGTTTTGCCTTTTCTGGACTGTGGTTGTGATCGAGATAAGGCAGAGGAGCCTGACTCATCACTAGCTACATTACCTCCGTCATCTTCGACTTCGCCGGCAGTTGATACATCATCACCCACATCAGGCGGTGGTGATGCACGAGAGTCAATCTTATGTCTATAAGATAATAACAGAAGTTGGCGGTATGTTTATATCGTCAGTCATCATCTCAGATTTCATCGATTGTTTTCCAAAATAGGCTCTGACTTCTCCGACTTACGCCTCGAAATCAAGTTTTTGGTGTAGGATCGCGCTCAAAATGAATTCTCTCTTCACGACCTTGAATCCTTTCTTGATCAGGTCCTGGGTATTTTGGCAAAAGACATCAGGCCCAATCACAATAATGCTATCATCAACTACCTTGGGCTCAGACCTCAACACCTATCATTATCAATGTGGTATTAGACGATATTACTCTATTACTCTATTCTTAACAGATGCGTATAATACAGAGCATTTTTTTTTTACCTTTCCCCCGCATACTTCAATCATTGGCCGTATGGTACTTTCAGCCACCTCGCGAGTGATGTGGCCTTCTTCCGCACGAGCCTTATTAATTCCTCCTTTTACAATATAAAAACTGTAAAATCGAAACAATTCAATGCTGTGATTCAAATTGTCTTTTGCACGTGCACAACTCTCCGCTAGATTGAACCCAAATTTTTCTTCCATTCCAGAGTCTTTGAAGATATAGTCCTTCGCTGCATGATCAAGCAAAGAAAATAAAAATAAAAATGTGTGAGCATTACATACGTGATAGTCAAAAGCCAGTAGCAAGACTTTCTAGTCAATAGGTTGCATTTACATGGCTTAAACTCATGACTATTTTTCGAATCCTCAAGCCAATTCATTGTCACAATCGGGATGCCGCGTACGATAGCACACATAAATTTCGATGTTCGCGAATTGCCTTCAAAGACAAGAATCGTCGCCTCCTTATAGTCCTCCTTGTATGCTCCTCCAAGGCTCTCAATGGCCTCCGCCCACTTTTTCTTATCCTGAGAAGGAAAAAAAAAAAAAAAAAAAAAAAATCCAGAGATGTTTACCGGATTAGAATTTCTTCTGACGTTTGTCACCGGAAAATCATTCAATTGAATGGATCTCTCTCCATTCGTATACCTTGTCAGTCAGTCCTGGAGCACTGATCATGACCTTAGCCTTGTGAGTGTCCATATCTAGTGTCGATCGTCTGCTCATCATTCGAGATGGTGTGGCACGGACCTGGGTGGATGCTGTAGGTCTCTCGGCCATTGATTCTGTGGTTTCTACTTGGCTCTCGGTCCTAATGAGCTTGGATGGCTTAGGTGAGTCCCTCTCAGAATCGCTTTCGATTCCATGTTTTGGTGAACCTTCCTTTGTCCTTTGTGAAGTCCTACTTGATGGCCGTGAATGACCACTGCCCTCAGGGCCATAGCCTCTATCCACTGGGGCTTGTAGCGGCGGCGATGATGATGGGGTGGTCACAGGCTCCTGACTACCTTTCAGGATTGCTCGTGGTAGTCCCTCCTGGAGCTCTGCCGCCATAGGGTCGTCCTCATCGCAACTCAATCGTCGTGTTCTGTCGCCCTCTTGTCCATCCTCTGCAGTGGCAGCAATATGGAAAACAGAGTCGTTGTTGTTGTCGTCATGCCCTCCTGATCCAAAGGATCGATCATATGAATTAGCACGAGATCCTGATGCAGGATTGAGCTCCGCAGTGGAAGCTTGGGACACAGGTGCGTGCTCCGGCGTCTGAGGCACCTTGCCTTCCTCTTCGATTAATTGTGCTCTAGATTTCTTATTTTCTATTCCTTCCTGCCTAACCCGTCTCGCTTCGGTTTGTTCATCGGTCGGTGTTGCTGGAATCCTTTCGACTATACGACGTGTGGGCCCTGAAGCGGTTCCAGGTTCTAGCTCTAAAGATGGAGAATTTCTTGGCGATTGAGTAGATTGGGTCTCGGCATGGGTTGACTGTGTCTCGCATACTCTCCCTTGCTGGTAGTCTGCGGTCTCATCCTCGTGAACAGGTGCATTTCTTGGATGTGGTTGTAAATGAGGTTTCGCCATCGTATCAAGTTGCGTGTTTTCCTCTTGTTTAATTCGCACCTCGCTATAGTCTAGTGCAGGATCCAATATTTGAGTCGGAGCATCAGGATCTAAATACGCTTGAGTTGGCTCAAGAAGCTGAGTAAGCGCATCATGATCTGTCCTCTCAGTTTGATGGTCTTCAGAGACGTATGGTTGCGTTGGTAGAAGATCGGGGGTTGGAGGAACTGGCTCACGACGTATTTTGGTAATATCATCTGGAAGAAATCGGCTTGGTACTCTCGAATGTGAAGGCTCCTCTTCGCCTTCGCTATCGCTATTATCATCTTCATCTACATTCCCGTCTTCATTAGAGGCGGGAAGCCTGTCTGGGTCATAGTATTCATTTCTAATCTCATCTGTAGGCCTTTCCAGTTCCTGAGTTATCTCTGGAAGAGTGAGTGTTTTAGACATTGGCTCAAATTCATCGGGCACACTGTCAGTAGCGTCTGAAGCCAATGGTCTATCCTGAATAGGCACTTGGTGAGTTCCATCCAAATTTGTGATCGATGTATCGGGTTCTTCTTTTTTAATTTGCGAAGTCGACGCCATGGGTTGATTGCGAATCATACTTATTTCTCTCCCTATACGTGTCTGGCCCATAGCACTCTGAATGAAGATACGAAACCCAATACAATACAACATAACACAACACAAAAGCAAAAGAGAACAATAAACAAAGATATTAGTCTAGGGATACAGTCATTTGCTTTGGCAATAAAGAGAGGCGGTTGAAAACCATATAACATTTACCCGAGGCAATCCATATCTTCGATTTCGACCCAAATACGTACAGCTGAGCGTTATAAGACCATTTCCAATGCAGACTCGCTAGTGATGTTAGATGAAGGCACCGCAAGGAAGTTAGATGTTATAAACCACGTAACGCACTCTGAAAATGCTCAGTGTTGATTTTAATGAATGTCGAGAGAACTCATTAACTGTTCGCAACATACTCGGCTTTCTAAAAACTCCCATACATAGACATTGTTCATGGAGAGCCCATCACGTCCGTTTTCACCCATTATCACAGCATTAGCATCTTCAGGCTAGGTTTCGCGAGAAATATTAATGAGATATAATAAAAGAAAAAGAAAAAGAAAAAGAAAAAAAAAAAAAAAAATAGAAAAAAGGAAAGGAGTAGGTGAGCCTACGTAGCTAATGTGCTATCTTTTTCTAACTCTGCATGTGCGCGGCACTTACGCGCTCCACCGTACTTTTGATAAAGATCATGGGATCCTTAGTGCATGCTATGGTTATTTCATGAAAATTTTAGAGTCAAAGCTGAGTATTCGTATAACGAAAAAATAAAAAAAATAAAAAATAAAAAATAAAAGATAAAAAATAAAAAATAAAAATTGAGAAGTAGCAATTAGGACGCATGTAGGCTTCTCTGCTCTGCTTACAGATCAGAAAATGTCTTGACTTAATAATGGGATAGAAGTTCAGACTAATGTCATTGGGTTTTTCATTCGCTGGAATGAGACCGTTGTGACCCACAGTGTTGTCACCAGGGTATAATGGGAAATAAAGCTCCTTAGGTTGACCCGATAAATTGATGGCCACTTTTAGCTCAGCAAGAGGCCAATCTTTCGGAGATTGTTGAACCTCCGACATGGTATATGTGAACTGCGCGGGAGGAGGGAAATGAGTGTTTGTTAATGGACGAAAGAAATAGTGGCAAAAGAAAAGGGAAATGAAAGTGAAATGTGGAAGTGAATCCTCAGGGCTCGTATTAGAAGAGCTTTAAAAATTTCCAATGCCTCTGATACCCTTAAGCAGGATGTGCAGAGTTACGCCACCAATTTTTCTTTTTCTTTCCGAGCTAGTGACTAATTGGGTTATGGTTAGTGATTCCTGACAAAAGAGGCTGATAGGAGTCAAAGATGGGGTAAAGATAGTGTAGGTGTCTATTGAAGAAGACGTAGATGAAGAGCTTATTCTAGTGCGGGTGGCGTCTCTATTTGTACATAAATATGGTTATGTTAGCATGTCGTGATATCCAAGGACATGGGCTAGGCACTGGCACCTAAGCGATAGTTTTGAGTGGAAGTAGAAGTTAGACACAGTGTATCACGTATTTGATTTTTTATTATGCACTCACGAGCGGAAATCAATTCTAGGATCGAGGATGTTGTTTATTATAGGGGATAGCTATGCTCATCCTGTTTGCTTTCTCAATCCGGTTCGTTTGGAGCATGCAACAAGACACTGAAGTTTAGGGAGCAAAATATCTTTACAAATTTTATGGTCACTGTAGTAACATGGATTTATAGCACACACCGTCATCAGTCATGGGCAAAAAAAAAAAAAAAAAAAAAAAAAATAGCCCTGGTTAAAAACACTACGGCCACATGCCTTCTTCAGCCGTCTGGTCGATCTTGGTCGTCCTGGCTCTTAATATCCAGACAAACTCAATGGTCCGCTGCAACATTGAGAGATTTGTGATAAATCTTCAAGTGGTTGCGGTTGGTGCATTCCAGTAAAGCCTTCCAGAACTCTGGCGAAGCTCCTATTCCGGACAAGTGAAAGCTGGTGAAGATGGAGCTCTGGGCCTTGTTCTGGTTGATAAGGTCATGTGCGCCAATATATGATCTTAATTTTCGCGTTTTAAAATACATCTTTTGTGGAGACCAATTTCATTCATTTTTACGGCCAATTTCATTGTTTTCGACCGTAAAAACCACTGTATGTACATGTATACAACTGTCTCTCTAAAACAGATAGTTTACCATAATTTCGAACTAATAACCCCCACTGCTGTGCTTGCGTGTGGAATATATTTCTATATTGGACTGAATACTTTGATTCTCTAATTTTGATAAAATACTTGTTATACGTAGACCTGACTGTACTTGCTTGTCAATGCGATTATTCAGTACGACTTGTCCTGGATAGGCACCTGTTGAATTGGACCTTCAGAGCCTAGAACGTATGCCTTGATGAGCAAAAGAACGGTATTGCTCGAGCATATGAAAACTATGATCCTTTCACTTACAAATCTGTGAAGGGAGAGTCGATCTCCCCAACCATTGTTTACTCGAGCGCTTCGCAACGCTAACGCGACAACCCCCTTGCAGTCCTCACTGCTGCCGTAATGGATTTAAACTTTTCGGGCCGCATTTGAGATGCAATATGCATAAGTCACTTCCTACCGGTATTTTTAGTGGATTCCAGGAAGCTGGTGCGGTTGGTATGGTGGGAACTTCCAGTGACAAATATCTATGAATGCCAACAACACCATATCCTAGCAATCTGACCCTGCAATCAATCGTTGTTTTTTTTTTTTTTTTTTTTTTTTCTTTTCAAATCATTTTTTAGACTAGTATGGAGACTGACTCGGTAAAACACCTCTAGCAAAAAAAAAAAAAAAAAAAAAAAAAAAAAATCACGAAGGAGGTAGAAAACAATGGAGGTAGACACGTGGTTGTTTGTTTATCCTTACTCTGGGTAGGAGAAGATGAAAGCTGGGAAATGCGCAGAGCGGAGGCTATTTAAAGATGAATGTAGTGCATCGTGGTGATATGGCTTGATACATGGACCATGCTGATTTTTTTTACTGATTGATTTTTACTGATTGATTTTTACTGCTGGTTGATTTTTGCTGAATTTTTTTTATTAATATCCTTAGTATACAAATCGAGCAAGTTGGAATACCAGCATTGCTTCTACGCACTATAATAGCCAGTTGTTTCCTTCTCGTAGGAAGCTCAAAGAACTGGATCTGGCCTGCCCATGAGTCGATGAAAGCCAAATGGGCATATTTGCCCGTTTTACGATCTAGGAGATAGAAGGGCGTTTGTGTCTTTTTTTTTTTTTTTTTTTAGAATCAGATTCAGATTTGGCTTGGATGCTTTAAATGAGCATGGACCATATTTCTTTGCTCATTTACATGAATTTTCCAATCTGTTGCCACGATGGATTTGCAATAACCCCTTCCCCTTCCCCTTCCCGCTCTCCCTTCCCCTTATTTTGGTCATCGAAATTCTTACTGCTTAATTGGCCATAAACAAGATATAAAAAAAAGAAAGAGCCGAAGTCTTGGGAGTTGTTGACGAGCACCGTAACAAGTAACGCCCACAATCCTCTTTCTCGCTCTCAATCTCTCTCAAGAGCTGGATATACTTTTTCCATTCCGAATATTGACTCTACAGAAGCGGCATTGATTAATTGGTTGCAGTCGCTTTGCATAAAAAAAATAAAATAAAATAAAATAAAAAGAAGCACTGCATAAATCCTCACCAACATTCCTGTCATATAAATCGATCATCTGCCCTCCTTTTTTCTTCACTTTCCCCCAAACTATAACTTAACCATCAGCTTGCAAAAAAAAAAAAAAAAAAAAACGCCTTTCTGCCCTGTCTCTTCTTTTTCGTCCTGTCATTCATCACCCTTTAACCCTTTCGGTTCAATAAAACTATTCTTCTCTCCCCCTGTCCCTAGTCTCGCATCATGACTTCTATTATTTCCTTGCTTGTACTTCTGTTAGCTATTTCTACTCTCATCGTTCATCATCACATCGATGCAGCCCCTGTGCCTGTGTCCAGACCGTTGATTATACCCGCGTCTTCTGTTTCCATGCACAAGCGAGGCACACCGGCCTCTGATCGTCACTCACCCCCTTCTGACGTCTGTAATCGGTCTGGTGAAGAATCCAATCCGATCTGTAACGAGGACAACTATCAGCAGCCTGGCAGCGGTAGCAACGGGAATGGCTCCTCTGGGTCCTACCAACCGAATAATCCCAACAGAGGATCCAGTGGTAGCTATAACAATCCCAACAGAGGGTCCAACGGTAGCTCTAGTAACTCCAACGGAGGATCCAATGGCAACCATAACGGTTATGATGGATCGAATGGCAACTATAACAACAATGGAGGACAAGATCAACGCCAACGTCAGGAAGAAAGACGTGACTTGACCCAATAGGTCTCTTCTACTTTTGGCAAAGTTTCACCCTTTTCTTCATAATTATTAGAGTAATATCAAATAGAAAGAAATTATAGAACCTAATATAAAAATATATTTTACATTTTATTCGCGTGCTGTCTGGAAGAGAACCTTGTCCATCAATTGTACAAAGGGTGTGAGTAAGGTATCAATGGTTGGTACTTTAGGAATCTTTAAACCCATCTCTCCTTCAACATCATCATCTTCAATATTATCATCCTGGCCATGATGAGGGTGATGATAGTGATTATCCCAATTGATCATCTGGAACTCATCAACGTCCTCCTGTTGCATTCCCATACCCGTCAATTCCTTCGTAATCCGTTCTCGCTCTCTTTCTGCTGCATCGTTGTATCCCTCATCCATGGATAGACGCGGGGTTGCTGTAGCAGAACTATTGCCGCTACTACTTGTGTAGCCACCACCTCTTTGACTTTGACTAGCGCGGTCAAGCCCTGCCATACGACGAACTTGTTCACGTTTTCGATCCTTGACCTCAGTGAAATACGCTGTCAACTCCTGCGCCTCCTTTTGAACTTGATCCCATTGGGCTGCACTCACGTTCTCCTTCACAAATGCATCCAAATTAATACCAACGTGGAGCTCCTCTCCGGTCTTGTAGTCAATACGAACATGTCCATATCCAGTCCGCATGAATGTGATGACACTTTCGATCCACCCAAGCAAATCATGGAAAATCCCGTCGTCTTGCTTGTGAACCGCATGGACAAATTTATAAAAGGTTGGCAGGTGCTTACGGACGAGGTTTAGGTAGAGTGTCGCTGCGGTCGGCCCTGCGGCGCTTCCACTTTTCTGGTTATCTATAGTATCGAGATAAAATGTTTAGCATTTGGAAATGTTGTAATGTGTAAAAAGAATCATTGCCAATTTCTTTTGCTTTCAACATACTATTATCATTGAGCTCAGCCTGTTCAACAGTCTTGATAAGCTCATCTGCAAAATTCTTGACATCCATCAAACTATCGGCCACATTAGCTGCCTTGTAGACCTTGACTAAAGGTTCGTAAAAGATTGCAATGGCCTCCTTCAATATTTCACCCGTCACTCCTTGGAAAACCAAACTCATGAGCCGCTCTTTGTCACGAATACGAAGGTGCGCCACTAAAAGTTGTTGCAGCTGCTGGACAAGATTCTGTTCAGGTTCCTCAACCCCTTTTCCTTGATTGGCGTTTGAGCCTACGTTTCTACTGCTGTTTTGCATCATTTCCTCCATGCTACTCCTTGAAGAGCCACTACTGTGAGAGTCACTTTCGCTGGCATAGTCGCTTGTCCGATCATTTTCAAATTTACTCTGATGCCGCTCTCGTTTCAAACGCTCTTTTTCAAGTCGGTCATGCTCTAGCTTTTGCTGCGCATCCCAGACACGTTTGATCTGCATGGGCTCGAGTACAGGCTGGATCTGGTCTGACCGAAGCACGTCCATGACCAAACTTAACTCCGTGATGTCGTATGGCTCTATATAGCACAGGGGGGTTTTTTTTTTTAAAAAAAAAAAAAAAAAAAAAAAAAAAAAAAAAAAAAACGAAAAGAAAAGAAAAGAAAAGAAAAAGGAAAAGAATAATAATAAAGTTTAATAAAGCTTTTTTAGAAATGCTTCTTGTAAAATAATATAAAAGCTCTGTGGATGAAAAAGGCTTACCATCGTCTGGAAATATTTGACTGATGACCGATCGTGGCGCATACACATAGCTTCGGATCTTCTCACAAAGAGCTGGGTCCCCAATAGCTGTCTCAAGGTCATCAATTTCTTTCTTATACTCTGAAACTTCTTCTTGAATATTACCCGAGATGATGCGCTGCATTAGACTGCGAGTACCAAACGGTTGAGCCAAGAACAAATCCATGATTCCCTTCATCATCGCCATAGGGTTTGAAACCTTTAAGATCCCCCACATGGTTCTGTAAGGCAATAACATGTGTGTGCGCTTGAGCTGAGTAAAATTGAGCGTAGCGTCGTCTGAAGATGTAAAGACGTGATACAATGTGGATGCAAAATTCATACAGCCCCATTCAAAGACTGTTTGATAGAGGGGTGGCAAGTCATTGACATTGTCAAAATGCTTGAAAGCACTAAACAGCCGTGAAACTCCACCGGGTTGCAAGAGATCCAGCTTGATCTCCTTCAGCTGTGCATCCAGTTCATCCACTTTCTTTGCCACTTCACGATCAAATTTGGATTGTTGAGCCATGCGATGCTCGTCCAACGCTACTCGAGTCTGAATATCCTTGGCTTCTTCTTCTGTCAAATCAATTGCATCTTGTGTCAAAAAATCGACAAAGGTCTTTGAATCCGCAATCTCTTGGCTTACTTTGGCCAGATTACGAAGATAGCCTCGAAGACTAATCCTATCCTTTTCCCGTGTCATTTCCATTCTTGATACTCTTGATTTGGCTTCATACTTTGCTGGCGGCACTGGAAGCTCTTCATGTGGGAAATCGTGCCTCAACTATAAGACCGGGAAAAAAAAAAAAAAAAAAAAAAAAAAAAAGTGACAAAGAACAGGTGGTGAATGATACATTGTTAGATATTAATGTCACGGCTGGAGAAACAATTATGGTCAGAGTGTTCGAATGAAACTTACAGTACGATATAGTCTCCTGAAGCGCCCGTAGCGCCTAGCCACGACAGCCTCCTTTCCATCTGCGAACGTGGTTGAGATAATGAATTCCTATGTAACAAGTTGAAACAAAAACAAAACAAAAAAAATTAATGGCCTATCCTAATGTTACAACTAGTGATCCTTATCATAATATATTTTATAATATAATTGAAATATATGGTAAGGAACACTGGCGACATCCCACATGAAAGGAGAATAAAATAAGACCAAGCAATCATGCCAGGTGGATGCACGAAGAGAATAAAAAAATGTCTTAAAAATAAAACAAGAGAGCATGTTGATTTAAGGTCCACTGGATACTCCCAACCTCTTTTTTTTTTTTTTTTTTTTTTTTTTTTGGCTTTTGTCTCGGCGTTTTATAATGACAGACACACAGACTTTTTTTTTTTTTTTTTTTTTTTTTTTTAAAAAAAAAAACTTACGACATGCTCATGCTCACGGACACGCCTCTTTTCTTTTACAAGCCGCACTCCAATAACGTTGATCCGAACACCATGGATCATGGTGCTAAATGCAGAAGGGGAGGGAGATCGTGATTGAGACTGAGATTGGGATCGTAAAGAGTCCAATGATCCATCCTGAAGATCACGTTGATGTTTATTGTCCCGGTTACTATTACAGGAATCGAAAGCAAAATCTGAGATGTTTTGCTGCTGCTGTTGTTGTTCCTCTTGCTTTTTTCGCTTGGCGGTCTCCATCCGCTCTTGGCGTTCTAGTATGTCCTTTTTCTCCTTGGCACGTTGTTCGATCGTCTTGATGGCCATGCTGTACATGAGTACTAAGGTGCGTTCACCTTTGTTCTTGAGTCGTTTCCGACGAATCATCTCCTCACGTTCAACTCCATTACCGGCTTCGATCTTGGCCCACTCTTCCATAAAGCGTTGTATTTTTGGCCAAAGAGTAGTACCTTTACTGCTACTACTGCTGCTAAGGAAAGGAAATGGCACGACTATGGACTCAAAGAGGTAACGAAGGAATGGGGTTGTAGAGGTAGCATAATGTTCATCTTTGAGATCAAAGGGACCTCCAAGGTCTGGTAATGTTTCATATGGTTTCTTTTGAAGACGATTGATTTCGTTATTGATAAGTACGCCAAGGAGATATTTTTTAAGGTAGTGCTCCTGAAGACTTGACAGGAGTGCCTGATTCTGTGATGATGTGTCTGAATAGGTAAGAGGGAAGCAAGACGTAGAATGAGGTACATGTTAGGATACATGTTATGCTAGTGAGGTGTTGTGTCTCCGTCTGCAAGAGGGATAGAGAACTTTGCATTTACCGCTCATATTCTCTGATTTTTGTTTTTGAATGGCTAATTGTAATTATCGTATATGGGAAAACAAATTAAAATAAAAATAAAAAGAAGTTATATGAGAGTGAATAAAAGAAAAAGAAAAGAAAAAGAAAAAAGAGAGAGAGAGAGAGAGAGAGAAAGAGAGAATGGAATGAAGAAATGAATGTGAAGAATTGTGAAGAATTGTGAAGAAATAACTTAAACAAGGATTCATCGTTTAACAACGATCCTTTATTTAGATGTCCATTTAATTGTTCGGACTTTTGGGTTTTCTTTATTTGGTGATCAGATTGTGATTTCATTTTTGGTTGAATGATTTCATCAAGCCCATCCCAGGCTTTACTGCCAAATTCCATTCGATATCCGCTTACTATCCTCCTACACGCGCACATTTCACATGTGTGACTATTATAGATCTGAGGATTACGATGATGCTGCCTTGGAAAAAGTATAAAATAAAAACGCAATTGTCTGTCCATTTATTTTTCCTTTCTTTTTTCCAGTCTATGGTGAAACATTCCTTATTTCGAAAGAACCATCAGTTACATCACCACACGCTGTGCTAAGCTGTCTATGAAACAACCCAAAATGGACGAGTCGCGTCGAGGTGGACATTTCAATCCTAAATAATTTACCCATGTGGGATAATGACAGATATGGTTTTTTTTGTTTTTTTTCCCCCCTTGAATGAAATCCTTGCATATAAACACCTGCCCTGGTCTCAAAAACCAGCAAATGCTTCTTCAGCCCTTGATCCAAGAGTGGATTGGCTTAGGACTAAGAAGAGAGTCTCTTTTCAAATGCGTAGTACGTCTGTAAGAAACGCCTGGGACTGGCCTCTCTCTCCATTTCTTTTAGAGAAAGTTGGCTGTTAAGACCTATGAGAAAAGGGGAAGACTTTTGTATCCCTCAAAAACTTATTCGCATCGACCATCAAAACTAAAAAGATGGACCATACTCAGCATCTATTTGCCAGCATTACCTTTACCCATGTCCGATTACACTCCCTCAAACCACAAGAAAGACATACAATACCAATCATGTCCGCCCATACTTTCCGCCAAGTCCATGGTAGCTCTCTAGCATATAGTATACACATATACTTCGTTGTTATTTTATATTGCTCAACTCTCGAGGCTATACTTAATATGCAATGAAAGATTGAGGACATAGAAAAAGGCTGCTGCTCTAGGAAGGATATTGTAATTAACCAAGGATATCGACCGACAAATTTTGTTTCCAATGGAGAGTTTGTATATTCGGTTGGAAAGGCGTAAACATTTGTTTAAGAAACAAAAAAGAAGTTGGTCTGGGGTGCCAGAATGATTGGCTCGGAAAATTTTTTCGATATTTTTGTCTTTCTTTTTTCTCATGTTGTGCTCTACAAAGCGGGCATAGAAAAACAAGGAGCACATTGTCCCCACTTCACAAGCGCCATGCAAGTGAAGACAAAAAAGAAAGAAGAATGAACAATCTCAAAAAGTTAAATACTCCTGATTTTTCTTTTCTCTCGCTCTTTCTCTCTTTCTCTCTCTCTTCTTTTGCCTCTTTCCCACAGGTCGATATTTCGTCTCGATTCAGTCTGCTTCATCTATCCTCATTGTTAACCGAAACCATCCATTCCTCACTTGATTACATCCTACTACCTCTGGAAAGACTTTTTCCTCGACAGCTTCTGTGACAGACAAACAACAATTCCCTAACGCACTCTTGGCTCAAGTGGCGTCTGAATGTGCTTGTAACAGACCCACACGCACAAAATAATTGAAATAAAAAGGATAAAGCGAGATATCATGACAGAGACAGACAGGACAGACGACGCCTTGCAGATGGCAGAAAAAGGGAATATCGTTCCAGGGGACAGTAATGTGACAGCATCAACAGCTGAGGCAGCTGAAGCTATAACTAACGCTGAGCTGCCTCATGGGTATACGGACCAGAGCCGCGTGTTGCCACCCAAGGAGCTGGCGCTAGTGTTCCTTGGGTATGTGAATCTCGTATAGTTTCGCAAACATTGTCAGTATGGAGTCTTTTCCATGTGTTATTCTCCCATGGAATGTCATTGAGACGGAGAATGAAATACCTGTTTTCTGACTAAACCTTAAATATCTTATCTGATTGTTCTTTTCTCAATCGCAAAATCGCAACTAGCCTGTGTCTGGTGCTGTTCATGGCAAGTTTGGATCAGGTATGAACCCCATTCGTGGTAACCATTTCATTGATACTTTGGGCTCCATATCTCTCCATTTACGTGACCTTTAGATGATTGAATTCACCTTTCTTTTTTTTTTTTTTTCCTTTCTGCATGTTCACAGACCATTGTATCCGTATTAATTCCCACGTTGGGCCGGGTGTTCAATGCGCCACAATACATTGCCTGGGTAGGAACAAGCTACCTCCTCACAAATACAGCAATGCAGCCCCTCTACGGAAAACTGAGTGACATCTTTGGCAGGTAATGACTCACACCATACCACACTACACACTTTTTTCACACGCAACTGCCAATGTTAAAATTCATCAGCAGAAACCTAGGCGTTGAACTGCATATGGACTGACATTTAAATAATTATTTGCTTATTTATTTTCATCCCCCTCTTGTGCACATGGATGACGATCGATTCAAACAGAAAAAGTACAATGCTCGTGGCTATTTTTTTCTTCTTGCTAGGATCCTTGATTTGTGGCGCTGCTCCAACTATCGTCGTGCTTGTCGTTGGGCGTGGAATTGCCGGGTTGGGTGCTGGAGGGATGATTAGCTTGACCATGATCATCATCTCGGACATTGTCTCTCTTCGTGAGCGTGGGTAGGTCCTGTTGCTGGCGTCAAAAGGTCCTTTTGTTTGGAGGCGAAGGAGAGGAAGAAAGAGGGGAGGGGAAAACACTTCTAACCAACATCTTTTTTTTTTTTTTTTTTTTTTTTTTTTAAAAAAAAAAAAAAAATTACGACAGCAAGTACCAAGGTATCATTGGATCCATGTTTGGGATTTCAGCAGTGATTGGCCCTTTGCTTGGAGGCGTTCTAGCTGAGAATTCATCGTGGCGCTGGGCATTTTACCTCAATCTACCGATTGGGCTTGTTAGCACAGTCGCCTTGGTGTTTATCCTGAAATTACCTTCAGTTACAGGCACACGTCGGGAAAAGCTTCGCCGGATTGATTTCTTGGGCTCGCTCACGATTGTCACTGGCATCATCTGTGTCCTTCTCGCTACCAACTGGGGAGGTAATGAGTATGCATGGAACAGTGTCCAGGTCATTGTCCCTTACTGCGTAGGAGCGTTTTTCCTGGCCATCTTTCTCTTTGTAGAGGCTAAATTCGCTATTGAGCCAATCATGCCCTTCAGACTGTTCAAGAACCAAAGTGTCTGTGCAGCTTATGCGACCTCCTTTTTCATCGGAGGCGCATTTATGGGCGCCATTTTCTTCTGTCCCTTGTACTTTCAGCTGGTCATGCATGAGACGGCTACGAAGGCTGGGCTCCAGCTACTACCTTTGGTTGGAGGCATGATGATCGCAGGAATTGGTAGTGGTGTCCTGATCAGTAAGACTGGACGTTATCGTCCTTACATCTGGGTTGCCCTAGCCATCTACATTGCTGGTATTGCTCTACTTACCCTTTGGAATGAAAAGTCAGGCTTGAACGTGCAAATTGGGTTCCTTTTTGTTGTTGGTATTGGCCTTGGTGGTAGTATGCAAAGCATTGTGTAAGTTGAATATTGAGGTGCTCAAAGCTTTCGCTCATATCTAATGTATCTAATATATTTAATGTCTATGATGTCTGCATGGGAGATGTGAACGACTAACTCGTTCTATATTTTCTTCTTCCTTTATGGCTATATCTATCATCTATAAAAATAGCCTGGCAGCACAATGTGCGGTTGGCCAGGCTGACATCGCAACTGTGACCTCTATGGTCTCATTCTTCAGGAGTATGGGTGGAGTGGCGAACGTCGCTATTGGAGGCTCAATCATTAACAATGTCTTGGCTCAGAATAATGTTGACCCCAATAATTTTATGGACGTTCACTCTCACCCTGATAAATATGCTCTTGCAATCCAAGCGGTATTCCGACAATGTAAGTCGAGATTTTTTAAAGGGGTGTGTGTGTGGGGGGGGGGGGGGGGGAGAGAAAAAGAAATAAAAAAAAAAACTGGCAATGCTAACAATGGTGACAATAAATGATGTGGTTTTGTGGTTTTTTTTTTTTTTTTTTTTTTGTCTTTATTAGGTATCGCGTGGCCAACGTTAGCCCTGATTGCTTCACTTTTTCTAAAGCACCACGTTTTGCGCAAGACCGTGGGAAATCAACCAAACACCACAGAAGAGCCTAATGTTTCTTCTACCCCAGTGGTTATTGTTGATTCTCCTGTTCAAGAAGGAAAGAAGACGTGAAGGGCCTTTCCTTTCCCCCCTCCTCCTCCCTCCTCCCCCCTAAAAACTCCTGAACGTTCTTTCTTCTATGAGCGTCCGTCTGGATGCTCTTAAAGAATAAGAATAGGGAACAAGCTAAATAAGAAAAAAAAAAAAATACTCATTTTTAGTTATATTAGCAAACTCTACTATAATAATAATAGTTATAATATATAATAATAATATAAAATAATAATAACCAATAACCATAATTTACTTTTTAACATTATTGGCGCAGTACCTAAAATTTGAATCTCATGGTGGAGGGTACAACAGGCCGTTGGGTAAACGATCCACTTTCAATCCATCCCATGTAGGAACATTCTAACGGGACAAAAGTATTTAGAAAATAAAATAAAAGATAAATAAATAAATAAAGGAACGAGAAATGCGAGTTACCCCTGCAGCAAGGTTTCTCTTTTGTTCTTGAATGACAAGTTCAATTAAGAGGGCTATTGACAGTTAGTTTACGCTCTTTGCTCCTCTGTTCCTAAAAAAAACAACAACAACAACAACAACAACAAGCTTGTTATTATTATTATTATTATTATTATTATTCGTAGGGAGGTGACTTCATCTCTCTCTAGATACAAATAGTAGTATCATCATCAAGTTTCCCATATAACAATTATATCATTTCAAGAATGAACAATTAATTGCTTCTTTACATGTTTATTGATAGGTTTTTTTTTTTTTTTTTTTTTTTTATTGTTTACGTTTTTTATAATTTATAATTTATAATTTATAATTTATAATTTATAATTTATAATTTATAATTTATAATTTTACATTTTAACATTATACATTAATATTTTATATTCGATTTTATTTAAGCTTCGCCCAATTTTTTTTTTTAAAGATTGTGTCACTCCTCTCACCCACAGCCTCCTCCCAGAGTACGCGAAAAATAACAAAGAAAAAAGAAACAAACAATCACCACAACAACAATAACAATAATAATAGCATAATTACAACAGGAACAACATCTAACGTCAAGGAAAAAAAAAAAAAAAAAAAAAAAAAAAAAAAAACTCTTTTGTTTACAGCCACCATCTTAACCATCAACATGCTCAATCCCCTCCCTCACCCCTCATTCAAACTGCTAGTGATCTTCTCACGCCCATCTCTAATACTACTAACGGGCACTCGTGAGACATGAGCGATCTCATCTCCTTGAAATGGTGCAATAGGGTGCATAGAAGCAAAAAAAAAAAAAAAAAAAAAAAAAAGGGGGAGGGGGGGAGAGGGAGAAGGGTAAAAAAACAGATCGCCAAGAATGCCAATAGCAATATGATTACTAGATCCACAATTTATCACCAAGCTGACTTTGATTGATCGCTCTCGCAAGCCATACTCGTAAAGGCCCTATGACCCCTTTCAAAAATAAAATAACCCCTCCCATTAGCGGGACTGAAAGGATTGTTCATTGATAGCTCAGGGTATACATGCAATTACAGCCGATAACCTTTTATTCTTAATAGCAAGCACCTTTAACAACAATAGCAATATCACCACTAGTAGGAGCGGGAGTAGAAGCAAAGCAGAGCAAGAGCAGAGGTAGAAGCAAAGCAAGAGCAGAAGTAGAGGTAAAGCAGCAGAAGCAAATCGGAAGTGGAAGCAGAAACAGAATAAAGAAGCGTTTATTAATTCCGCAGACGCGTATAAAAATAGTCATGGGCGCTGGCGACAACGTATTCTCTAATAATAAAAACAACTAGAACAAGAACAACAACAACAACAACAACAGCAACAGCAGCAATAACAACAATAACAATAACGCCACATTACATTACTCAATGATAGCAACGGCGTCGGCTATGTGGAGTTTGTTGCTGCACAACTCGTGTGAGGGACTTTTTGCAGCGCCACCGTCCAAAAATATCAGTCAGTTCCAATGGGCTATTGGTATATGTAGTGAATCTACCCTTGCTAATTTTCCTTTATGATGAGTATCTAGAACATATCATACGCCATTATCAAGAGGAGGATTGACAGATGGGATTGTCAATATCGTAATAAAGGAGAAGGAAAAAAAAAAAAAAAAAAAAAAAAGGGTATCTGTGTAAAATTCTTGGATAAAAGAAAACAAAACTTTATTATGACTTTTTTTTTGCTCTGTACGACTTTATTGTCCAACCGTACGACCAAAATGTTGGAAAGAATAAGGCTTGTATATATCCATGTCCAGCCTCCCCCCTTGTCTTTCCTTCTGTGTTCCAAGCAGACCGGCGAGCTAGGATAGCTCACCCTTTCTCTGTCCTTTATCCCTTGCTCCTTATCCTACATGGCTAAACCTTTTTTTTTTTTTTTTTTTTTTTTTTTTTTCTTTCATTCATCAGCTGCAAGTTAGCGCGAAAAGATAAAAAAAAAAAAGGTATATATACAAAGAGATTAGAATGTTCATTTTTTTTAAAAAAAAAAAAAAAACCCTTGACCCTGGTTGGCTTGGTTTTTTTTTTTTCTGCATCATAAAAACATTCTTCTCCTTCTTCCCCTCTTTCCCTCTCCTCTTCCTCCTCTTTCTGCGCTGCATGATTCAAAGGTAGGATTGACCAACGTGCGTTGTCCCATCTCGTTTATTGTTTATTTGTAATATAGCTATTTGTGTATCATGTTGAATAACGATAACATGAGCATTGAGCGCGCAAAAACTCTTTTTTTTTTTTTTTTTTTTTTTGCGTTATTTAATGGTGGGATGATATGAAAGAAAATAAAGGTAAAAATAAAGAGGGCGCGTGCACACAAGTGATCTATCGCGTGCAATTGGTTCAAAGAGAGAGTAAAAGTGGACTATGAAAAAGCATGAGGGAGTAACGAGAATGAGAATCGATCCATGTTCGTTCCTTATTCCATTTTGTAGATGGATTGGACGTTGTTGATTAGTACGTTTAGTAAAAAAAAAAAAAAAAAAAAAAAAAAAAACCGATTGCTTTCATTCCCCCGACTCTTTGATCCCATGCCCATGCCCATGCCCATCCCAATTCTATCATCAATCAATTCTCTCTTTTCTTATTTTTTTTTTATATATTTCTCTTTCCCGCCTTTTGACGCGTGCACCCACCCCCCCTCCTGACTGCAGCCGATATTAACTGGAACAACTTTTCAACAACAAACAAAGAAAGAAAGAAAAAAAACAAACAGGGCTGGCCACTATATTGCCTGTTGTTTTCATGCTGTACTTCTTTTTCCACTCTTGATGTGACCACTGGCGTAAGTTGCAATAAAATAAACACAATCTGAATAAAGAGAAAGAGAAAGAGAAAGAAGGAGGAGCATGAGTGAACAAAGACAGACTGGAGAGCCCCTGTTTTATCATTGTCATTATCTTTTTTTTTTTCTTTTCTTTTATTTGTATGGATGAATGAATGAATGAATGGATAAGACGATTGATATTTGACCCTATCCTCCAAACTCCAGCCTCTCCTCCCCTTTTCTATCACTGATGACAGTAACAACTGCCACATCGTAACAACGCTCGATATGCGCAGTTTTTTTTTTTTTTTTTTTTTTTTGCAGGGTGCTCTACGGATGTATGAAAATGGAATGAATAGAGTGAACGCAGAGTGCATGGATCATGGACACTAAGACTCGCTCTGCTCTTCCCCCGTCATTCTTTTTCTTTCCACCCCCCTGCTTTTTTTTTTTTTTTTTTTTTTTCAACTTCCTTCTCTTCCTTTGTCTTTCTTTTTTTTTTTTTGATCAACTCCTTCTCTTTCTCTCTTTGTCTTAGCTTTAGCTCTTGCTCTTTTTTAATTTACCTATTATAACTGCATCTGTTATCTCCTTTCAACCACAGGGAAAAAAAGCGCTTATTCACTTAGTCGCCTTTTCTTCTTCTTTCCCCGTGTATTTGATTGTACAATTGGGATCTTTTTTACCTTGCCCTTCGGCTTTTACGTTTTTATGCTTTTTGCTTTGTTGCCTTGTTACCTTGACCCTTAATTGCCCATTGTCCTTCTTTTCTCAATTAAATTGAAGGGTACGCTCTTTTTCTTGCGCACTCTCCCTGACCGAACAATAAGAATTCAACCATCTTTTTGTCCCCACCATCAACACCGCCGATAACCATGACAATCACACTCTTAGATACCATGCATGCACAAGATATCAGTCTTACTACCACTAACATTTCCTCTACCTCCACCTCCACCTCCACTATCACCATTCCTACTGCTACTAATCCTACCCTTTCAACAACCACCACCGCCATCACCTCGGACAATCCCCCTCACAACACCAACACCATCGATAAAATTAAAAGCAGTAATAACAGTAACAGTGATCAACCCAACAACAGGAATCCATTAGCTTTTAATAGCATCCATATCCAAACATCAGGTTATGAAGGGAAAGCAGGAGCTACAACAGCAGTAACAACAATGACAACAACAGCAATGAAAACATCAACATCAACATCAACATCAACAACACCAGTAATACCAACAACATCAACACCAACAACAACAGGACAGACTGCAATAGAGACAGGCAATCTTCCTTCACCTGTTTCCCCTACTCAGTCCAGTTGTTCCAAACTTGATCTTCTCCTTCAGATCCTGGATCATCTGGATTGTTACTACAACAAAACTGTTTGCAACGCCAATAACAACATCAACAACGACCATCACAATCACATTCACAATCATAATAATCATTATCATCATCATCATCACCATCATCATCATAGTCAAGCCTCTTCTTCTTCTTCTTCTTCTTCTTCTTCTTCTTCTTCTTCTTCTTCTTCTTCTTCTTCTTCTTCTTCTTCTTCTTCTTCTTCTTCTTGCGCTGCTCATCCGTTATCACAAGGACAGCGAGCCTATCTTTCTCAAGAGTTAGATCATCTCAAAGCTCTCTATGCGGAGGTTCAACAGACGTCCACAGCTGTCCATACATCCATTCAACAATATCAGTATCTCGTCCTCGAGACCCATGCTCAAGTCACGGCCCTAAAACAGATCCTTACCCAGGCCCGTAGTAGAACCTTGTCCTCCTCCTCGTCCTCCTCGTTATCTTCGTCCTCTTCGTCCTCTTCTTTTTCTTCTTCTTCTGCTTCTTCTTTGACTACCCTGCCTGGGTCTTGTATAGGTTTTAACCCTTCTTCAAGCATTGGCCAAAACGAAGGCGTCAATGTGAATACCAGCAATACGGGCTATAACAATAGTGGCCGCAAAGTTGGTGGTGGCAACGGGAGCGGGGTTAGAAGTGATAATGGAGGGGATGGTCGTATTGGTGGTACAGGAGGTCTTGGTACTGATGGTGGACAAAATAATGTATATGAGTCTGAAACATCTTCCAGATCTGCATCTCCACCAGGATCGCCTATGAGTGATATCTCTTCCAGTTCTAGAACCCGCTCTGATTCTTTAAATAATAACGTTCTCAATATCAACTCGCTTTGTGCCCCTCCTATGAGAACGATCGGATCTTCAGACGGAATTAAGAGAAGAGATCATCATGGTGATGGTGTTGGTCGTGGTGATGAACATCATGATGCAGATAAAAATGGGACAGGAGAGCAAGGAGGCTCAAGATCGGCAACAGGAGCAGGAACAGGAGCAGGAGCAGGAGCAGGAGCAGGAGCAGGAGCAGGAGCAGGAGCAAGAGGAGGAGGAATAGGAGGAGGAAGAGGAAGAGGGGGAGAAAAATCAGCAGGGTTGATCGAAATTAAGTTTGCCACAGCAGCAACGCCAACAACACCAACACTAACACCAACACTAACACCAACACCAACACCAACACCAACGACAACGACAACGACAACGACAACGACAACGACAGAAAAAGAAGATGAAGAGGCAAGACTGAAACGATTAAGACAACAACATGCAGAACTCGGAAGTAAACTCTCTCAAGTCTTGACGGACAAGGCCAGTGCAGAGGCGACGAAGAAGAAACTGATCGACGGATTACAGAAGGCCAGAGCGCGCATCAAAGATCTGGAACGCAAGTTGAGCGAACAATAATAGTAATAATAATAATAATAAAAATAAAAAGGCTTATTGTTACAATAAAAAAAAGTTACTGCACAGCACTGCAAGTTTTTTTTTTTTTTTTTTTTTCTTTTCTTGAAAGAAAAAGGAAAAATAGATGGTATAAGCAAGAAAAGAGTTTTTCCCCGTGCTCTCTTCTCTCTCGCTTGCTTTTTCTCTCTCTTCTCTCTCATCTGCTTTCTCTTTCTCTCTCTCTCTCAATCTCTCTCTCTCTTTTTTTCGCTCGCTGATTTTTTTTTTTTTTTTTGTACCATCCATACTGCATGTTTCATGGTGCCTTTGTTTTTTTTTGCATTACATGCATTTTCAATGGCATGAATGTATGGATGTGTAACAATAGCAAAACAATAACAAACAATAGCAAACAATTATAGAAAAAAAAAAAAAAAAAAATCGGTAATTTACAAGCACTAGATACAAGCTGTCCACTCAGAGCAGGAGTTAATCATAACTCGATCAGGCTGTGCTTTTATTTTTTTTCATTCATTTTATTTTATTTTATTTTATCTTTTGAACAATGGTAAAGTGAACAACGGTAAAGTGGTGTATCTTAGATATCTAGTCTACTCAATGCTCGAAAAGAAAAAAAAAAAAAAAATCATGCAAAGTTTCAGTGCTCCGGTCCATCTTTAATTCACAGTAGCATCTTTCTTTCTATTTGGATATGTGTATGTGTTATTGCATATGGATCTACCGAGATAATCGCTTATGCCAATAAAGATGCAGATGCAAATAAAAAAAATAAAAGAAGAGTCTCCCTCTTTTTTAGTACTCATTCATTCCCGGCGAAATAACGAAATAAGCATCAATTCATGCAACCATCCACTGATGCTCTCTCTCCTTTTCCAGATACTCATAGTTAAGACAGGGCTTTTTATTTTTTTAAAAAAAAAAAAAAAAAAAAAAAGGACAATCTCATTGAATCTTAGATGGCTTCGTTTGTACTTGTGTTTGCATACCTTTTGATATTTTTATTTCTCTATATCCAGCAGGTCCCGTGCCTTCTGGCTTTTTTTTTTTTTTTTTTTTTTTTTTTAAATTCATTTATTTTATTTTTTCTATTTATTTATTTCTACACGCTCATCTGCATGCTGTTGCCAATAGCAGGCTCGCGATCTGCCATGTCGATCTCATTATACATATACTGGCCTTGGTACTCCTTCAACATCTGAACTGAGCGCTTCTCATCCAAGAATAGCGAATACACCCTCTTAATATCCGCCACATCCACCGCAGCCGCCTTTCGCTTCTTGGCCACAAACGAAGAAGCTGTGATCAAGTGGATGGCATACCGCAACGAGGTCTCCATCCCGATCCTGGTCAAAATATCCTTTGCATCCTCTGTCATCTGCACATCTTCTTCCTCACATCGAATCGTCAAAATCTGTTTGATCTCCGGTTCCGTGTACGCTGTCGTGCTGATGATCAACAATCGATCCAATAGATCCACAGGCAATCCATGGGGTGACTTGTAATTGGTGCCTCGGATCTTGGAAATCCCTCGGTTGGAGGCCATGATCACCACCGGTGCCAGAGGATCTTCCAAAGCACGGTTCAAGAACGAGAAACACTCAATGTCCAGAACATGAACCTCATCAATGAACAACACCCCTGGAACAATCTCTGCCTTGCCCTCCTCACGCCACTCGCCCACTTTTTGATTGATCTGTTCCCGAACCTCTGTCTTGATCTCTCCTGTATCACCAGAGAAGAGGGCCAAGAACCCCTGGGATCTCGAATTGATCACATCCATCTCATGTAGAGAGACCGTATGAACAACCTCCTTACGCTTCTGAAGTTCCCCATCCGGACACTGTACAAACTTTGTATCCGAGCCCATGGCATCATAATCGCGTGCTCGGGTGAATGAACGTCCCAACTTGGAAATCCTGCCCGATGCCTTGTCGATCGTAATCACATCTCCTGCCATGACCTTTTCCTTGTTGAGTGCATCAATCATCTTTGCTCCCAAATCGTACATTGTCTCCATCTCTGTGGTCTTGAGTGTTAGCTTACCAGATTTCTGGCCCTATTTTTTTTTATTTTTTTTTTTATTTTTTTTTTTATTTTTTTTTTTTATTTTGGTACAGAAATAATAAAAAAAAACAATACAATAATTTCTTTGTCAGTACATCAGACTCAATCTCCATGCAAAACACAGATTATGATATAATATATATAAAATAGAAACACACCATCATTGAGAAAAAGGAGATAAGGAAAAAAAAAAAAAAAAAAAAAAAAAAAAAAAAAACTTACAAGTCCTGTTGTGGAACGATCGATCTGAATCTCGACCACTTCTCCTTCAATGATCTCTGATTCTTCCTTGATTCGCACACCGATCGATCGTCTAAAGGCTTGAGTCAATGCTTCTGTCTTGCTCATCTCCAATGAAAAGATCTCTGAGGCAGCCAACATCGTAAAGGGGACATCTGCGCCCAGAGATTGGGCCATCCCCATTGCAATAGCTGTCTTTCCTGTACCGGGGGCTCCTGCCATCAAGATGGCCCGTCCTGCGTTCTTGTTGCCATCCTGGATCATCTTTAGCATCACACCTGCAGCACGACGTGCTTTCAATTGACCAACCATTCCTTGACCTGTCTCTCGAGCCTCCAGATTGTCATCCAATCCCAAGCCATGAATGTGAGAGTGTGCACCTATTGATACAGAGTTTATTTATTTATTTTTAAATAAAAAAAATTAGATAAATAAAAAAGCGTAATGAGTGATATGTATTCACGAAAGAATGAAAAGAAAAAAAAAAAAAAAAAAAAAAAAAAAATACAATGTAAAATGTTCGTATCTGCTTTTTTTTTTTTTTTTTTTTTTGTTTGTTTGTTTTCTTTCACATACCAATACGTTCCATCTTTGTAATATCACGAAGACCAGTTGTGTCAGTACTTGTGGACGCCATTTTTTTTTTTTTTTTTTTTTCCTCCTCTTTTAGAACGTTGTTTGATATATAATTAAGAGTTTTTCCGTAGTTGTTTGTAAGAGGTTCTAGGTTAGTCTGCTGGTCTTTCCTTGTCTTTCAGCTGACACTCTGATACAAGTTGTAATTGGAGTAATTGGATGGAACAAATGAATGAAGAATGTGTTTAAAAAAAGAAAAAGAAAAAAAAGGTAGCGCGGTTTATGTTGTTTACGCAGCTTTTGAAGTTCACTTGGATCAAATAAAAAAAAAAAAGTGGCTTTTTTGTTCAGACACACAAAGACCTTTCATAAGTCATCTGACTTGGACTGCTTTAATTGAATTTATTTTGTAATGAGCAAAATGGTATATGCGTATAATTTTCTAAATGTAACATTTGTATAAAAATATATCCTTTTCTTTTCTTTTTTCTTTTTTTTTTTTTTTTTTTTTTTTAAACATTCTCATCGTTAGAACGAGGTGGCCTTGGTTCTGTAGTCGAACGATGTCTTGATCTTTGGATGGATGAGAACAACCATGCCCAAATCCAATCCAACCGACCTCCACAAGTCGTTGCCCATCTCGCAAGATGTTTAATATCCTTTCTGACACGTTCAACAAACATCCCTGGGGAAGATATCAATGATTGAGAGCCAGCCGAGTCCAGGGCGTACTTGGATGAGCTCAGAACTAGTGAATTATCACGCATAACACTTGCTTCTTCCTCTCCTTCTCTTCCTCCTTGTTGTTGTGGTGGTGGTGTCACCATGGGTTTATTATGGCTGTTATTGTGAGCCGTTGTCAATACCTGAATACGTCCGGCGGGTATGGTGTTACGGTCCTGAAGAAAACGTTTCCGAACTACAATAGGGATTGGGTTCGGGTGATGTTCAGTCTGATTTAATCCTGATTTGGAAGCAGTGCTATCGTTATTATTGACCACTGTAACACTGGATGGTAAGAGAGACAGACCATCCAGTTTAGGTGAGGGCAAGGTGGCCTGTTGGATATTATGAACCCAGTACTCGAGTCTACGATCATCGATTTTAGCTCCAAATGTCCACATCAATTCTGTTGATAGATCGTCCTTTTTAGTGTTATTAGATCCTGAAACACCTGTACCTGCACCTGAACTGGAGCCAACAACAGTTGTTTCAGAAGTAGCAGAGACGATGGAGTTTGTTCCTGCGATCTCGGGGACGACTGCTGGAGTTGCTTCATCCGGTCGTTCTACAAGCTCCATGCCCAAGCAGGCTAGCAAGTCTAAAAACGCTACAGTTGCCTCTGGTTTTTGTTCTGTCAAGTTGGCTCGGTCAAATGTCCATATGAGCACCCTGTCCAGGGTGAGTTGACGCCTGATCAGATCAAGTAGTCCGCGAAGCAACGACGTCACCGAGGGTTCTTCGCCATATTGAGTCATGAACTGGACCAAAATGTTTGATTGATGCTCCTGAAAGGTATGCTTGTATGGGGAAGATTGAAAGCGCAGGGATGATATAGGGGAGCTCGATGGGACTGAAGTTGCAGAAGATGAGGAAGCAGACGGGGAAGGTGATGATGGCAAGGAGGCTTGGGGTATATTGGCCGCAATAAACGATCCAGATGATGGGGGAGATGCGGAGATGGCGGCCAGCTGATGTGATGAGGGATCTATCCAACGTTCTTTTAATAAATTATCCAGGACGATTTCACGCTGAGCAGCCTTGACACGGTGGGATTCCGCTCTCCAATATCGGATCCTGCCTGTCAATTGCAACCACTCTTTGGTTGGAAGCAGAAGCATGGTAGAGGGTAATGACTGGGCCTCTGCTGTTTCTTCCGATGATGTTGTTGTTGTTAACCCATCCATATCGAGCACCACTGATGATTCCAAAGGTGCTTGGCGTGTTTCTGTCCGAGTCTTTGAGGAATAACCGGTCAGGTTTCTATCAAAAGGTAGTTCTATCAGGCTAGATGGATCGATAGTATCGACCAGGATCTGACGGACTTTTCCTTGTAATGTAGCATCAAGGATCTCGAGATGAATTCGATAGTAAAGACGGTCCTGGTTGTTTTGAGAGGAAAGAGAAGGAGCGACTGTTGGTGCAGGAGAATTGGCTAAAGACTGGGGCAACTCGTAGACTTGCGCTCGAATTATCAGACTGAGAGCAGTTTCTTCAGGAGGAGTTGAATCAGAAGCGGGACTGGTCGAGTCGGTTGAGGTCATGAAGACCCTTTGACAGAGGCTGTCAAATGCCTCGGAGGATGTCATGGATTAGATTGGGTATTTGAGAATCAAGACGTGACGAATGAAGAATGAGGCTGTTCTTACTGAATGCAAAAATGGGAATCAAGGGAATCAAAATAAAATAAAATAAAATAAAGTAAAAATAATGTTGGGCGAGGTTCGACGTGAACAAAGCCTTTGTCAGAAAAATCAGATCTGTGCGGGAAAGGATCCCTGGATTGACCTTCGAATGTTCATAATCATTTGGATGAAAAAGGAAAACGAAACGCACGGGATAGACGAAGATGCCTAAAACAAGGTTTTCTATCGATTATCAAGTGTAAAGTGTAAAGGGAAGATGGCAATGGGTCTTGGTTTCATTGTTGCCTTGTATTCTACAATAAGCAAGTTAAATACGGCGACTGTTCGATACTTGTTGGTTTTCCAAATCTGCTCTGATTTCACCGTAGTTTACGGAATTGATTAGCATCCCCTGAATAGCTGTCATCCAAAGGGACTAACTTCGAATGGACAGGATTTACTGTGTTGTTCAAAACAATAAAACTTGACTGAAAGTCTGCTAATCCTCAAACTATGAGGCAAATAATGCCTCTGAACGCCTCAATGGGACTATGAGGCGCTTTTAGGGTGCAGAAAAGACAAGATTGTCTCTTTTGAGCAATGAAGGATATAGGATCTGTTCTTTGGAGCAAACTTTTTGAAAGCACGCTTGTTGCTAGTAAAAACACAAATGGTTCCCGTTTTCCGCATACTTTCAGCGCTTCTACAATCCAAGGGCTGTGATGTAGCCATTAAATGTTACATGTTTGTCGAAGCATCAATACATCCCTTGCAAAAGTTCAGATGTATCCTAAGAATATTGTTTAAGGGAACGTAGAGTAGTCAATGACATGTGGCAGTGTTCAGGTGTTTATACAGTATCATATGGAGTCTGAACAGTCGCCATATTCGGATGAATTGCAATTGAAGTGAATATTTGGCACTCACATGAATAGGTAAGATGAAAATAAAGTGAACACATGGAGTAATTAGAAGAGTTGTAATTAAGCGCTTTATATCTAATAGCTTGCAAAGAGTATATATGTATGAGTGCTGTTTCTGAGGAATATGTACGCCTTGTTGAGGCTCAGTGGAGGTTCATGCAAGAGGAGTGGCCAGCTATAAAGAAAGCCAAGTTTCATCGCACAGAGATGAAAGAGATATCTGACGTAACACACGTCAAGTCAATGGTGCTTGACCGTCTAGGATTCATCCCTACGTTCTTTTTTCTGACACAAGTATTTGGGGTGCGTGACTATGGTAGCCCATATCGTAATGTCGAAAAGGGTCTGCTGCTCCTGTATGCGCTGATCACAGGAGATTCATTGTCTACAATGTAGACAGACATGACACAAGAGTCAGCTACATCGGTGCTGACGAGCTAAGTCTCTACTCTTATAAACTCAAGAAGTCGGGTTTTCGTATTCAAGTGTGTTCAGACATGAACAATATCATACTGTTTGCATCCAAGCCAGCTCCTTGTCGAGATTTCAATGATGGGACTATGCTTGTGAAGATGAACATTGCATCGCACATACACAAGCTGGACTGTGTTGCTCTTGGCGGTGGCTACAGTGCGTTCGTTAGACAACTTGTCGAACCATCAGATGTACTGTCCTACGAGAATTTCTCTTATCCTGCGCGCAAGACTAGAGGGATCGCCATGACAGACCAAGAGTTACATTACAATAAAGCGTTTGGTGGATTTTTTTCTTTCCATCAAAAAAAAAAAAAAAAAAAAAAAAAAGCTTTCTACAAAGCTCTCCAGGATGTAACTAAGCAAATGAAGCTGCACTTGCTAGAGTCCCGAAGCGCGACTTTAATCCCCCACGAAGACATTTTACGTCCCTCCTTAAGATTATCTTCAGGAAGTAGTCTCCACTGACCGTGCAGAAACTGTCTTTATACAATAGCATTGGAAGGTATATGAGGCGCTTTGATGGAGATAACTTCGTATTAAGGATCCAAAATATCGATACTGCATCATGGGTCGATGATGTGCCACTTTCATCAATCGTATTTATGAGATATAACCCACCTTTACTCACAGCTCATTCTGAGCTCCATATTGAAACCTAAGAGATTTGTATAATAGTATGATAATAGTTTTTGCAAGGAAAATAATAAGCTATGCAATGACTTCACTTAGAACATAAACCCTTATCTTCAGTTCGAAAACGAATGCCCGCATGTGACATCTGACCATATCTGCAAAGGTCTAAGCAGTCTGTCCAAAGAAACGGGCTGGGACCGCCTTGCACATAGTCTTTAATCCATTCTCGCAATTTTTCCCATTTTTTTACCCATAGCATGTTTGAACGATGCTACGCTTGAGTCCCGGGCATCGCTTGTTTTGCTTTCAGCTCCAGTGTAGAGCCTTTTCACAATGACCAGGGAATACGAGTCCATGTCCGCTGCAATATATTTAAACTTTCTGTGCCGCGAACTGATATTCAATTCAAGCATTAAAGATGGATGTCCGAACATGACAGTGTTCATGTGTCTGAACGCCGCCATGGACTCCGCGCCTTATCATTTCCGTACTGAATTTCGTCATTCCATGGATTGCTGATCTGATAAGGTTCTCGACACTGACCCCATTGGTATAGTTGTTATTTAGGCCGCGCTAGAGACATAGAATAAGTGTACCGCAGTTGCGGATGCCTTGAACTGATGTTGGTAAATTGTTTGTGGCTCTATCGACGTGAATCAGACATGTTTTGGTCTTGACATGCTTGGCACACCGCATCATCTGTCTACATGTCTCCACATTGACCTCACTACGAGTGTTGAAGAATCCTACGACACAGTCTAGACTTTGATAACATTGTTATCGATACCCATCGAGATAGTGGGAGTATGGATAGAATAATTGAAGTTAGCTATGTGAGGGCTGATATTCTTGACTATGTCGCGCTTGCTAGCTTCCGACGTATTCTTGGTCATGCACACTCCATGGAAACCTTTTTCCTGGAGTATTTGATGTATGCCTCAGTATCTTCAGCGCTATGAGTGCTCGATATCCAGATACGCCTGCCATCCCACAACAAGTCTAACACTTTAAGCTTTAACAATTCTTCTGTCTCGTACATCATTACCTGATCACCATTCTGTACCTTGAATGTGTTGTGAACAACGTATACGTCATCGCACAGGCTTTCCACAATCTGCACATATCATTGGTGAGGTTGGCATCAAGGCAAACTACCCTGGATGCACTCTTGATGAGCTCACGTAGGATTTGGTTGCCTACACCGTACATGTCGTCCATGGTCAATGTGCTGGTCATTTGTTCGCAAAGTGAGCTGAACTCATCAAGAATCAAGTCGACATTCTCTCCATAGAACTTCATGTCAAGCCTTTGCAATGACTCAGCTTGACCACAACTTTGTCGCAGGCAATCTTGTCCTTGCTGTCCTAGTACATGTAGTCCACTTAACTTTCACTGGACATTCTAACAACAGTCCTGCACCGTTCTCCGGGGCTCAATTACAATAGAAGCTTTTAAGGCTATCACAAACTGTAATCAAAGTTGTATTAAAGTAAAAGCGGAAAAAGTGATCAGTTGACATCTGGCAAATTCAAGTTTATAATCCTTTTCAAATGTCCCCTTCAATGATCATTTCAGTCCTCCTGGGGAGCAGTTGTAAGCAGAGGAATGAGCAAGTAGAGTGTGAACAAACGTTTATCTGAGCACTAAAAATTGTCACGCCACAATGACCAAGAAAATAGCACGTGGCTGATTTGAAAAAAATATTCTCTCACACATCGCCTAACCTTAAAATAAAGGCAATTGTCGCTCCTTTCCTTTGCTTCACTTCATTTTTGCACTCTCTCCCTCTTCCTTTACTCTTTTTATTCACTTTTTTCATATTTTACCCCAGTTTTGCTCCCATCAATTTTGCTCTTTTATTTATTCCAAGCCTTCATCTATTGCCTTCCCTTTCCTTTCCTTTCCTTTCCTTTCCTTTCCTTTCCTTTCCTTTCCTTTCCTTTCCTTTCCTTTCCTTTCCTTTCCTTTCCTTTCCTTTTTTTTTTTTTTTTTCTTTTTTTCTTTTCCTCCCTCATCTTCATCTCCACAGCTTACATTGTCACAATTTTGAACCATCCTGCTACTGACTTACCATACTTAACAATTTGATCAAACTTTTCCTGTTTTCTGTCCTCCGTCCATTTACACCCTTGTTTTTAAACAGTTTTGAAATCACAATGGGAAGCGGAACAACAACACCAAATGGTCCATCTAGACGTGGTTCGATTGAAAGAGAAAGAGAGGTTGAGAAAGAGCCAACCAACCTAAAGATCTATTGTATTGTTAATGGAGAAGCAACGTCTTTTCCTGTAAATATTCTTTCCAATCTTTCGGTCGGTGAACTCAAGCAAGCCATCTATTCGCCTGCTAGATTTGGTGATATCCCACCGGAGAAGCTCACTCTCAAGCTCATCCCCGGCGGCACAACGAAGAAAGGATTGGAAACATTATCCGAAGAATCGCTTGTAGTGCTCGATGAACTTGAAGAACTCAGCACTTATTTTCCAAAAGGTGCAGCAAAAGGTCGCATTCACATCGTTGTCAAGCTGCCGCAGCGAGGTATGTATTTAGCTCTTGATGGACTGATGATATTTCAATTGTTCAATTGATGAAGCTATCTCATCACGGTCACGTGTATCTATCCCTTTTTTATGTTGTTGAGATGAATCTCGGCAACACTATTTAACTGGGGCGACTTTGGATTTCATCTCTATAAAAGAATTTGAAAAGTCGCCCCTCCATGCTCCGTGCACATCCTCAGACTCTCACTGTTGTCTGAGAACACAGTTTTCATTTTTATTTTTATTTTTATTTGACCTGTTTACATTGATGCATTTGTTAGTTTTTCTGATTGAATCTGTTTCGCGTTTCGCACACATGCTCTGACTCTCCATTAGCTGGCGTTCATATCTCATTGACAGCAATATATTCTTTGATCTGATCAAAATGCTAACATTTCTGCCATTGCCGCGCTCTCTTATCTTTCTAGAGTCATCGGAACAGATTCTCAAGAGAAAAATGGATGAAGGTAATAATTTGTTTTTTGCTGTTTAGATAGATCGACTTGGTGACTGACTATGTTATGGTACTAACCAACTGTGTATGTGTACGATGATCATAATTAGATCCACAGTATATTTCACCTTCAAAGAAGATGCGCATTGAGGAAGGGTGGAGAGAATACAGGGCTTCTGATGGTAAAATGGTCACGTTACCACCCTCTTGGATCGCAATGCTGGAGAATCCTGAAGACCCGCCCGATGCACGTAATAAGTTTAATCATCTGAAAAGCGATAATCAGCTTGGTGATCAAGTTCACATTCCATCCTTGGGCCTCACACCGAAAGAATTTGAGGAATATAATTCGGGATTTATAATTACGGATCAGATGCTAGAATTGTGGAAGGAGATTAGTGCTGAACAAAGGTTTTCATTTCGGCGAGTCCTTTCTGGTCCTATGGGGGTTGGCAAGTCATATCTATCCTATTTCCTTGCTGCAAAAGGATATGCGGAAGGGTGGCTTACCCTTTATATACCAGATGCCGCGATATTAAATGAAAGTTCGGATACAAAATCGGCAAAGGCACTGTTAAGGCGCTTCTTCGCTTTCAACAGGGATATCTTGACGGCATCTGATCTGGAAAGTCTCCTCGACTTTTCTGAAGTTATAGATTGCTCAATTGTGGCTGCTCGCGCAGTATTCGACCTATTCAAACAGAAGGAGCGCAAAACACTGTTCATTATCGACGAACATGGAGAGTTATTCCAAAAAGAGCCGTATGTGCCGGATAAATACCCGTTCCTGAAGCATCTAATGAACCTTAATCTATGGCAGTCTCATTACAAAGGATCTAGAGTGATATTTACAGGAACAGCCCATGCCAAATATGAATTGCAGATTATGGAAGACAGTGCTCGAGCTATCTTATTGTACTTTGTTGGCCCACTATCCGAGACAGTGTTTTCAAAATGGTTGGAGGTCCACCTGAACCAACCCGATATTGTCCAGGATATAATGAGGATTACAAACCGTGTGCCGCGAGAGTTTATGCGCCTCATTCGATCAATTAAGGAAAGACCACTCACAAGAGATAGCATTGATGGGTATGTAGCTCAGAGAACAAGCGAGCTTCGCCCTGTAGTTCAGAATTACTACAAAGCTCTCAGCGAGATATCGAAGGAGGAGTTCGCTAAAAGCCTTGCAACAGTCTTCCTTGGCAACAACTCGGAGAGTGGTGATTTTGAATGGGATTTCCGTGACCTAGGGCTTATCTATCGTCTCAACAAGAACCGCGGAGCCATAAACTATGTCTTGTGCCCCCCAGTGCAGAAAGCACTCTTTAAGGCGTTTACAAGTATGCCTCATCATGAGCATATCCTGAGGGGAGTTGTTCTTGCAGAGATGAGTGGAGATGATTTCGAGTTGGCACTGCTGGTCCGGTTTTTGACTTTAACCAAGCCAATCGTTCTCGAAGCAACAAACCTTGTCGGCGAGGATCCAACGCAGATTATAATGGACTTTAAGGATCATGGGACAATCCATCAAAACATGACTTCTCTTGGACGTGGCTATGGACATGTACTGAGCCATTGTCATTCGAGTTATCCTCGCTTTGATTTCATACTCGACACAATGTTTATCCAGGTGTCCATAAGTGATTTCTGCGACCACGAGCAGAAACAAACTAAGCAGATCCAG
This sequence comes from Lobosporangium transversale, assembly GCF_002105155.1. NCBI lineage: Eukaryota > Fungi > Mortierellomycota > Mortierellomycetes > Mortierellales > Mortierellaceae > Lobosporangium > Lobosporangium transversale. The sequence goes on from NW_019028993.1 coordinate 581,291, forward strand.
AACGCTTTTGATAAGAGAGATTCCAACGGCAAAAATCAGATTGAAAGATATTTGGACGAAGTATTTGGAGGTAATCATTCCGCCATAATTGACGATGGGCATTTTGTTGTCAAAAAGGATGGAGAGCCATTAACTGGATTTAAAATAGTTTACATGCGTGGTTCCCCTGGTGCAGCAAACCACACTGGATTAATCAGAAAGTACAAAGATCTTCTTCATGTCAGCTTCGACGAGCTCAAAGAGAAACTTTTTAGAAATATCCCAACTTAGAATTTTCGTCACAGTATACAGTAATAATATAGTTCTTAATCCTATAAAAAGGCTTGTCATAGAAATTTAATAACACGGTTCTTTATTTTTGAGATGTATCACGGCTAAAATATTTAACTGGGGGCGACTTTGGATTTCATCTCTATAAAAGAATTTGAAAAGTCGCCCCCATGGTCCGTGCACGCCACAGAGAGGTCACTTGCTTGTTAAGGCGACTGTTCAATGCTTGTTGGTTTTCCAAATCTGCTTTGATTGCACCATAATTTAGCGGAACTGATTAGCATCCCCTGAATAGCTGCCATCCAAAGGGACTAACTTCGAATGGACAGGATTTACTGTGTTTGTTCAAAACAATAAAGCTTGACTGAAAGTCTGCTAATCCTCAAACTATGAGGCAAATAATGCCTCTGAACGCTTCAATAGGATTATGGCGAGCTTTTGGGGTGCAGAAAAGACAAGATTGTTACTTTTGAGCAATGAAGGATATAGGATTTGTTCCTTGGAGGCACACTTTTTTGAAAGCACGCTTGTTGCTAGTAAAAACACAAATGGTTCCCGTTTTCCGCATACTTTCAGCGCTTCCACAATCCAAGGGCTGTGATGCAGCCATTAAATGTTACATGTTTGTCGAAGTATTGACACATCCCTTGCAAAGTCCAGATGTATGCTAGGAATATTGTTTAAGGGACGTAGAGTAGTCTGGCAGTGTTCAGGTGTTTATAGTATCAGATGGGTTCACTAGGCTCGTCACCAGCCTGAGGACGAAGTTCATGTGCACATGCACGTGCTGGAAGCCAAATGTGGCTTGCTCTTCTCTCTCACAGGCTGGGACTGGCTTAAAAAAATTTCTTAAGTCGAAAACACCGCAGGAAAGGCTCTTTTTTTTTGTCATTTTTTTTTTAAGCAAAGTTTGCAGATCACAAGAAAATGGCCTACATGTGAAGCATGCCATTGTTTTTCTTGCTCTCATTCACAACCTCATTTATTCATTACGAAATTTACCTCCCATCATTCTCATCTTAAAAAAAAAAAAAAAAGCTCCCTGTGGTGTAAATGATTTGGAAATAAAAAAAAATAAAAAAAGAGCCTTTCCTGTAGTGTGTTCGACTTAGAAATTTTTTAGACCTCCAGCCAAAATGTCACGTTTGGTCCCAGAGAAGTGTCTGCAGGAGCATGCCACGTTTGCCTTTCGGCGCGTGCATGTGCACATGAACTTCGCCCTCAGGCTTGCACAAAACCAATATTATTGAGTCCATTCTTAACGTCCAAATGCCAAGTTTTTTCTTTATTACTCTCAAGCAATGAACTAGACTTTATGGGGCAGCTAATATAATTGCTGGGATATCTACTTGATCATCCTCCTCTTTTTCTTCATTGCCATCTTTTCTTTCTTTGCTGTCATTCTCCCCATCCTTCCTAAAGTTTGACGCGTCAAGGGTTTTCTCTAAAGCATAATTTTGCTTAGATATCACCAAGAAAGCACTGATACAAAAAAATTATTATTCGCGTTTGAACACTTACAATATCAGTAACAGCTTCTTGTTCTTGGAATGAGGGAGTATTTGACTTGTACATAGTGGGATGAATGTAGGGTGAATGTGTGCATACTTTCGATTGTGTGGTTAAAACAAGAGAGTTAAAGAGAATGAATAGTGTTTGTGTATTTAAATGATACATGTTACGTCACACTTGGGGGCCAATTCAATCTTTAATCGCATGGCGTCTTGTGCAACAAGAAAAAAAAAAATTTCTCACACACACACAGCATAGCCCAACCTTGAAATAAAGGAACAGATTTATCAATTGTCGCTCCTTTCTTTAACTTGCTTCACTTCATTTTTGCACTCTCCTCTTCCTTTTCTTCCTTTATCCTCTTTTCACTTTTTTCTTATTTCCCCCCAGTTTTGCTCCCATCAATTTTGCTCTTTTATTTATTCCAAGCCTTCATTCATTGCCTTTCCTTTCCTTTCCTTTCCTTTTTTTTTTTCTTTTTTTCTTTTTTTCTTTTCCTCCCTCAACTTCATCTCTAGACAATTTTGAACCATCCTGCTACTGAATTATCATCCTTTAGCATTTTTATCAACCTTTCCCTATTTTCTGTCCTCCGTCCATTTACGCCCTTGTTTTTGAAATCACAATGGGAAGCGACAGAACATCACCACGATGCCTATCACCTCGAACTAAACCGTATGAAAGGAAAGAAGAAAGAAAAGGGGAAGCGAAGGAAGAGTCTTCAAGCACCAATGACCCTGAAATCCTCGAACCAACCAGCCTACAGATTTATTGTATTGTTGATGGAGAAGCTTCATGTTTTTCTGTAAAGATTCTTTCCAATAGTTCTGTCGATGAACTCAAGCAAGCAATCTATCCCAATATTACTGTGGATCCAAGCGTTAAGCCCAAGGACCTCACCCTCTATAAAGTTTCCATCCCTGACAAAGGCAAGATCGTCGTTGAGTCAGAAATCGAGTCAAAAGAGGCTCTTACAGTCGCGTCAATGGAGCTTTGGGAGATATTTAATTCTGAACTTCCAAGGAAAACGATCCATGTTTTTGTCAAGCCACCGCAGCGAGGTATGTATTAGCTCTTGATGGACTGATGATATTTCAATTGTTCAATTGATGAAGCTATCTCATCACGGTCACGTGTATCTATCCCTTTTTTATGTTGTTGAGATGAATCTCGGCAACACTATTTAACTGGGGCGACTTTGGATTTCATCTCTATAAAAGAATTTGAAAAGTCGCCCCTCCATGCTCCGTGCACATCCTCAGACTCTCACTGTTGTCTGAGAACACAGTTTTCATTTTTATTTTTATTTTTATTTGACCTGTTTACATTGATGCATTTGTTAGTTTTTCTGATTGAATCTGTTTCGCGTTTCGCACACATGCTCTGACTCTCCATTAGCTGGCGTTCATATCTCATTGACAGCAATATATTCTTTGATCTGATCAAAATGCTAACATTTCTGCCATTGCCGCGCTCTCTTATCTTTCTAGAGTCATCGGAACAGATTCTCAAGAGAAAAATGGATGAAGGTAATAATTTGTTTTTTGCTGTTTAGATAGATCGACTTGGTGACTGACTATGTTATGGTACTAACCAACTGTGTATGTGTACGATGATCATAATTAGATCCACAGTATATTTCACCTTCAAAGAAGATGCGCATTGAGGAAGGGTGGAGAGAATACAGGGCTTCTGATGGTAAAATGGTCACGTTACCACCCTCTTGGATCGCAATGCTGGAGAATCCTGAAGACCCGCCCGATGCACGTAATAAGTTTAATCATCTGAAAAGCGATAATCAGCTTGGTGATCAAGTTCACATTCCATCCTTGGGCCTCACACCGAAAGAATTTGAGGAATATAATTCGGGATTTATAATTACGGATCAGATGCTAGAATTGTGGAAGGAGATTAGTGCTGAACAAAGGTTTTCATTTCGGCGAGTCCTTTCTGGTCCTATGGGGGTTGGCAAGTCATATCTATCCTATTTCCTTGCTGCAAAAGGATATGCGGAAGGGTGGCTTACCCTTTATATACCAGATGCCGCGATATTAAATGAAAGTTCGGATACAAAATCGGCAAAGGCACTGTTAAGGCGCTTCTTCGCTTTCAACAGGGATATCTTGACGGCATCTGATCTGGAAAGTCTCCTCGACTTTTCTGAAGTTATAGATTGCTCAATTGTGGCTGCTCGCGCAGTATTCGACCTATTCAAACAGAAGGAGCGCAAAACACTGTTCATTATCGACGAACATGGAGAGTTATTCCAAAAAGAGCCGTATGTGCCGGATAAATACCCGTTCCTGAAGCATCTAATGAACCTTAATCTATGGCAGTCTCATTACAAAGGATCTAGAGTGATATTTACAGGAACAGCCCATGCCAAATATGAATTGCAGATTATGGAAGACAGTGCTCGAGCTATCTTATTGTACTTTGTTGGCCCACTATCCGAGACAGTGTTTTCAAAATGGTTGGAGGTCCACCTGAACCAACCCGATATTGTCCAGGATATAATGAGGATTACAAACCGTGTGCCGCGAGAGTTTATGCGCCTCATTCGATCAATTAAGGAAAGACCACTCACAAGAGATAGCATTGATGGGTATGTAGCTCAGAGAACAAGCGAGCTTCGCCCTGTAGTTCAGAATTACTACAAAGCTCTCAGCGAGATATCGAAGGAGGAGTTCGCTAAAAGCCTTGCAACAGTCTTCCTTGGCAACAACTCGGAGAGTGGTGATTTTGAATGGGATTTCCGTGACCTAGGGCTTATCTATCGTCTCAACAAGAACCGCGGAGCCATAAACTATGTCTTGTGCCCCCCAGTGCAGAAAGCACTCTTTAAGGCGTTTACAAGTATGCCTCATCATGAGCATATCCTGAGGGGAGTTGTTCTTGCAGAGATGAGTGGAGATGATTTCGAGTTGGCACTGCTGGTCCGGTTTTTGACTTTAACCAAGCCAATCGTTCTCGAAGCAACAAACCTTGTCGGCGAGGATCCAACGCAGATTATAATGGACTTTAAGGATCATGGGACAATCCATCAAAACATGACTTCTCTTGGACGTGGCTATGGACATGTACTGAGCCATTGTCATTCGAGTTATCCTCGCTTTGATTTCATACTCGACACAATGTTTATCCAGGTGTCCATAAGTGATTTCTGCGACCACGAGCAGAAACAAACTAAGCAGATCCAGAACGCTTTTGATAAGAGAGATTCCAACGGCAAAAATCAGATTGAAAGATATTTGGACGAAGTATTTGGAGGTAATCATTCCGCCATAATTGACGATGGGCATTTTGTTGTCAAAAAGGATGGAGAGCCATTAACTGGATTTAAAATAGTTTACATGCGTGGTTCCCCTGGTGCAGCAAACCACACTGGATTAATCAGAAAGTACAAAGATCTTCTTCATGTCAGCTTCGACGAGCTCAAAGAGAAACTTTTTAGAAATATCCCAACTTAGAATTTTCGTCACAGTATACAGTAATAATATAGTTCTTAATCCTATAAAAAGGCTTGTCATAGAAATTTAATAACACGGTTCTTTATTTTTGAGATGTATCACGGCTAAAATATTTAACTGGGGGCGACTTTGGATTTCATCTCTATAAAAGAATTTGAAAAGTCGCCCCCATGGTCCGTGCACGCCACAGAGAGGTCACTTGCTTGTTAAGGCGACTGTTCAATGCTTGTTGGTTTTCCAAATCTGCTTTGATTGCACCATAATTTAGCGGAACTGATTAGCATCCCCTGAATAGCTGCCATCCAAAGGGACTAACTTCGAATGGACAGGATTTACTGTGTTTGTTCAAAACAATAAAGCTTGACTGAAAGTCTGCTAATCCTCAAACTATGAGGCAAATAATGCCTCTGAACGCTTCAATAGGATTATGGCGAGCTTTTGGGGTGCAGAAAAGACAAGATTGTTACTTTTGAGCAATGAAGGATATAGGATTTGTTCCTTGGAGGCACACTTTTTTGAAAGCACGCTTGTTGCTAGTAAAAACACAAATGGTTCCCGTTTTCCGCATACTTTCAGCGCTTCCACAATCCAAGGGCTGTGATGCAGCCATTAAATGTTACATGTTTGTCGAAGTATTGACACATCCCTTGCAAAGTCCAGATGTATGCTAGGAATATTGTTTAAGGGACGTAGAGTAGTCTGGCAGTGTTCAGGTGTTTATAGTATCAGATGGGTTCACTAGGCTCGTCACCAGCCTGAGGACGAAGTTCATGTGCACATGCACGTGCTGGAAGCCAAATGTGGCTTGCTCTTCTCTCTCACAGGCTGGGACTGGCTTAAAAAAATTTCTTAAGTCGAAAACACCGCAGGAAAGGCTCTTTTTTTTTGTCATTTTTTTTTTAAGCAAAGTTTGCAGATCACAAGAAAATGGCCTACATGTGAAGCATGCCATTGTTTTTCTTGCTCTCATTCACAACCTCATTTATTCATTACGAAATTTACCTCCCATCATTCTCATCTTAAAAAAAAAAAAAAAAGCTCCCTGTGGTGTAAATGATTTGGAAATAAAAAAAAATAAAAAAAGAGCCTTTCCTGTAGTGTGTTCGACTTAGAAATTTTTTAGACCTCCAGCCAAAATGTCACGTTTGGTCCCAGAGAAGTGTCTGCAGGAGCATGCCACGTTTGCCTTTCGGCGCGTGCATGTGCACATGAACTTCGCCCTCAGGCTTGCACAAAACCAATATTATTGAGTCCATTCTTAACGTCCAAATGCCAAGTTTTTTCTTTATTACTCTCAAGCAATGAACTAGACTTTATGGGGCAGCTAATATAATTGCTGGGATATCTACTTGATCATCCTCCTCTTTTTCTTCATTGCCATCTTTTCTTTCTTTGCTGTCATTCTCCCCATCCTTCCTAAAGTTTGACGCGTCAAGGGTTTTCTCTAAAGCATAATTTTGCTTAGATATCACCAAGAAAGCACTGATACAAAAAAATTATTATTCGCGTTTGAACACTTACAATATCAGTAACAGCTTCTTGTTCTTGGAATGAGGGAGTATTTGACTTGTACATAGTGGGATGAATGTAGGGTGAATGTGTGCATACTTTCGATTGTGTGGTTAAAACAAGAGAGTTAAAGAGAATGAATAGTGTTTGTGTATTTAAATGATACATGTTACGTCACACTTGGGGGCCAATTCAATCTTTAATCGCATGGCGTCTTGTGCAACAAGAAAAAAAAAAATTTCTCACACACACACAGCATAGCCCAACCTTGAAATAAAGGAACAGATTTATCAATTGTCGCTCCTTTCTTTAACTTGCTTCACTTCATTTTTGCACTCTCCTCTTCCTTTTCTTCCTTTATCCTCTTTTCACTTTTTTCTTATTTCCCCCCAGTTTTGCTCCCATCAATTTTGCTCTTTTATTTATTCCAAGCCTTCATTCATTGCCTTTCCTTTCCTTTCCTTTCCTTTTTTTTTTTCTTTTTTTCTTTTTTTCTTTTCCTCCCTCAACTTCATCTCTAGACAATTTTGAACCATCCTGCTACTGAATTATCATCCTTTAGCATTTTTATCAACCTTTCCCTATTTTCTGTCCTCCGTCCATTTACGCCCTTGTTTTTGAAATCACAATGGGAAGCGACAGAACATCACCACGATGCCTATCACCTCGAACTAAACCGTATGAAAGGAAAGAAGAAAGAAAAGGGGAAGCGAAGGAAGAGTCTTCAAGCACCAATGACCCTGAAATCCTCGAACCAACCAGCCTACAGATTTATTGTATTGTTGATGGAGAAGCTTCATGTTTTTCTGTAAAGATTCTTTCCAATAGTTCTGTCGATGAACTCAAGCAAGCAATCTATCCCAATATTACTGTGGATCCAAGCGTTAAGCCCAAGGACCTCACCCTCTATAAAGTTTCCATCCCTGACAAAGGCAAGATCGTCGTTGAGTCAGAAATCGAGTCAAAAGAGGCTCTTACAGTCGCGTCAATGGAGCTTTGGGAGATATTTAATTCTGAACTTCCAAGGAAAACGATCCATGTTTTTGTCAAGCCACCGCAGCGAGGTATGTATTAGCTCTTGATGGACTGATGATATTTCAATTGTTCAATTGATGAAGCTATCTCATCACGGTCACGTGTATCTATCCCTTTTTTATGTTGTTGAGATGAATCTCGGCAACACTATTTAACTGGGGCGACTTTGGATTTCATCTCTATAAAAGAATTTGAAAAGTCGCCCCTCCATGCTCCGTGCACATCCTCAGACTCTCACTGTTGTCTGAGAACACAGTTTTCATTTTTATTTTTATTTTTATTTGACCTGTTTACATTGATGCATTTGTTAGTTTTTCTGATTGAATCTGTTTCGCGTTTCGCACACATGCTCTGACTCTCCATTAGCTGGCGTTCATATCTCATTGACAGCAATATATTCTTTGATCTGATCAAAATGCTAACATTTCTGCCATTGCCGCGCTCTCTTATCTTTCTAGAGTCATCGGAACAGATTCTCAAGAGAAAAATGGATGAAGGTAATAATTTGTTTTTTGCTGTTTAGATAGATCGACTTGGTGACTGACTATGTTATGGTACTAACCAACTGTGTATGTGTACGATGATCATAATTAGATCCACAGTATATTTCACCTTCAAAGAAGATGCGCATTGAGGAAGGGTGGAGAGAATACAGGGCTTCTGATGGCAAAATGGTCACGTTACCACCCTCTTGGATCGCAATGCTAGAGGATTCTAGATACCTTCCAAAACCACGTAATGAGTTTGAACATCTCAAAGACGATCTGAAGGCTGGTAGTTGGGTCGATATACCATCCCTGGGTCAAGTCCCAAAGGGTTATAGAGTCTCTGAAATTCTCGTCACGCACCAAATGCTGGAGCTTTGGAACGAGATGGAAGAAGAACAAAGGTGCGTATACAGACGAGTCTTGTCTGGTCCAATGGGTATTGGCAAGAGCTTTCTCTCCTATTTTTTGACAGCAAGAGCATATGCTGAAGGATGGCTTACCCTCTACATATCAGATGCGGGTACTTTGGATACTAGTGAGAAAGCGGACTCATATATGGAAGTGATCGAGCGTTTCCTTGTGATGAACAAGGATGTTTTAACTGCTGCCGAACTGGAGACGCTTGTATCCGGCTATGGTGTTCAAGGTGGCATATGGAATACTGCTATCATACGCGTTTTTAACATGCTCATGCAGAAGGAACGGAAGACTCTAACTATTATTGACGAACATGGGAAACTCTTCAGATTCGACAAACCAGTACCAGAAAAATTTAAATCTTTAAAACCTCTGATGGACCTTTCCAGTTGGACTGAAGACTTGGCTGGATCTCGTTTGATTCTCACTGGCACAGCGCATGCAAAATTCGAATTGGAGATCATGGAATCGAGCTTTAAGGAGGACTTTAAAACAGTGGTATTCGTGGGACCTTTGTTGGATGACGCTTTCAAGAATCTGTTGAAGCATACTCCCAATCTCCAATCCACGGACTACGAGGATATACGGAGTATCACGAACCTTGTACCACGAGAGCTGATGAACTTGTCAACCTATATTGAAGAGAATCCAGAGTTACCCATTAAGGAGGCATTCGAGAAGTTTGAAGACTGCCGAAGGTTGGATTTTTCTCACAACATCCAGAACTACTACAAAAGCATCGAAAAATCCGAGACGACCCGTACAAATTTTTATAATGGCCTTGCCTCGGCGTTCTTACATGGTTCTGTCGAAGGAGAGTTCAAGTGGGATTTCATAGATCTGGGTCTTTTGTTCCGTCTAAGGAGAGATGGAGTAATTTTATTCCGCCCTTTATGCAATACAGCCTTCAGAGCACTTTTGGATCAGTTCAAGACAATGGGAATGCCAGAAGATCTAAAGAATCGACTCAAGGCTAATAGGTTCAGTGGAAATGAATTTGAGCAAGCAATTTTTCATGCATTTATTTGCACTAGTATTAGGCCAATAGTGCTCCCTACAACGAACCTCGTTGGTGATCCTAAGGGCTCGATCGTGTTGGACTTCGATGACTACCGAGTTATAAGCAGGCAACGACATTCTCTTGGCCCGGGAAAAGATAAATTCTTGGCCCGTGGCTATCCAGGATATCCTCGATTTGACTTTATGGTTGGACCAATATTCATCCAGGTGTCTGTCAGCGAGTTTGGAGTGCATAACAGAGATTCAAGTGATTTAAGGAAAGCATTTAAGCGACCGTACAAGACACCCAAAGTGGTGTATAATGATAGGAATCAGATTGAGTGTTACTTGGATGAAATGTATGGTGGAAAGCATAGAGCTGATTTTGGAAAGGATGGATTTATTGTCACCAAAAAAGACCCGACAACAGGTATTGATGAAGTTGTTCCTGGATTCCGAATCGTCTACATTTGTGGTAGAGATATTAACCTAGGGAATCACCGCCAGCTCGTTACAGAGTTGCCAGATGTAGAACATGTAAGCTTCAACGACCTCAAAAGCCTATTCTTTGCAAACATTGTTTGATAGTGTTGGATAGTGTTATCAATAAAGGAAGCTTCTACTCCATTCATCTTCTAACTTTAAGCGTCATCCTATCAAAGGGTGCCGCGTCGGGTTGTAGATGAGATGAGAGACCAGATTGAGATAAATACGCAGATGCGGCTTGACGACTTTAGATCTGTTTATATTTATGGGACTTTTAGATCGCCCAAATCATTCTAGAATAGCCAAAAATATCCAGTCTTGCTATTTGTAGAGAATTATTCAGAGGGCGGTAGTAGGCATAGTGGTAAATGGTGCTTAATTGTTAAATGCACAGTTTGATCTGTAAAAAGAATTTGTAAAGTCGCCTCCATGGTGCGTGCGTATACTCTGACTCTCACTGTCCTCTCGCGAGGCTTTTTGCTTGAGCTTATTTCGGCTCCCCACTGCTCTATCGCATACAAGTACTTTTATCAAAGCCTCCTATCTAACTATCCTCTTGTTAGTTTATTGCGTGGATTTTAAATAGCCCCAAGAAGTCCCAAAGGAGCCTAGAAGACACAGAAGACGAAGATTTAGAAAGTGAGTTTATTCCATTCATAGTTTTGATGATTCTTGAGAAAATTTATTTATTCCATACTCACGTCAGTCTCGCTATTCTTATATGCTCAAAGAGCACCTTACGAAGCGCTGTCGTTCCTTGAAGCGATATATTGCAGTCGATGGCGAACTCGTAGTTTTACCCCAACATATACTGAATTTGAGCGAAAATAACAAGTGTGCACCAGAACCTCGCGCCGAGTTCCAATCGCTTTTGATGGTGCAGGCTGGGAATCGAATTACTTCAATGGATCTTGGTCAGAACCCAATATTCTTTGCGAGAGGCTATCAAGGTCGCGAGTTTTTTTATGTCTGAATAGATGATGAAGCTATGGAATGAACTCGAGAACAGTGAGTCGTCTGTCAAGAAATGTTTACGGTCCAATGGGCGTCGGCAAATCATACATTTCATGGTTCCTTGCGGCCAAGGCATATGCACATGGTTGGCCAGTGCTTTATATTGCGGATGCTAATCAACTTAACAATTGTGACACTAATACTGACGCATCACGACTGATCTGTCAACTCTTCTTATCCAACAACAAAGATACTTTGACAGCCTCAGAGCTCGAGGAAATGGTCGAAATTGAAACATCGGAAAATCTTTTTGTGAGTAGCGCCAGCAGTATCTTGGGTGACCTACTCCAGTCAAGAAGTCAGAAGGCATTATTTGTCGTGGATGAGCATGGTGCATTATTTCCAGAAAAATAGTAAGTCTGCGCCCGACAGGTTCCCAGTTTTATGGCCTCTAAAGACTTTCAACTCTTGGAACAATTCAAATAATGCGAGAGTAGTGTTTAGCAGTACGGTAAGATTTGCAAAGCTCATTCTCAGAGACGCACCACACTATGTCGAGTATGTTGGTCCACTGTCGCCTGATATTTTCAATAAGCTACTGGATGTGATCATAAATAAGGTCCACCCAACAGCCCGCCAACAATTGAATGAGCTACGAGGCGAGATTCAAAAAGCCACCGGATGTGTGCCACGGGAATTCAATATTTTTTTTTGGCGACGACATTGAAGGCATTGAGCTCGCGGCTAATGGGATTAAGCAACGACTAAAGGATTATGAGGAGGATCGCAAAGAACAATTCTTGGAGACTTTGAAGAACTGTTATAGTAAAATTGAACCGATATTCCAACCAATTACTCGTCAAGCTCTAGGAAATAAAATCGGCAAAGGCACTGTTAAGGATCTTCTTCGCTCTCAACAGGGATATCTTGACGGCATCTGATCTGGAAAGTCTCCTCGACGCTTCTGAAGTTATAGATTGCTCAATTGCGGCTGGTCGCGCATTATTCGACCTATTCAAACAGAAGGAGCGCAAAACACTATTCATTATCGACGAACATGGAAAGTTATTCCAAAAAGAGCCGTACGTGCCAGATAAATACCTGTTCTTGAACCATCTAAAGGATCTCACTCGATGGGAAGCTGAATCCAAAGGATCTAGAGCGATATTTACAGGAACAGCCCATGCCAAATATGAATTGGAGATTATGCCAGGCAGTCTTCGAAATACCTTATTGTACTTTGTTGGCCCACTATCCGAGACAGTGTTTTCAAAATGGTTGGAGGTCCACCTGAACCAACCCGATATTGTCCAGGATATAATGAGGATTACAAACCGTGTGCCACGAGAGTTTATGTTCCTCATCCGGTCAATTGAGGAAAGACCACTCACAAGAAATAGCATTGATTCGTATGTAACTGAGAGAACAGGCGAGTTTCACACTGTAGTTTGGACGTACTACAGATCTTGCAGCGATGAATCGAAGAAGAAGTTCGCTAAAAGCCTTGCAACAGTCTTCCTTGGCAACAACTCGCAGAGTAGTGATTTTGAATGGGATTTCCGTGACCTAGGGCTTATCTATCGTCTCAACAAGAACCGCGGAGCCATAAACTATGTCTTGTGCCTCCCAGCGCAGAAAGCACTCTTTCAGGCGTTTACAAATATGCCTCATCATGAGCATATCCTGAGGGGAGTTATTCTTGGAGAGATGAGTGGAGATGATTTCGAGTTGGCACTGCTAGTCCGGCTTTTGACTTTAACCAAGCCAATCGTTCTCAAAGCAACAAACCTTATCGGCGTGAATCCAACGGAGATTATAGTGGACTTTAAGGATCATGGGACAATCCATCAAGGCATGACTTCTCTTGGACGTGGCTATGGACATGTACTGAGCCATTGTCATTCGACTTATCCTCGCTTTGATTTCATACTCGACACAATGTTTATCCAGGTGTCCATAAGTAATTTCCAAGAACACGAGAAGAAACAAATTAAGCAAATCCAGAACGCTTTTGATAAGAGAGGTCCCGACGGCAGAAATCAGATTGAAAGCTATTTGGACGAAGTATTTGGAGGTAATCATTCCGCCATAATTGACGATGGGCATTTTGTTGTCAAAAAGGATGGAGAGCCAGTAACTGGATTTAAAATAGTTTACATGCGTGGTTCCCCTGGTGCAGCAAACCACACTGGATTAATCAAGGATTACAAAGATCTTCTTCATGTCAGCTTCGACGAGCTCAAAGAGAAACTTTTTAAAAATATCCCAACTTAGAATTTTCGTCACAGTATACAGTAATACATAATATATATAGTTCTTAATCCTATAAAAAGGCTTGTCATAGAAATTTAATAACACGCTAAAATATTAACTGGGGCGACTTTGGATTTCATCTCTATAAAAGAATTTGAAAAGTCGCCCCCATGGTCCGTGCGCGCCACAGAGAAGGTCCTCACTCACTTGCTAAGGCGATTGTTCGATGCCTGTTGGTTTTCCAAATCCCCCTTGATTTAATCGTATCTAGCGGAATTGATTAGCCCTGAATAGGTGCTGCCATCCAGAGAGACAACTTCGAATGGACAGGATGTTCAAACCAATAAAACTTGACTGAAAGTCTGCTAATCCTCAAGCCATGAGGCAAATAATGCCTCTGAACGCTTCAATAGGATTATGGCGAGCTTTTGGGGTGCAGAAAAGACAAGATTGTTACTTTTGAGCAATGAAGGATATAGGATTTGTTCCTTGGAGGCACACCTTTTTGAAACCACGCTTGTTGCTAGTAAAAACATGGTTCCCGTTTTCCGCATACTTTCAGCGCTTCCACAATCCAAGGGCTGTGATATAGCCATTAATTGCTACATGTTTGTCGAAGTATTGACACATCCCTTGCAAAAGTTCAGATGTATGCTTAGAATATTGTTTAAGGGACGTAGAGTAGTCAATAGCATGTGGCAGTGTTCAGGTGTTCATACAGTATCAGATGGGTTCACTAGGCTCGTCACCAGCCTGAGGACGAAGTTCATGTGCACATGCACGTGCTGGAAGGCAGATGTGGCTTGCTCTTCTCTCACAGGCTGGGACTTGACATTTTGGCTTAAAAAAATTTCTAAGTCGAAAACACCGCAGGGAAAGGCTCTTTTTTTTTTTTTAAGCAAAGTTTGCAGATCACAAGAAAATGGCCTACATGTGAAGCATGCTATTGTTTTTCTTGCTCTCATTCACAACCTCATTTATTCATTACGAAATTTACCTCCCATCATTCTCATCTTAAAAAAAAAAAAGCTCCCTGTGGTGTAAATGACTTGGAAATAAAAAAAAAATAAAAAAAAAGAGCCTTTCCTGTGGTGTGTTCAACTTAGAAATTTTTTAGACCTCCAGCCAAAATGTCACGTTTGGTCCCAGAGAAGTGTCTGCAGGAGCATGCCACGTTTGCCTTTCGGCGCGTGCATGTGCACATGAACTTCGCCCTCAGGCTTGCACAAAACCAATATTATTGAGTCCATTCTTAACGTCCAAATGCCAAGTTTTTTCTTTATTACTCTCAAGCAATGAACTAGACTTTATGGGGCAACTAATATAATTGCTGGGATATCTACTTGATCATCCTCCTCTTTTTCTTCATTGCCATCTTTTCTTTCTTTGCTGTCATTCTCCCCATCCTTCCTAAAGTTTGACGCGTCAAGGGTTTTCTCTAAAGCATAATTTTGCTTAGATATCACCAAGAAAGCACTGATACAAAAAATTATTGTTCGCGTCTGAACACTTACAATATCAGTAACAGCTTCTTGTTCTTGGAATGAGGTATTAGACATGCTCATAGTGGGATGAATGTAAGGTGAAGAGTGGATGTGCACACTTTCGATTGTGTGGTGAAAACAAGAGAGTTAAAGAGATGAATAGTGTTTGTGTATTTAAATAATACATGTTATGTCACACTTGGGGGCCAATTTAATCTTTAATCGCATGGCGTCTTGTGCAACAATTTCTCACACACAGCATAGCCCAACCTTGAAATAAAGGAACAAGTTTATCAATTGTCGCTCCTTTCTTTAACTTGCTTCACTTCATTTTTGCACTCTCCTCTTCCTTTTCTTCCTTTATCCTCTTTTCACTTTTTTCTTATTTCCCCCCAGTTTTGCTCCCTTCACATATCTTCTCCTCTTCCTTTTTCATTTATTCCAAGCCTTCATTCATTGCCTTTCCTTTCCTTTCCTTTCCTTTCCTTTCCTTTCCTTTCCTTTTTTTTTTTTTTTTCTTTTTTTCTTTTTTTCTTTTCCTCCATCTTCATCTCCACAGCTTACATTGTCACAATTTTGAACCATCCTGCTACTGACTTACCATACTTAACAATTTGATCAAACTTTTCCTGTTTTCTGTCCTCCGTCCATTTACACCCTTGTTTTTAAACAGTTTTGAAATCACAATGGGAAGCGGAACAACAACACCAAATGGTCCATCTAGACGTGGTTCGATTGAAAGAGAAAGAGAGGTTGAGAAAGAGCCAACCAACCTAAAGATCTATTGTATTGTTAATGGAGAAGCAACGTCTTTTCCTGTAAATATTCTTTCCAATCTTTCGGTCGGTGAACTCAAGCAAGCCATCTATTCG
Source organism: Lobosporangium transversale (assembly GCF_002105155.1). NCBI lineage: Eukaryota > Fungi > Mortierellomycota > Mortierellomycetes > Mortierellales > Mortierellaceae > Lobosporangium > Lobosporangium transversale. The sequence goes on from NW_019028993.1 coordinate 597,040, forward strand.
CCTGCTAGATTTGGTGATATCCCACCGGAGAAGCTCACTCTCAAGCTCATCCCCGGCGGCACAACGAAGAAAGGATTGGAAACATTATCCGAAGAATCGCTTGTAGTGCTCGATGAACTTGAAGAACTCAGCACTTATTTTCCAAAAGGTGCAGCAAAAGGTCGCATTCACATCATTGTCAAGCTGCCGCCGCCAGGTATGTATTTAGCTCTTGATGGACTGATGGTTATATTTTCAATTGAGGAAGCTTATTTTCTGTCTCAGCACGGTCACGTGTATCCCTCGCTTTTTTATGTTGTTGAGATGAATTTGAAAAGTCGCCCCCGTGGTGCGTGCGCATGCTCTGACTCTCACTGTTGTCTGAGAACATAGTTTTCATTTTTATTTTTATTTTTATTTGACCTTTTACATTGATGCATTTGTTAGTTTTTCTGATTGAATCTGTTTCGCGTTTCGCACACATGCTCTGACTCTCCATTAGCTGGCGTTCATATCTCATTGACAGCAATATATTCTTTGATCTGATCAAAATGCTAACATTTCTGCCATTGCTGCGCTCTCTTATCTTTCTAGAGACATCGGGACAGATTCTCAAGAGAAAAATGGACGAAGGTAATAATTTGTTTTTTGCTGTATAAATAGATTGACTTGATGACTGGCTATATGTTATGGTACTAACCAACTGTGTATGTGTACGATGATCATAATTAGATCCACAGTATATTTCACCTTCAAAGAAGATACGCATTGAGGAAGGGTGGAGAGAATACAGGGCTTCTGATGGCAAAATGGTCACGTTACCACCCTCTTGGATCGCAATGCTAGAGGATTCTAGATACCTTCCAAAACCACGTAATGAGTTTGAACATCTCAAAGACGATCTGAAGGCTGGTAGTTGGGTCGATATACCATCCCTGGGTCAAGTCCCAAAGGGTTATAGAGTCTCTGAAATTCTCGTCACGCACCAAATGCTGGAGCTTTGGAACGAGATGGAAGAAGAACAAAGGTGCGTATACAGACGAGTCTTGTCTGGTCCAATGGGTATTGGCAAGAGCTTTCTCTCCTATTTTTTGACAGCAAGAGCATATGCTGAAGGATGGCTTACCCTCTACATATCAGATGCGGGTACTTTGGATACTAGTGAGAAAGCGGACTCATATATGGAAGTGATCGAGCGTTTCCTTGTGATGAACAAGGATGTTTTAACTGCTGCCGAACTGGAGACGCTTGTATCCGGCTATGGTGTTCAAGGTGGCATATGGAATACTGCTATCATACGCGTTTTTAACATGCTCATGCAGAAGGAACGGAAGACTCTAACTATTATTGACGAACATGGGAAACTCTTCAGATTCGACAAACCAGTACCAGAAAAATTTAAATCTTTAAAACCTCTGATGGACCTTTCCAGTTGGACTGAAGACTTGGCTGGATCTCGTTTGATTCTCACTGGCACAGCGCATGCAAAATTCGAATTGGAGATCATGGAATCGAGCTTTAAGGAGGACTTTAAAACAGTGGTATTCGTGGGACCTTTGTTGGATGACGCTTTCAAGAATCTGTTGAAGCATACTCCCAATCTCCAATCCACGGACTACGAGGATATACGGAGTATCACGAACCTTGTACCACGAGAGCTGATGAACTTGTCAACCTATATTGAAGAGAATCCAGAGTTACCCATTAAGGAGGCATTCGAGAAGTTTGAAGACTGCCGAAGGTTGGATTTTTCTCACAACATCCAGAACTACTACAAAAGCATCGAAAAATCCGAGACGACCCGTACAAATTTTTATAATGGCCTTGCCTCGGCGTTCTTACATGGTTCTGTCGAAGGAGAGTTCAAGTGGGATTTCATAGATCTGGGTCTTTTGTTCCGTCTAAGGAGAGATGGAGTAATTTTATTCCGCCCTTTATGCAATACAGCCTTCAGAGCACTTTTGGATCAGTTCAAGACAATGGGAATGCCAGAAGATCTAAAGAATCGGCTCAAGGCTAATAGGTTCAGTGGAAATGAATTTGAGCAAGCAATTTTTCATGCATTTATTTGCACTAGTATTAGGCCAATAGTGCTCCCTACAACGAACCTCGTTGGTGATCCTAAGGGCTCGATCGTGTTGGACTTCGATGACTACCGAGTTATAAGCAGGCAACGACATTCTCTTGGCCCGGGAAAAGATAAATTCTTGGCCCGTGGCTATCCAGGATATCCTCGATTTGACTTTATGGTTGGACCAATATTCATCCAGGTGTCTGTCAGCGAGTTTGGAGTGCATAACAGAGATTCAAGTGATTTAAGGAAAGCATTTAAGCGACCGTACAAGACACCCAAAGTGGTGTATAATGATAGGAATCAGATTGAGTGTTACTTGGATGAAATGTATGGTGGAAAGCATAGAGCTGATTTTGGAAAGGATGGATTTATTGTCACCAAAAAAGACCCGACAACAGGTATTGATGAAGTTGTTCCTGGATTCCGAATCGTCTACATTTGTGGTAGAGATATTAACCTAGGGAATCACCGCCAGCTCGTTACAGAGTTGCCAGATGTAGAACATGTAAGCTTCAACGACCTCAAAAGCCTATTCTTTGCAAACATTGTTTGATAGTGTTGGATAGTGTTATCAATAAAGGAAGCTTCTACTCCATTCATCTTCTAACTTTAAGCGTCATCCTATCAAAGGGTGCCGCGTCGGGTTGTAGATGAGATGAGAGACCAGATTGAGATAAATACGCAGATGCGGCTTGACGACTTTAGATCTGTTTATATTTATGGGACTTTTAGATCGCCCAAATCATTCTAGAATAGCCAAAAATATCCAGTCTTGCTATTTGTAGAGAATTATTCAGAGGGCGGTAGTAGGCATAGTGGTAAATGGTGCTTAATTGTTAAATGCACAGTTTGATCTGTAAAAAGAATTTGTAAAGTCGCCTCCATGGTGCGTGCGTATACTCTGACTC